>NC_083618.1:25125286-25795911 GCF_963584025.1 Labrus mixtus | reverse complement strand
GTGTGTGTGAGTGTGTGTGTGCATCTGCAGCAAATGGACGATGACGTCATGGTTAGGCCGACAAAGATCTCCAGCACCATCATTGTTCTGCCAGCAGAGGGAGCCATGTAATGCTCTGTCAAGTTTCCAAACAATAGCACAAATTCTGAACTGCCGCCAGCAGTCTGGCCTTAAATTAGGGCAGGCGTGCCAGACTGGAGTAAAAATAATTTGTTCAGCTTTAGGATTACCTTCATAGACAATTCATCAAGGAAACACACGCTGTGTTTGATTGTCAGTCATAAAAATACTTTGAAAACAAATGAAGGCAAACGTTTGCATGGACTCCTCTTACATAAAGCTTAAGAGATCATATCATATTGTACTTACATAGGTCCATGAATTGATTTGAGCTGAGGCTATGAAGCTTTTGGAGGGTGGAATTGAAACATTGTCTCTCCTGTGAAACGGTTCTCTGAAGCAATAGAACACTCTTTTCCCCTGTTAAACATTATTTAGCCCTGTCATTATTTAATAATGTTGCAGATAACACTGTCAGCACACAAAGATACAGAAGAATTAGATGCAATCTTACAAAACCTCACCAGTGAATCGGTTGTTTGAACCTGTTTGTTGCTGGAAAGATGCTTTCCACAGAAGGCTTTGTAGTTTTTCAGGACAGGTGTTACTAATGACATTAAAAAAAGCCTCCAGTGAGCTCTGATATTGAGCTAAAAAACAAGCATGGGTGAAACAAATGTGGTAGTAGATTCTTCTGTAGAAGCAGCTGAATGTCTTCAGGACTTGTAGCCCAAGACAAACTTCCCCAAGGAGATAATAAAATGTATTGATCGTAGTGTATTGTATCACACTAAAAAAAGCATGCGCAGATCCTTTTTTAAAAGAAATTTAAGATATAGGTGTACACATTTATTGTGTTGATCCCTCAAATGCAGTTAGAAGATAAAGATATTTAAGAAAGTATGGGTACTCAACTGGAAAGAAACTGCACATGTACGTGCATCACTGCTTGACACTCTGGAGTGTGATAATGCTTGTTTTAATCCATATAGTGCCCTCTGCTGGTGAAAGAGAGCGGCTAGTGTAATACAACAATACTCAAATGTAATGTTTTTTGACTGATCAATACATCTCGAAATATATCTGCAATAAAAGCAGCCAATACCAATCAGTGTTTCCCCTAGGTTTACCGCTTTGGTGGGGGGGGTTGGGAGGTGCGGGCAGACGGACGTCGACACAAACACTTGGAGTTCTTGGTGATCATGCGTTACTTTTAATAACAGCTGTCCTGTTCTATCGGAAAGGTATCCTTAAATGACTTCTTTCCCTGATTTCCGACTCTATCCACTATCCCATCTCTACAATTAAGGCACAAAAAGCCCCCCAAATTTTTTTTATTATTATTATTATTTATTTTTATTAACTTGACCTTCAAGAGGGGCGGGCCGCCCCCCTAATATAATGGTAGGGGAAACACTGCCAATAGTCACTGGATGTGCTAATATCGTCCAATATTATCGGATGGCCAATTAATTGGTCGGGTCCTAATAAAAAACATCACATCTTTATTAAGTAGAAATACAAAGATTTTGAGATTTTGAGATTTTGGCAGTGACGAAAGCAAGACCACAAGAAAATGTCCTCTAAGCTGATTGGATGACCGACTTATAATATTGTCACTACGCTAAATGAAGTAGTGATCCTTTGTATGATCACTCATTCAATTTCTTTGTAGCTGATCATATGTTGTAGTAGGAAGTTGATTGTTGAAGTCTCTTGCTACAGATTTCACTGTTTGTAATTCATCCTGCATGTCTCTGTCCTCAGAACTTCAGCCCGCGGAAGGCTGCTGCTGCTGCTGCCCCTAAAGAAAATGGCTCCCCTGTGAGTATCTATGCAGACATGATACATCAGTAGGACAGCCTGTGTGTGTGTGTGTGTGTGTGTGTGTGTGTGTGTGTGTGTGTGTGTGTGTGTGTGTGCGCGTGTGCGTGTGCGTGTGTGTGTGTGTTTGTATGGCGGCAGAGTAACAGTCTTAAACCATTGTGCTGTTGCTATCTCATTTTGCAGGCCTGACCTTTACTTTGTATTTTTCTGAACAAAAGTGACACTGATGAATGTTTGAAAGTCATATCTGGATTGTGAGTCATCTATGAAAGTGTGCTACAGCACGTGCATTTGATATCATAATCACGACTCAGTTGTTTGACTCTGAGAATGCGCATTTGGCAATTTATACAAACAGGTCCGCTACAAGCTACAGTTCTTAGAATAACTCTGATTCCTCTGAGTGCAAACAATATCCATATGCAGATGCTTTTTATCATACCAGTATTTCTCTGTCATGTAAATCGATTCATTAATAGAGAATGAACTAATGTTATGATAAAATGATAATAATGTTGGTTTGTCCTTTGGAGACTGTTAGAAAAGCATCTCCTCCAACCACTCTATTATATTATGATTTACCCCACAGTTATCTCAGATTCAAGGTCTTTGTGTTTGTAGCAGTTTTTTGTTCGAGGTCATCCATCCCGAAACAGCTTTACATCAAAATCTTCAGTGTAATGATCTGTTTCTTACATTGATCATGCTGTTTTAAATAACAGAGAAATCGCTTCAGTTTTCAGTCGACCTTTAAACCCTCTACTTTATTAGACTCTACTATGAATGATTTATGGAACTGTTTCCTTCTTAAAGCTCCTGTTAGGAGTTTTTAACTGGTCGTGAAACAGACTGAAATTAACACTGATGTCTCTTTATGACCTTTAAAAGCAAAACAGATTATATGACAAACATTTTTTAGTTCTATATTACAATTATTAATGCTTCAAACTGCTGCAGTAGGGTTAGATGGCAGAATTTACAGCATACTTCTGAAAAAGACTTTTAGAAAATATTTTTCACAGCAAAGATTCTCAATTGAGTGATATGTATGACTGTTAAAATAAAACAGGTTCAGATTTTTTTTTTATTGGAACCACACCTTAAACATGTACAGAACAAAATCAGCAGAGACACAAGAAGTACCACAGGGGGTGTGGAAAATGTACAATAAAACAAAGATTTCATTAGAGTGATATCTTGTCCTAATCATAGTTGCTTAGGCGTTATCGGTGCACAAGTTAATGTATACATACATGTATCAAGAGATGAATTATGTTTTTGTCATGGAGTGGGTCCTGTTTCAATATGCTTATCATTCATCATTTAATAATGGTATTCTCTTATTTTAATTTAACATGCCCCTTACGATATGCTGTGACCTCTCATATAAGCCTTAAGTGTGTCCTTAAAATGAGCCTAAATGAATTAATAAACTCTGGATCTATTAAGAGATAACATAAGATGATGGTTCTGATGGATCTGCAGGTATTCACAAGCTGTGGGGTCTTCTCAGGTTGATTTGAAATTACAAGTTCTCATTCTTAGCTACAGGTAAAGTTGTTCCAAGTATTTAACCATGTCAATGTTAGCAGACTTCTTTTGGGTGTTTACGTTCTTTATGTTTAAACACCTTTTCCAGATTTAGAGTTGTCTACTTTGTACTTCAAGAACGTTTTCTTTTCCATACTCAATTAAATCCTACGATTGGTTGATTTGATTCTATTTGAATGATGTGTCATGCACACAAAGTGCCCAACCCTCATGGGTTTATAAAACACTTTTATAAAAATTCAGTTTCAGTGGTTCAACAATTCATTTCACTATTAAGTAGCATGATCATTTCACAGCTGAGCCTGAAATAGTGTATTCTCTTCTCTCAGGCTTTGCAGATAAAATCAGATAAAAAAAATGTTCCTCCTCTAAAGCACAACTCCAGTTTTTCATAATCATCTAAACAGAAGAAATCAACGTTAATGGAATCAGTTTTTTTCTAAAACATACATCCCTTATGTTGTCATACATGGGACGGTGAAACAAAAAGTATTCAAGCATTCAGTATTCAAGCAGGTCTTCTCCTTTACACACCCACATAACTGAAGTCTAGAATGACTCAATTTAAGGGGCCTTCATCTGACTCCTACAGTACACCCTCTCCCTCCACACTACATATGCCTTCTTGTGTGGAGGGCTCGCCACTTGGGGGCCATCCCAAACCATTTAGCTGGTAGTGGGAGTGTGTATGAAACTCTCAGCAGCAAGCCTATACCACTGCTGACTTCATCTGTATCTGTATGTTTGTTATGTCAGAAAGTCTGTACAGAGCAGTTCTGTATGACAGTTACAGTTTTCATACAGACTCCATTTAAATGTTTCTTTGTATTGTGCATCAGTTTACCCTTCATTAGTGTAAAATATGATATGAGTAAATGCCAGCTTACTTTCCACACTGTGACTTAAAGGACTTATAAAGCTGTCGTTATGTACAGTTATGATAGATTATGCTTTCCGGTGGAGAGAGGGGATTTGTCTTAGCCCTTCAGCTCTATTTGTCTCATCCCCCTTTATTAAAATGTAAATACCGTCAGCTCAAGCTGTGACGACAAACAGAGTTCTCTAAATGAAAGTAGAGAATGATTGATCTAAATCTGCCTGTTTGTTTTTACAGGTGAGTTACTCTCAAAAATACCTGATGCCTACATGAGAGATTTTAATGTTGGCTTTCTTTGGCCAGTAGAAATTTTCTTTTCTGTTCTCAGTTGGTGATACGTTTATTTCACTCTCTTCTAATAAATGTGCTGCAGGTAAAACCAAGTACCCAGGAGAGGGAGTCGGTTGTGTCCCCGCTGACCATCACAGCTGAAAGTGTCACTACGGCAACCACAACTCAAGTTACCAAGGTAACGCCTTTTTTTTTTACTTCCATGGCCACTAACATCTGTATCTTATGGTACAGTTTGAATCTATTCCATCCCCTCTCATCAAATGTTGCATTACATTACAAATTACATTTTGACATTGAGAGAATCATTTTTTAAATAGAAATCATTCGGTTGTCAGATAATGTAGTATAACAAAATTATAAACCTCTATGGGGTACAGATTAATACCAGTTACTTCTTGACTTTATTTTCAAGTTATTTAAATCATAGCAGCAAAGGCTAATGTTTTAATGATATGACCCAAAATTAAAAAAAAAAAATGTAATCTATTGACTCCATTATGACGATATATTCAAAGTTTTAAAGAATGCGTATGATCAGAGGAAACTGTCTGGTGCATTAATCAGTTGAGGTTTCTGAAGAAACACCACAGAGATACATTTTTAAACACACGTAAGAGATGAAAATACATTTCAGTCAGAAAAACATTCATTTCAGCAGAACATAGTTTATGTTTCAACCTAATCACTCCTCACACTGCCTGAGCTAGCTCGTAGGCAAACAATGACACCCTTGATCGCCACTTTTTTTGGGACCCATGTTGATTATAATTTTGAATTGGTGGGAGTGATTCATGAAACTTGTGTCTGATGAATGTGTTCTGCAGACTGTGAAAGGAGGCTACTCAGAAACCAGAATCGAGAAGAGGATTATTATCACAGGAGACGATGATGTGGACCAACATCAGGTGTGAAGAACTTTTAACATAATAATAACTTTTGACTATGTCTGGTATAGCCCCCATACGTTAACATATATGTGAACCATATGTCGATGCTTCATATTCCCAGGCCCTTGCCATGGCGATCCAAGAGGCCAAGCAGCAGCACCCCGACATGCTGGTGACAAAAGCTGTGGTTATCAGGGAAACAGAATCTCCTACTGAGGAGTTAAAGCAGAAAGCAGAGGTATGAGACTATGTTATGACTACACTGTGTGTTCTCGCATCAGTTACTGACAGGGCCAACTGGGTTCATCTTTCTGGGCCCAGTGCGGTTAAGGGATACCTGGGCCATGAGCTTTCTGGTTAGAATGTCTTTTTTTTTTACAATAACAAACACATGCAAACAGGTACCAGTAATAGTTCAATATTAGAATGAAAGCTTTCATTTAAATAGGAGGTTTGAAAAAAACAAAGAAGCTTAGTGTTTTGCATGAATTATTGATATCAAAAATATTAAGTTTAAAGGTCACATAATATGCAAAATACACTTTACCATGTTTTTCTAACACTAACATGTGTCCCTACCGTGAAAAAAACAAAAAACAATAATGAGAAATGTCCATCCTCTCCATCTTTTGCCTTTGCCATTTGGAGATTTTCCATTTATGACATCACAAAGGGAAGTAACCCCTCCCACAGCTCAGTGTTTTTTCTGCCTTTTGAATCTGCCTTTCCACTGTAAACAGTAGGACATGGTCAATGAAAGTCCAAGCCTCCTAAGCCCAGCTCACTTGCATTTAAAACACAGAAACAGTTTGTTCTGAGCAGGGGGTTTATAGGCGTGCTGAAATACAAGATTGCAGGGACAATTTTCATAGTGGATGTAAAACCTTAAAATGTAAAATAAAATATGTAAAATAAGGCTAACAGAACAAATTAAATGAGTTGATCCACAATTAAGCATTAATACATTCAAGGCATTTAAGAATTAAGGACAGCTTTGTACGAATAAAAATTCAAATGTCATCCGATTCAGCATTCCTGCCCCAGCACTGAGGAAGCTACAGGCGAAATGCGTTGTTCGCCCACAATAAAATACAGTCAAGTTATTTTCAGTGTGCCATGGAGTTTTTGAATAATTTTTCATGGTATGTTCCTGCAACCATGCACACCTGAGAACGTATAGGGTACCCTGTTGGCCATTAAATAGATCAAATGATCACTGATTATGTTTTCATCAATTGTATCTCTACTATAAAATTTTTTGTGCTCTCTTGCTATGTCCCAATTCAGGCGTAGCATCCTTTGAAGGAGACAGCCCACGAAGTGCCCGGCCTTTTCCATTCTAAACAACATATCTAATGTCCCGTACAGTACATCCGCCTATTCTTTAAAGATCATTTTAAAGTTAAAAAGCGCCTTTGTTAACATTAATATTTGTAGTTATTAGATAGATTTAAAAACAATTATATTTGTTACTCGTGGGTGAAATGGCCTAAGTCGTGCACCGTGGTTTTAGTCCTCTAAGCGGGTTGAAGTCTGACATGTCAATCCAGCCCTCACCCCCTAAAAAAAGCGGAAGCATATGGCAGCTCGTTTGAATTGTTGCACAATTAATCGTTGTTCCATGAAGAATGCACCAGATGGATCCTTCCTTAGTCAGGAAAAGAGGATGCATTTGTTGACGGCATTTAAAGAAGCCTTCAAAATGGGACAGCCTGGATGGATGCACCCCCTGAATTGAAACATAGCAACTGCCTCTTAAATGCCTTTTTTTATTTATTTTTTTTATGTGTGATGACACATCTGTTGTGTTGTTGTCTCTTTGCAGTCCTGATTGGTCATGGTTGCTCCTGAGACAGAGGGCAGGAGAGAGGATCCTTCAGCTGTGTGTCTCCTGTCCCAGCCTGCAGAACACCACCATTCATGAGGACTCCCCAAACCCCTTTTTTTGCGCTCCATAAAGCAGTAGACTTCCACTCCTGTCCCTTTAGACAAAACAAACTGACCCAGCCTCTGAGCCCGCCACTGCATCCCGTCCTGTCCCGGGCCCTCTCCATCTCCTCATGAAACAAGAAAAGACTTCTGACGGATGATTTATCACTTGGTTCAATCAAGTGGAGTGTTGCAAGATCGAAAGTTGAACCTGGTCACAGCTGTTGCGATTTAAATTCACTTTTACTATCGTCTAAAACTTTGCACATTATTTCAAATACTTTGGCTCGTTTTGAATCAGTTTTCAACCCAAACCTCTCACAACTTTCTGCTTTCTACAATGCCCCAAATATCTGTTCTGTGCTACTCTTATAAACGAAAGAAGACGTAAGAGCAGAGAAGAGTTGGTGAAAGGAATGGAGACAATGCTGGTGGGTATTTGGGGATCTGGAGGTCGGTGCCACGTGGCAAGATGAAGCCTTTTGCTCGTTGTTGCCACCTCCTTGGCTTTGCCACCTTCAGTATATAAACAGCTGTCTTATTAGCTTTTTACATTTTTATCTATAGAGGATCTAATTTATGTCCAGTGGTCGCTTGTTTATGAAATATGTATAATATCAGATGATTATAATCTGCATGATTCAATAACAAAAATAGCTGAGGGAATGAAAAGAAAAATACACATCCATAAGAAACTCTGACATGATGGGACAGAGCACCTAGTGTGAAACTGTAAACAACAAAAAAAAAAAAAAAACACACTGGGCCAGTGGTGGGACACGTTGCAATCTTGATGGACCCTGCTGATGAAGGACAGTCGTGCACTCCTCATTGGACGGCTGGAACCGTCACTTCGGTCCCAGTCTCTCTAACATATTCTCATCACTGTCCTCCCATTTCTCCCAGTCACTGTTACCAACGTCATTCAATGTCTACTCGTCATCTATATAAAGAAATGCTTGATACATGTTTTGGGCACAGTTAAAGCATTTTTAGAGAAATTTTAATATAAATAATGTTTTATCTAATACGTTTCAGAAGTGTTAACATGTATTTTTTTCCCCCCTTACTTGATTTTTACTGCCTTCCATTATGAAACAGATTTTGTGGGTTATTCTTGTGTTTTTGGACGTTTCGGTCTTCCATGTGAACACACGTGTGAAAACCTCTGACAGAGAAGCTTATCATGCGGTTACTTTGCTCAGTACTTACTTGAGATGTTACAAAGGTTAGCAAAAAAATATATCTCACGGATCCCCTAATGAGAAAGTTATGATGCAATGAGGAGAAATGCAGTTAATTGCTGGGGAAACCATTCTTGGTTTTGTTCAGCCTGACATATCTGGTTGTCTGTATGCTGTTCTCTGAAGATGTAAAGTCTGAACAGCTCTCCTGTCAATCAGTTGTCAGCAAGATCTCCATTCGTTCCATCCATTTGGAGCTAGAGAGCTGGTAAACAGATGTCAAATTAAATATCTGACAGAGTAAGACATTAACTCGTTTGGAGTTATCCGGCCATCATGTAAATAATTTCAGTCTGTATTGGTCTTTTAGGGCTAGTAGATATGTCATTGTTTTTTCCAGGTAAAGGTTAACATTAGCCCCGTTTCCACCAAGCAGTCCGGTTTGGTTCAGTACAGTGTGGTACAGTTTGGTACGGTAAACCCTGAACTTGCTTGCGTTTCCACAGCCAACCGTACCCTTATTTGGTAAGCAGAGTGTGTATGGAGATAGCCGCGTCAGCTATGTAATAGTGTGACATCAAAGCAGCTCAACACAGCTAGCTATTAATTAAGTTAAACGTTCAAGAAGAACAGGGACACAGTAAACAAGGGACCCTTTAAGGTCGGATCGGTACCCTTGGAACCCCAACAGAAGGGTTAACAAAAAAGTAGGATGGTACCAATCCCTTATTTTGGTACCATTCCCAACTTATGACAGTGGAAACTCCAATAAATGGTAACCGTACCGTACCGAACTGAACCGGACCGCTTGGTGGAAACGGGGCTTTAGTCTGCATAATATAACTACAACAATAGGGTGAAAGTGGCTAGCATGCTACGCTACCTAAAGGGAATCAGGGTATATTTCGGTGTTGGTAATTGTTACTTTGAGCGACATCTTCACATGACACAGTCTTTTAATTCATTCGCAGTATAAAAAAAACAAACACGGATCACTGCAGCTTTAAACAGCGACGTCAGAGAATGAGTCAATGAAATAAACCGATATGTGCATGCTCACAAACACTGCCTGAAAAGTTCAAAACCACAAGATTAACATGGGTACTTGTTTTGTTTTTTGTTGGATTTAATCTTAAATTATGGTGTATGAGTTTGTAATTGTATTTATAGGAGTGGTGAATGTGTGGCCTGTGCTTTTCCTTCCTGTCCCCCCTCACAGACAACGCCGAGACTTATAGTGTGACTTACAATTGCAGCTGTCTACCACGAAAAACCTGTTGGCTGTAACATATATCTTGGATGACCTTTAATACTATACTATGCATCACTTATCATACATAACAGTCCCTCTAATCAAGCCTGACCAATGTTAGCCGTGTTGCTGTCATTGTGCTTCTGTTAACATAAGCAGTGAAGCACACTGCTCGTAAGATTTGCAATAAGCAGCCATTATTCTTTCTTCTATCCTCTAAAGGGAGAAAACTGTGAACTCTCATGCATAAAGACGTGTAACCAAAACCTATAACACAGCAGAGTTAGTGATACTCAAAGAAGCTTTTCCAACATTTGTGACCATGGCTTTGTCACCCATGTTGTCTTACCCCTCTCATCCTGACCTGAAACTGTCAAACTGCTGTTAATGTGTCCGAGGAAACATGAGATGGTGTATGCTATTTTGCTTTGTTTTTTATTTCTCTGGTCATAAGACACTGGACTGTTGTAAAGAGATTTTTGCTTGCGGCGATAGCAGCACATAAACTGTAAACCGCTGGAATAAAAGGCCTGTCTCTGCTGCATTGGTCAGACAACTGGTGGAAGAGAAACGGCTGAAGGCATCAGGAGAGAAGATGTGCATTGTGGGCGAGGTGGTGAGTTGAAGGGTGGAGAGCTTGTATTTATACATGAATATCCAGAGAGCTGTGTAGAAAACATGACAAGAACACAAACATACACACACAGATTTGCTTCTGAGTTAAGGCGGGGAAGTAGGATTGGAAAGACACCAGTGCAGAAATGTCTGCTGAATGGGATGCTTTATGTTTTGAGACGTGTTTATTGAAGCAAGAGCCCCAGTTATCAGTGGTTAGCTGAAAGTGCTGTTAATCACCACCAGGAGGCAGATGTAGAAACAACCTCTTCTGTCTGCTCAAGGTGAGGACAAGCTGTCATGAACGTAAATTACTGTCTTGTACAGATTGTGACTTTGAGATCAGTGACAAACTAGTGTCTCTGAAACTAAAACTGGACTTTTTGTCCGGCAAAAATGAAACACATACTGGCCCACTTAGAGTAGAAAATACCAACACAGTTCAGATTGTGGATAGACGCTTTTTCTCCCCCTGTGAAGAGCATCAAATGACTCTGCCGTTAGCCTCCACCTTCAATTCTCCACTGCCTTTTGCTCTACATTCCCCTAGTGCTTGGTGGTGTGTATTTGCTGTATTTGCATTCAGTCTAAATGGAAAACATACATGCATAAATAAATGTCTCAGTATGATTCAAACACTGTCTCTGGTTGAGCTGTAGTATGTCGAACCTTCACTGGGCAAGATACTGGACCCCAAACCATTTCTCCTGAAGGTTTTAAATGTATGTGTGCATATTATCAGAGGACTTTCATGGATTAATAATTCATAACATGTAATAAATGATAATAAATAATAAATGTGTTTTTATATATATAATTTATGTATGGATGTGTCATTGTAGTTAAACACAAATAAAGTTTTGTTTTGCCATCTTGTGGCCGAATTCAGCACGGCATCTGTGCAGACTCAAGTCGACTGTGTGGTTTTAGTGCCATCTAGTGTTCATCTGCAACCAACACACTTTATACAGATACAGAAGCATACATGTTGTTGGAAGAACAATCCTGCAAAAACATTCAAAAATTACTAGAAGTACTAATTTCAGTGTTTAATATCTCGAGACATCCATGTCACACAGGACAATCACTGGATTGTTTTAGAGATGACTTGTTTTAAACAAATGCCTACATTTTAAATAATATAATATTTTGAAAACAGAGCTGTTTGTTCAGCGTTTAAAATCTAATGAGGCAATACAGCGTTATAGAAAATGTATGATGCAGTGTTTTGTGCTCTTAAACTATAATAATAATAATAATATAAAATTAAGATGATTAAGTCAACAATCCTGCCGTTGTGGTTCAGTGGGTCGAGCCGGTCGCCTCCCAACAGGAAGGTTGGGGGTTCGGTCACCAGCTCCTGCAGCAACATGTCCGATGTATCCTTGGGCAAGACATTAACCCCGAATTGCTCCTGTTGATTTGTCAGCGGCGTATGCATGTTTATGAATGGGATTAGTTACTTCTGATGGTCTCTCTACATAGCAACCTCTACCATCAGTGTGTGAATGTGTAGGGGTGACATGCGGTGTAAAAACACTTTGAGTAGTCAGAAGACTAGAAAAACGCTATACAAGCTCAAGTCTATTTACCATTTACTCCATTTGTCTTCTTACCCAATAGAGTGCGTAATCACTTCAGTGTATTCTAATGAAATAATGAAGATGATCAGGTCCTCTTAACTGTGAAATCCAGATATTTTATGTCATTCAGTTTCTTTGTAGTCTGAGAAAATGCTCAAGTGGAACTACTCCTGTATGTAGGTCATTTGTATTGACGTATGTTTCAACAGAACGTGATGAGGGTCCGGTTCTATAAATCAATAATATTTATTAACACAGTATAAACAACAAATAGCAACAGAGGAAACCCTTCATGTAGGGGCGTATATGGACAGAAGACCAGCAGTACATTTCAGAGGGGCTGACTGAGACAGAAGCAAAGACAAGGGGGGGGGGGGGGGGGGGGGGGGGGGGGGAGGCTGATCATGGTTCAGATTCCATGGTACACATACAATAGGCCTATACACAAACCTGTCAGATGCGTGGACCTTGCATGTTCCTATAAAGCCATTCAGTCCGTTTGCAGATAGGCAAAAAAGAGAAGACTCACAGTCATGCTGCGCAACAGTTAGCTACAGTATGAAACAGAGTCATTACATAAAAACAAAGTAAATAATCTCTTTAGAAAGGTTCTTTTATATAAATGATTTGAAGTGTACAAAACTGTATTTTACACATTTTCTTGATGCATTTCTTGCATCTAAGCAAGACCCAGTAGCCTACAGCACACCTCCCTTCAAAGTACAAACTACTTCACTGGATTACAAGCTACATACAGACTGCACTGTACCTCTGTAGCACAGCACGCCCACATGGCGTTAGGAGACAATGGGAAAGGAAAAGATCAGCAGCATCGTCTTTTAGTGGGAATACACACCTATAAAAATGCGCCAGGGCCCTCATATATTGCCAAAATCCCATGCAAAACAGCAGAATGCCATCCAAACTAATCATAGTGACCCAGCCACATACAGTATGTATCAACACAGCAGCATGTAAACATCCGCGGCTGCTTCATAGATCTATGTTTCTAATGTTCTTGATATACACATGATAAGTTAAGGCTCTTTAAGGACCTGAGGAATTTGAACATATGATGAGGCACACAGAAGGCAAAGAATAGCTCGAAAACACAGGGCCGACTGAAAGAAGAGGAGCATGAGGCAGCCACGAGGGTCCGCTCACCAAAGCGGTCCTATGAAAAAGTTAGAGGAACCCAGGGGAGGGGCTCTCCAGTAGAGCATGGTGCTGTGTGTCTGGTAACAAGCTCACATGGAATGGCTTTTAGGACTCTGACTTTCTGGAACTTCTTGGTCCCCTTCTACAAGAAGACTGAGAACAAAATGTCGACGTGCTAAAAACGCTCTTTCCTTTTTTTTTTTTTTCTTCTCCATGCTATCTGACGGCAACAGATTTTTTTGGTAGCAATATACATTCAATCTGTCCTTACTGGCCCTGGAGTACTCCCTTTCGAGTGCAATTCTATCGTCATTGACAGTCCTCCTTATTCGCAAAATTGAAATCTGGAGCTCAGCAGAAGCTAATATGAGTCTTCAGAATTCCCCTGTTGGCAAGTTCAAGCTTTTAAGTGCTGTTTGTGATCCGAATAACATCCTTACCTGACATTTGAGTTCCAGGAAGCATCACATTCAAAATGCTCACAATATCAGCGTCAGTGTAATTTCATGAGAAAATTGCTGTGACTACCAATCTATGTTCGCTTAAAGCTTATTCAGAAAGCTGAACACTGCCAGGATTTTGTCTAATATCCTGCACAGTGCAGAAATGTTTTGAAGGGCCAGTATGGACAGTAGAAATGATTACAGGAATATACACGCAGAAATGGTATGTGAGTATTGCATTTAGATAAATTTGACATGAATCTGAACCTTTTTCTTTACGCAGTTAGAGCCAGTAAACATGATTTTCTTTAGGAGGAAACCCCCAAAATATTTGTTTTGTCCCCTCATTCTTGCAGATAGAACACACTTAAGAAATTTCAAGTCCATCTTGTCCATTCTGAATTAACTTTCACCAGCTACTTCCTTTAGAACGTGCTGTCTGGTGACACGTGATTTGAAACGCTTATCCCTTCTCCATTAGCAGTACTTGAATAATGACCAATATCAACAAACACCAAACATGTTGATGCAGTGCTTTGATTGAAATATTGCAGATACATGAATGCAGAGTTGTAGGAGATAAGCCTATTAGAACACGCACTTCATAAAATAAGCGATTATGGTGTCTTACAACCAAAGTTACATGTAAATATTTTAGAAGAGAAAAGGTGCACTGTCCGATCAGATTCCTAAACTCCAGACTTGGATAATTGATGATGTAATTTGCCACACGCTTAATTGTTTTCACCCCAGAAAGCCCAGACCAACATTAAAATAATTATGAAAAAAAATCTATAAAAGCTCAACATGTCATACAAAAAGATGCATTCAAGACTTTTTTCTTTTCTTTTTTTTTTTTTCTTATGAAAGCTGCTTTGGTAACAACATAGTCGCGACATCAGTCAATCCCCTTTTACTTAACATGGGTGCTGAATGGGAGTCCTTTCCTGTCATCTCGATGGTGTTTTTTTTTTTTTTTTTTCTTTTTTCTTCGTTTTCCGTCAGCATCTTCCTTCCTGCCTCTAAAATCTAAATGAATGGATCTAGTCACACCAGAGTGGGCTGTGTTTGCATTCCGCCGTTGAGCTGTCTGCACATCAGATGCAACGTCTGCTGGAAGCTGTTTGTCATAAAGATGTCCGTGCTGTGAAAGACAGTGCTATTGTACTGAGTGCTGATAGAGTTGAGACCTTGGATGCTGAGCCGACTGCGTTGGGGCCTGAAAGGAATTGAAAAGAAACAAGGCTGTTAGCCGGTTTGCCATGAAACAAACAAAAGAAAGACTTTTGGCATTTCATTTTTTCAGTGGAGCCTGGTTCGGTACTTACCAGCTGAAATCACTTCATTCCAAAATACTTGAAAGTTATTACTGAAGCAGCACAAAGAGACATTGAAGATACTCTAAAGAAATTGCTCATCTTACTTGCTCATATTTTTAAGCTTCAAGTATAGGCCATATTTACATAAATGTCTCTTGTAGCATACTCTTATCCAGCTCTCTGTTTCTTTCGATACTGTGATTTCTTATCTGTCCTGGCAAAACGCTAGCAGGGGAGAGGATTATTCAACGGAGTGACAAGGGAGGCACTTACTAGCTTTCCACTGACCTGGTATCCCTCGGATGGTGATCTGCCTGCTACTGCTGCCTTCCCCTCCCTCTCCAAACGGCTTTATCTGTACGATATAATCCTCATCAGTGGGCAGAGCGAGCTCTACAGAGGTTGTGTTGGTTTCCATGACGTTGGGGCGGCTGTGCCGATTCTTCTTGTACAGCACCTGAGGAAATATGGCACGAGTCCAATCAAAAGTCAGGTTCAGACGCCGGGGCAACAAACACAATTTTCTGATAACGCCAAGCGACTGGGTGCTTACTTTGTAACCAGTGACCTCTGACTCATTCTCCAGGGCCCTGACCTGTTCCCAGTTCAATACAATCTTGGAGTTTGATGTGTTCCATGTCACTTTAACTGGTGGCTGACTGGGAGCTGAGGGTAGGAAAGGAAAAAAACATTATTCGCCTCAAATAAAAGCTGAACCGTTGCAGAGTGACAGGCTGTAATCCCTCGCTGTGATACCTACGTGGTTTTTTGGTGGTGACGTTGACAGTGGTGCTGGGAGGCCCACCCCCAGCAGTGTTATACGCCCTCACTGAGATGTAATACGCGGTACTGCCTTTCAACCCACGGATAATAGTGGACGTTTGATTTCCAACGGTCCTTTGCATACTGGCCGTGTCTTCCTTTTCACTTCTACTCCAGTACCTCAGCTGAAAAAGCAACGGGGCAGAACAACAGATGTGAGCGCAGGAAAACAGGACAGACACCTTAAAAGCTTTCTGTCAATGAATTGCAAACTAGAACCAGGGACGTGTGCACTCAACTGGACAGAACATTTAAACAGGTCTAAAACAAACTTAAGCAGCATGTCACCTCATATTGCCTTTGCTCAGCGTGATTCACGTGCCTCAGTTTTTTTTTTTTGCGTGGCAGACGTGTGTCCTGGTTTAAGTTATGTGGTAAAGATTGAGGTCAAATATGCAATGGAAAAAAAAAAAAAGAGGAAAAAGAAGGAATCTGGAAAATCCCCTGACATCCACTTTCACTGATAACAGATTTTCTTTGTCACCCCGCCTGTCAGGGCTGAAATAGCTGGCACGCTTGACAGCACAAATATAATTTGTCTTCCCTCACAGGAATGGTTTGCTCAGGCCTTGCTCCTCTGTTGACTTTGAGTGGTCAACAATTTATTATTCAGGCACTTTGTGCATGAAAATGGTGCCTTTTATTCACACCTTGGGTTTCAATAATGAGCAGAATTAAGATGACAAGAGCTAACTGTGCCGAAAAGCCAGCGTCTGAAACTGCTTTGTGGAGTGTGGATTAGAAGCTAAACGTTCTATCCCTTAGAGTATTGCATCAGTACGCTAATCAGGGTTGGTTACAGTACTTAGGTAAACATCAAGAGAAACACGGCTAAACCCACAGCCTGGGACTACGCAGGACCATTATGCATGCAGAAAGCTTTTGTGTCTTAGGGCATCAAGGTGCATGAGCCTGAAATGCTCATCAATAATAGAAGAGAACAAGATTCAACAGCTTTAGTTGCCGTGTTTCTGTGCACGGATGCACACACAAACACATTTGCATACAGATTTAGCACAAAAAAAAACAAAAGTATTTCAGTCAAGCTCACCTCATATCCCAGCACTCTTTTCTTGCTGGAATTCCAAGGCAAAGCTTTCCAAGAAACTTCAATCTCTGATGCAGAGAGGCTCTTAGCACGGACCCTGGTGGGCGCTCGGCCAGGCTCTGGAATTAAAGCATAAAGACTCTGAATGAGTGTAGAAACACTGAGCTTTGATGACCCCTCTAGGAGGGAATATGAAAACAGTTTCAAAGCTATTTCTTTCATCTGAACAACAGAGGGAGAGAAGTATGGGGAAGACATCTGCAAGGGCTGATAGAGGAACACTGGCAGCAAGATATCTGCTGCTGCTGTTTAGACCCTGAACAGATCTTTTTATGTATTTGTGAATTTTTATTGGTGTAGCAAATAGAGCTCCTCCATAAAATGTGTGTCACACTATCATGCGTACCTTCCTCAGCAGAGTAGATGGTGGTCACGGGTCCAAATGGCCCTTCCCCCTCATTGTTGTAAACCCCAACCTTCACGTGGAAAGGTGAGAAAGGTTGGATGCTCTCATTTTTAAAGATATATCTGGATGCTTCGGCAGATGGGACAGCAGCCTGCATCCACCCTGTGGCGCCGTGGGGTCGAAAAGCCACAACATAGCCGAACCCTGCTCCGTTCTGCAGCTCCTCTGGAACAGGCTGCAAGAAAAAAACACTTAGACTAAAGAAATCTTTCTATCAATGTTTTGTATTTAACCAGTTACTATATATTTGCATGGATTTTCAATTAACCGCTTAGCTAACTTTTTTTTTAAATTCACTTTGTGATACATTGCATTACATTGTAGTACATTACTTTTTTTTACTTTTTTTACTAACAAATGATTTAGCACCAAGACAACTAATGTTGTTTTTCTATTTCTGAGTCACGCTCAGCAACAGTATGACATCTTATATATAGAAGAGCTTTAACTCGACACATCCATTACACAGCACGGTGCACTCTGCAGGAAACTCTTTCAGCCACTGTTGTCCAGACTGATGACATGTGTCAAACATTTGAAACTGCAGACTTCACTTCAGTTGATAAAACCACTCACTTCACTCGAAACACCTTTTTTTTTTTTTTTAAATCAGAGTTTTAGCATCGATATAAGAGAAGAGGTATGGACCAGTTGAACTTTGGATCAGCTGAATATTTAAAGAAACATGAGAATCACAATGAGGAACTCAAGAGTATTTTCTGTGTATGGTTTAGGATTTGTTAAAAGCTTTCAATGGAATTCATAATTTTTCTTCATAATTTATTTTACAATGTCTTCAATTCTTTGTAGGTAATATAACACAGAGTAACCTGCTATTTTGTAAAGTGTCTAGAGATAACATTTGTAATGAATTGGTGCTATACAAATAAGGATTGATTGATTTTTATTTAACCTTTATTTAACCAGGTAATTTACCCATTGAGATCTAGATCTCTTTCACAAGGGTGACATGGCCTGGCATGTTTAAGATACGATTGATTGATTGATTGAATTACCTCACTTGAACATGGCTCTCGAGCTCATTTTGTCCCCTTTTTGTATCAATGAATTGTTTGATTTTTTGTATTTTTTTAGTTTTGCACACATTTTTTTCTAGAACTGCAAAGTAATTAAAAACAGTTGAAAACATAAAAGAATCATTCTTATTTAGTTTTCCTAAACATTGTAATCAGTTGGTGTTGTTCATAGCAATTATTAATAAAACATTTTTTTTTAACTCATTATATTAAAAAGAATACTCGATTTGTAAAGTGACATGAGATAAGGTTTCTTATGAGTCAGAATTATACAAATAAAGATTGAATAAATCTGACACATGACATAAGGTTGATTCTCAACAAAAATGAATTCAAGGCATACTTCAATCAAAAGTCAAATGAACACCTTACTCCCCCTTCTATTCCATTTGAAGTTTCTTTCTATATCTTCACAACATATTTTACATTATTTATATCTGTAAGTATATCCACTGTTTTCTAAGAAACCATCCATTTGAAATATTGCCACTCTGCTTTTCCTTATAATGAAATGAAGTTTGCATTTTGTGTTAAATATAATATTTATGTTTAAACATGTGCCATAACAGTCAGCGTGGAAAAGAGTGGCAACGTATAAGCCTTACTGCATTACAGGATCCCATTGGTGGTTATCTATTAAAGATTTAGGTTTAAGTAATCACTATAAACAAACATCTGTATGCAAGAGAAGGTAACAATCTGCTCTAAGAAATGGCCTCTCAATGCCTGTGTGTGTATTCCTGCGTGAAAAAACATAGAGTAAAATGTAATTTCCCCCTTGGGGACAAATAAAGGACCTTCTTCTGAAAAGTTGCTAGACTGACAACACTGGCAATGCACAGAAAAGGAAGTCCTTTGTTGCCTACCGCCGGCTTTATTGGAGACCCTGAAAAGTTGCTAACAGAGGCTATCTTGCTGTCAGATGATAGCCCATGGTTTGCGAGATTGCTCATTTTGCTGTGTGCCTATGTTCAAACCCATTTGTTATAGATTATCAGGATGCTTTCTTTCTTACTGCAAACCTTGGGCTGAAAGCCACATTTAAAAGTTAAGATAAAAAAAGGAAGTCTCCTTACTTTGTTTTACTTCAAACCTAAAATGCCTCGGGGGATATTCAGGGGTGAGACAAAATAATGGCGATGTTAAGCAGAAGTTGGACTTCCATTGAACTCTTGCATATTGAAACATCATCACTAGCTCTCTTTAATGTTTCGCAGCACAGGCTGATACTTTTAAGGAAAGTGAATAATTATGAGCTTTTTAAGAATTGGATTGGTATGCGAAGGCATTGTTAAATGGAAAGAAAATAAAGGGAAAGAACAATACATGGGAAAAACAATCTACAATAAGTCGGGACTTCGAAGGAACCATTGAGTTTAATTATCTTATTGAAACCTCAAAAGCATTTTTCTCTTCCCTAGGGTGACAGCAGCAGTTATTGCCTCTCTGTTCTTAAAAATGAAATGCCATACATTAAGCCGTTGAGCTATTATTAATGAAACAGAGGCCCAGATCCAAAGAGAATAATGGCGCCTGGCTCCCTCCTCCATGGGCGAGGGGGTCTGGAGAAAGTCTGCTTACCTCCCATGTGATGACTAATTCCGAGCGACTGCCACCGCCTCCACTCACATTAGCTGGTGTGACCTTCGGAGCTGAAGGAAGAAGACAGATCAGCTTAGCCTTGTTGACTTCACACAACGCTGAGAAAGCACATGTTATCATTGTGCTCCTTCAGAAACTGTAGGGAGAAGTAACTTTTGAATATAATGGAAGTCAAAAGTCAGAACTCCTGTCAGATAACAGAAAAGTTTTCACAGCTGAATCGGGTTGATTTTTTGTTGTACAGATGTAACCCGGACTAAAACCAAATCTACTATACACAACTTCGGATGTTAATGGCACTTTCATTTGAGGTTTTCTCGGATGTTTTGCAAGATACCTTTCATCTGCCCACTGAATATGAAACTACATCTGTGAAATAATTAGCTTAGCTAATTATACAGCCTTTTGGAAAGGGATAAATATTAGGGTGTAACCAATCTGCCAATGAATCCCTCGATATGTTTTGTTAGTTAAATCATTCCTTGAGAGCAACTGTAACAACCAAAGTCCCAAACCCCCACTGGATTAATAAAGTATTTCTGATTTCTGATAGTAAAAAAAAAAGAATTAATAAGCTATACTCTCATATACAGTACTTCAGATAGTTCCCTCTTACATCCAGTCTTTATGCAAAGCTAACTCTCTCTCTCTCTCGGCGGTATTATAATATTTAACAGGCTGAGAGTAGTTTTCAAAACTCTCTCAACACTGCTCTTTATGACCACTTCAAAAAAGAAATGTGGGAAATAAATTCAATTCTGTTTTTGATAGAATGTATGGAAGCCCTGAAAGGACATAAATCAGTACTTTATTTTACTCTGCTTTCCTGTGGTGACAGCGACACTTTGGTTGTTTTCTCACAATCTTAACTGAAATATCTCTCTATCACAGGAAAACAGAGTTAAGTAAAGTGTTTTGGTGCACGTCTGCTTAGGGCTTCTGTAAGAGGGAAAGAAAGAACAAATGTTTTTGATAGAGGTAAACGACTTTTTTCCGCTCGTGCAGTACATACAGGTCCCTTTTGTCCTTGCTTGTTTGGATGGCTTGCTGGGCTCGCCGGTCCCGATGGTGTTGCTTGCCAGAACTCGAAACTCATACTCCACCCAAGGGCTCAGGTCTATTACTGTAGCTGTCAGTCGGTGGCCCCCCACCATCTCAGGAACTGGCATAAAACACAGACACAATGCCCCCTTCAGTATCAAGAAACTTTACATGTTTTTGTTGTGTGCATGCATTAGCAGCAGACAGTCCACCAGGCTGAAATGTCCCACGTATCTAGGACTCAATCGTAGTGAGGAGTTTACGCCCCCACAAGGACATACACAAAAGCAGACAACAAAACAAAGGAAGCATGTAAAGAAAGAATAGACAGCTTGAGAGACAGGTTGTTTCACTAGAAATAATGAAAAGTGAATTTCTTTCTGTCTACCTGCAAGGTCATGATGTGGTTTTGTTTCATATAAATGATCCTGATGTGATAAATCAATGAGGTAAGCAAAACTATCTTATATCAAGGTGTCCTTAATACACAAAAATATCAATAGAACAAGCTATACAGAATGGGATAAATGCACATTACACTACTCAGGCATGAAGCGAAGGACACCATTAAAGAGGATGTGGGGAAAAGATACATTTGTGCTATGAAATTACAGCCTCGGCAAGAAGCTTCATCATCAGGATGGGATCCATGTAAAGTGTTTCCTGGGGGTTAAATCAATCATGATTAGTAACATGTAGTCATCAAAAAGATACAACTGCAGGCTTTTATCGTTCCATTAATTCTTTTGATTTTTGCTGCAACAACAATGACTGCAGCATCAAGGCTACCCAGTACACCAAGAGTTGGAAGTTGTTGCAATGCAATGCAGATGGCTCTCCATTTTTTCTTCTATTCTGTCAAATTGGCACCGATACAAAAGCCGCTTAGTTGAATGGCACCACCTTGCACTCCAGTCAAGTTTTAGAGACACAAAGGTCTCAACAACTCCCTTTTCTCAGGCATGGAGGAACTAAAAACACTATTTACACAGATATTATACAGTACCTTCTACAGTACCATCCAACACATGAAGGGTGGTGGCCGGATGTTTGGCAAAAAAAAGAACCATTTGGTCAGGATTGCGGCTACAGTAGTGGTGCTACTCAAGGAAATGCACCTCTGCATTAATCTTTTATCATAGGAGGTTAACGATTGGGCAAGTTATGAAGCAGTACATCAATCACAGCACTGATGTCATATATCAGACTAAGCACATTAGATTAAGTGATACCCCTGCCAATGTTGTTGTGGGCGGTCACAAAATCAGATTGTAGGTCCTCATAGGACGAAGACAAGACCTAGTTGAAATAAGGTTTGAGTCCAAGACCAGGCAGAGAGCCTAGCTCAAAAAGAAGACCTGAGACTTGTTTCAAGATTAAGGCCACCTGAGTACTGCAACACTAGTGTTTAGTTCCACCATCATTTCCTCAGTGACTCCTTCAATGCAGAGATGGAAGAAGCCATGTTGCTTGTCTGTATTGTACTGTTCCTCAGCTTACGTCTATCTTTTTTTAAATCAAATTTACTTTGATGTTTCTTTTACTACAACCAAAGTAGAGTTGGTAAAATGGGTGTTAATAAAGAGAGCTCCTAATTTTTTTCCATTCTTACTGACTTGAAGTAAAATGTCCTCTAGTTTAATGTCATTCTCAAATGTATGACTAAAGCTAATTGTGGGGCGACCAGAGAGGTCTGCACCTTCTAAAATATATAATCATGATCATTCTACCATTGAGAACCAGTTGGTGCTAGGCTAAAAATAACATGTTGAATATTCTCACAGGCGAGGTAAAGTCAAGAGCGAACCCCTGCGTGTGATTGGAGGAGGCCACGGCTGGTTGGAGAGAGCTTACCTGTGGTGACAGCCTGCCACCCAAGGGAAAATGGTGTCCTGGCCTGGATGGTGTATGCCGTAATTGGACTGTGATTATCAGGACCAGGCCTCCAGGACAGAGAGGCTGTGGTATCAGAGATGTCTTCTACATTGATGTTGGTGGGGGGGCCTGGGGGACCTGATAGATGGTCAAGCAGTAAAGAAGAGAGGAAGATAGAGAGACATATTTAGGAAAGAGGAAAAGGAGCGAGGGAGGGCGGGTGTGGATGGGGTGTAAATCAGGAGGAGATGGAGAGATGTGAGAGAGTCGCCATGATTTTAGCACCTGCGGCCACTGTAGCCAAGTCTTGTGTGAAACCTTTGGGAGCTATCTGGTCTAATTAGACTGTAAATTTTGTTTAAACCTTCAAGACAGAAATTACTTTTTCACCTCCCTATTCATTCTACACTTTTATTTCTTCATCAGCCAGGACCAATAAACATTCATCTCTTACAAACTCGTCCTTCTTCGGCACTAGATGAACAATAAATACATTAAATGTTAATGACTGATAGGCATTATGGTATCTCCATAGTAGGGAAAAGGAAAAGTGGCATGATTTTCTTCTGTTGTGGCTTACCTCTGACTACCAAGTCCACAGCAATGGAAATGCTGTCCACCTTTGTTTGCACAGCGCACGTGTACTTCCCTGCATGCCTCAGCTGGATATTTCGAATCATAATGTCTCCTGCGGAATGCTGCTGTCATTCAACACGTGCACAGTCACACACACACACACACACACACACACACACAAACACACCCACACACAGTTCTATAAGCAACACGGTAAGCCTCCAGCTATTGTAATTCAAGAACAATACAGACTTTTCAGCCACATGGGAACAACACCAGCTGAACACAGAGCTCATTCTCATGTATGTTTGTCTTGAAAAATAAATCCACAATACCTCATGCAGCCTTTCCTCGGATATAGTAAAAAAGGACACCGAAATATCTCCCCTCTGCTTAGCACACTCCATATTATAATTTTAGAAATGTACATGCCTAAAAAAAGGCAGATCTTCATTGCAGTATACGTCGAGCAGTTTCAGTTTAAAAGGAGAAGTCTAATTGCTTATCTAAATTGTTAGTTCTTTAAGGCGGTCTTTTATTCCATCTCTAATTGCAATTCCAAGGCTCACATTATCATTTCATCAGAGTAGAGCAACGCAGGTTCTGTAATAAATTGGACATGGCGGAAAGCTGTAGCATAATGGCAGTAAGAATTAAGAGTGACTGGTAGCTTAATCAATGTAAGTGTAGCTGTAAAGCAATTTATCGTGGGAGAGGAGACTGTAAATAACGGCGCAAGAGTCACCTTAATCATGTAGGAGAAACAGGGAAATATGCCTCAGTGCTGTTTTATTTTTCTTCCCACCTGCAGTTTTTGAAGGAGCCTTGAAGACTTTGGGGGGGGTAAAAAATAAACCTGCGTATCACATGTTGAGGTGTGAGGCGCAAATCTTTTTTTCCAAGTGTGCCGCGGCTGCTTGAGACTGGGCGAGGCGTGTGTATGTAAATTTCTTTTTTAAAAATAAACCACAGGCAGCAATTTTCTGGCCATAAATAATACACTTGATACAAACATTCCCCCTGCACTGCGGCGGAATTTATTATGACCCTGCTAAAAGAAGCAGCAGCATAATATCGATGTACCAATGAATCTTCGGAGTCACCTCTTGACCTTTACTCAATGAGATCTCTGAAGGGGTTGAAAAATAAATCAATGTCTTTTGTGGAGCAGAGGAGCACAGTCGCCCACCGAAAATGAGCATTCTTCAGCAAACCACAATACAGTCAGTTTTCATAATTATTTATTGTGTTCAATCGGGAATGACTGAAAGCTCCTGGTCATGTTGCTCAGGACCATTTGTGTGCTGTGTCTGGGCCAGAGCTCTGGATTTTAATAAGGCAGTAGAGTCTGAGACTGAGCCTGATCATCTGAAGTGCATGTCAAAGTTCAGGTGGGACTCTATGACTGCTGGTTTAGCTGGACCCTGATGGCTTTGGAAGAAAATGTTCTTTTGTTATTCTGTTTATTTTATTATAATACTTCTGAAACTTCTATAAAAAAAGAGAGAGAGAGAGAGAGAGAGAGAGAGCGAGAGAGAAGATTTCCATTTTTTTTCAGCTTTGCATACATCTGGCACTCCTGCCTTTGTCTGGCCATGCTGCTTTTCTTCGGCGTTATCACTGGCTCAAATAACTACAATCAATGTCACAGTGAGCCATAAGAATGTAAAATGTTTACTCATCCCCGTCCTTATTTCACACTTTGTCACTGTTAGAAACGTATTTAGTGCGGCATACGACAAGCACAGAGACTAGACCTCTATAGGTGAATAGTTCCTTTTGTCCTCGATCAGATTTACGTCAGATCCTCCAAAGACAAAGAGAACATAAGGGAGCAACAGCTGTTGTTTTTCATGCAAACACCTAACTGAACTGCATAGGAAGAAATAAGGTTGAAAGTTATTTAAAACCTTTTTATACATATAGCTAATCCTGTTACGATTTTTAGTCTACCTGCACTGTCGTTAATTTACTGCTCCATGTGCCTTTGAATTGCCCGCCGGGGACAAATAAAGTTTTTTTTAATTGAGTTGAATTGAGTGTGCAGCATATTACAAGAGCTTGCCTGTGTACACTACATGTGCCTGAAATAGGTTGAACTGATGTCCTCTTTCAACCAGAAGGTAGGGGGTTCGATCCCCAGCTCCTGCAGCAACATGTCCGATGTGTCCTTGGGCAAGACACTTAATCCCAAATTGCTCCCGCTGCTTTGTAGGCAGAATGAATGTGTATTGATGGGATATGTTACCTCTGATGGTCACTGGGGTGTAAAAGCGCTTTGGGTAGTCACCAGACTAGAAAAGCGCTATTCAAGTCAGTTAAAATTTTTTTACCATTTACTGGTTTGTCTCATTGAATTTAAAAGATCTGACCAAATGTTAGAATAAATGCATCAAAAATGACCTCTAAAATGAAAATAAATGTTATTCAGGAAACTCAGTTACAATTGATTTAGAATGTATAGTACGTGTGCGAACATTATGACAACATGACTTTGGATTCCCTGTTTGCATATATATGTCATTTGATTGTTTTTTTGAATGGAAACTTTTCTACAGCTCACACAACATTACAAACTGTTTAAAAACATCAGAGGCCTGACATTTGCCACGTTTTAACAATCCAAACAGAGATTATGGACTTACACCTCCCACTTTTTCAAAGTATCCACCGTGGCTGCCGAAGTGGATGAGCTGCTCGTTGAAGAACCAGGTGAACTTGAGCTCCAGTGATGGATCGTGGCTCACTTGACAGGGCAGGACCACGCTCTCCCCCACAGTGATGTCAAGCGTGGACGGCAGTGTGGTGATGATGGTCGGCTCTGAAACACACAATCCCACATCCATACGGGTTTGATCAAACACACTTGTTCAGCTTCCCTTCACAGGCATTAAAATTCAGCCCGGGAAATGGCATTGCAAAAAGCAAAGCCCTTCCATCATCCTTATAGATGTGTCAGACTCTAATAGAAGGATATATGGGATAGAGCACACTGCAAACTAGGGCGCACAGCTACAATAACTGGTATTAGTTTCGGCCAGAGCTCGTCTCTATGGGGATTCGGAAAACGTGTCTCTCCTGCATCCGGAGAAGCCTCCATGTGTCACTGCCAACTCATCTATCAGCCCGGAACTCCTGTGATTGGCCTGAAATTCCCGAAACGTATCACTAGGAAAACAGTAAACAGTGGTGAGCACTTCTTCCTAGTCGTCGCTGCACTCTTTTCAAGCCTGCAGTGTATTACAACAGCATCACAAGGGAATAAGGCAAGTGTCTCTTATCTGCACTTGTGTGTGAGTAGCAAGAAGAGGGAGGTGGAAGGACATGAGAGAGAGGCGAGATGAGAGGGAGAGGCTTTGTTCTTTGAGTGTAAGACACCTGTGCTCCTCTTGGGGGTGCTGTGATTACTTGGTTGAAATTGCCAGACTGAGCTCACGGACTAAATTAACCATGGCAAATGATCCTTGGACAGGCATAGATTCATGTAGAAAGTGCCGGTAGTGCAGTCTTCATCCAGAGTGAATTCGATACCTTCGTTGTATTGGCCCCCTTTCCTCCCCTCCCTTTCCACACACCCACACACACACACACACACACACACACACAAACACTACACCCCATGTGATTTATCTCGTCGTTTTCTGATATCAGGCCAGAATGCTATCAGCTGGTGGGTTTTGTCATACACACAATGAAAGTGCGCGTGAGAGCCCCAGACCTATATTGCAGGGGCTAAATGGTGAGCAATGGCAGTGCAGAAAGAAAAAAAATAAAAGATCCTAATAACACACAGGAGGTGTTCAGGGCTCTGTGTCTACTATGTCTGCTCTGTTTCTACAGGCCAGCTACATCTTGAAACAAGATGGGCAGGAAAGAAAAAGAAAACCTTAAAAAAATCTAAAGGGCAACAAACACGTTTCTCTAAAAACAGTGTCAGGACTGTTTAGCAGCAGTTTTTATTCTGAGAGAGTTATCCTAAAGGACGCGTCGACAAGGAGATAGGGGAAAACAAGAGGCTCAAGAAGGATCTAAGGGGAAACGCTCGCACGGATCTGCAGGCAGATGTACTCCCTCCTCTACCTCTTCAACTGAAACGATACTATTACAATGCATTTCTTTTATTATGACTTTAACATGAACTCCTCTCCTTGTGGTGTGCACTGCTCGGTCTATTACTGCCTGCAGGGATTCACTGGGACAATGATTGTGGGAATATGCTCCCTTATTACCCTCCTCCGTCATCATTTGTGACAGATTATGGACAACCAAGGTTGGTTACACAACCACACACTGGGCTCTTGAGCCTAATTTGATTGATTCCCATCTTGTACGGTGCCTTGTTACCTACTGCTACTGTAAACGGAACGATAGTATCCCACTTACTTAGTGGGGTCAATCAGAGACAAAGAGAGGGAGAGGGCTAATGTGCTGAGCCAGACTGGGTGGCACCCCGGGAAGCGCTGCTGAGTTGGGTCAAAGCACTATTTACTTGATTCAGTTGTACTTGTTTGCTCTCTCCACAGTCATCTCTAGTTAAAGGACCGGTTGTACGAGAGTGCAAAAGGTTCCATCGCACCCTCATTTTACATTTCTGCACCCTCAATTGAATGGATATATATTTATTTTTTTTACAAAAAGTAATCAATGCGTTCAAATTCAGTGACTCATCTATGATGGTCATGACAGGTGCACGTTACCTGTCCGTTCACTGGGGAACACATGCGCGACGCAAGTATTCATATCACCTGTTCTGTGGTCACTGTAGCTGCAGCCCTTTCAATCTCAGATGCACCCTATGTCATTTTGTTCTAGAACCGGGTGTTAGTACGTATTTTCATGGATTCATTCATCTTGATAATTTTGTGGACATATCTTTAAATTGTGTCAACCATCTTAGGGTAATTCTACTTTTGGGTCTGTGAAGCTGTAACCTTATATGGTGAAACATGTAAATTGTAGCAGATCTATGTTTGGATAGGAGCCAACCATATGTTGTCAACAACTGTTTGCTAGACAGAGAGTCTACATCGGTTACGTATACAAATCAGTGTCATGTCATCTTTATTGTTTTATAGTGATGTACCCAAATGGAAAGGAATTTGTGGGCTGTACCTTCTAGCAGAATATAAGCCACACTGTGTGATGAAGACTTGGCCATTTGGCCATTTGGCCATTTTGCCCATGATGGCCACTTTGCCAATGATTGTCAATGATTGTGAGATCTTGGTCAGCATGGGTCAGCGATGGTCTGCACTTTGTCAGCCACGTGTGTTGTGTTTCTGTGTTGTCTGACCATGGCTGAATAAATCTAAGATGATCCACAGTCTGTTTCACGTTTTCATAATTGTCCATCTACTACAGAAATAACTACCACCTAACACCGGGCCTGTCTAGTTATAAGGTAGTATTTAAAATACATGATGGATAAAACAATTAAACATATCAAATCAATTTACATCATGACATTTTGTCTCATACTGCAAATTTTCACAATAAATAGTTAAATAAATGCATCGGACTCAGTGTGCGAGTAAGGAGTATGTGCGTATAGTTTTTTTTTTTCAAATTACAGATCCAAAAAAACACAAAAAAAAACCGGACTCAGTGTGCAAAGACCTTAACCACTAGATTTCCGGCGACCCCTATTATCCAAAGTTTTAGACAATAGGGGAATATTTGAGAATATTCCCTTGGAAATGATTACATTAAAGACACATTAGAACTGATAGCTAAACCTCCAAATAACTGATTCAAATAAATTGTTTGTACAAGCTAAATATATTTTTATTAATTTAGTCACGGCTGGTTGAGTGGAAATGGGTCGATTGAATAATAGATTCTTATTAAACACATATCCTTTTGATTTACCCTGGTCTGCCTTTGTTTTATCGAAATGCGAAAAGGATTTTAAGAAAACTTCCCTGGGACTTTGGGAAGTGGGAAACTGTCAAGAGTGTTGAGAGCTGTGTACTGTGTATGTGTGTTTGAGTGCCTCTGCAATGAGGTAATCACTATTACATGTTTAGAAATACACATGGGCCTCTTCTTGATGTATCAACGTCTATCCATTATTACACATGAGAATGTTCATGTTACATCCAATTTAGTGTGTATGACTTTGTCCCCTGAGACAGGCTTGTTCTTCATCTCATTTCTTCTGTTTGCAGATTATCGTGTCGTTGAAAAATCTAATTTAAAAAACGTTATGAGAAATCTTCATATGAGGATATAATAGCCCTATTAGAGAAGTGCTGGTGTTTTTATGTAAAAGTGTCTCTTTAAGAAGGTTAAACAGTTCCTCCATGCTCTGCCTCTTCTACAAAGAAAGGTGCAGGCACTATTCTCATGACTGCAAGAGGTCTTATTCCTGGATCACAGACGTTTTGTTTTTTCATCAAGTGCTGAATTTAAGCCTAGCTAGAGTTACGTCTCGATTCATACGGCTTGATTACATTAAACAGCACCAACAATCACAGCACCACATGTGGTGGAAGGGAGAGGATGTGAGTAACCTGTGGGGGAACAACAGATGACTTAGTGACACAGGCTCACAGTGGGAGCACTCAGAGAAGCTGTGCCACAACAACATATGGTTGAGCGGAAAACAGAGCGAGCAAACACTTAGAGAATGACTCCCTGCTCCTCTCTGAGGCGTACCGACATGCCTCACATGACCAGTTTCACCAGCCTTCACACAAACAGCACCCATTATGAATAATGCTTGTACACCTCTCCAACGCAGCAGGAATCCCTCCCAGCTTTGATGCTCAAAACCTGTAAAGTATTTTCTTCTTGTGTGATACACTTTGTTTTTTTTCAATCAGGGAGAGTGATGTGAGCGTGAATAAAGCAAAAAGGAGGGCGTGGAGAAGTCATGTGCAATGTGATTCAGGGTCGTTGACAACAAATTCAATAAGTCGAAGCTGCTGTACTGTAAATGTCTTGAATCTAAAACACATTTTGAGACAGACAAAAATGAAATAAACGGGTATATAGTTAGTGCAATTTAAAAATAAAAAAAAGTTTGCTAAACTAAAACCCCTTTCTTCAGTTTAAAAGTAAACCTTAAAAAATGAATTGTAGTCTGAAAGAAATGTCAAATTTCTGAAAACATTCATTGAGCTTCAAGTTTTCCATTTTCACAGAATGCCAAAATTAATTTTACAAGGCTTCTCCAATATTGTTGGAGTATCCGTTTTATATCAGTGCCTGTGTATCGGTTAAATATGGGGACATTTTAACATTGTGCGGAAAAAGTTTTAAAACGCTAAAACTTTATTTTTGTGAAGAGAAAATCCTACTTTTTAAAGTTCACCAGATGTACATTTTCTACCTTCATAGAATCTTTCAGAAGTGAGTTTACATCACCCACTTTCAAAGACCTACCCAAACAGTTGCAAGCCTTGGAGCCATGTCTGGCAGAGAAGTATTAGAGCTTTGGTCTGAAACTGTGAAGTTTAGAAACAATCCTGGAGGCAGGTTCGTTCAATTTTAACCTATTGGTTGTGGATAACTGTTGGGTCTTTGAAAATAATATAACAAAGTATAGAGTCTGGACCGGCTCTTTTTTGTAAAGTGTCTTGAGATAGCAATTGTTATGAGCTTGTGCTTTACAGATAAAAATGGATGGATTGATTGATGTAACAGGTCAGCCAGGTGGGTTGGATTGACAGACTTCTCCGCCAATGACTGACAACTAGACACAACCCAAACAGGATACCTGGTTCTTTCCTTGTCAGTCCGAGAGCAGTCCTTCTGTCATATCAACGGTATAATAAGTCATAATCTTCTTTTTCACTACCTGATACTAAATGAGTTGACACAGTAGAGAATGAAACTATGGCCCACTGATGAAGGCTGCTTTTAAATATTGAAACATTTTACTGTGCAAATCCTTACATAGCGATCAGTTAGTGATGCATTCCCTCTCACCCAGCAGTAGTAGGTCCATCAGAAAGGGTCAACAAAGCTGGACTCACTTTAGTGCAAAGTAACAAACCAAAACGTTGCATGTTACCTATATTCAGGGACTACAAAGAGTAACTAATGTGTAACAACAAAATGTTTGCATGTAAGTGAAAACATATTCTCTGACGCAGACCACATTATTTGGATCTGTGGTTGAGTGAGAAGGTGAGAGCCTTAGTTATCCATGTATATATCCGTACATACACTATACTGTATGTCCATTTATCTGATGTATTTGGAGGCAGCAGAACCAAAGGAAAAAACACACTTCATTCAGTTAAGGCCAAAAGCCTTTTCTTAAATAGCTTTACAAAATGTGATGCCACATGTGGAGCGAAAGTCAACATCATTTATTTGAAGATTAATCAATAGAATGTGATGTTTCCCATTTAACCTTGCTGAAGAAGTCCTTCAATTCATCCTTTTAATTTCTCGGGTCATTTTGGAACAAGAATGAAAAACTCATCCCACATCGTTTTTGTCAAAAAAAAAAAAAAAAATGTTTTTTTAACTAAATAAAAATTAAAGATCTGTCAAGGACAAAATCTTCATTCACTAGAAAACCTTGTGAACCTTCTTTACAAAATACATACAAGATTCACTGAAAACAGTATCAGCAACCGGATCACTGACAGATGGCTGCTCAATGTGTTTTTCTTTATAAATGTCAAGAGTCACACGTTGGATTTTATAAAGTTGTGGACAGTCAACAGAAAGAAAAGGTTTGTTTGGGCACTGTTTGAACTTCCAAAATCAAATGCTCTCTTTTCTTCCAATTTAAACACCAGCGCTTGAGTTTGGTCTATTTGAACAGCTTCAAATACTTTTCCCTACCCACACGGTCAAAGTAAAAACTAGTTATTTCCTATCATAACCCAACCATAAGTGTTCGTGGCTATGTGAATGCAGGCTAATGCAAATGTTAACGTGCCGACATGCTTGTTCTGACATTTTTTAAGCCCTGTTTCCATCAAGCGGTCCAGTTCAGCTCGGTTCGGTACAGTACACATTTATTGCCGTTTCCAAAGTCAAAAGTTGGGAAGGGTACCAAAATAACTGATCCGTACCATTCTATTTTTTTTTGGTGCCCTTCTGTTGGGGTGCCGAGCGTATCCAACCCTAAAGGGCGGAGCTAGACACACTGCAGTCCATTGATTGGTCGAAAGAGTTGTCACTTCCCTTGCAACAGTGGTAATAAAGGACAAACTCAAAACCCGCCATGTTCAAATATCCTGTGGATTTAGAGAGAGTAATTTCAAAGCTGTTTTTGATTTTTTTGCGACTTTTATCATCACCTTCTTTGTTGAATTTATTAGATGTCTACACTGTGTCGAGCAGCTGCTTTAGTGATGTGTAAGGGTACGGTGGGCTGTGGAACGCAAGACCAGGATTTACTGTACCATACCGTACCAAACTGTAATGAACCCAACTGGACCACTTGGTGGACATGGGGCTTTACATGACATGTTTAGCAGTTACAATATTTTTGTACAAATACAATATTTGCCATTTAGAGATAAGCACAATTCAAAATCTATTCTGTAGGTTTATATTTCCCTTCAGGCATAACTCAAAGGATTACATACAATGTTGGCCTCATGGTGGCACTGGACAATAACTTGAGAGGTCAAAAAAAATACAAGTCATCGTAAGAGGAACGTAAATGTCTGAACTAAAGTAAATGGCAAACTGTTCAAAAGTTTTTCAGACATTTCTTTAAAAAAAACACATGCAAGAACGACACAGTGGCTTATGAGGAAAAGTCAGGGGATTATCAGTGTAATTACGATACATCCTCTAGGTACCAGGATGTTGTGCATGAAGAGTGACACTGCCATTCCTAAAGGCACGCCACCAGTGTGTGTCATAGCGCTAAAGTGATCCTTTTTAACTTTCCAAGCACCTCCAGAGCATATGGTAGGGATGATGTGTCACCATGTTGGAAAGATGAATTGCCTTCAGGGTCTAGAGAGGCAAACAGAAGTGAAAACAGTGTGATCTCAGAAGTTTTGAGTTCACTGACCATCTGTAATGATCGGAGGCATCCTTAATTACTGCGGCTCATCTCCAGTGTAATCAAAATTCAAGGAGCAGGTTTATAATCAAGTGCAATTAATCCGCTAATATCCCCCCAGTGCTGGAATAATGGGGACTCTAACAGGGCTCGTCTGCTGTGACTGCTCCTCCGCTGTTTGCTGGGTGGCTTACTCACAGCGGGAGACGCTGAATGCTTTTTGACAGGTATTTTTTTGGCATTCACATCACCAAAGTCAATTTGTATAAACTACTGTCATCTCCCATAAGGGCTGCTCCTGCAACACACATTTCTCCCGGCTAAACAGGTTTCCAATCTTCAGGGAAATAGTGCATGTAAATTACCCTATCCCATTTTCTAAACAATATCGATTGTGACAGAGAGGTACAGGATCATATACAGGAACATTTGTATATCAGCTGCAGAAAAACGGCTTTTAACATATAACGATGGATAGAAAGCAAGTGAGGCAGGGTGTCGAATGAAACCACTTTCTGAAGAATAATAAGTGGAAAACAGTGCGGTGTGTTTATGCTGAGAAGACACAGGGGTGTGTTTCCTTGCGGGCCATCAACCTGAACCTACAGTGAGAGCACACGGATTGGCTGGCGGCTCTACCATTTCATTTCACAGTGTGTGATAAATGGTTAATAGGAGAGTGAGAAGTGTATCTGGCAGAGTGAAGCAATGCTCTGCTTTTCATTACGCCGCAAAGTCAATTTCTGTGCTTAAAATTTCACAGCAATTAGAACATTCACGTGCTAAAATACAAACACACTGACTTTTTACACTGTTCATTTCTTCACTTCAATTATGCAAAGGTTACTGATTATTTTTATAGGAAGGCAGAGTCGCCAACGGGAGGCAGAGGGAGGCATCAGCATTAATCAGCACTAAGGTGCACTCTAAGCTCTACCCACATCCTTGACTGCTGCTGCCTTTCGAGCATTCATAATAAATGAAATCTGTCGTTTATAATTTAACAGAAAAGGGAAACATGCCTTGATAGTGATTTACAGAAGGACAAGCTGGTCTAGAGAATTCCATTATATGATGTGTTGTTCGTAAAGAGGGGATTTGCTTCATTGATACACCACAGGACATTTCTCCTGCTGTGATTCATATTGACATTTATCAATGTTTCCCAAGTATTCAATTAAAAACCTGCCTGCAGTGCTTGAAGTAAGATTTCGACTGGAACAGTGAAAAAAATCACCTACCAAAGTGATATTGATTTTTTAAAATTCATAGATTTTTTTTTTTAACATAGTATTCACATGTAGAATGAAGGCAAAAAAATTACCTAATCTTATAAAAAAGAATGTGCAACATTTTCTAAATAAATATGGCAGACATCAAATATATCTTATGTAATTATCTCTGAGTCAAGACTGAGCGTGAGTCCCGTCGGCTGTTTTGTTGTCGGCGCTGTGTTTACATAATGTTTACATGGACGAGACGGCCGACTAAAAAAAAATAACATAAGCTACTCACTGCTTATCTGAATGTCACAAAAGTGTTTTTAGATCATCGCCATTCTGTGTCAATTTATGTGGAATGTGAAGCAACGAGCTAACTGAAGTGAGCTTACATTAGTCCGCTAACACAACAACGCAGGCCACAGGCAATTGCAGCTTGAGCCAACAAGGACAATTTTGTCCAGCGCTTGCGCTAAACTCCTCTGTGCGAACTTGAGCGGAGGGGGGTTTGAGATGTGTCGCTCCAACCCCCTATCAATATGGTGGAGATGCAGCCAAACAGCAGTTTGTTTTTTGGTTTCACACTGGTGCTCAAGGGCGACATCTACTGGATCAAAAAGTCGCACGTTCTTCCTTTAAAGCAAATATCACAAACATTGGTGCTTTACAAAACAGACTGATTGATCGATTGAAGGCCATTCTTCACATTTTCTGGAGAATTTAAAGGATATCTGCAGGTTTTTTATTCCTTTTTTTTTTACCTGTATGTGTAATTTATTGCCTAATGTGAAAGGTCCCCTTAGGACTTACATCAGCGGACATAAAGCACGGGCTGCTTGTTTACATGCTGTTACACTGAACCATTTTCTCAGATGTTCTGAATTACTTATCTGAGCATGAGTCTTATCGCCTTAGAATATGCTTCTTGCAGGAAAAAATTGACCAGATAAAATTGCAGCCGTAAATATTGTCTAAAGGATAAAATGCGGAGAAGCCAATTATCTGTTTAAATATACATGTAAATCTATACCAAACCTTTTGAAATATGAGGCATGAACTTTTCTCCCATAGGCCAACGAAACAAGGATCAATAATTCCATAAATCCCGCCAACGAGTAAGGTCATGGCAGAACAAATAACAATAACACAAATGAACCGTGCAACCCCTGAGAAAAGGGGGGTCACAGGGAGGGTATAGTTCACTGAATATGTCAGCTACTCCCCCAGGAACAAGATGAGGTGAGTACTCCCTGTGGAAAACAGCTGTCTGAGAATAAAACCACTCAAAGCACAACATTTCACCCGCTACTCACATTCATTTTCCTTGAATTCATGGCCTTTGATACACAATGGCATTTCAGAGTACTTTACATGATGCATCTTTAGGAAGAGAAGAAATATAAACGTGCATTAGCTTCTCTTAATCTTCCGTGGACATGAACCTTTTGATATTCTCCGATGCAGTCTTTTTAAAATTGATTTAAAATGCCTGTTAAAGCTGAAAACTGAGGACTAACGATTTCAGATTTAGTTGTTCAGATCCTTATCAGGCTTTTACGAATTAAATAGAAAGTCATTTTGTCTGTGTTAAAACTCCTGGTAGGTACTTAAAGTTTGTACATTTTGGCGACCCCTCTGGACAAAGTGGTACCTCTTCTCGTCCCCTTCACGTGCAAGTAGTGGTTAACAAAATCATCTTTTCCAGCTTTCTTTTTCTAAAGATTTAATTTTGCGCTTTTTTTTTTAAAAGAAAATTTTGGGATCGGACATTGGATAGAGTCAGAAATCGGGGAGAGAGAGAGAGAGAGAGAGTGGGAATCGACATGCTGGAAAGGAGCCACAGGTTGATTCAAACCGCGTGTTTGGAGGACTAAAGCCTCCGTGGGGTGCTCATACTAACTTACAGACTACCAGCACCCCATCCTGCTTTCTTTTAAAAGTCAAATGTATCATTCATCAAGAGCCTTTTATTTGTCATGGAAAATGTAACAAAATATCTGCTTTAGCAGCATGCCGTAAATCACGTTGTCTGACACTTACCCTGCAGCAGCTGTTACAGACATTAAAAATAACAATATAGAAGTAATCAGTCTTCAGTAGCTGATGCTGTTGTTTAGAGACATCAGTATTCATTTCAATGTGTTTCATAACCAGTAAAAACACCTCACATTGAGTTTCAAGTTATAGAGATTTAAGCACATTAAGTCATTTATAAGTTTCCCTGTCTTAGAATATTCTGTGGGACTGATACCCCTTGGTGGAAGGCATTTTTGATATCCATCCATTATCTATACTACTTTTCCATCTCGTGGTCCCAGGGTGCTGGAGGCGATCCCCGCTGTCATTGGGCGAGATGCAATCACAGGACAAATAAAGACAGACAACCAGCCACAATCACATTCACACCTACGTACAATTTAGAGTCAACAATTAACCTGAAGAGCATGTCTTTGGGAGTGTGGGAGGAGGCCGGAGTACCCGGAGAGAACCCACGCATGCACAGGGAGAACATGCAATCTCAGAGACGCCACGGGGATTCTAACCAGGAACCTCCTTGCTGTGAGGCAACAGCGCTAAACACTATGAGGATTAATATTAATCAGGAAAGGGCCAAGGATTGAGACTTGGAGCCTGGGCTCTGATTATTATAACACTGGCCTGAGAATCAAAACCCAGTTTTCCAGTAATTTCTCAGAAAACTCAAACAAACAGTAATCACTACGATACCAGTGTGGCTGAGAAAGCATCGACCATGTCCTTCGTTTTTACAGTTTCTTTGGCGTGGCTTTGATGAACAATAATTGCTCTATTATTTCCTTCTAAGGTTTGTTCTGTCTGTATTACAGAATGTTCCTACCAATGCTGTTATGTGATCACAGACTCATGAGGATCACATCTATCACATCAAACCACAGGAGAAAAAAAAAAGTCTGGTCAACCTGTTTACGAGAAGAAAAACACAAGCGAAATACAGAGAAGCAAAACCCCAGAGAGATTAAAAGAGCTGTACAACAGACAGTGAGTGAGGCAAGACCCTGATGTGAAGCAGAAAGGTCCTGCTGGGGTTTCTTTCTGTAATAAGCACATTCGCTCTCTTTCTTTGTCATGTATGGACAGTAATTAAAGATAAATCACACAAAACGCAGAAGAAACTTAGTGACTTTGTGTGTTTGCTTGATCCAGAAAAAAAATCAGCTCTGGCTTAAGAAAGAGGACTTTTTTTTCCTAACGTCATCCACAACATTTCCACAGTCTTAACCAAAATGCTGCTATTTCCTACTTTCAACCACAAACTTGGGACTCGTGAATTTAGTGTATTTACTCAACCAAGTGTGCAAAGAACAAGTCAAAGTCAAGTAGTAATCCCAGTTAAGCAACAATTCAGGGATGAAAATGATCCCCTATGTGATTCTTAAAACAAAACATGTCCAAAAAAGTAACAGGTAAATAGCTTTTTGAATAATACATCCTTTCTTACAGCACCAGATGAGAAATGCAAACTCCACAATAGTCTTACAACACGAGGTCTTTTCACACTGCACATAAACTGACAGTACTGGAGGAACGGACAAATCGAACTTAGTGTTCTCAACACCTTTGCAAACAGACATGGTAACTGACGTGTGTCTGTCTCAGGTTATGACACCGAAGAGAAACCAAAAAACTATCTTCAGGACTTGTCAAAAGACAGAGAGAGGTTTGAGGCTTTCAAAATCAGAGTCCTTCTTTTTCCATGATGGTCATGTTTTATTTATGAAATTGAATACTTCAGGTTAGATTACAAGGAGCAGAATGAAACATCAAGCAACTCTACACGCTGTCAGAGTGGAAAACATGCACTTGAAAAAGTTGTCCAGTACTTTAATGGTCAGGGGTCCCTGCAGACTGAATTGCAAACGAGACAGTGATGAAATAGCAAGACGGAATAGGAAATACCTTTAACTGTGATGCTTCCTGTGCTGCTCGCCACGCCAAACTGGTTTCTTGCCACACAGGTGTAAAGACCTGCGTCAGATTTGGTTGCATTCCATATGCGGAGGTTACCGTTGTCCAGAATTGACACCCTGTCGAAAAAAAAAGACAAATTATTTCTGTCACTGCTGTTTCATCTTGTACTGTTCAGAACACATGTTGAACAAATTGCTCTTTATTGGTGGCATTCTGTTGATGTAGCAAAAGATAAGTGGCTAATACAACAAAGAACATTTCTTAGTTTCTCTAATTGAGTTCTGCTTCTTTGCAAACTGACAGCGATGAGAAATGGGACTGATGTTAAGGGATGATTAATTCAGCACATAAGTTCAAGATATCTAGGACAACAGCGGCTTCATGCCCTTTGTACAATGGCCACTAGTGCTTGAATAAAGGTCAAAAGGCCTTAACAAAATGTGACATTTTCTAAATAACAAGCGAAAATGGAAATTATGCCCTTGAAAGCAAGGTACTGTGGGAAATCAAGGGCCGCCCGACTCATCAAAACACATTGAATTTTAATTATCTGAAATGCTCTGCTGAATCTGCAAACTGTACAGCATCAGCCTAATGGTGAGGGCGGTACAATGATGTGTGGCCGCTAAATTGCTCTGTTCACCTATGAAAGGAGTCAGAGCAAACAGATTGGCGACTCTTATTAGGAAGGGAGTTTTAGAGAAAAAGCTAACTGAATTGTATTGCACTGTTTTTTAATAGCAAGAGAGAGATACATCATTTAAACTACAAAAATCTGTGTTTTTTCAGAAATAATACACGTGTGTAGAAAACATGGAGAACTGCATATTAGAAAAAATAATCAACAGTGCGGAGACTGTGAAAAGAGTAGGCCATTTAATTGAGTGTGAGCTTGGTGAAATAGTCTGTGTCAAACATGGGTGTAGTCTTAGTGACATCACCCATTGGTTTCTTGAGCAGAACTTTGAAGACGAACAATGGCTGCTGCCATATTTGAAATGCTTTCTCAAGCTAACTCTGTACAAATGTTGTGCCGAGCTGAGCGCAGCCACAAACAACAAACACAACAAACAGTGTCTCACTTTCTTTATAGTGTAAAGACCTACTGGGATATCGGAGAGAAACCTCTAATTTGTAAAGACAGGTCCAACAGTTTGTGTGTACCAGGTGTGTTTTAAACAGCAGCAGAAATGTTGTGCTTGTGAAGTGGTCGTTATAAATCTGCAGCTCCTGGTCAAACCTAAACTCTCCAAAATCCTTTCATGCCCTGAGGATTTCATGAACACACACCCTCTTCTTCTTTGCTGCTCGCCTCCACCTGCTCAGCAGAAGAAAGGTCAGGGCTTTCTTCTAAATAGTGGACGTACTGCGCTGTGACTGAAGCTACTTCCCCAAGCTATTTTCCCGACTATCGTTTTCGGTCACCAATAGGAACTTGGAACTTGCGCTGTTGTTTTTTACGCTCCCCCCTGCTCTGCACCCTACCCCAGTGGCGAGCGAAACGCACACCGCATTGCCTATCTGAAAGGCCCTTGAAAGTCTCCAGGCAAACAGCTACAGCAGTAAACAGCTACCACACGCCTGCCTGTCAGTCAGAGAAGCAGTCCCCCAAATTATCCATAACTCTCAGCTGTAACATGTTTATTTCTGATGTCAGAATTAGCATTTTAACCATGGATATTACGCTTTTTGAGCCTGCCACCAGTGGACACTTGAGGAACTATAGTTCTTTGTACTTCTGCATTGGTTTCATTTTTCAACACTGAAGGTTGCTGCTTGGATAGTACAGAACATTATTCATTTTGGCATCATAGATCTTTTCTTTCACGGAGGGGAATGTGTTCCTTAAGTGGACCTCTGGGAATGTGTGAATGGAGATATGCACTTTGGATCTCTGTAAGTGAGCTGGTCATGGGTGGTGTGGCCTTTGGGAGGTTCAGGAGGAATTAGAGGCGGAATCAGCCGGGGGGGTCATAGAGTTTCCAATTTTCAGTTTCTGATGTTAGTAGTGACTGTATGGATGGTCCTCGGGCGGCCTTAGCATATGAGCGACCACATTTGGACTGGTCCTTGTTTTTTGTTGATGTCTGATTGGCTTATGTGGGCTACAGCTCATCATGACCAAAAACAGTGTTTGCAAGCATCTGAAGTTGTAAAACAGCCAAATGTGCAAAATTGACAGATATTTCCTGCGGTGAATGGCCACAAGACGGGCCGCTGATGATGAGGCTGGAACAAGCAGCAGGAACACAACAGGTTGGCATTTAGTGTGCAGTACAGGCACCAGAAATGAAGTTAATAATTATAATTATTATTATTCTTTAGATGTCAAGGTCAGTGTCCCTTTTGGAGGTGATGAGATATCTCAGGAACAGGTTGCTCTTGTCTTTTTACCTTTGGCGCCAATGTTCTGTGTGAACTACAATAAACTAGCCATCAAAACGGCTCTCCATCCAATACTTTAAATAATTTAATAGCGATTTAGTAGAAAAACTACTACACTGCTTACATTAAAAGTTCCACATGACAATATTTCAAAGCAACAGACTGTGTATCAGCACGCTAGCTTTGCAGAGATGGTAAAACATTGTTCCTGCACTGCTTCAGATACATATTTGACATTCACATTTTACGGACAATGCACACTGAGCTACACACAGATAAGAGATTCATAGCCATGTTAGAAGATTAAATATAAAACGTTTTCTTTTTTTCCGCTCCAGATTTGAACTATAAGCACAATGGAGGCTAAAGGGAAATGTGGTTGCTACACCCCTGTAGAATAAATTTTAAAATGGGTTTTACATTTCACTCTCTCTGGCCATCTCCATCGGATCGTTTTCAAGTGCTGGATGTGATAAGAAAGGTGCAGAGACAGTTGTGTAAAAGACTTCACTTCTCTAACCTCATGGTAATGCTGAGTGTAGGCTTCTGGGTTCATATCAGGCTGAGAGAAAGTGCTGAATGCAAAGTAGCCAACAGTGGCCATCAGTTAGATGAGAGGCATATCGCTGTGTGGGATGGCCCACAGTTAATGACATCAAAGCCGTAGGCCGATAAATTTGAAGAAAATGGCCCATTAAATGGCACCACAGTTCTACAACTGACCATAACCCTAAACTCAGTAAGCACAATTAAAACAACTATTATGCATTAATTATACTGCATAGCTGGCAATCTGAACGTTAGCATAAGGAAATTGCAAGTAAAGACATTAATCTACATTAGAGTGAGTTTTTGCTCCATTGCGAGTATTTTCAATTAGCTGGTTGCCTTGTTTTTGTAATCAATGAGCAAAAGCAAAGGGAAAGAAATGTTATCTCAAACTAGAACAAGCTCTGACCCAGTTCAAATCAACCAGCACACAGCTCACTGCAATACCTCAACATAACTAAGTACCTGCATTTGTGAACTGCACTCTGAATATCCACAATCCCCTTTTCCTCAGGGACAACAGCCATATCATGTGACTTTTGCACCATGCGTCTTGTAAGAGGAAGCTCTACAGAGAGTGAACAAGTGGTGCTGCACATGGTGCACAATAGCTCTTCCAGAGAGTCAAATCCTCAGTAGCCCTCCTGCAGAGCCAAGACGGTTCCTAGCTATTCACGGCATTGTCCTCCCTTTTCGGGAAGCTTTATGTGAAGACAGGAAGGCACTTTTTTCGTGCACCAATATTACCCAAACAAGAGCAGACCAGCTGCCTGCGCACGTTTGCATCCATTTAGTCTGAAGCGAATGGGGGAAGAGGCAGATGTGGTCAAATACAGTAGAAGTCAACCGAGGCAGAGCAGTAGTAAATAAGAGATGGAGGCGGCCTATTAACGCGTCTCAGTTTTGCTCATGTCTTCCCTCTTTTCTGCCGAGGCCCAGACAACATGTCTGCGTGATGTGCCCATTATGTGAGAAGTCATTTCCCACCTCCATCCCGAGTGAAGCCAACGAAGGGGCAGGTATCAATAATTCACAGGTGAGATGAACACAAGTGAACCTCCTTTCATCCTTGCCTCACACAGGTTTAATGGACACAGCAATAATTCTCCTAAGAGGAGGCAATTATTTGGAACAAGGCGAGATGGCCAAATGCACTCGTGTAATCCTAAAAAACACAGGTGTGTATTTTGGATGGGATCAAGCCTCTGAGGACAGGGGCTGCACAGTGTTGATCCTCCCTGCTCTGTGACAAGATGAAAGAGACAAATAACATCAGTCACATGGAAGCTATCACGGGCACTGTGAAGTGGAAATTGCAGGAAAGAGCCTCGTCCGGAGTAAAAAAAACCTGTTTTTGTTATTTCCTTACATTCTCTTTGAGATGCTGTTAACAGATGCAGACATTGCCTTTTTGTAAGCTTCTTCGCAATCAAAAAGCCACTTGAAAGCCTTGTTTTGATGTTTCATTCAGACATATTTTGTCTTTGATCTGCAGGATAAATTCTACATTGTGAGAGGAAACTGTCACAATCCAAATAATGAGTCACAGGAAAAGGCAAGAAAATTGTGTATTGAAAGCAACAGCTTTGTACTGAGTGTGAGCCTGGAATGTGAAGCAGGTTTTTTTAATGTCAGCAGCAGGAGCCTCATGCTCAAACAGAAAAATCATGTTAGCTCGCTTTTTTTTATAAACTCTCTGATTGTAATACCTTTGGAGAATATGAGTGCACTCATAAAAATTCAACATACAAACAATGTGCCTAATCACGGACTGCATTATGATTTGAGAGTTTCGAACAGCACCGTTCGTGAATACTTAGTCACTTCATGAGATGCCGCGGCAGATTGGTAGCATGACTGCAGGGTGGAGGCCTGTATCCGTTGCTACTTAATTAACAGGGTAAATAGAGCAGGCTTGTGAAAATAGGGGTTAAGATTCTATCAGTGGAATTACTCAGCCATGAGACCACAGGAAGAGAGATCATCACGAGCTTATGGTGATTTTACCAAATAATTAGTCTCAGCTAAAGCCTTCCATACACAAAGATTATTGCCTCAGTGCACACACAGCTTGCTTAACTCACCACTGCAATAGCCATTTGCTTTCAAACTCCAGTTAACGAAATGCAAAAAAAAAGCAGATGTGAAAAAGGACTGCAGGGGATGTGTTGGATGTTGTGTTTGCCCAGCGTGATAAGCTCCCAGATAAGGTGGGGTGGGTGCTGTGTTACTATTCCGAACCCAGACTGACCACCATCGACCTACCTGCAGGTGATGTTTCTAATCATAATTGTATCAAAACGTCAGTGTTGTTAACAGCGCTGCAGGCGAGAGGCTATAATGCGGCGAGTGTGCCGAGAAAAGAGACGAGGTCACCATATCCTCTGAGCCGGGACAAGGGGTGGGACCTAACTTCAGGTGTTGATCTATGCTCTTGACTGCTTTAAAAACCCTGAAGTGTAAAGGGGGAAGGACTGTCTGAGATAAATTGAAAGGCTGTCTCTCCTCAGGTTCCCCACAGTGTGCTGTGCTGGAGAGAAATGGCCTTGTCAGCGGCATAAATCAAGCCCAGCTGTGCAATGTAGACCCAGGACGCTAAAACCTGCCGAGCGCAATGCAACTGTGGTACAACTTCTCAGATGTCTGCGTTAATGCAGCATCATGACTTAACAATACTCACGCTTTTTCCTGTCTATGTCGTCAATATCAAGGTTAACTGTCAATTAGAGGCCACGAGTATACTTCTGAGAATGTATTTATTTTTTCATCTGTAAGTCATCACCGAGTTTGGCTTACACTGATGAAACCGGGGCGCCTGGGCATTCATTTTGACAAAGTTCTGCTGTTCCAATTATTAGTGTCCTGTCTCTTGGATCATGAGCTGCAGAGGACTAGAGTGGAAGTCCATCAGACTAAACCCAACAATGGTTATTCTGTGCAATCTGCCTTTCCACCATAAAAAAACTAGGAAGTTTTGAAGCGAGAGAGACCAACCCACCCAAGCCCTTCCAGAGAGGGGCGTGGTCGGACACAGCTCACTTGCATTTAAAGCCATAGACACAGAAACAGCCTGTTCTGAGCAGGGCTGAAATAGAGGGGTTAGCAGGCATGCTACAATACAGTATCAGAGTGGATTTTTTAGCAAGGAACTTCAAAGACATGTTTTGGGGACCTCTGAGAATTACTTAAACTTGTTGAAATGGAGGATAATAATGTGACCTTTAATAGTGCTTTAGCTGCAAAATTCACATTTCCATGCATCTTCTTCGTAGTAATATTTAAAGCTGCTATGAGGAACTTGTCTCAATTTTGGAGCCTGCAGTGGACAAAGTTATACCTTTTATCTCTTTTCTGACATATCTTACCATGCTGCCTTTTCTAAGCCAAATGTATCACTTAGCCTGAATCTTATCTGTGTAGTAGAAGGTCAAAAAGCCAGTTTCAGTACAATGCGTTTATTATCCTTTTCTTAAACCTACCCTGTGGTAGCCTTTACATGCATTATAAATAACTATACAGCAATATTCAGACTTCTCCCTGATGACTTTGTTTGTTCATTATGAGGCCTTAGTATTACATTCAATATTCTTCATAACCACCTAAAAACTCCTCTCAGGAGCTTTAAGATTATTTGTACATCCTCAGGTCTAACCACATGATAGACTGTTTCAGCTCACATTTAATTTCAATTATAGATTCCATGCTAACAACTCTGGGATGAGTGTTTCAGCTACTGCACTTACTATCCCTTTCTCCATAAACCACTTACTGAACATAGCAGGTAACCAGCACAGGAAAAACACAAAACAAGGTAGTGCTCAAATCTGAATGTGAAAGGGTGGTGAAGTGTCTGAAATTGGCTAAAGAATACATCCTCTTGCAATTAACAGAAGCACCCAAAGTAGCTTATAAGTGAAGAAAGGGGGTTCAATGCTACCGATCATATCTAAAGAATAGAGACATCAGGTCAAAATGTTCCTGAATATAACATTATCCTGCTCCTACAAGATGCATGCTTTGCAACCAGGAGCAGTGTTTTGTGCTGCTTTCTGTTTGGCCACATTAACAGTAAAGTAAGTTGCAGGCAATACTTGAAATGACTTTCTTTTTGGTTCACTGTGTATTGACACTTGTCTCCAGGGCTCCAGCTAGCATTAAAGCTTCTTTGGCAATATTGTTTCTTTATAAAACACGGCCAGGGGACAGGTCTGCTGAGCTGCGTCGCAAGTATTAATCTCTTTCTCAGTGAAATGCACACTGGTGCTACTGCTCCAGTTTGTATTACCATAATGTAAGCAGAAGAATGGCAAGTTCTTTGCCCGAAAGCCCCGTGCAGCTAGAATATTTGTTATTTTTTTGCTTTTTTTTGACAGCATGAATTGTACACTTGGGGACTACATTATTATACTAACAGTCCTAGGTACCATTTGGATGTTACATGATCTGTTCCAGGAATTAGTCACTTGATTTATTTTCTAAATCACAACAAAAATTAAGCGGAATCTTCCATAATAATGACAAAAATTGACTTAAATGTACGAGATATTTTGTGTTTGGTCTCATTCTACCAATAACGGAAAAGGGCAATATCACATAATGTCCCCAGGTGTGAAAATACTGTCAGCTTGTTATCAGCGCTTTAGTGAAAAAAATAACACACCCACAGATGCAGGAACATTCTCTAAGTGTCTAAGGACCCAGTTGATGAACCTTTCCAGAATTTATGTTGTGCGAAAGTGTGCATTTTCTTATAAGAAGGTGACTTAATGAAGCTGGCTGATTGAGAGCATCTTAATTCCCGCCTGTGGAACACGATGTGATTGTGTCTGTAATTGCATTGCGAGGAGAGGGAGTTTATCGGCCTGGGCCATGGAGGGGGTTTGTGTTTGTACTTCCAGAGGATTCCTTTAATCACAAATTGCTCTCCTGGTCTATTCCCCTTCCAGAGATATTCATCTCTTCTTGTGTGCTGAGGTATCCCTCCAGGAATAAAGAGCACACACACATGTTCCACAGGAAATTGTCATAGGAACCAAGATGGATTACTCATGCTGCGCTGGCAGATTCTCACTTTGAAAAATGATATCAGCCACAGTCTTTAAGATAAAAATAATCCCAGCAAGCAGAACATGGAAGCGGACGGGTAAAGAGGGCTCAGACCTAATCTCATCAAACATCTTGAATTCACTTTATATCTGGTCTGAGATTTACTTGAGTTTAGTCAGTCAGAAATAGACTCTTTGCAGAAACATATTTTAACCCACCCTAACACCACTCTGCAGCAATGGAAAAACTGCTAATATAGCAAATATACAGCTGGAATGATAGATGATGGAAAAATTTATTGCGCTACATGATCTGAAATCTTAATGACTTCAGGGATACACTCCGTCTGTGAGTGATGCAGTCTAGGAAGTTCGATCATAATGGCTGGAAGGTAAATTGATCTGCTAATCATTTAGATGGTCCCTAAATACAACTACAAATTCAATTAATACCCTTCATTAAGACTGACAAGCAAATGCTGATGTACAGTCTGGCTGCCATGGAAGTATTCTTCAACATAAATCACCCTGATCAAAAGTGAAGCGGGCCATCAGGGCCGTGTGAAATTGTTAAGTATTAAATTCAGTCTTGTTAGATTTTTCTCTTTGATATTTTCTCATTTCTTATTTTCTTAGTGTGCATGTGGAGACGTAATGGAGGTGAAGTCATACATTATATAGTCTCCGTGGTTCCAAAACCTCAGTGGGCAGAGAGACCCAGCATTTTCAGGCTATGTTTAGAACAGCACTGACAACATGTCGACTGAGTTGATACATTCAGCAACTTTACAGACAGTGTAAAAAAAAAAAACGAATAAAAAAAGAACAGGCACACACTTTTAGACTATTTGGAGAAAAGTGTTAATGTGATGTATTCAAGAGACAAAACGTGTGGCCTCACAATGACTAGGGATGTCTGTGCTTAGTCCACAAAAAAGTCAAATGTGATCACTAGAATTACTGGTGCGTTAGATTTATTATTTAAAAATGGGCCTGCTTTCCTCGCTCTACTACCTGGATGTAAACAAGCACAGTGCATGGATAGCCTTTCTTCGGAGCCGTGCGATTTGGTAGTATTTGATCCAGAAAATTTAGTTAAAATGTTTGTAGACTGAATCAGGTTAAACTGGTATATTAACCTGAGCACTCCATAACCACATTCAGCCCAGGCACGTGGATGTTAACCTACCCTGCTGACCTACCTAGCACGTTAGCCACATTAGCGAACCGCATCACATTGTTTACCCGAACACAATTTTGACTGTGCTCAATTCAGACTGTTTTCTCAGTGGTTTCTAAGCTTTAGACAAATTGATGAGTTGTAATTTAAATTTTCGGACTTGGAAATAAGTCACCTTGTTACATCCCTGGACTACATAAGGCAAACTTTGTAAACAAGATTACAGTTTTCAAAATGATCCAACAAAAATTTGTAGTTAATGACTGAGGCTAAGGCTAACAGGTCACAATGAAGAAAGTTAGCATCTTCATAAATGTATGTAGAAAAATAAAGAAGCAGACACTAAATGTGTTGAGTATTGCTAATGATTTCAGTTTGTTTAGCTTTTAAAGTGACAGGAGAAAACGGTTGAGAACAGGGACAAGCTAATGAGCGTAAAGAAACCAAGGCTTTACCGAGTTTGAGCCCCTGACATTAGCCGAAAGGACGAATAGCATTCAGGAGCGACTTGCATTTAGTAGATGTGCTATTGGGCAAACCTTTAACACTGAATCTGCTTTTAAGTTTTCACTGGAGCAATTGACATTTCACATGTCCCAATGCAACTTTTGAGGTATTAATATGTTAATTGTAGATACCTTAAAGATCTTGATGCACCAGAATAAAGTTCTACTTAGATTCAGACAAGAAACTATTCATTAACAGACACCTGTAATCATAATTTGTGTAAATCAAAATTACATTGCTATGTTCTCTTTGAATTCTAACCACTCCAGATGTTTTTTAACCAGCTCACTACAGATTACATTTTAACAGGGCTTGCCAAAGTTGGATCTTTTATAACCTGCCATTTATATGACTTAATAAAACACTCAATTTATGTTACATAGATGGACGCAATTCCACACACTTTTACCATTTTAGGTTTCCAAAGGTTTAGTGACACCAGCCTCCAAACTAATTGTGTATGGAGTTGTATTCCCTTTACTCCCTTGCACACTGCTTTAACAGTTGGAGAAATTGAATAACTGACAGAAATTATAATACGGCTTTGCTAGAACAATGAGCAACGTGAACATGAGGGTCTACGTGCTGATCTAATCCAAATGTATCTGATGTTCACAGCATGTCAAACACGTGATGTAGTCTCCCCTCCTTGGAGCCACACATGTCTGCTAACTTCTGATTCACATTCATCTGCAGGGAAGTGACTCGAGCTAGAAACGGCCAAAGTTGGACACTGCAGGAAAATAACAAGATAGATGTTGAGTAATGTCAAGCATCATATTCGTACTTATTTATTTTTTAAGAAAATTAAATCAGGCCATATCAAGACATGCTGCTGTGCTACAGTAGTTAGCCTGCAGTTGCCCCCCAGCTATGTTTAGTAAGTCATACTTGAAGGGAGAGTTCCTTTTTATTTAAGTTATACTCTGCTGACCATTCATGCATCCATCCACCATGAATACCATTGACATGAATGAATAAATAACATGGGATTTTGCAATTACATGCTCTGATATGATTTTGATAACTTATCAAAGGCTTACTTCATCTCCCTTCAAAAAGAAATGTAGGACTTTAGCGATGCCATACCAAGCTAGTAATTCAACCCAGCAGATGAGATTTTTTCAGCCTCATATGCAGTTCTTACTCTGAGATATATTTAGATTAAATAATAATAATTTATTACGTGGATGCGTGTACTAGGAGGCGTTTCATTAACTCATATCAGTTGAGTCTCTCTCCCGTTCGCATGCAGGAAGCTCCACACTTGTGCTTCAAGTGCAGATTTTTATGCTACACCCAGGGTGGAGAGGTGTCGGGAAAAGACAAAATGAAATGCACCAGTCAGCTGTCGGCATCTGCCTAAGCAGGGAGTAAACCTTTCCCTCAGACAAAGTAATGAAAGAACTCATTCTGGGCATATAAACTCTCTGTATCCAGGACTGGCACCGCTCATTCACCGCTAACCTCCACAGAGTCAGAGTCAGAACTACACTTCAGAGGCAGATGTTCAATTACAGGCAAATGAGAAAATTAGAGCTCTGATGTAAAAAAATGTGAAGTGACATTTAAAATGTTTTTAATAAGTGTAACAGCACGCAGATAAAGAACGAGGGGACTGAAATAGAAGTGCTGGGCCACACGTTCACACATATCCTTTAATCACCAGTTTTATTAATACACCTGTTTCCATACAGCGGTTATTAATTCCATGTCTTCATAAAATCAAGCCCTGAGACATTCGATGAGACTCTTATTAAAATCTCCTTGAAACAGAACAAAGGCATCATGAAAAGATGAGAAGATATGTGATAAGTAAATTAATGCAAAGTTCACTGCTATGCCTCCTCCGCAGTGTTGGTGTTCTCCTGACACTGATTCTTCCTGGAGAGCGTCTGGCAGAGCAGATGGGCCTATAAATGGAGATCACTCTGCGAGACATCTCTTCATTTACGTGACAGCCATGCTTATTTGCTCTGCCAATGTAGGAGGGGAGTCTAATATGCAAGAGGGACAGTGTACCAGCAGGTCATGACAACTGATTGAATCTGGCCAATCCAGCTACAGCAAGTTTTGCCCTCGATACAGGCTTAATAGACAAATCAAAATCCAGACCACATTATGAAACCCTCCTGTGACTTCTCACTTTAACTCAGAGAGACACTCAAAATCGTGACATGTAAAGCTAGCACCTACAGTTCAGTCATTAACACACACCACTTTAAGCTATATACCACGTCTAGCAGACACATTTAAAACTGCTGCAGGCACGAAAATGAATCAGAGAACATCCTGTGATAGTAATTTCTTATGCTCACTGATTCATGTGCCACTCCAGCACTCGATTTGTGTTTCAATAGCTTGGCAAAAGTTTAAAAAAAAAAAGCAACATTAAAGACTCAGCTAAGTGTAAATCTCAGCTCAGGGGGTGACACGTGGTTAAAAAAAAAATATGAGAGGGCAAACATTAGGGCCAATTTCCCAACAGCATTTTGTTCTTGAAAGAAAATTGCAGAGACTTCGAAACAACGGGCCCATTAGTGTGTCAAGCTGCTCAGATTGTGGCCACTTTCCGATTTGATATTGTTTTCTTTATGCCAAGGGTAGCTGCAATTGGATGGGCTAACATAGAACTTATGTATGATAAGATGAACAGCTCAAAGAGTGAAGGCTGCCTTTTAACCCTGGACTTTTAAAGGGAAAAAAGGGGGTTAAAAAAAACATGTGGGCCAAATAAGACATATTCAGTCTTACATGGTGAGATGTTTATTCTGTGAATAAACTTAAAAGTGTACAATTTAGTTTTGGCAGAAAATATATCAAAAACACAGCAAAACAAACAAAATGTGTATCCCTAGTGTTCATTTGATCAAAATTGTCATGTCATGCAAATATGAGGTGGTGGTTTTGTCTCTAATGGACAATTTTACTTCTGTGTGGTGGCATATTTGAAAATATTTTGACATGTTTCCCCCATCTCTGCAGCCATTAAGGTTTTCTATAACAAAATGAGGAGGTATCATGAAGGTAAATCCTGTTTAGAAAGGCTTTTAGGACAGGCTGGATTTTACATTCTATCATGCAATGTTTGCTGCTATGTGAATTACTTTGAACTATAATTACACAACTCTCTCAATGTAATTCCGGATTTTGATCCAAATTACAAAGCAAGCACTAGCTAGGCTCTAGTGTAGAGGTGAAAAAGAAAGTCACAACATGCTGGGCCCCCCTGGATGTGAAATGCAGTCAATAGATGGAGTTCTAATATTAGTCATGTGGGTATGTTGGGAAGGTCGTAATAGCGTTTTGGATTTAGGGCTATGTAAAAAAAAAATCACTGAATGTTATTCTTTTAAACTTAAAATATTTTTTAAAAAGCCTTCAGTGTCCTCTCTTAGCCCTATAAACACAAACCTATGACCAATCATAGGCTACAGGAACATTTTGGCCAGTATTCCAGACTTTTCAACCATCTGGCCAGAAGACAGTGTTGTAAACATTTCTAGCCATAAGCCTGCTCAGTGTTGTGTTTTATGTAACCCATGGCCATGTCTGTCCCAACTGATTGTCTGAATAAGCAATGATTTACCCACAATGTGAGATAAAGAGGCAGCCTGTTTGTACCGACCAAACATAAAGGCACGTACAGAAAAAAGGGAGCGTTGATGTAGATTTTAAACCACTGGAGGGGGTGTTTTCTAACAAGATAAGTATTTCAGTCTTATCATTTGACAACCAAACTGGCCAATGAAAGCTGTTTCTGGTCAGTGGCCAAGCAGGCGCCACACAATGATGGCTGTGAACTTCTTGGCACTGATATGCTTGTAATTTCTCTTTTTTTCTTCTTGTTTTATACATTAAAACCAAAACGTTACTGTAATAATATAAGGTTAAAAAAAATTCTTAAAAAATGTAATTATAATAACTTGGTATTGAAGAGGAAATACATTTATAGCCCACACTTCATGAAAAAAATTAACTTAAACATACATTAAAGATATGGTTTGACATGTTCATTTTAACTCTCCTAATATTTGGGAGATATTGTTGTAGTCTGACGCTTCCCCCTCTTTCCTGTAGCATCCTTCCTTCGTGTTTCTTTGTACATGCCGTGGGACTGTACATCTTTGGCTGTTTGAAACCAGCTATCTAGGGTAAAAAAGGGCTGCTAAAACTTTGAACAGATGTTACCTTGGCAACAAGCTTGCTGTACTCCCCCTGTTCAAAGATGTCACTCAAATGGTTACACTCCCAAGAGCACATTGACTGCCACAGCTCACACTACAGTGCACTATTTAACTCGGTTTTTTTTCAGCTTGAAATCATGAGAATAGTGTAAGGGAATGTTTGAAACATAAAAAAACAATTTAATAATTGTATTATAAACAACAATAAAACACTATAGAACCATGGAAAATGTCTGTATGATAAATAAAATGCCACATGAACCAACACACTACCTCTAAGAACCAGCAGCATGATTCAGTACCTGCAGAACAAGCCATTTCTTCTCCTCCTCAAGTGACGCAGTCCAACAGAACAGACAGACTCACAGCCTGGCAGCAGAGACACCTCTGGGTTCTACTGATATGCAGTTATTTTAGCCTAACAGAATATGAAATTTGAAACCTAAAGACAGTTGTATTTGTAAAATCCTGAATCCCTAAATTGAGTTTCTGAATGTCACACATGCTATTATCTTTCAATGGCTCTGTGGAGCTCAGAGAATGTTAATGTATTATTGAATCAAAAGTCAAAATAAATGTCTTCTTGCCTAACTATTACTAAGCAATTATTTTCAATGGGTTTTGGGATTTAAATGACTACATTGAATTGTTGTACTCTTGACGACACAACAGGATCCTGAGTGGTATTTTGACTGGTCAACAGTTTGACAGGTACATTGTGTTACTGAAGGAGCATCTTCCCTCAGCAATGACAATGAGCATAGAAATAACCACATTTTGCAATCTCAGGATCAGCAGGATTTATGTTTTTCTTCTATCTCAAAACCATTTTAAAGAGGTTTGATGCCTTACCTAGAAAAATAAACTCATACAGTACGATTAAAGGTAAGAAGAAATCTTTGTTTATGGCATTTGCATCACAGTGGCACACCTCAAACCTGTTTTAGATATAAAACCTTTTGGACTGCCCTTACGAACTTACAAACGAGATTTAACAACAGACCTTTATGTTCTAATTTTGTAAAATAGGTCAACACTTAAAACAAATCAACATGTTTCAGCTTTGAAAGAACCTACAAGGAAAAGTAGGGGGGATTTGTCCAGCACAAATATTTGCATGACCATTTCAGGTGCTGTTAAATGTGGTACGGAGCAACCTCTGGGTGTCAGCACATCCTGCAATAGCACATCAGAAGATAGTAGATTGAGTTTCTGGTGTGATCAACTCAAGACACTTAATTTCTTTCTGCTAGTGACACACTGAAATGGCTCAAGGAAGGTGGAAGTAGTTCAAGACAGACAGCACAGAGAGCACTTGTTCAATAGGACCGACAAAGAATGGCCAATATCCATGGCTAGGGTGGACTTCCTAAATGTTCGATTGATCGTCCAAAACCAGAAGCCCTGGGTCAAGAGAAAGGTGGTGCCAAACTTACAGACAGGACTTGCGCTCAAACTATGATTTAGAAGAGTTGAAAAATGTCAGCATCTCTCCCTGAAGAACTGAAGAACTGTTTGGAGAGCAACACCACAGCTGAGTAGTCAGGTCATCTTTATTTATGTTGTCGACCAAAGTCTTCTACAGAGTAAAAAGGTAAAACATATAGTTATAAAAGGATATTAAAGAAAAAACACATGTTGGGATAAAAACAGCATAAAACAATAATAATAGTAATGGTAAAATTTGATATAACATTCTTATCATGAAGGGATCCCCTAAGAGATGTGTATTCAACATGGATTTAAAACATTCAAGAGTAGGGGCAGATGGTGGGCTGTTCCGCAAGTTTTGTGTTTGTGCTTGATCGCCCCTGGTTTTAAGCCTTGTTTTAGGCACATCAAGGAGCAGCTGGTGATGGACCTCAGAGCTCTGGCTAAAAAAAGGCCCAGAATCCATTCCCTCCTATAACATTTAAAACTGATGTGTGCTCTCCTTTGAAGGAATGAATCTACCCAAAGCAATAGGATCTGATGACATCCCTTGCAAAGCTTTCAAGGTATGTGCATATGATCTGACAGATGCTTTCACATGTATTATCAACCCGCCAAGGCACCAGTCTGTAGTGTGCACCTGTTTAAAGAAGTCCACCATTTTCACCATCCTTAAAAAGCCCACACTCTCACTCTGAATGGCGGCGGCTAAGCAGCACTCAGTTGAACCAATATGAAATGCAGGAAGTGACTCAGTGGTTAAATTGCTGTTCATTAATTTTAGTTCAGAAATCAATTCCATTGTGCTCCATCATCAAAATAAGGGACCAAAGGCTCCACACCATCCTCTGTGGACTGGACACTAAACTTCCTTAGTTAAGACCAAAGGCTATGTGGATAGAAATCACCTAATCCTCCAGCCTCACTCAACATTGGTGCTCTCCAGGGCTGCGTGCTAAGCCCTCTTCTGTACTCCCTTTTCAACCAAGAGTCTATGACCAGCCGCAGACGAACACTTATGATAATAAGTTGGTCACAGAGGGAAGGTCAGAGCCCTGACATTTTGGTAACAGAACAACAAGCCCCTTCTAAATGCCATCACTGCTAACTTTGGACTACAGGAGGCAATAAGGAGAAGGACACGCCCTCCATCCAATAATGAGACTAGAAGAGAAAATCTGCAGGTTTAGCTTCCCAAGTGTTCACATCAACAAGGAAATAATATGGATTCAGAAATATAAAGGTTCACCAGCATAGACTGAGTACTCTGAAACTTCTATTGGTATACGATTGAGAGTAACCAGACTGGCTTTATTGCTGCCATGTATTACACATGACTCTTTGAAGTATACAGTATTAAAACTGTACAACACATCGCAAGATGAAGCTTGGCTCCACTGATGACTTCAACACCCTATGGTGAAGAGGAAGGCGAATGGGATCATTAAAGAGGCCGTCCACCCGAGCCTCAAACTGTTCTGCTTGCTGCTGTCAGGCAGACGGTACAGCAGCATGCGGTCCTGCACCCCCACACTCAGGGACAGTTTCATCCCTAAGGCCATAAGGCTTTTGAACTATTGAGCTCACAAGCTCATCACTGTCACCAGACTTTCACTGTATAAATACTGATGTCACTCTATCTCATTTCTACTTCTTGCCTGGTTACTACTTCTTTGCAGTTGTGGTTGAATATTGTTGACATCTTTTTTTTAACTTCTTTATCTATACATTTATCTATATTTTAAGACTTACTTTGAAACTAACCTTCATATTTATACCTGTGAATTCTTCCCCATTACAGTAAACATATTTACAAGTGCAATTACTGCCTAATCTAAGACAGAATCCTAGAATCTGTCTTTTTATGACTTGTGTCTGAGAATCTTTTTTTTTTCGCATTGCCTGGATAAGCCTGACATTTCGGATCTTCCTTGCCAGTATTATCAATATGAAACGAGTGTACATATGACAATAAAGATCTTAAATCTCTGCATGTTTTTAGGCTGCCCTCAATGGCTGACACGGCCCACTTACATACTCATCAGCAAGACCTGGTCTGCTCTGCGCGCTCAGCTGCTTTGTTCCAGCTGATGTCATCTAAACCTCGTCCCTGCAGGGTTGTCTGGGGTAGATAAGACACCCCCCCCCCCAATCCCCTCCACTGGTCTCCTGCAGGAAAAAAGCGGGGCTGCTGCTATGAAGATGGATTACCCAGCTGGTGACACTAGTTCTCTCTGCCGAAGCCACGGTGGAGTGCTAACGCAATTAAGGCAATTAATCTTCAACAAAAAGGGTTCACAGCTACCTCTTATGATTATGCACCTTTTTACACAGGTGCATAACCAGACAGGCCTGCTCGAACACGCACACATTCACAGGCTGCATAAGTGTCAAACAAATTTATTTTATCTTGGTTTAATATATGCAACCATATCATGAAATAATGAATAGACAACAAATACAGCCCTTGTACTTGTCACACAGCTCTTGTTGAAAATTGTGTTTTCCATCATTAGCAGTTTACTTATTTGCAATAGTGGCCTGGTTTCATTGAAGCCTTGCGATTTTCAAAACAACCAGCAAAATAAGACACAGAACTGTAGTCTATACCTAATGGCAGTACAGCTGTTATCAGGCAGCAACTGTTCTAATGATTACCACAACGGATGCTGAACATTCCTATTATGTGGCATACATCATAGTGTGAACTGTATGTGTGTATGTCACAGATAAAGAAAAAAGGATGGATAATAGGGACGGAATTAAAAAGGAGCTTTGGCCAGCACAAGGCTTGGACATTCTCTGTAAACAGCTAGCACAATACTGGCAGACAAGACGGTCTGTCATTATTGCAAAACATTTCAATTTAATGTTATGCAGCTGGGTCTGATGAATTTTAATATCAAATCCGTGCTTATTTCTTCTTCATGTTGGAGCAGCCGCAGAGGTGGTCCGAGCCAAATATCAATTATAAAGTGCAAGTTAAAACATACTTCTGATCATCAAACAGACCTTTAAAGATAACAGAGTTAGGACTTTATCTACTAATGGTTCATTTGTATGATTCTCCTAACAACAAACTGAACTTAATGTCTGCACAGAATACATCTTGGAGCTACACCTGTAACAAAACGATTTCCTTTATTTTATTGCGAATGATATTTCATTTATTGCATGTATGTGTCTTTTATTCAGTTGATCATCATATGGTGTAAAGTTAGAAATACATCGGGGACAAAGACAAAGCATGCACTGATATAATTTTAGGAAAAACAAAGCATCACAAAGCCTCTCTTTAAAACTGGGACAGACAATGCCTTTTCATTTATCACTACAAGCGGACATCAATGCATGTCACACCAAAGACAAATGTGAAATCAATCTTAACTATGAATTCAAATCAACAGAAACAAATGGCCCAGGTGCCTGATAGGTTGAAGCGTGTGATGGAGGTGGCACAGGGCGAGTGAAGGGCACCAGTAGCGAAACCACTATGCAAATTCCCTCCACTATGTTTGACAAGCAACAACACTGCTTTGTATATATGCAAAGCCTGGCAAGACACTGTGCACACAGCCCTGCTGTCAGAGCACAGTCATGCAAGAGTGGTGACACCCAATGGATGACCCCTGTCTGCGAGGAGGCTACTGGGCCAGACTTCACACTTCATTTAGACAGACACACACAAACACTGACAAAAGTTATCACATGCAGCACACACAGCATCTCAGGGGTCAAACGTGGCAGGACACTGAGATTGCCGGCTGTTCCTCAGAAAACTCATCAGAAGTTGATGTGGGTTTTTTTTTCTCCAGTCTTTATCATCCCTGCTGAGGTGAAAAGTACTTGATTAGCACTTTGAATTCTCTCAGTGGCCGATCTGTTCGGCCAGCACTAAAGAGCTGGAGATAAAACACTGCAAACCTCATTAACCATTACTCAGTTAGGCTTCATGCTGCTTTTTCTCTTAGCTGGTCTGTGAGTATTCTCACCACATCTAAGGACCGCATCAAAATCTCTCCATGGACCGGCAGCAATAAAATATGCCACAGTGACGGGAGCCTTTTGGGTACCTTTGATTCAGCACTTTTAAATTTCTAAAAGTTCTCAGTTCCCTGGCTGTTGGAGTAAAAAAAAAAAATGATCATAAAAATCTTGCAGTCCATTAAAAATGTAATAATCTGCTATGTTGTGAAAGTCCAGTAAGTGAATTAATTCTAAAATGGAATATTAAAAGAAAAAAGGGGTCATATTTTATTTCGACGAGGTACAATAGAGAGAAAACAGGAACGGAAAGGTCCGCAGGTGGACTTGAACCTTGGGACTATTACGTGTACTTCAGCACCGTAAAGCCCTTTACAGAAAGGAACCCACTAAATTGAACTACTTTGTAACTTGTTAAGTTGTGGTCAAATATTTGCCGAAGTGTCAACCAGCTTTTCAACCGACAGCTGCTCTCCTTTGACAACAAGGCACTGTGGCTGCATTGGAGGGTACACAGTGTTCTTGTCAGTCCCAAGAAATAAAGTGAATATATGACGTAATATAAGCTGCCTAAGGCCTGTTGCAATGCCAGTTTATATAAATGTGTACACTATGTTGTACGGAAAACAATAACTCTCTTGGCATTATCTTTTTTTTTTTTAAAGCATATCTTGTGTGAGTGTACAGGGCTTTGTATGTAAAATGATAAATGGACTTAAGCTTGTTTAGTGCTTTTCTAGTCTTCTGACTACTCAAAGCGCTTTCACACCGCAGGTAACGCCTACACATTCACACACTGATGGCAGAGGTTTCTATGTACAGGGACCTTCAGAAGTAACTAATCCCATTCGTATACATTCTCACACCACCAACAAAGCAGCGGGAGCAAGTGTCTCACTCGAGGACACATCGGACATTTTAGCTGCAGGAGATGGGGATCGAACCCCGACCTTCCGGTTAGGGGACGACCGACTCTACCAAGTGAGCCACAGTACGTGTGGTAACATCATTACTCTAGTAACATTTACTACACGTAGGTTTAGGTTTGCAATATTTTAACTCAGTTAGAGTAAGATGTGTAAACAACCTTCAGGGTTCATCTTACTGAATGAACTTAGTACGAAAATAATTCACAGTACACTTCTACAGCCACGGCTTCAGCTTTATTCAACAGACACACATTTGCACAGCTGGATTACAGCTACAACAACTGCTTTATGGCAGCTGCGGTAACTCTCAAGTGACATACAACACCAAAAGCCAAATCATAACAAACATAGCCTGTCTGTTTCACAGCCGTGTCAGAAAGAGTGATTTCTGTAAACTATCATGCAGTGCAATGTTATCATATCATAACGCGTTGGACTGTTGGAACCCTCCCCCTTTTTTCACACCGCATGAACTATGAACTCTTTTAGTTCCCAGAACCCCGCTCAGAGGAACCTTTTAGCTCCTGCTTCAGAGTAGGTACCTTGGTGGTGCGAATACATACAGAAAAAAGAGGGCTTAAAGCACAAGGAGAAAGACAGAGGGGAAAGACAACGGGCAGTCTTGCATCATATTATTCGCTAGGCGTGTTAGCACACGTCTATGTAACGATACAAGACTGCAGAAGATTAGCCTGCTAATAACAAAAATAGGGACTGGAGATATGCTCCTATTAAGTTTAATGGAAGGGGAAGGCTTCCACAAGCTGATGGAATTTGTCGAGATTGGGTACAAGTCACCATCACGGTGAACAACAGCTACGAGCTGATTTGCAAAGTGTCAACAAAGTGGCTGTTACTACACACTAGTGGACAGCTCTCACCTCCGAGTCATGAAACCATCACTTGTCAACACCACAGAAAAACAACGTTTTAAAAAAAAACTAGAGATAAGCAAGTAATCGAGTACGCATTCATAAGGTAAGGTAAAGTGAGTACTCAAATATTTAAATGAGTGTAAATGTCCATCCCTAACATAGGTGTCTCCTTCTTTTTTAATATATGTTTTACTGCTTAGTTTGGGGATTTGAATAAAGGAGATGGTGAAAAATGGGTCACTCTTGTCATTGGAGAAAACCTAAATTGAATGTTAAATATTCAGAAATGACAAGATGTTACATCTGGAAGGTAAGAGGGCTTTTTAGCATAACATGTGATTGAATTAATCCACATGGAAAAACCCTCCAGGTGTCTGTACCTGGTTGAGAGTAATGAGACCACATGTAAGGAGAAGTCCAGCTCTCGTCAACAGTGGGGTACAATAGGAAAACAAAAATGTGTAAGCGTTGTGTTATACCTGTTAGTTTCTCGGAGTGGTTCGCTGCCCTTCCGCCACGAGACCACACCCCAAGGCGACATCTTAGGCTTGCACTCGACAAGCACGTCTCCTCCCACCTTCACAAGCGTCTGGCTCCTCAGTTGGTTGTGAGAGAAATCTGGGGCAACAGCTGAGACAAGAGCAGAATATTAAAGCTGCTGTTTGTAAAAGCCTCACATCTCTTTTCCTCCAAATGATCTCTGATTATTTTTTCAGATACCAATGTTTAACTGATATTATTAACTGTATTTGCACAAGATGATAAATGTGCATTTATGCAATAGATAACTTTGAATTAAAAGATTATTTTCTGAACTGAATATTAACAGATTATTTATTGTGTGAAATGTTGAACAGTTATACCAACATTTGATGAAGAAGTGGGTTAAAGATTCCCTTTTTTATTTTCAGTAGAAGAAGAAATGTGTTGTTTAGCTGTCACCAGTGATCATTTCCTCATCTTACTCCTCCAAGCTATAAAGCGCACACTCTTTTTTTGCCCTTTTCAAAAGCTGTGAAACTGTCAGATACTGTCTCTTACAGCCCTTTCACAATCTCCACCTTGAGTCTGATCAGTAAATTCTCTTGTGTGGAGTAACTTGCTCAGGCTGAATTGGAGGATGAATAGTGAATGAGAGCTGCCTCCCGCCCCAAGTGGAGAGTGACAGGCCTGACGTGGCAGATGGGCGAGGCTGGTGAACAGAGCAGCTCTGGCATACATCACTGTCAGTCGGACGCATTCATCCTATAATTGATGCTTTTCAATTAGTGGCCGATGAGAGAGAGGCCGGAGGTCATCCGGCATAATTGAGCAGCGAAAGAAGACAAAGCAAAACCTGACAACAAATACGGACAAATTGCGCAAGTCCTCCATGCAAACACACGTACTGTATGCACGCATGCATGAAAGGGCACATCAACACACACACTCACACCAAGCTCGTGCCTTACCTATTACTCGGAGTTCCGCATTGGAGTAGACCTCAGCGTGCTTATTTCCAGCCACACACTGGTACATTCCCGTGTCGGTCAGGGTCAGACGACTGATTGACAACGCTCCGTTGGCCACTTGTATCCGTTCCTTTGGACATAGAGACACATGCCTTTAATATGCCTTATTCCCAGTGGTTATCTGCAGAAAAACAGCCCACTAGTGGGCTTATGAATTATGGTGTGGAAGTGACAGACATGGCAATAAATCTAGGTTTTCATCACTAATGGAGGGAAAGGCTTGGGTGGATCGAGGCAGGCTAGCAGAAAATGACCCTAATCAATCTGCATGTTTATGAGAGTGAAATAAAACCATGGCCTATTTATATCTCTGACTGCACCACAGGGTCTGTTTCTCCTTCAGAAGCAGGAGGAATGAGAGGAAGGTATATCATAACATCTGAAGAATAATGTGTAATGTGAAAATTGCTTTTCTGATAAGTGTGTTACATACATACTAAGTGCTTTGTGCATGGTCAAGCCGTACCTTCTCTTCATCTGATCAGACTATTATTTTCACAGTCCTGTGGGAGATATCTGGCCTGTCATTAAAACTAAGATCCATTTCAGGACAGCTGGGCGTGATGAGCCAAAAACTCAGTTGAACCAGTGCATCAGTTCGACATTTATCCACCAACACAGGTTTATCTCTCTGAACTTGGGTACTCGCTCAACCCCTTAACTACAGCATTAAATCCTCGAGCAGTTTTCATACATCTCTATGCAGCTGTGTCAGGTTCCACCTCCTCATGCCCTTCATCTCCCGTGTTTTCCTCTGGCTCACCCTTAATGTCATTACAGCCCATTTCCGTAGGGGTTTTTGAGCGGCCTGAACCCCAGTCACGGGGGATTAAGGTACTGTCACATGAAAAGAGAGGCTGTCCTCACTGAAAGATCAGAAACTAATCCTGTGTTTGAGCAGGTTGTGTCTGAATTTCCATAACGTTCAGCAGCTCCGGATGTACAGGGGCGACTATCCCTGATGGCAAGGGAGGAAAATGGTGGCGTATATCAGTCTGTGCAGGGAAAGCACTCTGGTTTACAGCTGCTATTAATTAAGCATGACGTTCCTCTCAAATCAGCAGTTTTTCATGCAGGGACCTGGGGGAACCATCTGTACACCTTCTGCTCAAAGAAAATGATTGGCAATGTCATTTGCCAAAAACACTTGGTTGATTGGTTCAATATAAAGCAGCAAAAATAAGTAAAAGAATGATTGGCATACAGGCACAAAAAACAAAAAAACTTTTATGGTTCAGAAAGTGAGCTCCTTGGGTCTAATTGCCACCTACAGCTTTGTTCCTTAAATTGCCTAATTAAGAAAGCCTTCATAAAAATTATGCTTGAAGTTTTACGGAGGAAAAATGCAAACCATCAATCCATGACTGTGGTTACACTTTTATTCTTTCTCTTCTTTGCACAAACTTATTTGGAATAAAAAAAAAAGAAAAAGCAACAAATAAGCATGAAATTGGTCGGACAGGTCTATTTCACTGCCCTTCATCTCAACAGGGAACTAGTGCTCACCATAATATACATATAGACATGAACAAAGCTCAACAGTGGGTTTGGAATAGTGTAAAAATAATGGCTCTGATCTGAGCCTGAGTTCTCAATGGAGCTTGAATGAACAGGACACAGAAAAAAAAACATCTTTTCTGTCCTGCACAGGGATTACATCAACTATACTTGAAATTCAAAGGCTTTCAGGTTATTTCAAACAGGGAAAACCTCAGTTCAAGTACACTTTTGTCAGCTGTTTGTACAGTATAGTGGTCCCAACCTCCTCTAAATGGACCAAATCCTGTTTTACGGTGGAGTTTCCCCTTAATTGCGCAGCCACTTAATCCTGCAGCTATTGTCAATAAAAAAAAAGAGAGAGTGAGGTCCTTTAGCTGAAAACAGCTCTAGGAGGGCTTTCCAATAAACCACCGCTGTTTTGAAATAGGGCAGTAATAAAAAGCATTACCAGGAGAGAAGAAAAAAAACAGGAGTCTGGTAGTCTGTAAACGCTGAATGTGAAAGAGTCCTACTTGTGGAACACAACACCGTATCCAACAAAGAGCTCGATACTTGTAGAGTACAGTACAGTCTGAGAGGCACTATTATTAGAGTGAAACACTGGAAATAGTTGAGGTTCTTTAATATTTCAAATGACTGACATTGAATAATTGAATGCACATATAGTCAGCTATATACGTCAGGATCAGGGGTTAAATTGGGCCCGGGCAGTCACAGGCTCAGCCCCAGCACAGAGGGGCTACAACAGGATGGGCATGTCAATCATCAACATTGGAACAGGATGGGATTGGATTAAGTGCAGTGGACCTTGAGACTATCAGTCCCCACTGCATCATACAACTATCGGGTTAGAAAGGCATGGACCAAACACAGTTACAAAGATTGTGATCATCCCAGGAGGAGAGCCAGGATAAGAGAAAAGGTAGCACAGCTCAGACCTAAAAGAACTCGGAGAAGAGAGATTTGTGGTCATCCAACTTTAATGATGCACCACTCCGCCTCCTCCACCTTCATCATCATAAAAAATGATGTACATAATAACAGTTAAAAGTATTTCCTGATGTTGAACGTTTCCAAGCAATTAACTGCTTAATTTGTTTTTTAATGTGTAGATACATTCAGTGATAGCCTCTTAATAGTGCTGCCTATGAATAGCAACAGTGTTCTTGACTGTTCCTTTACAATAAATCACATTTTGAAGGTTATTTGAAAAAAGGAGAAAGTTGATCATCTTGGTATTTGAGGGGAAATGTGTAGGAGCAGCAAATGAGAACTTGGAAGACTGCTGGAAGGGAAATTATTTTACATATTTCACCAAGAATTAACAGTGTTTTTGCTGCTGACCTCCTGCAGTAGGACCTCCACTTCACAACTGCTAAAGTTTCTTCTCCGCTAGAAACTTCGGTGCTCTGCAGACACAGTTTTCAGCGCTCCATCAGGCATCTCCACAACCTTGTTTTTTTTTTCTACCAGCATGCAAGTATGTGTGCCTGCAGGGCTCTGCACTCATGCCCTTTTATGGGCACTAGTGGGCGGTTACCTATGCTAAATAGGACGCTCTTTTAACTGAAGAACATTAGTAGACGGAAAGGCTTCTCAAGAAAAAACGTACTAAACTTCTTGGACATTGGTGATAGACGCCCAATGTCTTTAGAACAGTCCACTTTACTCTGATTTACCGGGACTATTAGAGCTATGGATGACAAACAGTGTAAAGGTTGGCAATGTCCTACACTTAAAGTCAAATAAGGAGACACACATATGTGCACCAAGGGCAACCAGATAAGACAGAACAGCCTCCAAAACACAACGAATCCCAATTTAACCCCTGATCATACCCTCAGGTATCTCCTGAAATGCCTACTCCACTCCTCTACAGATATGACACATACATTCTTGTTATTTTCACCCATTAATTGCTCTTTTCTGCTCGAAGTTACTAAACTTTGAAGTACATTTGAAAAAGGTCTAAATTGATTCACTGTAATGAGTGACAACAAATTGTGCATCCTCCCCCCACTTCTCCTTACATCATTGACCTTTCCCTCTTCCACTCATTACGCCGCTGTGGTTAATGGTGGCATTTCAAACAATGTAACACCTTGGCTGAATAATCCATTTACCTATGCGACTGGAATGTATTCATATATTATGCCTATGTTAGAGGAATTATGCTGCATCAATATCAACATGTTAATTGTAACCTTGAATCTCCCAGTCATTGAGTTGAATCAAGAAGGCTCTTTTTTTTCAGCTGTATTTTTTTTAAAGTATTAAGTTTCAGAATGAATTAAGAAGGCAGTAGAAGGAAGGTTACATTAACTATTAAAATAATCTGATGATACTGTATGCACTGCAAATTGCCTGAAGAAATTCCTAAATATTCAATGTTTATTCGAAAGGACCTTATAAGAGAAAGACAAATCTGTTTTTCACATACAAAAACAGATTGTCTTTAAAAAAACACAAGGGTTTTGTTCCCATATAAAAGGCTTTGATAAAATGTGAGCCACTGGCTAAACAGATTGTTGATCATTCTTCCATGATTTCAAGCCAAATTTGTTTATTATGAGAAAGAGGCTTTGTGACGAGTGTTGCCTCTGGTAAAATACGAACAGGCTGTGTTCATTGCAATGACATGTATAACATTCCAGCACTGATCGATATCCTCTGGTGTTTTCGTTGCCTTTTTTGCATAATGAAGGGAATTAACATAATGCCTGTTTATTTATCAGGTGCAAGCTGTGCTTGAGATCCCAATCAATCTTTTCCAAACAACCTTGGCAAAGGATACAATATTAAAAATCAAATTTGATGAAGGGGAATTAAAGCTTATTTTTGCAAATGCTCCCAACAGTGTTTGGTTTTAAAGATATTTGGGATGGGAACCACCAGAGGCCCCACGATACGATATCACAATACTTCAGTCACGACTTGATATTATTGCGATTTTAAACATTTTCCATATGCGATACAATATATTGAGATTTTACTTTTTTAACTGCATATTATGTCCACAAAATTAAACTAAATTAGGAACTGGTGTGTCAAATAAGAAAAAAATCTCAGTGTATTCGTCTCACTTTAGTCTTTTTATTTCTACACATTGGGAGTCAAGCCCACAGACTGACCAACAATGTGTTAAAAGTCAAACCCTGTAAAAGGCTGCGTGCACCTCCCAATCTGAACTGATAGTATTTCAGTGTAACCGAACTTGGACGTTAATTTTTAACAATGCAACTTTTTCCAAATGAATTGTGCAACCCCTTCAGTAATTAAAAAAATAAAAAACATGTTTGTTATTAGAATAATAAAAATATTCATAATTGGCTGCCATGAGACGATATACTATTGCCAAACAAAATATTGCGATTCTTTGCTGTATCGATTTTTTCCCCCACCACTATTAGATATACAAGTAGGCAGGTTGTTGGCTCATCTCTCATCATTGCATCCATGATGGAAAAGCACTGGAGTCAGGAGGGTTTATTAAAGTAGGATATTCAATCGTTTTACACGGATTCTTACTTTTAGTCTTTGGTGGCAGAGGACTAATAACTTGACACGTAGAATGGAGATTTAGCAGAAGATGAGAGTAGTTCTTCACCGTGCTTCCCAGACTAGCATAAAATACTTGGCTTGTTTACAGTTATGTCTCTTAGAACAGGAACATTTTGTGGATGAATAACAATATTTGCTTCCGAGGAGGCCTTGTATTATAACGAAGTCAGGCCATAATCCATCAGTCAGTTAAGCTCAAACCACCAGCAAGAGATACAGCTTTAAAAAATACAGTGTGTTTTTTCCCCACATTCTTGATTCAGCGACAACAACTATCCAAGAAACAGCTCTAGCTGTAAGTCTGTGGAATCCTTGAAAGCACAACATTATCTTCAGTTCTGAGGACATGCTAGCACATGGCATAACACTGATCTCACCTCTGTAGACTCCAGGTTCTCTCCATTTTTCATCCACCTGTAAGAAGGCTTCGGCTTCCCTGTGGCTTTGCACTCCCACACCAGCGAGTCATCAATAAGCTTCTGGACATCTTGCGGTTTCTCAATGAGATGAGGAGGTGCTGCAAAGATTGAATATGTGCAAGTTAACAGAAGTCGTTGACATAGAAATTGTGATACATGGAAAAAACACACGGCAATAAGAAATATTAAATTGACGAGGGGTTGATTTCCCCTATTATGACTTCCCTGTTCATATGGGATTTAGTAGTTATAGTCAATGTACAGTTATGTTACCTTAAATTATTTCCATTTGCTCACAGCTGTTAAACTAAATGAGAAGTGTGTGGACATGTTTGTACCCTGGCTTTCACCCACTGACTGTGTAGAAGTAGACGTAGACACCACAATGCCAACGACTGGAATACTGTTAGCTTAAGTCCAGCATAACTGTCATGGCCATATGTGTTTTTTGAGAGCCAAAGAGACCATATTTGGAAGTAAGAAAAGGATGGAACTGGAGTGGTCCGAAGGGTTCATGAATGCCAAGTTATCAAAGCTGTTCAGTCCACGTCCAACAATATTTTATTAGTTGCTTTTAACAGTAAAATGTTTCCAAGGCAAGCCAATGAAAGGAAAAGTATTTATAAAGCACATTTCAGCAACAAGGCAACTCAAATGTCTTCACACAAGACATGAAAAACATCCACACAAAAGGAAACAGAGATATTAGAATATACCATTTAAAAATCACTAAAACAAACTATTTACAATTACAGAGCAGATAAAATCTGAAAATATGTTAAAATAAATAAATAGAAAAAGTAGGAAAATGACAAGAATTGTTTATAATAATTCATTAAAATTAAATTTATTGAAATAAAATAAGAAAAATTAAAAAAATTACAGTGCAGTTATATTTTACAATAAAATAAATGTATTAAATTTGTTGAATGAAAGGTAGCTGTAAACAGGTGTGTCTTCAACCTCGATTTATAAGAGCTGAGAATTTCAGCAGACCTGCAGTTTTCTGGGAGTTTGTTCCAGATATAAGGAGCATAGAAACTGAACGCTGCTTCTCCGTGTTTGGTTCTGACTCTGGGGACAGAGAGCAGATGTGTCCCAGACGACCTGAGCGGTCTGGATGGTTCGTATTTGATCAGGAGATCACTAATGTATTTTGGCCCTAAACCATTAAGCGCTTTATAAACCAGCAGCAGTATTATAAAATCTATTCTCTGACAGACTGGGAGCCAGTGTGAAGACCTCAGAACTGGACTGATGTGATCCACTTTCTTGGTTTTGGTGAGGACTCTAGCAGCAGCGTTCTGGATCAGCTGCAGTTGTCTGACTGATTTTTTTAGGCAGACCTGTAAAGACACTGTTACAGTAATCAAGACGACTGAAGATAAAAGCATGGAGAAGTTTTTCCAGGTCCTGCTGGGACATAAGCCCTCTAATTCTTGATATATTCTTCAGGTGATAGTAGGCTGACTTTGTAATTGTCTTTATGTGGCTTTTAGGTCTGAGTCCATCACTACACCCAGATTTCTTGCCTGGTCTGTGGTTTTCAATTCAACTGACTGAAGCTGCGTACTGACTCTCATTCTCTCCTCCTTTGCTCCAAAATCAGCTACCTACCTCCAAAGAGAAGGTTGATGTTTCTGTTGGTATCTGACCAAAGTTAGTTATTCATAAATATTCCAAAAGTAAATTTGCTGTGCTGATGAGTCTCACACACTTTAAACAAACAACCAGCCATTTGAACTTATAGCAACCTTCTCAACTCTATGGCACCTGGTCTTCTCGTCGAGGAAAGGCCGGTAAAAATCCTGACTCTACAAATAAAGTGATGAATGTTAAACACACACGACTCACTATATAGTGCAATAAACAGTGAATAAGCCATTCTGTAGTGGTTCTGGATTTTGAGTAGCGTTGTCTTACCGTATATAGCCCACTCATTGTATCCCACAATGAATTGTGAAAAGTAGTATATAATGGATGGTCACTATCCAAGAAATATAGACCATCATGCATTGCAGTTCAAAGATTCTGGCGAGTGGGAAGTGGCGTTTGACACGACTGCCCTAAGACGGGGGAAATGAGCTACCAGCATGAACAAAGAACGGGTAAACAACAAACGAGTTCATATTTCAGGGCAATTTTTACTGAAATCTAGAAGCTGTCTTGATAAAGAGTAAACGATTTTCAAGGGAGTACGGTTAGTTTGTCATAATGATGATGACAGGAACGAGACCACCGTCTATTAGAACAAATAATTTGAGTTTTGGTGCGAAAATATGTTTCATGATTAAAAATTCAGTATTTCATAGTAGTATATTCATTTTTTTTAACCGTTTTAGGCCATTATTTACCAACATTATTGCTCCTTAACCGGCTTTAAGCTGCACGTTTTAGTAATGCGACAGCAATAATGTCACTGCCGGTGTCCAGAATAATGATTGATTCTGTCGAATGAGTGCAATATATAATCCACTACATATAACTCCCTACTGAATATATGTGAGTAGGGAGTGGGGAATGAGTGTGTGATTTAAACCCAACCTCAATGAGTGAACAAGTCTGATTTGGGAGACGGCGTGGAGCCCCATATAGATCACACAAACACTGGATTTCCAAGTTGGAAAAAGCATCACTTGTGAAACCAAAAGCCAGTACAGACTTATTTTAACTTATGCGGGTATGGTCCCTTATTGAGGATATGTTTGTCAAGTAAAAATGAGTAGGGGAATTGTTGCCTGCTGTTGATAGGAAAATTAATTTAGGAAAAGCTGCTGTGGTTTGTGTACGAGTGTGGGAACAAAAAAACTATTTTGAAAAATGGTTTGGATGACTTCAACTACTTCTGTCATCCTTTGGGTCCTCGTGAGCCTCAGAAGAGACAGCAGGCTGGTAAAGATTGAAGAAACCATTTGTGATTGATGACATTTAATATAGACGAAATTTAAACTGATCTGAGGTATAGGTATCTTTTGAAATTCTTCATATATATATATATATATATATATATATATATATATAACAATCTATTTGGTATGATAGCAGCTTCCACTTTGAATTCCAGATTGCTTCAACTTAAAGGCCCTGAACTCCACCACAGGTGTAAGTGATCCGACCATGATTAGACCTCGTCTCAGGAATATGTGGGCGGGGACTAGTCCGTTTGACTGACAGCTCCTCTATCCTGTTAAATTTATAGAACCTATGGCAGGAGGACCTGATGACCTGTTATACTTGCTTAGAATTTATTACATCATAAATTCTCACCATAGCTCCACCTATTTTTTAACCTGTCTGTGTCTGAAATCATTCCTCACTCCCTACTCCATGTCCCTATATAATCTGCAGTGGACTATATAGCAACAACAAAAACAATTTGGATACATCTCCGGCCACTGATGATGAAGTCATTGCTGTTGCGCAATTAAAACGTGCAGCTTCACGCCAGCCAAGGATCGATAATAACAGTTAACAGTGTTAACTAATAATATCCTGAATCGTCTAATTCATCTATCGTATTTCCACAAAAGAAAATCAAATTTTATCAATACATATAAAGTTCTGACATTTTCCTACATAAGGAAAAATATTTTTTTTGTTTTTTATGTCATTTATTCCTGCTCACAGACTCCAGACCTGTGTATGTCATCATCATTAGGAAATGCAAAATGCTACTTTTCACAATGCATTGTGGGATACAATGAGTGGACTATATAGGGTATGAAAATGCTCACTCAGACTGCAGACATCACGACTAAATACTAAGTATAAAGTGCAAGTGTGTGATTTCAGACACATCCCTCGTCTTATCAGTCAGAGTAATTAAAACCACCTGTGTGGGTGTACAGAGGCTTTAAGGCTTTATTACTCAGGTTCCCCATTTTTTTTTCTCCCAGTTTCTAAGTGATCTTCTAGTCAAGTAAAAGTGAAGAAAACCTGATCCATATACATTAGTGAAGCTTCTGGTGCCATAAAACCTCTCCATTCAATACGATCTGGGTAAATTATGGCATAATTATACAAGAGTTGAATTGATTCTCGCTGTGTCACGGGAGTAACTCAAGGCTAGTTAATGATTAAGACTAAAAAAAGGAAACAGGATGTAAAATTAGATTTGTAAAAGCCGTGGTTTAGAAACGCTCTGTACATTCAGGATGATGTGCAGGTCATGCTTCTATCATCCTATATCACACAAGGCCAGTGGCAAGACAAGAGTAATGGCTGACTGCACTTTTCCATTCCACAGAACTCACCTACTGACACTCTCAAGGACTGACCTTTGTAGAGGCTTTCCAGTGACAGTACAGATCCGGCTCTAATTGGCCTCCGCCGTACAGTATTTCTTCTTCTTCGAGTTAAGCAGGAAACTCAATAGATGTATCCCAAAACCATCTCTGAAGATTATATCTAAAGTATGCACTTAGTGTGTGAGCTGGACTGTGTGCATGTGGGTGTTCAGAAACGTTGCATGTAGACTGGTAAAGAGAGGAACGATTTAGAGACCAGGGGGGGTTTCTGTGTAGTCTTGGGAGTTTATGTCTCAGTCCAGTACAGAGTTACAGTCAATTCCTCCCACTATCAAAGCATGTCTTTGTATCCGTGGATCATGTTTTGTACTATTGGCCGCGAAGATCTCTTCGGGTAGCCGAGACTGCGGCACAACTTGGCTGAGGTCATTAACATTTGACGCGTGTGGAGGCTGAGCTGTTGCCATCCATACAAAGGGTTACATTCCCTTCTGCTGTTATTTATCCTGCAATTGAAAAGACACATTTATTATCGCACATCTGTGCTTACCTTATCTTTTTTTCCCCTTACTATGTTACAAAACTATCTTCATTCATAATGGTTTTTTTTTTTAACTCCATCTCCACACTTTAAGAGCACATTGTGGCATTTGGATTTATCTGTTAGGAAGATTGCATACAGATCATCTATAAAAATGCAGTATTTAGCAGCACATTCATTCATGCCATGATAATCCTCCATGAGAGCCAGACTGGCTGCCACACCCACTGCACCTTCCAGAACTGCATTGTTGTTGTTGTTGTTGGTTTTTTTTTTTCTCCCTACTGTCAGGGTCCCTCAGTCTATCCCTCTCCAGCCGCTAACGTATCGACTCTCAGTCAACACTTACCAAATGAAAGCAGTCAGCCCATCTTTGGCTGCACCGGGCAAAACCCCCCACACAATCAGAACACACGTCAAGTGGCTAAAGCAAGGGGAAAGACATGGATTTGCCTTATCAGTGAAATCACTGTGAGATAATAATGCAGCAGAGAGTCTGCAGAAACACAAACATGAAAACAACAGGGTAACTAGCCTTTCAAAGCGTTGCTTTTACTCCCCCTTGGAGTCATATCAATGTCAACAAGGGAGCAAAATGCCCATTTTCTTGTCCAAGTGCTTCTTTTAAAGACGGAAAATTAAACAAAAAACTTGCCGCTGGCTTGAGCTGTTAAAAGCAAGTTGGTTTAACATCGCCTATTAAAGATTGTTTTTTCTTTTGCAGAAAGATATAATTTTACCCTGAGCCAGAAACAAAAAAAAATATCTCCAGCCTGAATGCACTTCATGAATACATTCTGAATAACTACATTAAGACCATCAAGACAAAAATAAGTGGTAGGAAAAAAAGTTGAATACACCATTAAAAAATAAGAATAAAGAAAACCACCATGTGTTTTTGCATAGTTGGACATTAACACTGACTTTAAAAGTGTGACACTGTTAACGATGACCACTGTGCCACACCTTTAAGTAACACTTTCATTTCTTCCTGCTCAACACAAAGCCCAGCACTCTTTGCCCTGTAGCTCGCTTGGATGCACAAGAGATACCTTTATTGATTCCCCCATTGGCTTACACTGCTGACGAATGTCTCAAAGGCTTAATTCAAAGAGAGTTCAAAACAAGATTACTGATTTTTATCACCTGCCAGCAGACAGCAGGAGAGAGGGACCGAGTGAGAGAGAGAGACGGGAAAAAAAAGAGACACAGAAAGAGAGAGAAGGGACAGAGACTGACAAAACACATCAAAAGTGAGAGCAGCCACATTTCAAAAGGACAAATCAAGCCTGGTGGTCACAGTGTGCTCTTGGGCTGTTAAAGTGAATGAGGATTGGGGCTTCCAGGGCTGTTGTAAATAATGGCAAATTGTTTAATGCCCCAAATGAGTTACGTTTGACAGCTGACGGTCATGACTTGAAGGCAAGTAAAGCAGGAGGGAGAAAACAGAGGGATGGAGGGATGGAGGAAAATTCTGCGATTGTTCCTAGAGAGAGAGAGAGAGAGAGTGAGAGGGAGAGTTCACCGCCTGGAAAACTCGCACGGAGAGTAATTGTAACGGTATATTTGAATCTTTAGTCAATATAAAAACTAAGAATTTATGTAAAGCTATAGTACTAAACATAAACATAAAGATCAGTGTGTGTTCATCTTCATGCTCTAATCTTTTTCACGTTAATATTTACAAAATGACCTTCCAAAACCCAAAAAGAATATAATAGTTGTAATATGCAAATGACACGAATGAGCATAAGTATTAGGGGTGCAGAAATGCAAAATGTTCTCTAATCGATTACTCTTCCCGTTGTTAAAGCGAGTACTCGAGTAATCGTTTTGTAGTTCTTTTTTTTCTGTGATTCTTTTCCCCCACGGGAGGCCCCGCCCCCAACTATGACGCGATGCCGACTGTATCTATTGATTAATTTGAATCTTCGGGATTTTAATAACTGTTAGTAATAGGCCTTTGTATTAACGTTCAAATATGACATTTCTTACTTCAACATACAGAAAACCTCAAATAAAACTTCACACAGACGTATCAATCACAGACCGTTTTAACACTTGAGCAGTGAGTGTGGCGAGGAGGACGTGCAGACCTCAATGCGCACGCATCGCACGTTGAAGCTGTTTTGACAGCAACATTCTGTTAACAGAGACTACAGTCTGCAGTGTAGAGCACACTTTACTCTGGGAAATGAAGTTACAATAGAACAGGTGAACAATTTAAGTGTCTGTCTGTTTCATCTTTCTCCTCCGTGCGTAATGACACACTCGCTCAATCTCGCTCGTCCGTCCGCTATGAACTATGTCTCCCTATAAGGTTGTTCTGTTTTGTAGTTATTAAGAGAATAATCGTCTAAAATTCCAAAATAAAGGAAAACATCTCGTTATGCTGCTCTGTCCTGGATGATCAAATGTCATTGGTTTAGCGGAGTAAAGCGGTAATCGCAAAGTGAAAGTCCTTCTTTTTCTGTGGACTAAAAAGAGAATTTGAACTGAACTTTCGTAGATCATATTGCATATTTTATTTGTTCGGGACTTTTTGTTCATTGTGAATTCATTGTGGGGTTAATTAACGGGATATTTTTGTTAGGGTAGCAGCGTACGGATCAATAACGGACGCGTTTCAGCACAGAGCCTTTATCAGCGCTTTGTTTGTCATCTATTTTCTTTTTGCGCTCGTGCTCCTTTTTTTCTGTTTTGAATTAGGCCTATCCCAGAACTCACAATGCAACAAGAAACATTTACAAAAATGTGGACTACAAAACGATTATCGATTTAAATTTTTTTTGTAACCGATTATTATTTAATGAACAAAGCCACCAAGACACCACCCATCGGTTGATTTACTCTGCAAAAAAAAGCCTCGAGTTTGACAATTTGGGGACTGCCATGTTGGTTTTCTGTAAAAAGAAGGTAAAAGGTTTTGAGGGGGAGAGGAAATGTTGGGAGAAGAGAGAGAGTGGGGGGATGACATGCGGGCTGAGGCCTGATTTTAACCCACAGTCGCGGTGACGAGGACTCATAGCCTACGCACATGTAGCACGTGACATAACGGTAATAGATCATTTCACTTAATAAATCAACACATGTTTAAAAAATCAAACCATTACTGTACTGTTGCACGATTAGGAAAGTCCTTATCTGTCAATTTGTAAGCGTATATTACTTTTGAGAAGTGGATTTTTCCACTACAGCGGCTCCAGATATCCTGATGTCTACTATCTGACTCCAAAAGGTGAGAGTCTGTGACAATGAGTGGATTTTTCTAACCCCCTTTCCCTCGATCCAGATGCTGCTGTGCAGATTATGTCCCTGACATATGTGCCACTGCTCTATGTATAGTACATTTAACGGCTTTGATCTCCAGTCAAGTTGGATGTCAATCATGATGCCATCTGGTGAAACCCAATACAAGGCTCTCCAACAAGGTCGTATCCAAGGGCTCAGCCTCATCCGCATCATTCCTTTAATCTGGATCAAAATATTAGAGGCATCATGGCTGACAGCCTTTAATCATTTTGATGTGCTGTTAAAACGAGCCCCTCCTTGTGTGTGCCACACGAGCCCCTGCTGCTCGCTGCTGACTGCTTTATAAGACCGGTGGTGTCTGCCGGTGCTGCCTCTCACTCTGCTCTGAGCAGCTCTGACAGTTGCGGTGCAGCCCTGGTCAAATATGCATGCATGTCAGGATCACCTACCGTAGAAATAGAGCTTTCCTTTCACTGTGTTCATTCCCCTGGAGTTTTCGGCCACGCACTCGTACATGCCGGCATCCTCCTGCTGGAAGTATGGGATTTCCAAGACGCCACTGGCTTTCCTCATGTCCACTTTCCTCGGGAAGGGTACACCGTCCACTCTTCTCCAGTTTATAGATGGTACAGGGCTGTGAGAGGAGAAATGGAGACGATTAAAGTTATAGTTCTTTAATTTAAGGAAAGCAGGCCACAAGCTCTGATTCTGAAAAGAGTCCAAGGGGCGCTGATAGCATAGCGATTGTGACGCAGTGTGTTGAGGCTATAGTCCTCTTTGCAGCGGCCGTGGGTTTGAATCCCGCCCTCTGCCATTCGCTGCATGTCATCCCCCACTCTCTCCTCCAGACATTTCCTGTCTCTCTTTCAACAATCCTATCCAATAAAGGCAAAAATCTCCCCCTCTCCCCCAGAAGATAATACGTTTTGTCTTTCCATTCTTGTAAACTAATAATAAGTCATTTTTTTTGCTGTAAAAAACTACAAACTATATCATAGATTTTAGCTATGCGTTTGTTTTGCGGGAAAAAAAAACAATTAAAGGCCCACTTTCAGAACATTAATGAAACATACTCCTATACTAGTCTTGGAAAATGACAGAACTGAATAAAAGATTAGCTCAAGAAAAATATCACAATTCCAACCATGATTGTTAAAACTGCCAACCTTAGTTCAAGTAAAAATTGTGAAATTATTTTTTAAAAGCCAAAGTGTACCTATTATCTTATTCACTTAAAGTCCCTTAGATTTTGGATTTATTTAATGTCTATGATTTTCTACTATTTGTCAGATTAGCAGCAGGAAGAAAAATATTGTCCTGAAATTATTTTCCTCAATATTTGAGTATAAAAAAATAAAATAAAAATCTCTCTTATGGCAAGACTACATTGTATTAAAAATATTCTTTTTTGTGTGTATAATCAAGGTTATTTTCAAGTATACATTTAAAGGGAATTGTCCCCTGCAAAATCACTCCGTAGAGCCTCAGCACATGAAATTTAACTGCTGTCTTTTATGACTTCAGGTAATAACTTAGTCCTGTATTCTGGGCTGCAGAACACAAAACATTACATTTCAAGATGTGCAGCCTGGCTTGAAACACAGTAGGATTGCAGCAAAGTGGTGAAACACATCAAGAAAAATATCCCAGCGCTCGGCTTGTGATATTTTTCTTTCATATTGTAGTGAGCATGCTGAGTCTGACAAAGAGAGGGGGCTTACTTTCCCAGAGCGAAGCATTCCAGCTTTACAGTGGATCCTTTGGCAACATGAACAACCTCGGGAAACTGAACTTCAATCTTTGGCTCATATTCACCCATCACACCTGAAAGAGAAATGCAAATGAGCATCAGTCTTAGTGTAAAAAAAAAAAAGAGAAAAAGAAAAAGTTTGGATTTGAAAGTCAAACTAAACAACTTAGACACAAGAAACACATGAAAGGGCAAGTTGTGGGTTCTGCTGCTGCTGCACAGCTTTCCAAAAGTCCTTTTTTCATGTAAAGCTCTTTTTTTCTGTAAGCTGAAATGTTTTTCGACTTTCAACACTGTGAAACATGCTCTCCTCCCAGTGCGCTCACAGAAGGCTCTCCCACTGAAAGGAACAAGGAAGAGAAGCCAAAAACGAGTTTTCCAGTTGGTAGCAAAACACTGATGAGGAATGAAGAAAAAAAAAACATGTTTGAGCATTCACAGACATTCGAGCCTTAACATCCAGATGAGATTCATCTTATTGTAGTGCAAACAGCTATGAACCAGAAAATGGGCCGAGAATATCCCCCCCGGGTGCCACCGCTGTGTCTACAAAGGATCCCGTTCACTGTCGTTGGTGCCACACTGGTATATACAAATATTGCAGATGTGCATGCTTGAAATCTCTGGGTAAAAGGAGGAGGCAGAAACATGGGCTCTCCCATTCTATCTTTAGGAGAGACTGATTTATAAATGAAGAATCGGTTGCTTTTAAGGTTGGAAAAGCACAGCGGTTTAAATGGCATTAAGGGGAATTATGTCAGTGAATTTTGTAATTCGGTGCACTTTCATTTCATCTAGCTGTGTGCCAATTCTGGGTGCAAAACATGGTATTTGAAGCTGCTCTCATTTCCCACTGTCACAATAGGTTTCGCCCATTGCTGTAATTCAGAGCTGTGTTGCACAAATAGCTCTTGAGATGGAGGAAACAGGCCAATTTCATCTTGCTGATTTGGTGGGGCATGTGTTATCAGGATGGCTCTCTGACTGACTGTGAGAGCTAATTCAGATCCTTATCACAACTGCCTCATACTGGAATGTAACCACAGCACTATCACCCATTTTAAGCAGACAGCTGAAAGTGGACCGGTAATTGTCTCATACCGTAACCTTTTGTAAGGGACACCTGTTAAATGTGCCTGTTTGCACCCCCACCCCCCCACCCCGTCTAAGCCCACATGGATAGGCAGGGCTGATGTTTCACTGCGAGACCCATTGCCTTGGTCTAACAAGGTATAATGGCAGAAGGAGGGAGGGAAAGAAGGAGGGGGAGATAAGAGTGTCGCTTAGGGGGAAAAAAGGATTCCTAAAATTACACAGACCAACAGAATTCTGTCTCTTGATCAAAGAAGTAATGAAATGAAATATCAGAACTAATTTCCACATAATAAAATATCACAAATCACTACGTTAAAATGAATCTTTATAATGACTAAAGTAACCCATTTTTCTTTTTCTAACAGTTTATTCAGAATTACTTTTACACGTAATATACAAACCACGATTTGCACCTGAATTCAACCTGGGGAATTATTGTCTTTGATCTCGATCCTGTGAATTCACTTTGTCCGTAATATGCAAAGATAAAATTCTACCAGAAATGGACTCCAAAGTTTGATAAAACCAAAGGTCATATGATAAAAGTAGTCCCCATCAGACCGGCACCTTGATGATTAGGTGTTGAATTTTATTATTATCATATTTTATTCAAGTTTTTAGTTTTCTCTAGACTTTGTTGGTACCTTTATTCCTTAGAATTGAGTAGGCTATGTTGGCATTTATAAATGGTAGTTTTGTTTTTGAATTAAGTGTTTTGTTTTGTTTTAATTAATGCTTTGTAAAAGAGGGGCAGCTATTATAAGATTAGTCTTAATTTAATGTTTTTTTTTTTTACTTTATTGTTTGTTTGACTGAAATACATTTACAAATAAAATAAATAAATAAAATAAATAAAATAAAGTAGTGACAGAATGACAGAATTCTGGGTATATATTCAGGGTGCTCATGCGTTACACAGCATAAAGACTTTCACTGAAGCTGGCTCAAATCTATCAGAGAAGCACGATCTTGAACTGTGATTAGGTCTGATGACAGTACGCAGTCAAAGAATGTTTAAAGAAAAAGTTGAAGGTTGATTTTATTTTACATTTATATTAGTTAACATATTAATTAATCCTTGATTTTAAATATTTCACTCAACAAAACACAAAAGGTCACTCATTTTCAGGAAAAAGTTTCCATTTTCAGTTCAGCTGCGAAAAGAAACACATTTTTTCAACATTGTGTCACATTACATCACAAGAAGGACTCTTGATCGCTTAGCTCAGTGCAGATGTAGGTCTTTCTGAGTCTGAGAGGTTGTGTCGGGTTGTGTTTACAGTTTCGAGTGTACACTTCATTTTATGATTTGTTCAGATGGTTCAATATTGTGTTTGTGCCTGTTTCACAAATACTACTTTGTCAGGACATCGATTCCACTGTTTCTCTCGCAGGAAAAGGATTGTAGCTAGCTCCGTGCCTCGGTGCGCTTTGTGCAGTTAAAGGGATGGGACTTTCGTTTAGTATTGGTCACAAACAAAGCTGGACATAAGCACCCATCAGAACGGATGTTTTTGTACATTGATATTTAATATGTTAATGAATTAATTTTTTCTTCCATTTCAGTCACAAAACCAGCATTAAGATTAATGTCAAACATAACCGGAATGAGCAGGACTCCCCTTTGTTACATCACTTCCTGTTGTCTGTTTTTAATGCAGAAGTCACACAAATGACTCCAGGAGTCCCTGTATTGTGATCAGTCATAAAGTTCATTGAAAATATTCTTTCTAAGTTATTTTCCTACAGTTTGATACTCCGAGGTCTCCAACCTGAAAGTTACCCTTTAACGATTTTACAACAAGATCAACTCGGGAAGCACTGAGCACACATAACAAGAGGTTTCTCAGTTTTCTCTTTTATGGTTTCTTGTTTTTTTTTTTTCATCTCAAAAGTAAGTGTGAACATTATTACAAGATAATTCGCTTTATAATGTCATAATACATTTACTGACAAGGGTGAGAGCTCTTCAACAGTGACAAAATAAAGCTGGAATATGCTGCAAATTCAGAACTGATGAAAATGAATAACAAAAGAAACAAGCAAACACATCAGAGGAAGATGCTGCAAATAAACAAACGTGCTGAACATGCTGCAGAAAGCCTGAACAAATGTATGCCCAGCTGTTGTGCAAACACAGTCCATAAACTATGCAACGTCAAAGACACGCATAAACACGGGGATTTCTTATTTTCTCTTCATAACCCAGAGGATTGTAACTGAAAAATACTTCTCATGCAATGGAAGTGCTCCATTTCTTCATAGGAAGCTACGAATCCAACATTAGCTTTATTTTCCTAAAAGAAAGCTAAAAAAAACAGGGACAAAGACTGTCTCTTTAAGGAAAATGTTTAGGCCAATGCAGGTGATTTGCCCTTTCCAGGTTTAAGGTTATTAGAAAAATAAACTCTAAGGTTAATTGTTGTTGTAATACTTATTTTGGTAACACAGGGATGAATACTAACACTACCTGTTGTTTAAAAAAGTGGTTCCTAACCTTTTCTATTTTGAGTCCCTCTTCAGTACATGCATGTAAGAAACGCTGAGCCCCTCAGGGCCCATGTGGAAAAAAAATGGTTACATTGCTGTCAAAATTAACATAAACATATATAGTTTTCAACAAGAATTGTTTTCATTCAAGTCTTTACCATTGATTAATGTCTCTTTTCTGGTATAAGCTTGATATTTTTTCGTTTAACCTCCAGACAGAACAGGCCTGAACGCAGCAGTTTTAACCAATAGACCTATTTATAAAAAATCCATCAAGTGTGCTACTGGGATTTAAGTTAATATATGCAAATCTAATTTTGACAAGCTGAGAACAGAAAGAGCCACGCACCCCCTCTGAGATCACTGGCCAGTGATACCCAGGTTGGGATCCAAAGCTCTAAATTGTACTAAAACCACCCATGTTCTGTGTTTGTGTGTTTAAATGTCTCTTCCTCTAAAAAGAAGGTGCACAATGTAAGCCTGTATTAATAGATCAGGATTTAACTTACAAATGTCAAACCCCATTTCTGGGGATTAAAATACAGCATTAACAATTAAGAGCTCATAATCTTCAGTTATAAGGACTCTTGGTGTGTTGTTTTTTTCAGCTGAACTTAATTAGAAGGGGAAAAAACTGACTTAAATGTCAAAATATACATTTCTGGTGAAAATAACATTTAGCTTCATATATCTTGTACTGCGTTACATTGGGTAAAGAGCATTCTTCTGGGACAGAAGCTACAATTAGATTACTTGCTGACAATGACCTTTCCTCTGGAGTGCCTTGATAAGGCCAGCCTAAAGCATCAGATCCACATGATAAAGGACATGCTGGAATTAGCAAAGAAAGAGATAATTAACCTTTGAATTCATCTGCATTCCTTAAAGCCACTTCTCCTACACTCAGGTACGAACAGAGCAAACACAGTTTTTTTTGTTGTACGTCAGTCGTTTTTGTTGTTAGAACTGTTACATTAACCAACCATTTGAATCCAGCTCAGGGGTAACAGTGCACATGTTCGAGCTGATTTAAGTGTGATGAACATAGTGAGGGAAACACATTCCAAAGACACGTCGAAAGTGACAAGATGACATTTTTGGTTTGCAGGAATTAAAACAGTGCATAATAATGAGCCAAGAGGTTTTCACAATGCATCACAAGGTGATGGGATTGTACTTGTGGGTATTGTTGTTTCTTCTCACAGTTGTCTATGTCATTGCATGCCAACTTATTTGCCTGTGTGTTATTTTCTGTAGAGATCATACATCTGCAAAATTCATCTCAACTTCAAATGTCCATATGCATACAATATATCACCTATTATTTTAAATATACACATTTAAATGACAATTACTTATATTCACAACTTTGGAAATAACAAACACAACATAAATATCCCAAAGAACAAATGGTCTAGTTCTCTAATTCTCCTTATGAACACATTTTGTGTTTTAAGGCACCACAGCTCACTTATAGAATGTAACATACTGTAAAATATTTAATTGTGAAATATATTAAGAGGCAACATCTTCAGCTAAATAACAGCCAAATGGTAGAAAACATATGGACCCCAGTTACTGAAGCAGTCTTCGGTGGTTAAGGTTTGCATCATATAAGTGGGTTAGTGAAGTTAGCGTGGCCAGACCAGGACTTACCATCACTGCGGAGCACTAGCGGAGTGGGTGGACCCTGGACTCGGGTCTTTGTGACAGTGTTGGTCACCACACAGGTGTAGTTGCCAACATCTGAGGGCTCCACTTTGGCAATATACAGATTCCCTGTCTCCTGTGAGATGAAACGACGTGTATCCTGCTTCACAAACGTTGGGTACTCGTTAAAGATCCAGGAGAATACGAGCTCTGTGGACACAGAAGAGAAAGAGAGTTCTCAACATGAATCAAGCCATAATGAATGGTTTGTTTGAAGCAGGGGGAAACGGTGGGGGGACCTGAGATATTTGAGCTATTTCACACATTTTTCTTTACCTTCCTGAAGGCAGTTAACATGGTAACAGGCGTGGTACTGAGCAATGTTATATGGTTGTATCAAGCGCCTTAAAAATGGATAAATCTGTTAGAGGTTTCAAACAAATGTTGTGATTCAAAATCCCTTAAAAGTACACATTTTCAGTTATATCTGCATATCCAACCCAAGAGATTTCAGAAACATTGTATGTGTTGCCACAGCTACAGATTCAACACTCAAAATGTTGGAATCAGCAACATAGTTAATTTCTATCCAACAATAGCAATGGTTCTACTTTACCATACGGACATTAAATATTGAACGGAAAGGCTCCACTTATTGCTCATTAAGAGATTATGATAGACAAACACTAATACAAGTCAACAAATGTTTTTTTCCCCGGATGGCATGTCAGTCATTTTGCCTGCACTGAATATAAAATACCAAGATAACGAGTACAAAAAGTGGATCAATTGAGAGCACATTTGCATGAATATTTACACAAAGTGTCATTATCACATATTAGCTAACTCTGCCACACACTTTTATTCTAACTAGCAAATGGATAAGCTGATGGATTGTTATCCATGGGTCTTCAAACAGCTGGAAATGTGACATTCAAACATTGATTAAGTATCATATACCTCAACAAATCACTATCACCATACCAACCATGCTGCACAAGCCAGAGGTGCAAAATAGCAGGCATATCTTTTAGGGGAAGTGGAAGTTGCATCAGACTCAGTGTGCAAGGTTTCATCGGATTACAGATCTGAAAAAACGCAGTAAAAAATAATTGGACTCAGACCGTAAGACTTTTGGCTTTTGAGAAAACACAAGGGGCTGGAGCTCATGAAGCCAGCATGATGTGCTGATGGTCACTAATTTATTTTAAGCAATTTATAGTCCCGTATTTTCCCATTACAGCATTCAGTTCACTATGACTGTCTGCTCTCTGTTGTATATAGTAAAACATATCATATGCATTACATGTTAAAGATGACAGTAACTGTATGATCTACAAGAGGATAGAATACACTCAAAACAATAATCCTGTCCCCGGTTTAGAAAAGATCCCTTGTGATACTAAAATTCTACTTTTGAATAAAAATGAAAACAAAAAAAAATCTCACAAAGAAACAATCAGAAATGTTTATTTCTTAGTTTCAGACTGTCAAAAAACTTGCAGGAGCTGCGGAGACATGCTGTCACAATCATCGTTATGCAGCAAAATGTTTTGTATTTATGAGCGAGGTAGCATTTACTAACATGACATCTCAACCGCCTAGACAAACAAGCTGGTGTAACTTATCACTTACAAGAAAGGGGAGCATCATGTTGGCAAGTACCTGTCAGACTGCTGAAATCAATATAACAGAGCTCCAGTTTAAATGTCAGCCTTTTCCCAATGTCACATCATTGTGTTGGAGTATTTCTAAATGGGCAAAACACACATTTTGGAGTCTTGAGATCCATGTGGCGAAGGATGATTTAAAAAAAATAAATATGAGTCCTGAATCCTTTTCTTTCCATCTCTCTGTGCTAATAAACACATTCAGGTATGTGTTAAAAATCATCACTTGTTTGTATGAATTTCTTGAAATAATTTTGGTGATACATTTTTTTTTAATTGCTCTACCAGCTCTACACATTCACACCCATCCACACACTGATGGCAGAGGCTGCTATGTAAAGTGAACACCAGGAGTAACTAATCCCAGTCAGTTGGGGCTGCAGTAGCTCAGTCCGTGTTGGGAGCCGGTTCAAGTCCCAGCGCGGACCATAATACGGAAGTTGGTCTGGTAGCCGGAGAGGTGCAAGGACACTTCCCGAGCACTGCCGAGTTGCCCTTGAGCAAGATACCGAAGCCCCAACTGCTCTGGTGCGCTCTCTGCACAGCAGCCCCACTCTGACATCTCTCCACCAATGCATGAACCTACTAGGTTCTGTTTGTGCATGTGTGTGATTCGGACCCATGTGTGTGACAAGCATGTCTGTAAAATAACAGAGTGAAAAACCTGAATCCCTCTCTCTGGGATTAATAAAGTATATCAAAATCAAAAAATGTGTCATACACATTCATAAGCCAATTTGAGGTAAAGTGTCTTGCCAAAGGACACGTTGCTGCAGGAGCTGGGGATCGAACCCCAACAGCCGTGAAGGTTATTTCTTCTTTCTGGTCTTTTAAAAGTGTACCCAAAAGGAAAGGAATTTGTAGGCTGTACCTGCTAACAGAATGTAAGAAAGACTGTTAACATGAAAAGTTTGTCAGTCATTCATGCTATGTTTTGTCTGACCTCGGCTAAAATAATCCACAGTCTGTTTAACGTTTTCATGAATGATTATTTACAGAAGAAACACCCCACTCCTATTACTCCGTGTTGTATTTTAGCGAGGATGCTCCTACGTGGTTGCTAAATGTACTGACATCAGTAGTGTACTTCTAAACAGCGTTATAAATAACTTCAGACATGGTGTAGGGATAGCTCAACCTTCCTTCAGTGCTCATACACTAAAGCTTTGGCAAATGAAGACCGAAGACGTGGTTTTTGCAGTTATCTGGTTCATTAGCTCTTCAGTTCGACAGCATCAGATCATTTTAAGAAAAACAAATAATTATAAAATCAATTTTGGAGATTGACTAAATGAATAATTATCATGTTAACCCTGTGTGATAATAATGAATGACTGCATGTTACAGTAGATTCAATTAAGTAATTATTGGACTCCATTAACCTGGTCAATAACCTAATGCAGTGTGAAGCAGAGTTTGAATTAAAACAAATGCTCAGCAGGAAAAAATGAGACCCACGGGGGGATTTAATGACACATTGTAATGAATCTCAAATGTTTAAAACCTATGTAAATTATTCACCGATACCAGTACCATTAGTCACCTCTAGACATTCAGTATATCAACCACAGAGCTCAGAATCAGTAAAGGCAATGCACAAATGATTGCTCAGCAGTGTTGCAGAAATTAGACTTTGCAATCAGAGGCCCTTTACATTCAAGAAGTGAACATTATGTTGAAATGCCAATACAGCTTTTGCTGCATCTGTGGAACACTGTATTTTTGTCACATATTTCCCACAATTCATACCTTTTTCAATCGCACACTCGCTGTCTTGAATTGGATCCTGAATAATAGTCCTCCATGGGTCAGTCTCGTTCTTATGAGATTGACTCCAGGGTGAGTTTTTCACATTATTTATGTCAACTTATTAAATATGAATGTGCTGTTGTAATCTGCTGTTCTGGAGTAGTGCAGACCCAGAGAGTCTCACTGATAAGCATGTGCTATATTGCTGCTGAGCTTAATCAAACCCTACCACTTGTTAATGCACTAGCAAGCAAACAAAACAGTCTTGTAGGAGCCCTTCCCTTCACCTCCCCTACCTGCCTGGCCATTTATCACAGCATGCTCCCCAACTACTGCAGGCTGAAAGGAGCAGGTACTGCGATGTACGGGCGGCAATGAAGACGGCTCATCAGCACCATTTGGGGCTGGGATTTAGTGTTTGGCTGCTGTGCGTGTGGAGCCCAACACAGAGTGATGGCACAGCAGAGGTCCGTGGGGACAAGGGGACACTTCAAGGCAGGATAAGGCATGTTGTTTGTGTTTGTTTCCTCTCCAGTGCTTTTGGACTGTGGCTGCACCTGCTCTCGTTCTATGTTTAAAGCCCATATGACAACATGGCACAACATGAGCTGCAGAATGCCGCAGAGAGCAAACACATAATGAGATGCCTCACACAGCTGGCCAAGCAGTCCTCACAAAATCATTCAGGGGATTGATTTTATGGGTTACAATGCGTTCTGGTATAAAACAGGACATCTCAAAGACAATGCATTACAGCAGCCTGGGAAACAACATAACGATAACTGCCATGGCAACAGGAATTCAAAGTTATTAATATTTCTATAAAAGCAATATATCAGCTAATTTAATATGTTTGCCAAACTTTATCAATTAAAGTATTTTTGGAGCAGTCAATATGCTTCACTTTCTAGTTGAACAATTCATAAATATTAAAATTCTGACTTCTTTTGGTGCGTCCAAAAAAAAGTGTTGCTTTTTCCAAGACATGAGCAATTTGAGCAAGGTTTTTAAATGTCCCCTGAAGTGTTCTTTGTGGATCCCTCTAGGTTAAAGATCACTTTGCATAAGTCACAATGAATAAAGCTGCTGCACTCACAAAAGGAGACCTAGGAGCATCTTCAAAGGACAGGCCTCACTGAATATTCAAAGAGTGAACAAGCCGTGCAAGTCAAACATGCCCGTCTCCTCAGAGAGATCACACCCAGGCTGATTTGTGATAATGTAAAGATGGAGCTCCAAAATAAAGCTGGTGGGCGGTAATGCCAAAGTGGGTCTATCATCCTAAATGACAGCACAGGAAGGAAAATACTTTATAACCTAAGGGCGCCTGTAAATGGACGCACACAAAGTTATGGTAGTGCACTGTCAGCTGAAATGATACTTTACAGTGTGAGCAGGTAGTTCCATGTGAACAAGTTTAGATACACAAATCTAATTTTCAAGACATCAGAGATACTTTATATTAACAATTGATCAAATGAAACAAAGAACCTCACACAGCTATAGTTTCACAGTTTATTTATTTATGTCCTACATTTACTTTAGAGATTCCGTGTGCTCTTTTGGAGGATAATCTCCTCATTTAAACCCTATTTGGTTTACTCATCAATAAATCCTTTGAACACTATTTGATCAACTAACTCTGTGCCTCATTTAAAGACAAGCTGAGAAAAACAGTGGACAGTGCAGTCGCTTCTGAGTACTGCTGAGGGGCTCTTGAGCAAGACATACACCCAACAGTACTTGCTAGGAGCCCCTCCTGTGTGCAGCCCCCTCACTCTGACGTCTCTCTTAATGCACGTCCATAGGAACCTGTTTGTATGTATATATTTCAGGCCTATATGTGTGAGTAGATTGTCACTCAATAACAATGTTTAAACCTGTATTTTCCTTTGGGAATATAATATAATAATACAAGTAAATCAAAAAATGTGTTTAAAGAATAAGGAGGGATGTGTTCTTTAAGTGCACAGTTGTGTACACAACAGCTTTGTGTATCTCATGCTTCAAATCATTTGTGCTTTTTGTGATAACAACCATGTAAACCCTTTCTAGGTCCTAATACCACACCAGCCACAATCTACACATCTGTCAGACCAACGACAAACAAATAACTATAAATTACTGTATATTTAATCAACATTTAGAGTTTATATCCAGAGGTCCTCACATTGCTTCAAATTTCGCTCTGCTACCCTGATACTTACACTGTGTTTCAGTAATATTTCATAAAATGCTTAATTTATCTCCACTCCGAGGACATCAACATGGCAACTGCACTCATGCTGCATTCATGTGGTGTCGGACTCATCGGAAAAAACTAGTTTCAGAGATGTAAAATGCACATGGACACCTCCTCAAGTCGCAACAACAAGTCGGAAACTCTGGAAAAGAATTAGGTGCCTGACTTCCCGACTTGACGTCAGAATCGTCATCACGTGGGGGGCAAAATATGTTTTGTTAGTGTTAACATTCTTTTTATTAATTCAAGTATTGCACATCAACTTTTTGCTCAAATATAACTTTAAATAGTAACATTTCACTGATCTTCTTTGTAGCATCAATGATGTTTTTTTGCTGTTGTTACAACATTGCGACTTTCCGAACTGAAATCACGTGAACACACTGAAGTCGGAAGAACTCAGAAACTTTGACCACCTGAATGCAGCATTAGAGCTCTCAAATGGCACCTCATTTGGCCAATTACAAGCTTCCTTATACTGTTCCGAGCCTGTAATAGCCAGTTGAGCCTGAGTTGAAAGGAGGTGTCTGCCCCTATTCTGACGAGCCGAGCTCGCGACTGTGCTAAAGACGGACATGTCATGTAGCCAATGAGATTCTGGACATTTTAATATGCTGCTTCAATCAATACATCCCATCATTAAAGCAGAAAGAGGGTTTTTTAAGCCAAACAGATTAAGGGCTGTGCCGAAGCCCCACATTATTTCAGCTGCAGTTTGCATGTTTTAATGATTTAAGGTCACATTCTAAAACAACATATTGCTAGCTTTAAAAAGAGTCATTATTTGTGCTTGTAGTCATTACGATTTGAGAATAGCATAAACTTGTGTCACCACATGTCTGGATATTCATTCTGAGGCCAATTTTCCAGGATGCTGATTTATCTAATCATAACGGTTTACAGGTCTAAATCTGCTTACCATGACACAATTCCTTTACTGTGTTTCATGTTTTCTTGGTGATATTTCTTTGATTATAAGCAAATATTAGGCATAAAGAGCAATTAAAAACAGACTTAGCGGTCACTAAAGAAGGAAAACATGTGCTGCAAGCCAACTTTCATAACCCAGCAACAATTAACAACAGAAAAAACTGTCAATGTGCACGGGCCATGAAGTTAAATCTTAGCAAATTTCTTGTGATGACTTAGTCTCTTTCTGGTAATTTTGCTTTTTGGCAGCCTTATACTGTTGCGGTATATTAACAAATTAGACCAAATTTTACAAACAGAACAACATTTAAGCTATTACCATTACCTTTGTGCTGCCTTATGAATTTTGCAAAGTGAAACATCCAATGTAGACATTATTTGTAATTTGTAAATACGGCATTATTGAGTCAGAACTGAAAAGATGAGCTTGTACAGTGCATATTCTGCAAATAGTATTGGAGCATTGCAGGAAATGATTGTGAATGCTTTGACTGGAAGGCCTGATAGCTGCTACTGTCAGAGATGTCAGCCAGCAGTTGAAAATAAAAGCCATGTTTTTCATCCACTCTTTTTGTGTTATGTGATTAATTTCTACACAATATTGGCCATGGCCTGCTTCTCTTCCTTCTGCTGCAGCCAGAGAGCAGTGTCAGACAATGACACCGTCTCTAGGGGGATCTTCCCCTACCGCTACGAGCAATACATATTCATTGAGACAACCGAGAATAGTTATGACAAGCAAAAACAACAACAAAAAAAATCTTTTGTTTTTTGTTTGCCAACTAACAATTCAGCCATCTGTCAGCAAAAGAACAATGTCTGCAGTGTTGCTGTTACATCGGGGTACTTTGGCATCATGATGTATAATCAGCAACGGCAGCCTCCTCATTTGATATTTATAATAAGAGCACACAGTGACAATTTTCATTTTTAATCAGCCAATTACAAAGCAGTTAGATGTACTGTAGGCATGCTGCAGTTTATAACAAAAGTGTGCAAGCTTGTTGTTTCCCAAGCTGTATAATTCTCTGGTCACAAGCATCTTTACCATGGTATTACATGTATGAGTAGGAGGTTTCTATGTGCAGTATAAAACAGTCTAACATGAACACTAGAGAGAAGTATGCAGCCATCAATGTGGTCACAGACGCCACATGAAAAGAGTTACAAAGTCAACTGAAAAAACAAACTTTACTTGGTCCGATTAGAATCCACACTCAGTGATTTTCAACCTCTTTGAATACTGCTTCTTTGCACAGACAAAAAACAAACAAACAAACAAACTGAAAAAGAAACCCCTCCGCAGTTAAACTACCGTCATCCCGCGCTGTGCATCTGAGTGCAGTACTCTCATATCTGCTCAAGGCTCCAAGAATCCTCTGTTGCACTGCTTCCTTTACAAGACCGGACAGGATGCACATGCTCTGCGCTCTCAAGGCCTCGGGTGGGAGCGGAAGAAAACAGACACAACACACACTGAAAAGAAATCCACTCTTAGTGGAGACACACACGAGAGACTTCTGTCTTGAGTGCTCCTTAAAGGTCTCTGCCCATTAGAAAATAGAGGTCAGCAGCATTAGGTCCACAACTAAACACAGTAATTGTGTAGTACAGAGAGCGTGGCGGGGTCACTCTGACAGCCCATTAATGTGCTCGGCTTTGATAAAGACAGAAAGTGACAGCAGCTCAGCTCTTCTTGCTGTCGCTGATCCACAGTGACAGACAGTAGAGAGAAACTGCACTGGGCTGCACATTTGGGAAAAACCCACATTATGGAGGAGGCTTGGTTTAGGAAATATGACTCATGTTGTACCCAGGTTAAGTTGATCCATCCTCCCCTCTCTGTGGATAACAGTGGACCTTTATTTCTGGCATGTTCGGACATTGGCCTGTCGGATAGAGAGTAGGAACATGAACGGAGCAGCCCACTCCACCTATGTGATAGGATCCGTAGTGGTAGAGTGCGGCATGCCGGATCTGCACTCAGGCTTTTATCCTTTATGTCTCTACACTGCTGACCGTATAAGAGCAAGTATAATCTCTGGTCTTATTAGGAGATATACAGCTGAAGCAAAAAACTTTTCCACTTAAGCTAAACTCTTTCTACTTAGACTGATGAACTATTTCAGACAGCAGCACCCTCACTATTTCTGAAGTGAAGTCTTACATGCAATAGACGACCACCTTTTTTTAAAAAATTGAAAAAACGGTTGAAAATGCAAAAGATCAATTTTCAATTTGGTGTATAAGACTCAGTTTCATATCTATTTTTTACATCTAAAAAGTGGGCTGCGTCACATTTCCCGGTGCAACCGATATACATTACAAAATGCTAAGACATGCAGGTGATGGCGGTGCACCTGCTGCACGCTTCCTGACGCAACGAAAACTGAAGAAGCCGAGTTGGGGGTTTTCTGGCACAACTTCAATCACTACCAAGGTGCAGTTTGATTTCCCCCATCCCCCACATTAAAGCGACCAGTGTGCTGTGAGTGTGGGTCCCTACTTCACAGCTATCAATGTTACTGAGCTCAACCACTGTAGCTAGCACTGTAAACTCACACATGGTGAAGACAGATGGTGTTAGAATCGGCCACACAGCTGCACTGAAAACTGCACATTGTGGACTTTTCTGAACACAATGGAAATCATCTCACAGGAAGACCAACTTGTACTTTATGTTGGCTGTATCAAAAGTGACTATTGTGTTTTATGCTCCACCAGCAAAACAGTATTTGAAGAGAAGAAATTATAGAAATAGAGAGCTCCTTCATTAAGAAAAATACATCAGATTAATGACTGCCTGTTTATACTTTTAAATTAAAAAACCATTGAAAGTAAGCATGTATTGTATTATAAACGTCATTTTCATTTGATGGACAAAACTAAATCTAGATCATTTGATTTGAATATTTTGTTAATGTATTAAATAAATTATGTCATGCACAAGGGAAACATGAAGTTGCATTTTATCTATAAATCTGATAAACAATCATGTGTGCTCATAAGATACAAGTTTATGCATTTGACAACCTCTCCATTACTGCCACTTTTATTGTTAATATCCCACGCCAACTGTAACTTTCTGCATTAAAGCTCAAGACAAGACACATGTACAACTGGGAAATCCAGATGGTATGACAATAACTGCTGTTCCCTTAAGAAGAGGGATGAGATCGCAACATGCTCTCTGATGCAGTTCAAGCACATCAGGCTCTGGCTTGCATCATTCTTTCAACAGGTAAATCTGAGAGCATGGGGACGTATGAGACAACATGAATCCTCGGTGGCCCTGCACTCATGAGAAAGCCAGGTACAGAAAGACCATGATGCTGTTCTGCTGCAGATGGTATTTTATTAACAAACACAAAATGTGGATAAAAGGTAAGATCAAAATATTCCGTATTCTTCATCTTTGTTAAATCATTGCAGCTACATTGTCCACAATTCAATGAAGCCATAGACCTGAGTTAGAATATCAGTTGCTTAAGGGGAACAAACATACTGTACAACTTCATTGTTTTTCATTTGAACCACGCCTTATTCATTAAGTTCAAAGCTCCACAGTTTGAAATAATAAAAATCCCACTTACTGAGCCAAACTCTTAACAGTGCAGAGGTAGAAAGCTTTAACGGCTAGCAAGCAGTGAAATGTTATGGATTCAACTTAAATCTGCAGTCTGCTGCTCTGCTAAGCAAGCTGGGTGCTTTGGTCGGAGCTGTCATGTTTTCGACAATTGTTATTTTCCCCTTGCACAGCAGGTGACAGAGCATTTCTTGTGGGATGAAATCCCCGGGGGCAGCGACAGGTTTGTGTTTATGTAGCAGCACCAGGCAGCCTGAGGACATGACGTATGACTGCAGGCCAGCAGAGAGGATGTAGGTGCTTACACACTGTAAACCATAAAGAAAAGTAAACAGTGTGCACCTTTTGCCTCCCCCTTTCTTTCAGACTCCTTTGACCCTCGCCGACTACATACACTTCAAATGCAACAATGGCAAGGGCTGTGTGAACTGTAAAGTTTAAGGGGCTTAAGAGGAGATTTTGAAAGCATGTCACTCACACATGTCTTCTGGGAAATGTGGGCTTGTTACACTCAGACTCCTCCACGACCTTTTCATACGTGATTAGAAACTCCAATCAACTGAGAGTGTCACAGCCTGGAAACACACTATATCCCATTTCATGCTGCAGTCGTGTTGTTGGCTTCTTGTCACTGCAGTTTCTCTTCACTGTGAGGTATCTGAGCCATATTATGTCAAAACTGTAAGGCTTTGGAGAAAAGAGCTCTGTGCGGTTCTGCACGGATGCTGTGACAGTAACATGTGATATTATTTCAGAGAGCTGAAGTCCCCAGACACATCAAGAGGGGAAACATGGCAGAATACGGGATTGTGAAAGGAGATTACTCACGGAGATTGTGAAATGTGTCGTCTGCTAATCAGATTAAGAGCTGAATAATCCCTGGTGCAAAAAAAAATAAAAATACTACTTCATATGAGTCATATAGAGTATCATCAACGAACACGACTGGAGTTAAATGTCCCCCATCATGTTTGATGAAAGTGTGGTGTGAACTTCATTTTCAGTGGCTTCAAAGCAAAAGGGGAAGACCATCTTGTCATCGGCAATCATATTTTCGGTTTATTCTAGTGGTTCCTGTCATTTAAATACTGTTGCTGGCCACGGACAACCACACACATTTTATTTTGCTCGATTTTTGCTGTTTTTTTTTTCTCTTCCCCGTTTTTTTGAACATTGAATTTAAAATATCAGAAAACGTAACAGGGTAAATACTACATTTTGGGGGGTTTTCTTCATGAACTTGTTATATGTTCAACCCCATTTTAAAGGAAGAATGTGTCACTTTTTGATCCAGTTAGATGTCACACTTCAGCACCAGCATAAAACCAAAACAAACTGCTGTTTGGCGACGCCTCCGCCATACTGAAGCCTCTGCTCCCCACCAGCGACACACCTCCAACCCCCGCCGCTCGCGTTCGCATGAAGGAGTTCAGTGCAAGCGGCGGAGCTTACCGAAGTTCCTAAAGGATGAATGAAGTTACGTGATTAGCTTCTAGCTTCACATTGTGGAATAAATTGACCTAAAAAGTGACATCCAAATAAGCAGTGAATAGGCTGTTTTATGTCTTTTCTTTACTGTATCTTTACTAATACAGCTTTTATATGCAAGGGGAGAAGTCGGCTGTCCCGTCCATGTAAACCTGATGTCAACACAGCTCCGACAACATCACGGCCGGCGTGACTCACCCTTCTCACTGATTGTCAGCAGTCATGACTCAGAGACACATTTACAGAGGATATACTTCATTTCTACTATAGTTATGCGTAAAATGTCACACATTCTTCCTTTTCAGTTACCAACAGCACCAATAAGAGGATTTGCTCTTCTTCTGTGTCACTGCCCAGCACTTCTACCAGCTATTGCTTGTGTTTTCCATGTTTTCCTTTCCCCCCTCTGCCTCTGTGTGTCTGTGAGTTGGGCATTGTGTCTTCTGTCTTTCTCAAGGCTTCTGGATTCCTTCACAATTGCAGTCCTAGACTCATCATCTTAGAGTAACTACTGTTATATCAAGAGGCACAGTAGTAGAGAGTAAAAGAGTAAGTTTCAGGCCCTTTACATTTTCTTCCAGCCTCCTTGAATGAGGCAAAGGATCACTAAACCTGCTTGACTGTTCTTTTTCTCACCTGTTTCTCTGGCATCCAATCAGCCAACCCACAAGTATCCAAGCTAGCTCCGTCAGCCACACTCCCATCCAGCCTTCAGTCCTGCCTCACCAACCATCAGCTTCCCTCGACTAATCTGCATTTGCCTGCCAGCCACCCCACTTGAAACTCAGCCAATAACTATTTTTTTCCATCCATTTCACCTCCCCCCCAATTTAACTCTTCTAAAAATTGGTCCCTCTTGTTGATTGCAACATTTAGTTGAATGTAGCTCATGAATAATCTGGTATAATGCTATTTTAAACTTGTTAACATGAAATTGTAAACTGCATCAAAATGCAGGTGGGTGTCAGGTACTGTTGCACGGTATACCAATACTACAAAATTAGCGCAGCACTTAGCTGTTCATAACAATACAATACCACCAACTTACATGTAGAGCCATGGCTGCAAATGTTTCAGATGCTAGTATTGCTGACCGTCCATGTCTTGTTGACAAAGCAGACACACTACGCTTACATTGCCGACAGTCAGTGTAACCCCTGTCAGAAAGAACTCAATAAAATCGTGGTCACAAGAGGAACTCGCCAAATCATGTTCACAGACATGCACCCCTACAATGCATTGCACCCAATTACTGGGATCCACAGCCAGCTGACAATCAACATACAAATAAAAGTAACTATTCTGTAATACCTTTTGTGGTAAAAGTAAGGAAAATATTTGTATTGATGTTATATTCTACAACGTATATACCCGACTGCCTGACAGTCGTGCTAACACAGTGCTAGCTTATTCCACATAGCTTGGACAACATAGTTCAGACCAGAAATAAGTTATTGATTAAGTCATTTGACGGGGCATTTGTATTTGTATATTGCCAAATGTACTGTCTAGTTAGTGGGCTGTATGCTGTATTGTTTTAGTATGTAGGAGGGGAAATATGAGTAAGTGGTTTCCATTATATTTTAAAAAAGAAATGTTTTAAAGTCCATTAATATAAGGCCAATTGATACATTTTTCTGTGTAATTGATTATGCTTATTTTAAAAAGCAATGGGGGATATGATGCATAATTTAATGGTGCTTTGGAGAAAATGAAGGCTATATGGAGTTGAAAAACACTATCAAGAAGTAATTAATTATTTACTATATGTAGAGCATTAGTTGACTTTCTTCTTTTTTTCAAGCACTGTGCAATCCTCTTCACATCCTCATTGTGACTGGGACCAAACCGTATGGAGTGTAGTGCTTTTGTTTGCGTTTTTAAATGGTGAATTGAGTTTATTTTCAAATGGCACTTTCATATTTAGAAGAAAATGATGCTATATTCCTTTCACTAGCTTAGTCCATTTTATCTTTAATCCAGAAGTAACTTTGTTTTAGCCACCGAGCAGTTGACTAACATTTTTCTGTAATAAAATTAACAGATGAGGCCCTCCTCGTGAAGAGGGCGATCAGAATAGTATTTAAAACATACTGTAGATACAGTATAGCACACTGATGCAGTAACCTACCAAATGGCACACACTAGCACATTCACTACACACACCCTCCTCCACACTATGCAATGTGGATTTCTAGGTTATGCCGCACATGTGTGCTCTACAAGCTGCACACTTACACCCTCCCATACTTCCATATTCCCTTGAAATTATTTTTTCTAACACCATCTATACCCATTTCCCACACTCTCTTTGAAGTCCAAACGCGTATTTCTGCATGGACGAGCCCATGCTGCATACAGTGGGCAGGACAGCTGTCTGCCATGCATAATGTGTCCTCTGAGAGCCCCCTCTGGCAGGTGGAAACCCACCAGGGCCTTGGGCATGCACCGAGGGTCCCACCACTACGGGAAGATGTGCAAACATATGGTGCTGAATAGAGATGTGCAGAGGTTTTCCTCGAATGTGCCACCCACGTGCAGAATTTCATTAAAATGCAATGAGGTCCTTGTGAGTGAGGGAAGGTGGCTTAGGTGGTCTGACAGTAATTATTGTCTTGTTATTGGCTGTCAGGTTACTGATGCCAGACTGAGATATATCTCCTCTGTCAAAGAACTGTCATGAATAAGACTGCAGATAAATGAATATATGAGAGCTTGTCTCCTGTCGATGCATGTAATGTGGCTCTCCAAACACTGAATATGTATTATCATGTTTTTTTCATGTTGTATTTGCACACACATAGTTAGGTATTCAGGGTTTTGAGGCAAGGTTGTGATGCTTTGTGTTCTTAAAGCAACATGATGCAATATATAATCAGCCCGTGTTTCCTGTATTCATAAGAAAGATATTGGCTCATGAATGGAACCTAGGAATGGATGTCTTCAAAATCAAAGGGGTGTCACCTACACAAACAAACTCAACAACACAGACTTTCACATTTATTTTCATCATTTGAACATTCTAAATCTTCTCTGCAGTTTAAATAGCACTTCAATCAAGAAAAAATAAATTTCATGAATATAAATTGTTTTCCATCATCATCCCTTTTCCTCCTTTCGTAGGCTGCCTTCTGTTTTTTTTATTTCCTCACATTCTGGGCCTGTTCTTTCAAATCGTGGTAATGTATCTGGCCTTTTCATTATGACTTATACGGTTCCTTTAAATTTATGTTGAAACATGCACCACTGCATAACTTCTGACAGGCCAAACAGATTTACAATAAAATAACGTTACTGAGATTGATAACTGGGCTCTTGGAATTTTTGTTCCTTCAACAGCATGAAAAAACATCTCTGGCATCACAGTCCGTGACTGCTGTCCAACAAAAATGTAAGTATTTGTATCATCAGAGCAGGAATTCAAATTACCAACATTATATATCACCTTTAAGAACGTTCATGATTTAACTCACCCATTACTGTACATACAGTGTAAGGTCTTCTCTTGGCAGTCATTTATTACTTTACAAAATCTGCATTAGTTAAAAATATGAAATTGGTCTGCCTCTGAGGTGTTACATTTATTTTTCCAAATAAAATATATCAAGAATGTTGCCAGTAGGATACATCAAATTGAATCTTTATTGTATTATATATATATATAAGATTCATTGTTTTTTTTTAACCACATTCCTTTTCCTATGGTTTTCTGGCTCTAATCTAGTTTGGTGTTTTTCAACGAGGTGCTTGATTTGCATTGAGATTAAGAATCTCATTTACAAGAGTGTCCTGGCCAAGAAGGGCAGCAGCTCAATAAACAAGTTACAGACATTAAACACAGAGCAATGACAGACGCAGATCAAGAGAGTGGAATGATACTGCAAGTAGGGCTGGAAATCTTCGATTTCGACAATCTTCGATTTCCAGCCCTACTTGCAGTATCATTCCACGATTTCGATTCTTGGGGTCACCATTCGATTCAAAATCTATTTTCGATCCAAAACGATTCTGGATCATGGATCCATGGATCCATGGATACTTTTGAATTAGTACATACTTCAGGATCTACTCCAGTCATCTGTGAGACTGGCTGAATTTCTTGCTGCCTCATTTGGCATTCTACTGAGTTAAAGAGATTGCCTTAGTACTTAGCAGGGAGTGACTGATTATCCAAAACAAATGATTTTTGGAAGTTTTGAATCTATTTAAAATCTCAGATAAGAATCTCGCTTTTTCATAAAACAATTTTTTTTCACACCTATAATTGCAAGACATTGGTTTTTTTTTTTGGTTTATTTTTGGGAGATTTTGTGCCTTTCTTATAGAGATAGGACAGTGGATAGAGTCAGAAATCAGGGAGAGAGAGAGAGTGGGGAATAACAAACCACTGCGCCACCAGCGCCCTGCAAGACATTGTTTTATTGCTCCTTTAAAGACTACAATATGTTAGTAGGTTTGCTTTATTCTTAAAGTAGACTTGATAGTCTCGTTGTAGATAGTAGTGTCTAGAACAGGGCATGAAGATAATATCTTGAGACATTTAATGCTTTGACAAAAAGGCAATTTGGGGCAGTGACAAGAATCCACTCTCCGAAAATCCTACCACCAAACTGTTTGTCACAAAAAAACAACAACCTTTCATTTCCAAATACTGTGCCTCACCAACACTCCCTGCTACCAGAGAGCAGAGTCAGGACCTCAACATATGAGATATACAAAGAATAGTAATAGCAAACAAAAAGGAAGGTCTGTGCCTGCAGATCTCATTGCTTTTATTGTTGCCAATTTGAGTCCTCTGATGCTGTGACCAGCAGCTTGGATGGCGATTATTTCTGTTTATGTGTGTGTGTGTGTGTCTGTAAATGTATGTGTGTGCGTATGTCCGTGTGTTTGAGTGCAATGTGTTTCTGTGTTTAGTGCCAACAGTCTGGCCAGGGTATGTGGGAAAGCCTGTTTAATCTTTATTTGGTGTCTGTTGTGTCCTATTTCATTCTGTCTGGTGACTGAATGGATAGATATAACTGGAGCTGGTCATTGTGCCGTGTGCTCATATAGTTTTGTTCTAGTACGTACTGACAGGGAAAGTTGTATTTCAGTGGCTGTTCAAGGTTGCTCTTAGCAGAAGGTTTATCATGAAAGTGCTGGGGCTACAACAGGAAGGCAAATAAGCCTAAACAAAGCAAACCATTACGTGTCAGAGCAGCCATTATAAAGTGAAGATGGATCAACTCCCTGTGTGTGCTGCATCTGCTTAATGAAAGACGGACCACTGTAAGAACCAAGTGACTGGTTACTTTCTTCAGATGAAAGATATGGTGAAGCCTATTACACGTGGGAGATGTAACTCACTAAAATGGACTCCTAACTGACAGCTTGTATTGGCTGTGTATATTAGTGAGGAGACAAGTGTCTTGAGGGGGCTTTTCATGTGCCTGATGATGCCTGACATGTTGGAATTATTTCCCCATTGGTCTTAAAAACCGAACCTTAATTGGATTACTTCAGGACAAATTGGCAGCTGTGGAAAAAAAAGCCAGCTAAGCAACTGTTTCACAGCTTAGAGAACAATCAGATCCAGATGTGCGGGCAGAACTATTTGCAAATAAATCTAAAAATTTCAGACTGCCAAGCTTGCCAAGCCTTCAGCAGGGAGAACGCCCAAAAGGATACAAGCTCAAAACAATTACAATCAATTTTGGGCAAGCAGCATTCTAACCACAGCAGACCTGCTGGGCATGAATCAGTGATATCTGTAAGTGAATGTAATCCAAGCAGCTGTTGCATTCAGCACTTCCATCAAGACAAATGAAGAATGAAGACAAAATGACACATCTGCTGTAATTATATAGAACAATTGACAAACTTTGGAGAAAAACTAAGTTTAATACCATAGATTTAACTTCCTGCCAGCCACATTTCACATCTAATTAAGGCCAAGTGCCAATGGAGTTATGGAAAATGTTAAAAGTTAAAATGACTTCTTGTATATAAATCATCTTTCTGGTCGTCAGGCCTTCAACAAAAATGTATTTATTAAAAATAACAACTTTTTTAAGTGCCCATTCTGTGTTGTAATCTTTATTCACGTGCAACTTTTCTTCACCTAATCTGATAGAGTCCAACTTCACTGTTACAATAACTGAAGATGAGATTAAGACGTGTGAATCCATCAAGCTTGTGTCAATTGTTTGCTTATCTCTTGGTGTACGCCAGATTGATATAATTGTCTTTATGAAAAAAAGTCTCACTCTAAACAGTCTAACCTTTATCGCACTGTGACTTTGTCAAACCTTACAAGCCTTCCAGTCTTTATGCGATGCTAAACCAAGTCAATATTAACTACCTTTTTGTGTTCTCCCCAGAAATGACATTGCAGATTTTCTAAATTAACTCATAAACTTAATTAAGTAGAAAGCTAATTAGCACCTGTTTTGTGCATGTGTATCTTTGAAAATAGAAATAAAAAAGACTCGAAGCAGGCTCAGCTGTAAATGGGCTTGAGATTGTATGGCCCTTTTTCCAGTCTTCTGACTACTCAAAGCACTTTTACAGGTCAGGTCACACCTACCCAATCAAACCCATTCACACACTGATGGCAGAGGCCGCTACGTGAAGTCTACCAGTATTAACTAATCCCATTCATACTGTACACCTTCACACGCCAACCAACAAAGCAGCAGGACTATGGGTTTCTTTTCCCAACAGGACATCAGACATGCAGCTGCAGAAGCTGGGGATCAAACACCTGACCTTCCAGTTGAGAGACAACAGACTCTACCACTGAGCCACAGCCGCTGTGGGCTCATGACTGTCACTCTTTTGATTCCTAACCATGATTGAGGTGTTGAAAAGTGGCAAAGCGGTCATTGAAACAGCTGGAACACTTACAGAAACATCAAATACATCATTATCATCTTTTCTTTTTTTTTTTTTACTCCGTAAGCAGCTTAATTTTCTATGAAAATGTATTGAGAATAAGAAAGTTGAGCTTTACCTCCAGAATGTTGTGGAGGGCCGCACAGCAGAACCACTCCTTGACCTTCGCGGACCGATACAGAGCTTCTTCTGTGAGTCTTAAAGTCCTCCAAGTCTGAAATTAAAAAGGAGAGCATTATTAAAAGTCAGTGGCTGATACATTTTAATCCTGAAATACATGGAAGTGCTTTCATGAACAGATGACTGATTTCTGAACAACACTGTTTCCTCTGCCTCTTCCTTGTACTGAAGAGGTCAAACCATGCAGAGTTTAAGGCGGCATGCAGCAGGCTCCAGGTTGGAAAGTACTCACAACAGGTCAGCAGTTCATTATAGAGCTCACACAGAGAAACACACCACACACTCCCACAGTACCAGACAGTTCATGGCCTTTATTTCTTTGTACTTTGGGAAGAATCCAACGCTCAACAAGAAACAAATACAGTTTTTTGTAAACTCCGAGTGCTAAGGTTGAACCCACACTGTGTGACTACAGCACAAACCGCTGAACTGCTGCACCACCCTCATAAACAAATTATATTCAAACACAACAACACAATTCCCATCTGTGTGCCTACACTGGAGCCGGACACGTTTTCAGGAGTGACAAACAGCCGCTGGCTTTCTTTAGGACAAATCAAATCTGAGTGTCTTGTGGATATCCAACACTCACTTTGAAGGTGTCACAACTAACAGAAAGAAGTCCATTTATGGATTAGCAATCAGGGACAAATACTGTCCAGTGTTATTTACTTTAAAAATTTTAAAATATCAGGGTAAGATTCACCAGGAAAACATACATCTTCAATAAGTTCAAACTTGTTCTCCTCAAATGTTGTAGGTTGTATCTCAGGGCTACAAACTAAATATGCTAATAAGGAAAATGTTCAACCAAAACAACACTGTCAAAGTCTTAGTCATGTACTGTACTGTGCAGTGGTAACTTACATTTCCATTTTCATTTCCATTTTGATATAATTGGTTCAGTATTGACATTCAAATAAAACCAGTCTTTAAAACTTGATATACTCTTTTAAACTGGGATTGGAAGCCGTTTTGTGTTAATATTAATGCAGATGAGAAGTACTACTGTGGAGATAAATCTGAATGTAGCTCCAGAGTCACCCAGATCTGTAAGCCATCCACACCAGGGCTTCAACTTCTGTTTGTTTGTGGCTGAAAACAGAACTTTTTTTTTTTAACATTTAATTTCCAGGGCTGTTTCCCCACATGTTGTTTTTATTTTACTGAGATAAATTAACCAATTGCTTTCCTTCTATTTAATTGCCTCTCTATTATAAATGTATATGATCTGCATTATAGAAAAACTGAGTCAGAATAAACCTTATTTGAGGATTTTTTCAAATCTCTTCTGATGACATTTAACAGACTTTAGTAAAAACAAGTCCAGTCGCTTTAATCATATAGTAAAAAAATAAATAAAAAGAAGAGCTTATCCAGAGTGCTCTAGAGAAAAGTCAGATGGTTTAGAAAGTGCCTGTATACAGGCATACGCAAAGGGGACAATGTTCCATGTTGTGCAGTAAAGCACAAATAGTTCCACAACAGATACACTTAAGATAACAAAACCAACAACAGAAACAGAATGCTATTGAAGGACATAAAAAAGCTTATAGTGGAAGAAAAATCATGGGTCAACATCACACAAAACTGCAGAGACAAAAGGTTGGTAATTTAATGTAATTTAAATGAACTGTGGTCGCAGAGGATTAACTGTGGGACAGAGGACCTTTTCAGAGCATAGAGGAGGTAACCAGAGCAGCCTGGAATAAATGATTCTGCCCTGCAGGTCTTAATATTTGTTGTATTTTTCAGGTGCACAAGCAGCACCTGTTTTTTTTTTTTTTTTTTTACAACACTATGTTATTCACTTAGTACCTCCTCCCTTGTTTTTGTATTATTTGTGCTAATGCTCGGCTAACCCAAAAATAACTTGAACTGATTTTGGGTTTACTGTTTCCATCACTGTTTTGCCCATTAATAGTCATACACAGTGAGGCACGTTGACTCATCTTTCATTTAGCAGAGAACATACAGTTTTACCTGCCACATAATTGCATTGCGGAAGAGACACAGTTGAGAGAGTGAGAAAATGAAAAGAATAAAGACTATTAGTCCTTCCTGCTCTGGTGATTGTATATTCCAAATAATGAATGAAAGTCCTGCATGAGCTAAATGCATTATAAAAAAAAAAAGACTTGAAATCAATAGTGACACACACCCACTAGTATGAGCCAAACAGCAATCTGCAGCCCTGCTGCTAAGCAGAGAGGGCTGCTGCTGCTGCGGGTCACACATGAGGGATTTTAATAGCTCCGGTGGTAATCAGGTTACCCTTCATTCATCACACCCACCACAACTGAACATTTCATAGCTGCTATGGAGTAAAAAAGAAAAAGAAACAAAGAACTCAACTCATTTTCATTCGACAATTGATGGAAACAATAGCAAGGCCATGTACACTTCCTATGACTGACTGCACTAATGAAGTAAATCCTGGTAGAGCTCAGTAAATGTGATTCAAACATTACAGGAAGGCTTCTTGTCTGCGCTGATAACACAAGTGGGAGGGGGAAATCAATTCTTTGTGCTTGTCTTGTTCCATTTACTAAACAACATTTGAAAATAGATTTCTTTGCATTTCATTATTCTCTTTGATACATTTTTGTAATTTTTATGAATCTATCTTTGTACACTTGGATGGGTTTTTGCAAGGTTGCATGCTTTGAAAACAAAGTGCATTAGTTGTTGCTCTAAAGGAAGAATGTGCGACTTTTCGATCTGGTAGCTGTCACCCTTGAGCACCAGTACGAAACCAAAACAAACTGCTGTGTGCAAGGGGAGGAGCCGGCGAGACCTTCCATGTTAACGCGACTCTGAGAACAACACAGCCAGCGGCACTCTTACTCATTGCGGACAGTGATGACTCAGATTTTGATGTAAATAGGATAAACTTGATCTCTGCTATATTTATGTGTAAAATGTTGCACATGCTTCCTTTAAGAAAACAGGACTTCACTATGTACATGAAGACAGGAGAAATGCAGTCTCAAATGCATCCATACATATTATCCAAATGTAATAATTAACCTTAATTAACTTTTCTTAATTACAAGCAGCCTATTCTCGAGTCTCTGCGAGCAGCCGTGCAGACACATGTGCCCTCTCTGCAGGCCTGCTCATTGCAAAACTGCAACCGATCCACTTTTAAATGAGATTACTGATTAGTTCAGCTCCAAGTGATTTGAATGTAAAATTATTGGGCTCACTGATTTATGAAGAGGACTATAAGGTCGGTTAATATATGTCATATTGGCTGCAGGACAAGTCAATTAAGCAGCCTTCAATTATTTCTTTAAACATAAATCTTCTCTTGGCCCACAAGAATAGTTTAACTAATAGCTATTTAAGACTCTTCAGCCCTATTAAGAAAGCAGTACCTGGTATTTTTGTAAAGATTAATGCCTGATATGGCACTGTAGGGTCAATTTGAGTCCCTACCTCTGGGATTTAAAACTAGAGGGGAAAAAAAACTCTTGTTTGAATAGGGCCGGGTGATTGATTCTTCTTTTCTAAAGTCCAGTTGTTGTTATTCATAATCACAGATATTTGACCAGGTCGTCTGTGTGTGTGTTTGTGTGTGTGTGTGTGTGGGGGGGGGGGGGGGGGGGGGTAATTGAATGAGTTTGCCTGTTAGGCACAAAAACTGCTTCAACACAAACTTCTGTAAAATCTCCCATAATAGATTCAAGATTTTTTAAATCATCTTTGTTCTGATTGTATTCAAAGTATATATTGGATGTTTGCAACTCAGCTCAGTTAGGCAGGGGACACTATGGATTACTTAGGGCGCGGTGACAACTCTACCAACTGAGCCACAGACGCCCCATATCTATCCAATAGCACTTTTTGATCCCCAATTTTTAGGGATCAATTGCTGATGTCTTTTTGAATAAAGCTTCTCTTCCTCCAGTTCATTTATACCATCGTTACGTGCAAACCCTCATCCTCCCCATCACCAGCAAGTCTTTACAATTTCATCAGCTTCATCGCCTTAGATGACATCATCAGCCATCTTCCCGTCAACCCAAAGTCTTAAATCAGCTTCTTCACCACGTCAGCCTCAAACCACATCATCGGCCACCACCCCCACCACCAGTGTCTGGTCTTCATGAGCAAAGACTCTCTGACAATAATTCAATATTAAATCTATGTTCATTAAATATTTATCATTAAATCAGTTACTTGTCTCTAATGCTGAACCCACAATGGATTATCACCTGAATGTAGGCTGAATGTAGCTGGATTGTTAGTTCCACCTCTTTGTTCGGCTGTCCAGACCACAACTTCACTGTGAGCGTGATCATTCTTTTTATCAGGAGGCAGCATGGACAAAGCTCTTCAATACACTCTACAGACACAACTTGAGGCTAGCTGGTAAATATTAAAGCACTTTGTAACTTAAGATGTGGTTGTTTTTCCAGAGCTGGTATAAAAATATAGGATCAAACAGAATATTGGACTCCCATTCAGCAGGCGGCCACAAACCCTGAATGAAGTGTTGCTTAGTGCTAGATGTATAAATAAACACCTGTTTGTTTACTGTTTGCAACTTCAATTGAAAAGGGGTTGATGTCAACCTTGTGTTCACACCTTGCTCCCTTTGCTCCCTAGCAACTTACTCACTGTTTAATGGTATATAAATAAGCAACCTATAGGGTCCAGCTGTTTTCCCTATTTTAAATCACGGTCACATTACATACATCAAACTGCACAAAAGGAATCATTCTGCAAGAGTCCCTTTTTTCTGTAATAGTGTAATATATTTAAAGCAAAAAGTATACTTTATATTTCTCTGATAATTTATCTGGACTTTTTTTTGTTGATTTTTGCAAATAAAGAAACTGTCCTCATAACTGTATTTGGAGATATTAATACTTTATAACCAAAGATAGACTGTAAATATTAATGGACGAAGCCTGAGTGACGTCAGCCATCTGCTTAATTATGGATAACACATTTTCAAAATCTAAACGGAGCAGTTTAAGAAAAACAGTGTGTGTGAGGGGGATGACAATCACAAATCAGACCTAATTTGTATTTTGCACCTGTAAACATTTACATTTGTTTATTTATGCTGTAAAAATTGCCTTTTTGCCTGTTGTGTGTGTGTGACTTCCGGTGTTCCTGGAGCCAGAATTAAGTGGACACTCGACGAACTGCAGGGTTTTTACACTTCCACATTGGCTTCATTTTCCAACACCGGAGTTTTCTGCAACAAACATTTTTTTGATTTAGGCCCAAAAAAATGATTCAAGTCAAAAAAGGGATTTTTCCCTTCAGAATGTTTGCAAATGTGGGCAAAATGTGAGGCCTTTAACCCAATGCTTGTAAAACAATGTACATATATTGCAAAATGGAACATTTAAATGAGTGAACAATGCAAAACGTTCCTCTCTCTGGAGCTCTATCCCCAAACACAGAGACGGTACCGACTGGCCATAATAATTCAAATCACTGAGCTAAGCCCTGCATCTTTTCATGATCTTTTCTTGTTGCTTCCGTGACTTTTTTCCATCTTTTTGTTTCTTTTCATTTTGTCTGAATGTAACTCTGTAAAGTGTCTTTGAATTTTTGAAAAGGGCTATATAAACATAATGCATTACTCTTATTATATGAATATAATAATAGAATGGTAAATCTTTTCTTTGATTCTTGGAGGAAGTAACCGAAGAAGATTAAGAATATGCAGCCCTTACTGATGTAATTGTAAAAAATACATCAGAGGCATTATTTGGCTTCTAGTAAAACCAGACGGTCATTTTTTTTAGATTCACCACTGCTCTATGTTTATCATCAGCTTAACAAAGTGCCATGCAGTCTGAGTCCCTGATTTGACATTCAAATGCTCCAATGCGAAGAAATGAATATGTAAATTATCTGGTTAAGTGCTCAACTTTTAGGAGCTCTGTTCATGTGTCAAGCATATCACGTCAGAGTGTGAACAGAAGTGCTCACAACGTCCACTCATTTGATTTATGTTTTTGTTTGTGCCGGCTCCTCACTGGAAAAACAAGACGCTGTCTCTGCACCATAATAATTGAGCAGCTGGGCACCGTCCACAGATTAGATGACAAATTTGCTGTCCATAGTGATTTTTACTCTGCAAATCACTGTCCCTTCAAGTTAGATTTTCTGGCCGGTGAGAAAGTCAGCCAACACAGGTGGGATTGTGACCTACACATCAAAGTTCTTCAAAGGGGAAAGACAGCGCAGAGATGTGTAAAGATCTCCATTTGAGGGGCTTTCCCTGGTTTATGGCATATGCAGAATTCAATCTGGCCTTTCACTTATACAGGCAATTTATTTTTACAACCTGCCATATTTTTATGATTTTTTTTAAGGGATGGTTATCTCCTGACTGTCAGTCAGATGAAGAGTCCACTAGAAAAAAGAAGGCTTTGGCTTTTGCCTTGTGGACCGATGCATTTATTCCCTCACAGACCAATGTTATTACAGCATGATTTCAGTATCATGTATTGCTTTGTGTACATTTTAGTTCAACTGCATGTTCTGTATTTCATTTAAAATGTCATTCCTGGTGAACTTCTAACTTGTTATCACTTGAAGGTGGGGGAAGGTGATAATAGTCAGTACCCTTGTTTTAAAGTGAAGATAACTTGTTGAGAATTTTGGGAACATGAAACCTCTTATCAGATGAGCTGTAACAGCATTAAGCGGGATGGGACCAGAAGATCATTTATTTCACGTCTCCCAATTTCCCCTACTGCTGGAGGTGCCAAGGCAGCCGACAAAGTTCACCAACCAATCTGACATTTTCCAGAATAGCCACAATTCAACGGTTATCGGCGTTGTGACAAAGCTGACAGACTTCCCTGTTGTGATCTGGATATTACTTTGGTTGGTGTTGATTATCAGAGACACCAAAGCTTTAGCTGCACTTTCTGCATGGACTCATGGACATGTATAGAAATGACTAATAGGAACGTGACTTGAATTGATGGACAAAATGCTGTCTTTTGAGTCCTGCTGAAACAATCAGCCCCCTCCAAAATGGCGGGGGAAGCTTTTCATGAGTAGCAGCAACCATTTACTTTCATCTGAAGGCGCACTAGATGGTTAGATAAAAGCACTCAAGCTTCCCCAAATATCAGTCTACAGAACAAAGGGCATATGTGCAAGAGACATCTAAGGTACTCAATTTATTCCCCCAAAAAAGTCTTTTTTGGCTTTTTATTTTTGGGATAAGATCAAAGCTATTGTGATTTCTGAAGTGGCAATTTCTGCTTCACCAAAGCCACTGATCATCTCCATCCACAGACATGGCCTCCTTGTGCTGAAAGTACGGTGGCAGTAGCTGGAGGATCCAAAGCTACCATCCCCACCAGCCCCCCTCCCCTCCATCCAACCACTCTCAACAGTGGAAAAAAAAAAGAGCAAAAGAAGCATTGTTGTGGAAAAGCCTGGAGGAGACTGACCAAAAGCTAAATTTACAATGTGGTATGACCAGGGCTTTCAAACGCATGATGGAAACCAGGGGGGGGTCTTTGACAGAAGGCATGTTTTTGACAGTGCACATGTTCATATCAAGTTCAAAAGATGCATGAAAGAACTGAGTTGAAAGTACAGATCCTTTAAATCTGTCACACAGAAACAGCTGTGAACAGAGCACTCTTCAAATGGGAAGTTTAACACAATCGCGTTCCTGTTTTCTTACAGTAACAGACATACACTGAAGCGACATTGTAATTTTCAAACGGAGAGCAGCTAACAATGATTAATAACCCCAGAACCAGTAAATGCCCTATGATGTGATGGCCCATCTAGATCCATTAGCATAAATTATTGCAAAACTGTGCTGGCATTACAAACAATGATCCAGATTAGGCTCATGATCACATCCCATTCATATCAGCTTTCCAAATGCCAGCACGACTTATCATACTTCAACAAGCCTGTCCAAGCGTGACCGTGAGATTCATTAAAACCTGCGACTCCTTGAGGACGCTCTCTGTCTTAGAGTGGCTGGTAGGTAATGTGCCCGGCTATGTATGTATGACTGCATTAGCTCCAGCTAGATGTAAGAGAAAACTTGCAAATGATGTATTTCTGTTGTTTTTTTTATTTGTTGTTGATGTTGCTGGTAAGGTAACTGCTTAAATATTTAGTACTTCATTGTCTGACCAGGTTATGCACCTTAAACTAAATTGTTTCATTCAATTAAATGACTTTATTTATTCTTCTTGGGGTATCTTGAGAAATGCTGGACTAGGCTTTTTATAATATTTACAAAAAAACTGTTCATTTACAGACACAGATATTTGAATAAGTGTTTAATTGACCAATTAGTTGACCAATACTGTTATTACAAATAATAGGGCTGTCAACATGTGATTAAAAATGTGATTAATCACAATTACGGTAACTATTTAAATTGATAATTTTTGCAATTAAACATTTTAATCATTAGACAGCCCTAAAATAAAACGTATATGCCTCTATCTTAAAACAGGAGGGTTTCTAAATGCCCTGCATTGTCTTAGACTTATTTGCTTGTTGTGTTGTTTGGAATGTTTGAGTCTATGTAAACACAGCACTCTTCATTTCATCAGAACACATATGGTTGATTTATTTTTAATTTATATGACAAGGTCTTTTGAGATCAAACATAATATTCTAAACAACAAATTCTGGCTTTCTGTTTTTTTAAGTCACTCAGAGCAGAAAAAAAATTAAAATAGCGTGCGTGCAGTAGACATTTCAGACATGGTGGTACATAAGCACAGCCTGAATCTGAGCGAATACATCCTATTCGATGTAGCTCCCCGTCCTTCTTAGCCTAACTTAGCAGTAGCAGCTGTGGCAACGTCTTGTCACGCTCAAGTAAAAAAGAGACGAGATAACATCCACATTTATGTTGGGGTAAACTAATCATGTCGACAAATATTTCAAATATATATTTTAAGTTACGAGATTCATTAAAAATGTTCTAACCCTAATCACACTCAATGAAAACAAACATGGAACACAGTCTTTAAGGTGACACTTTTGTACAAGCAACATTTGAGGGTCTGTATCAAAGCCAGTGTTTTAAATCATATCAAAAGAAATGGGACACATCAAATTGACTTCACTCTAATGTCAGTCATCTTTGTTGTCGGATTTGCACGTGCATGCAGCTCAGTTAAGGATAGTGACCAGTTCACAAAGGGATCTGATCCATAACATCATAACTTGAAACCTTACTAAATGTTAAAAACAGCATCTGAAACATTAAAAAATAAATTATATATTCTTTTTAAAGGCTCACACAAATGAGCTATTGCATCTGATTTGGGTCAGAGCTAGACCCTAGACAGACAAACAACATGCTGTACTTTAATTAAATGAAATATTGTCACTGGCAACTAGTGAAATGTCTCCTTTTAACATTCATCTGTTGTCTTTTTAACAAAAAATTATGTTGTATAAACCAGATAAAACAAGACACTAAAAATAAAAATACTATTATTTTATATAATATATTTATGTATATATATATGAGGGATATATATAATACTATTAAGAGGTATTGCAGAATACTTCTGTGCTTTTACAAAATCTCAGCCTTTCATCAAACACAGTTCATGATTCCTTGAATGTCTCTATAATTATATATCTCTGTAAGAGCTAAATACTAAATCCTGAAAATGTTAAGCCACCCTATAGCAGGTCCCCAAGAAAGAGATCTTTATAGTGTACTGCAGATAAAAAGTAAAAGCTAGAGCACACCCATTAGCTATTTACACCTCATTAACTAAGTCAATATACTCACTCCACATTATCACAACAGCTGAGAGGAGTCTAGAGGATTTATTTGCATATAAATGAGGTATTCATGTTTCCCCTCAAGGCTTTACAGCCAACTCTGGTGACATCAGGAATTTTCACCATCATATGCTCAGCACAATATCAACTCGTCTGACACTGATGGTTCAGTATATAAGTAACTGAATATTAACTCCCACACAAAACCGGACCAGTTTCAATGCAGTTTTTTTGTAGAATGCTTTTGGAGCTCAACCACCTTCTTGACATCTCCGGTCTCTAATAACATCTAAGAATATTCAACACTGTAAAAGCTCTGCATTATATTCAAAGCACAGCCCTCTCAGAGTAAGAGGCCCACGCTGTAATTCTGATATTGAATGTAAAGCCTTTTCATCAGTATGAATTATGGGTGTACATCTTTTACATAATCACTGATTTAGAATCAATAGACATACTAATCAAGGGCAGCGAGTATTGAGTGGGAGCACCCACTGCCCATCCGTTATCCTTTCCTCAGGGGGTAGACAGCCGCAACCCCTCGCAACGAGTAGCATCATCCATCACAAGTTTGTGACACGGAGAGGAATGCTGAAGTATCTGGAGTTCCACCAATTTCAAAGAATAACCTTCAAGAGTTTCCTAGAGACTGTCGACTAACAAGTGTTGACCGTGGAATATCATTTTGCAAAGGAATGCATTTTCAGTGTACACTTGTGTTTCCTCTTGTCTACAGAATATTTAATATTAACAAGTTCAGCAAGCAGAACACTTGAACAAAGCCTAGCAAATCAAAATTCCGCCTGTTTTCAGTTGTCATCAGCTAGACTGTGAATATTAATGTGAGATCAAGTGGACGAGGCTGCAGGACTCAAGGTAACACCTTCCTGCAGCTGTAAACTGAAATGACACCATTGTCATGCTGAGACATACATTGTGATTTCAGCAATGCCAATGATTCCTGTTAGAAAGATGACTCACCAGGAATGAGATTGAGATAACACTGCAGTCTATTTCATCAAACAAAGGGCAGAAATCCCTCACACTCACGGCTAAATGACTAAATTAGAAGGCAGAGCATGTTCACCGAACAAAAGTTCTCCGGAAAACTGGAACCCCTGCTCCGAGTCACCTTATATCAGGACTTTATCATCACTTTCTAAAACCCACTTTTAAATGAAAATTTTGTTTTTTTCCGTGTTTTTCAGGCTTGCAATCAACAACCCTCATTCATGCGGAAAATAAATGATCAGATACTTTTGAATGTTTTCACTTGGATGATTTTGCCGGAAAAATATGCAACAATAAACTTGCTGTTTTTATGATAATCATCTTTTGCATGTATTACTTGGAGCAAATACTTAAGGATGAAAGTCTAACTTTAAGTATAGTTTAAAATATTTGCTAAACCTTTAATAATTAATCTGTTTTTTTTTGGGGTCGGGCTTTACATTTATGCAATATAAGGGGTAGATATCTAGAATAAAATATGAAGATACGTTATCTACTGAATTAGATCTTAAAATGACCTTACTACATCATCCGACATTAAAGAAACATGCTATGTCAAAGTGCTGCGTCTCTGTCAACAATGCAGCAGCCTGTATGTCCTCCTTCTAAGTTTAGATTCCACTGCAGAATGGATTTTGCCAGGTGTTAATAAACCCCCACTTGGCCGTTGGCCACCTCTCGGTTTGCTAGGCAAACAGCAAACCAACAGGTGTTGCAGCAATGAAAACAGACAAGGAAACTTGTTCTGACATAACTGATTCTAAAAAGCCTCTGCATTTTTCTTATAAGCTCAAAGACGTAGAAACATGGTAAACTAGGATTATTCCTGGAAAGGCTTTGGAAAAATAGGCCGATGCCGAGCTGGTCCACGACATGGCAACCTGCGCTCACATCATCTCTAGGAAGGAGGGGGACCATGAGGGGGGAACATGTGGACCCCAATTTACACTTTTGTAAGACGACGAGCAACATATGGTTTGATCAGGAATTATTTCCAGGCCACCTGATGAATGTAAAACTATCATTCAAATGCTCCACGCTCTTGGAAATAAAATGAGACTATTTGGATGCTTTTTTTTTTTGTTCATATCAATTTCAAACTGGCAACAGATGGTTTATCAGAGCTAGCGCACTCAAAAATAATGGCCATTGGCTGCTGGAGATTCCACGAAAGAGAGCCATGAGACTGAATACTGTACTGTGACCCAAAACAACGAGCTGAAAGATGCTTAAAGCTGTGAAAAATCGAGGGAAACCATACTGCTTCTAGATCATTTACTTTGTTGTTTTATTTCCAGCAATATCTTTAACATGAAGTCATTTGTATCCCAGGTTCACAAGGAAGTATTGATCGTATAGCTTTAAGTATTGCCATCGTGGCAAAGCTCTTTTCATCCTCCGGGATTGGTTTTCATATGAACAATAATCCAAATGGATCTAAATTTAAAACCAATCCACAGTTTGTTTGTGTGAAGGATTTATCATCCTGTATGTCTGTATATCATTTGTAAGGATATGAAACTACAAACACCCCTCACCTTTATGATACCTGACACAATAAAGAAATACATATTAGTTTCATTTCAACAGTAGAAGAAGCAAATAGATCACATATAAAGCACAGTATGTATTTTAACACACATTCCTAAAATCAAACTGCTGAATATAGAAGCCTGCTTCTGGTTGAGGGATGCAGGGTGAGTTGGTCCAATGCCAACTCTGGAAATAACAGCAAGTTTCTATATTTGATTCCTGATTCCGACTTCCAGTCATGTAATTAGGCACATGAGGTTCTAGGAGGTCGTCTTTTAGATAGCTGAGAATAACTCATACTGGCACATTCAGGAAATCAATCGCTGGAAGAATCACTTTTTATGCGAGAAGCATTTCCACATCTATCACTGTGTTGTGACTTCAGAGTTTTATGTTTTGACCTGTTTTAATTATTTTATAATGATTTCTATCGTTTTGTTGAAAACAAAGTGTATCGTGTTTTCAACGCCTGCCTATTAGAATGATTCACTCAAACACAGAGAAGACTCCCTTTGAGTAATTACAGACACACATCGGCGCTATTCTGTACATGTTAGATATAATACACAACCAAAGACTACAGATCTTTCATTGCTGTCAATTGTATCTTCGCTGTTACAGATTAAACATTTAGTGGTGAGAGAGCTATGTAAAAAGGGGGACCAGAAAACGATCCATTAAATGTGAAAAAGACATGGTTCACCTGCCTCTGACATTAAATAATTATTCACTAGAACGATTTACAGTGAATCTATCAAAATAGGTAATCCGTCCTTTCTCTCTTATATCATTAAAAGGACAAAACAAATATAAATGATTTGATTCTTACTTTCTTTAAGAATTTTAAGTTCAGAATGTATTCACAATAAAACCCAGCTTACAGACTTATTACATCTTTACACAAGTAGCTGAGGCATGGATGTGATCACGTTCTTTTTTTGCTGCCGAGATCAGTTACACTTTCCTTGTCTGAACTTTAGGCTAGAGCAACACTATGACTGCAGATTATGTAAATCTTGTTAATCTATTTTAAGATCTAACCAGTATTTTTTTTTCACACAAAGACGAACAAAAGACAAAAATAACTGATCTGATTGTCTCTAACTTTCCAACCTTGTCTGTGACTCACAGCCCAAATCAAAATGTTTCCACAAAATATTTTAATTTTAAGGCAAATTACAAGTTAACATACATATACTCCAGTTATTTAATAAAGATGTCATTATCGCTTACCAGTTTAGTTTTTATGCAAACAACTACTAACATTTACAAAAGTGTTGAATGTATTGGGGGGGGGGGGGGGGGCTTTATTTTATGGACGCTTTAGGGCTAACATTTGTGATGGACTGAAAATGTAAAAAGTACAGTCTCTATGTTCATGTTTACTATTAAAAATAACTCTTTAAGTTCTTTAAGTTTTTAGAAACAATGCAAGGTTGTTGGTTATGGTTGGTTTTAAACAGAAAGACAAATCACCAAAACCAAGCCAAGCCTTTTCCCCATAACTATGGAAATACATCAATATGTAAATGCTGTAGATATCAAAAAGGTAAAAACAAACAAAAACAATTCCTCTCCACCCCCCCAATGATGCGGCAGCTGTGGCTCAGTTGGTAGAGTCGGTTATCTCCTAACCGGTCGGTTGAGGGTTTGATCCCCAGCTTCTGCAGCTAGATGTCCGATGCGTCCTTGGGCAAGACAATTTGCTACTGCTGCTTGATCGGCGACATATGAATGTGTATGAATGGGATTCATTTCTTCTGATGGACTCTTTACATAGAAACCTCAGTCATCAGTGTGTAAATGGGTAGATGTGCCCTGCGGTGTAAAAGTGCTTTGAGTATTCAGAAGACTAGAAATGCGCCATACAAGCTTAATTCCATTTACCAATAATGAGACCAGTGAATAAATACATCCTATCACATAATTCCCCCCACCCCTTGAAGCTTTAATCAATTAATGCGCCAGTTCTTTTGATGCTAACTGTCAGATGCTTCTTTCCTCATTAAGACCCTCGTCACAGTTTACCATGAAGCACATCAAAAACGTATTGGACTGACCAGCAGAAGAAAATGCCATTGACCAAAAATCCAGAGTTTAACCTATCGAGTGATTCTTCTACCAAATCCTTCATATTAACTTGTGAGAATTTCCACAGCTTCTCTGTTGACAAGCTTGATATAAGGAGGCAGGCAGAACTGGCCGTCTTCTTTGGCGCCTGTTACTTCTGCAGCTCTGTGTGTTCGTAATCAGTTTGAACCTGTGTCTCTTTCCTTTCTGTGGGAAGCACTTTGTCATTTTAACTCACAACATGCCCTTCGGACTGCATTCAATCATTCCTAGTAAAGGAGGTGTTTGATATTGTTGGCCTGAGCTCCCTGCTGCCTGTCATAAAATGTTGCTTTTCCACCAGTTGCTTTTTCTTTGTATAATGCACACAGTGGTTCTTTGCTCCTTAGACAATCTAACTAGGACAATTACTGTCAGATCCCTTCCAACATTTTTGTGTTAAATTTTGGAAAAGATTGTTTTTTTTTTTCACAAGCAGCTCCAGCCCTTTTAAGCTAGAATTAATTATTTGAAGCTTTCAATTTGGTTCGAGGAAACCTCAAAGCAATCACCCAGCTCTTTAAAAAGTTAATAATGATTTGTTATAAGCAGCAGAGAACAGGGACTGTATCATTTTAATAGTCTTAGTGGTGCAGGATTTGATATGGTCCATCATAAGCCTCTTATTGCAGACTTGAACAATGGGTGGGGATCCAGGAATCAGCATTAAAACGATTTAAGGCACACCTGGAAAACCTCATTTTTTATGCTAATGTGACAAATGCTTCTACCTAATCAGCCCCCTTTACCTGTGGGGTTTCATTCTGGCTGCTATCCTCTCTCTGTATATGTCTGCATTGGATCCTTTAATTTGGATGTTTGGCATCTCCTTCTGTTATTTTAATGATGATTCTCTTGATATTTTTCTTATTAAATTCCACATCCAATCAATCCTTACAGCTTACAGCCATTTGAATGTTTCAAGAATATCTTGGTGCTTAATTAACTAAAAACTGAGGTGGTGCTCTTTACACCCTCCTGAATTCTGTCTGTGTGGGAAGCTATGCCTCTTGTCATCCTTTGTAGAACCATTTGGAAAAAAAGGGTTTTTAATCTAAATTTAAACTTGAGGAAAAGGTCAACTGTGTGGAAAGAAACTGCATTTTCCAACAGTGAACAGATGTTGAAACCTTCTCATTATTCCAAGATCCTCATCACACCAAGATCCTCATCACACCAAGATCCTCATCACACCAAGATCCTCATCATATCAAGATCCTCATCATACCAAGATCCTCATCACACCAAGATCCTCATCATATCAAGATCCTCATCACACCAAGATCCTCATCATATCAAGATCCTCATCATATCAACATCCTCATCATATCAATACCCTCATCATACCAAGATCCTCATCACACCAAGATCTTCATCATATCAAGATCCTCATCACACCAAGATCCTCATCATATCAATACCCTCATCATACCAAGATCCTCATCATATCAATACCCTCATCACACCAAGATCCTCATCATATCAAGATCCTCATCATACCAAGATCTAGTCCATTCTTAATGTAAGTTGTTTAAAACCCAGCTCAAGGTGGGGGTAAGTGTAGGTTTTTCAAGTGTACTTAAATTGCAGTGTTGGGCAGTAACAACACTACAAATAGCGCTGTTAGAAGTTTCACTGTATTTTTCAGTAGAGATGTTGTGGTGTCGCTGTTTTCAGAATCAGACACCTTTTCAGTAGCTTAGCTGTTTTATTGATCAGGTAGTGCAGTAGCGTCCACACAAGCTACATTTTCCCCCACAACAAAGTTGCAGTGCAGCGCTCCTTTACTATCTGAAATCACACTGTTAAGGATGAGTAGAAGCGCCATCAGTACCTGGACTTGAATTGGTAGCTGACAATCTACTTCCATATGACGCTGATGTCACTGTCTAATCCTTGATGCCCTCGTCCCTGGAAGAGATATGCGAGTGCACGTACTGGGGACCACACATGCAAATGATTCACGAACAAGCTAACATTACCAACCCCTATTCAGTTAACCATCACCAGTGTAGTCTGCAAACACCAGCTGGCAAATTTCAACAGTTAACTTTGCAGCATAAAGGAGGTAGGAGGAGCACAATATGAAAACAGTAGAGAAGTTGGATATACTGTATTAAGGGACAAGATGAGCCTGTGAGGAGCCACCTCCTGTTTGAAGGAAACTTTGAATATATATTTTATTTATTGAAGGGTCCATGGATTCAAGCTTGTAGCGTATTTTCTTGTCTTCTGACCACTTAATGCACTTTTTAGACCATTTCATGGTCCAGGTTCTTGGACCATTGAAATGTTTCAATGACGTCATTAAAACATTTCAGCATATTATGTGACTAGTATGTTAAACCAAATGCATTAATTTGAGTAAAAACTGTTGTTCAACTACCTCAATCACAAGGGAATAATAATAATAAATATGCGTGATCAATTAAAATAGCTTAGAGGTAGCATGTTACTTTTGCTGGGTTGCTGTAGCTTAGCTTGCTACGTTTCTCTAGGGGGTAGCTTTATTGTAATGTAATGTCATTTTCTGTACAGTGACTATAGCAGCTTAACTTCCTGGCTGTTCCCTGCTCACGGCTCAAGCTAAAGGGAAATAGGGCCTTTTCAGTAAAAGCCCTTAAACTGTGGAACAGCCTCCCTCATTCAATCAGGTCTGCACCCTCTGTTGACTCTTTTAAGTCCCGTCTCAAGACATACTTTTATATTTTAGCATTTGAGTCCCCTGGTCCTGAATAGACCATTTCTTTCAGGTTCCTTTGTTGCTTTCTTTATATATTCTTTCTTTTTATTTGTATATATGTATACATATATATATATTTCTCTCTTGTGGACGTTGTGATCTGAAGTTGTTTTTTCTTTTTTAATGTATTGTACAGCACTTTGGTCAGCTGTAGCTGTTTTTAAATGTGCTTTATAAATAAATTTGACTTGACTTGACTTGACTTAACTTAATACACCTCATAAGTAGCATGCCCAAAACTGTTCAATTGTTACTATCGGATTGGTTTTGGGTCTCTGCCTGGGGATATGCATCATTTTACAGATTGTTAACCGGCTTTTCTTTTGACTATATCAGCAATGCCATTAGGTAAAATCATTTTCTTTTAAATGTGTTATAGACATGAATCTGACTTGAATTACAGGAGTAACATTTGATCAAGACAGTTGCAAAAATAGACCTGTCCATACATTTCTTGATTTTTGACCTTTCAGGTGAAGCAGATGTTCGTTTTATAGTGGGGAATGATTGCACCCAATTTGGCTCCGACAGCTGTAAGTGCCACTGCGCTTATTAGAGGTGTGAGCGGGCTCAAAGTCTGTCTTGTGTCAAAATCAGAGTCAAATATTCATAAAATTAATTACCACTGAAAGGTCACAGTCTTTCCATGAGGGAAATGGGATAGGTGTCAAAAATACCATTTGCACCTACAGTTTGCACCAGCTGGAGCAGCAGAATTTGTCTGCCATATCTCCAAGCACACAAACACTGGTGTAATTTATCATGTCAAATCTATAAAAAGTGTATGATACGCTCCCATATTTGCCCTTTGAAATATTAAGCAATAGTAAACTCAATGAAATGTTTTTATTTAGAACATGAAAGTAAAGTGAAAGTAAAATCTTGATTTGTAAAAAAAAGGAAAAGAAAAAAAAGATGTGTAACGCTCGACCTTACATGCACACCCTGACTGTATGACAACAACTGAAAGTCGGTAAGGTCAGAGCCCTACCACTGATGGAACTGTCATTCTGTCATCGAAGAAATCCACAAGCAGAATCTGATTGACTTCTCTCTGGTCTTGTGGACCAAACTCAGATATATTGGTGGCCGTGTCCCCGAATGCTTAACCTCAGAATCTAATCTGAACAAGCCATCACTCACTTGCTGTTAATGTCATCATTTATGCCTGTCTGATAACTGGCACAGCAGTAGGCAATTATTGACTTTCTTCTGCTTTAGGAATATTGAGTCCAGAGGCTGTCAGATAGACTCATCAAGATCAGTCAAACAGCCCATCATTATGATGGGCAGATATCGGTAAATACAGGCATTAAAAAAGCATCACTCTGCATACTTTAAGTGCTGACTGTGCATTATGGAATAACCCCTTTTTTATGGTGTTTATTTGTTCTTTGCAGTTGCTGTAAATAATGCATGTTGAGTTAACTTAATACAGCCAAGCTAAGCTAATCTTGGAAGCCAATAATTTAGTTAGCATATGCCATCCCAGCAACAAATATCAGATTTCATATTTTAAGAACCCCTTCTACAAAGGTGAGCTGATACCTTCTTTAAATAAAGACATGGTTGAACTGCATCAATGGATTCTATGAGTACAAGATACTTCTTTCACTTTGACATTTCTATTTAATGCAATTTCTTCATTGCGGAACAAAGAAGATATAGAGACTTTAACTCAACTACATTTACCTGTTAAGGCTAATAACTTATTCATCATTTAGGACAGAGATTTTCTGTTCAAACATTGACTGTAATTGATCAATCTAACCAGCAGTACAAAGTAGCCGCAACAATGATTTATATATTATAAGACAACAAATTAGCTGTTCTGCTTAATGAACACTTTTTGAGTGAGTTTTTATTTCAAAAAAAGAAGAAAAAAAATAAAGAATTGTTAAAGGTGCACATTGGAGTTTTGGTGGTGAAACTTGAAAGTTGGAGAAGTGAAACAATTCTATGCTATATTTTCTAAACTCACAAACTCAAACTCTAAACTTAACTCAAAGAAAAAAATGGGTCCCTGGAACACTGTTTAGACCTAAAAAGCTACCAGGAGAGTTACTGTTTCACTGTTGCGGGCGCCCAACCATAACTTCTCGCGTAGCATTTTATCTTCAATGTGTTCGACAGTGTTACAGGGACCAAATTTTCCTCTGAGGACAGTTTGTGTTATGAACATATACCACAGAATCTGTACATTTCTCCAACTTTCAAATGTCTTTACTAAACTACATAGTGTACTTTTAACAATAGGGCTTGGTATTGGCAAGAACCTCACAATAAGATATGTGTTAGGATACATGGGTCACAGTACAATATGTACAATATGTATAGCGATACGTTTCGTGATCGTATTACCTGATGGTACCAACTATTAAACAGCTAATAGGGTCTTTTTAATGGCATTAAATGGGATTTTAGTCTACTATTCTGGTGGGTTGGTGGGGGGCATGGAAAATGTTCCACCTCCAATGGGGCGCATGACAGAAAAAGTTGGAGAACCACACTGTACAAATGAAATATGTGTATTTAGCTGCAAACTGCTTCACTGTGCTCACCAGCTAGTTTGTTTACCTTGAAGGCCTGCTGAGCAGTTGTGTTCCATGTATTTTTGAGGGAAAGGAGCTGTCAAAAAGCTGCCATAAATGACACTATGAGAGAAGTGAAAGCAAACCAAACCTACAGTATGCAGTTGTGAGCCAGAAGGAGCAGCAGATTTTAGTGAAAACTCTCTGATGGTCCATCAGAAACCCCTTTCACTTGTCAAAATGTTTTACCTTTATCATTTGAAACATTAAAATAAATATTTTGACATGTCAGCCTTCAGTAAGAAGCACTCCTACCACTTATTCTTGTAGCACTTGTGGAAAGCAGGCCTATGGCAAGTCCTAATATTTAGCCTACCTTGTACTTTTATGTTTGAGTTTGATTTGTAGTGATGACTTAAAGTCAACTCAAGTCAGCACACACGGGGACTTGATATTTCCCCAGAGAAATGTTTTTTTGTTCATCAGTTCATCAAGTTAAACCCACTGTATTATCTGGAGTGCCACTGGCACATCTTCTTTCCTGTGTATTTTCTTTTCAACGGAAGCTCAGAAGCCACAGAAGTTTGCTCGGAGAAAGACAGAAAATTGGAGACTCACATGCAAAGGTTAGACTGGCCTCTCGGCTGACGATGGTCCCGAAAGAGTTGGAGGCGAGGCACTGATACGTTCCAGCATCTTGGTCTTTGTTCAGATGGCTGATTCTGAGGTTGCCTCCAGAAAGGCTGTATTGAGATCCAGATTTGGGACTGATTTCTGTGCCATTCAGTTTCCATCTAAAAAAAAAGAGAAATTAACATGTAAATTAACAAATTAAGTATTATTTAGTGTGGTACTGGGATGGTGGAAGAATTCCAAACTGCAACATAAAGAACGTGACTGGAACATGTAATTGTTTTTCTACCGAAATAGACGATGGAGAGAGCCCAGAAAGCATGCCCTCCAGCTTTGTGTTAATCTAAGCAGCAGTGAACCACTGTGGTGCCAAGAACTTGACTCGCTGAGAATAGATAGCATTGCAGGCCATCCGTCTTGCCAGACCCCAGTCAAATGGCATGAAAATGCTGCTTAATCATTGTGTAGCGACAATTAAAACAAATGCCTGCAACCTCACCTTCACACTTGTGCATTCTGGAGTAGTCCAAATGATAATCATTGGGGTAAGGGGTGATCAACAAAGGGTGTAATTCACTTAAAAGGCAACAGACTTTCCAATCTTTCCAAACAGATGCACCTTATTAGAATAAACACACTTGAGAGTAAAATCAGTCACAATTACAAAATAGATCTCAGCCATAACTTTCTCTAGCCTGGGTAGAAAAGAGCTTGGATGCTGCTATTGGTTTTCAAGGCTGTATAACCATCAAAGCAATAATAGTTTCTGCAGAGATGGAAAAGCATTAAATGAGCATTTCATACCTCAATGGGAAATGGACAATGCGGATTTGATTAGGGCCCAAGGTGATTAAGTGGTTGATTATTTCTTTGACAAGAAGTTCTATAATTCCTTTTGCTTGAGTTTTCTATTTTCCCTGAATGATTTCAGGTTCACCTGGGGAAACGGTGTATTGTTTCAGTTGTAAAAGAAAGCAGCTTTGGAGTGAAAAAAAAAAAGGGATTTGCTAAAGCCCCTTTGTACAGTAGACAGAAGTTCTGCAAAGCTGTTTTGTGCCCTGCTCTGTCTCTTCCTTGTGCCAGTTTGGTCCCTTTGAGGCACAAGATCCTTTTGAGAAAACATTGACAATGGTGTTGCATCATTATTATAGTATTTTCATGCTATCATTTATGGTATGATTTCTTCTTTGGAATACGCTCATTTTCTTGCGGACATCAACAAAAAGTGACTACTGAGGTCATCACATAATATATAACACACATGTAGAACTGACTATATCAAAAGCAACCTCAGACTGAGTCTTCCGTAATCAGTACAATATTTGTTGGTCTGGCACTGCAGCACTCAAAAAGCGCCTCGATAGACTCTTTTCCTTTAATAGACAAAATTTGTAGCACAATGGTCTTTCATGGCTCTTCTCCAGTTCAGTCATAAGTAAGTGCATGCTCTCTAGAGCCTTATTACTACACACAATATAGAGCCTGGGGGGTGGTGGTGGTGGTGGCTGCGGTCTCGTAGGATTACAGAAGAGATTCATTTGCAGCTGAAGCGAAGCACACTGAAATCAACACAAATATTTTACTGCCAAGAAACACCTTCAACCCATGAAAAGGGCAGAGCGGACAAAGAGGAGAGTGATGCCACGGACCGCAGTATCAGGGCCCAGATAGTTGCTCGTTCACTTTCTGAAAAGGGATCCAATCAAAATGAAAGCAGCCTTTTCACAGTTATAATTGCTCGCTGAGGCTTGGCATTGTATCCATATTGAAAAAGTTCCAAAGGGCGAAGCTTGAAAACAAAGTGTTGCAAAACACAGTTGTGAATTTGGTGATTTTATCTGTGTCTGATTAAGACATTAAACTGGATTGCTGAGAGTCTCACACATATTTAGCGGCGTCTGTGTATTTAATCATCGCTCATGAGAGGGGAGACTTTTCCATGTTTGGGGAAGATATTGAAAAATTCCAAAAATGTACCAAATTTTAAACGTGTGTGCTAATTAACACACAGTGATAGTTAAGGATAATTGCCCACCCAAAGCTGCAAGTTATCTTCTGTAACAAGTTAAAAGCCCTATGACAGTTCCTGTTGCTTTAAGCAATTTAGAAACAACTTTAAAGTTGTTCAGCGACACATCCTCTAATTCCCTCGACACTCTCACCACAGATAAAGACCACTCGGGGACCGGTGATAAAAAAAGCAGCATGAGCGGAAAAAATTAAAACCCATGACTGTGTCATGGAGTATCCTCCTCTGTAGGAAGAATGGAGCAACAGATTACATCAAACAGTCATAAACTAGATGATTTAATAATTCTATTTACAATGATTTATGCTGGCAAACAGGCCACAACAGCAGTTCCATTTGTTAGGCACATGCTTTATGTAATCATGTAACAACAGGCTGTGTACACAGAGGCATAATACCACGCCATCTGGCTTATGAGGCTGTGAATGTTAGGAGGTCTGTTCCTTTTCTTAAGCCTGGTGCTTTCATTTCCTTGAAAAAAAAGAATACTACCATGTACTACTACTTCGTAAAGTCACACCTCATGATGTCATCTTTTTTGTTTGATTCAAAACCCAAATAAAGTCTGCATGTAGTACATTATAACAAAATGAAAATAAAAAGTACGGCATAAATCAATTTAAAGCACCTTAATATACAATGAACTACCTTGTAATGAAGTTATTGACAGAGGGCAGTCCTCAGTGAAAATTAGCCATGTTTTATAGGGAGGCCACTTAGGACGAAAAAAGCTGCAATTGCCGAAAGATTTTCCAATACCAAAAAGTTTGTAGTTTCATAAACCATTCAACTCTACGGTACCCGCCTCACCCGCAAAGCAACCAGCATTGTGCGTGACCCCACCCACCCCTCACACAGCCTCTTCAGCCTCCTGCCATCGGGGAGCCGGCTCCACCAGACTGGGAAACAGCTTCTTCCACCAAGCTGTCAGGAAGCTTAACTCTCTCCCCTCTCTTCCTTCCCCCCCCTCTGCCCCCACGAACACTGGACGTTGAAACCCCCTCCCGTTTGCCACCAAAAACTCTGGACTAATAACTCTGAAGCGAACTATTCAAGAGTACACTCAGTTTACTGCACATTGCACATATTGCACAAGTTTACTTTTTCTTTAAATTTTATTTTATTTTATTTACCATTTTGTACCTTTTGCACAATTTAGAATGTATTACTGTAAATATTATTTATCTTATTTTTACCTCATTTTATTTTATCTATTTTACCTTCTCTTATTTTACCTTATTTTGGTTGTATTGCACCGCGGGTCGGAGACAAACGCAATTTCGATTCCACTGTATGTCTGGCATATTTTGAAATTGACAATAAAGTTGACTTTGACTTTGACTTTGACTTTGAATTTCAATAACACACACAGTAATCCCAAACAATGACAACATATTAAACATGCTGCAAATGAAACACAACATTACAAATGGTCATAACAAATACATTAACGGCCAATACTCAAACAACGCCGGGTCAAAAACTCACAAACTGAGAAAACAACTGAAACAGAGAAAAGCTGTATCCAGGCATCACAACGAAACTCCTCCAGGAATGTAAGTGGTACAATAAATGAATAACTGCAGAGAGAGACAAGGCCGCACGATGAATTTACCACAAAGGGATAGACTCCACTGGAGTGGAGTGTTTCTGAGGATAGGGCCTCAAAGTCAAAATGTAACTTCATGACTTGTAAGAAAGTCTCTCAGTTAGTCTCTGTTTTTGGTGCAGCTGAATCGTTTGTTATGGTGAAATGTTTTGTTGATGGACAGAAAGCTTGGCTAAAGTAAAGTGCTGATGCCACACCAACGGAAAAACTAATTGTCAAAAGGAAAATGTCAATATGTCAATTGTCAATAGGAAAACAGGATGGCAGCGCGTCTTGTTTACAGCATGATCATTGAAAAGGCGTTAAAACGAGGGAGAGAGACACCTGTGATCACACACTCTTAAGGAGCTGATTGAAAGGTTTTCTTTTAGCTGACAAGCCCTGTTTAAATGAAAGAGCTCACCCCTCACACAGCATGTGTCAGACTGTCACCTAACGCTGTCCCTGCTGATTGATCTTTTTTTTTTTAACAACTTTTCTCTCTCATTATGTCTAATAATGCATTTGAAATAAACAGTGATATAGGCGATAATTCATTTCCTTAATAAACCTTGTAGGGTGATCGTTTGTGATCAGAAAGACTCTCAACTTGGAGACAGCGGCGCAGGGTGGACGCGAGGGCCTTTTAAAAAACGTGGGCAGACGTGATTTCATCGGAAAACAGGATGTCGGGACATAAGAAGTGTTTCCTTGGCTCTACACAGCCTCCTATGGAACTTCATCCACCTAAAAAAAAAAAGCAGGCAGCAGAGACCAAGCAGATTATCTATTTAAACTAATGATCGCATCATATCGGATGCATTGGTGGGGTGTTTGTGTTATTCATCTTTGCAGTGGTAATGTTACATTTGAACTATTTTACTTTCACTTTTCTTTCATATTCATGTCTTACGTTCACATTCACATGGACGGCATGATAAGACCGGACGCAGCCAAGATTGTCTCACTGGGGCTTCGTGCACTTTGTGTAAATGTAACTCATTAAGTTGGTTGTAGCTATGTCGGACGTAGGAAATAAGCCCTACTTTTGTGCTCGGTCTGCTTGTCCAAACCATACCGAGTATGCCGTAAAGCGTCATCCTCCCAGCAGCCTTAATCTCCTTTGTAAATTATTTCTACATTATGTTTCACCAGCTCTAATAACGGCTGGTGTGCTGAAACATGTTTATGTATTCATTCATAATAACTGTATCCATTGACACCAGAGCTTGGAGTTGGATTTATTTATGCTGCAACCCGTTTTCTCCTCTTTGAAGAAGAAAAACAAAATACCCTAATTGTAACTTCTCTCTAGTTTTATTGTTTAGTTGTGCTGACAGTATTGAACACATAGTTTCTCTTGTGGCATCCAATGTAAACACTGCAGCTCAACCTGTCACAATTCACTGCGGTGTGACGTGCAATTAATGAACTTTGAACATGATTTAACTGTTGTCTGCTCGTGGCAACACATCTCTGGGAGGCGGCAGCCGCCCTGACAGGCCCGCACAGCGACCTTGACAGGAAACAGCTGATTAGGTCATCCTCTAAGCTGGCTCAATCCCCAGTATAAAATGCACCAATCCCTCCAAATCTCACCCCAGCAATTTCAGTGAGCAAACATGATTGATTTGAAGTTTACTTGCCAGAGATGCTGCAACACCACATAACATACTTCCAGTAGACTAATAGTCCATGGGAGTGGGAAATAAAACGGGAAAAACAGCTGCTCTTTGAACTCTGTCAGGGAAAAAAAGGAGGTTTGAGCTCTGTGCATGCAAAGCTTATAGTGTGCAGTCCTAAGCTACAAATAGATAAGACACATTTCCAGCAGGGGGTTGAAATGAAAATCCACCACAAAATAGAACTCATGTAATACATTCCTATGATCCTGATCAGCTTGGGCTTGATTTGTGAGGATGAACAAGTCTTTTCTAAAGCTAGAAACAACAGAGCCAAGACTCTCTTGTTGCCGCATCAAGGGACAAATCCGGGAGTAGTTTCATTCAGGACAAAAGGAGGGCTGAATCTGAGGACACAATGACAATACCCAGAGCGATATAACAGAAAATAGACACTTCCTCCACTTCATGACTACAATGTGGAAAAAGCACATTTGAAAGTACATGCTCCAAACACTTTTTTAGTCCACGAAAAAATTCTGATTTACTGTCAGGAGCAGCTTCAGGCTTTGTCAGATTAGGACTGCATGGTTTCCACTTTTAGAACAGAAGTGTCATGTAGAGTGTGTGGATTAAACTGTCTGAGATTAAAAGAACAATATGATCCATGTTGTGAGACACATGGTTTTAGTTTTCGCAACTGACTTGGAATCAGACCAGGAAAGTGAGAATTCATTACTCCTTAATTACCTCTGATTTCATATTTGTACAAATTGCACTGATGAAGGGCTGCTAAAACTTTTTGATTTGGCATGCGGCTCCACATTTGACTTCTAAAACAAAAGTCTGTCAGGAACAACAGTAAAATAACAATTCTACTCTAAAGTAAGAATCACACTAGTGTTACAATTCCCTGGGTGTAAATGCTGTTTGAGTTTAAATAAAGTTAAAATTACAATAATATAATTTTTAAATGGTATTGCTGTTAAATTGCCATATAAAAATAAAGATAAAGGTTTTATACTTAGTTCCCTCTAGTCAATCCTTCAAACACCAATGTTGTATAGTTGCAGAAATAGCCTCACCTCTGACAGCCTGGTGGAAATTTCACAACATCACAAACTATTTCTGTATTACAATAAGCTTACATACGGAAGAATCCATTTTCTTCCTGACAGAAAAAATAAAAATGACTTCACCTTTATTCATTTGCCTAAAGGTCATCACTCATCTCAGTCATATTTTTTAGTAATAAAACCGTGATCTAATGCTACATCTTTGAAAAGAAGTATGATAGTGGTAGAATCTATTGCTCAACATGAAGGCTGTCAAGGTAAATATGCCTCCCCCAACATCACACCTCATTTAAATAACTCCTTCAAACACAATACTGTACAAAATATGTAGAATCATACCTGTTGAAGGAGCAATATGTTTGATATCTACTGCATTCAATCATGAAATAACCTTACTCTATCATCAGACGTTAGGAAAACGTGTAATGTTAAGTGCTAGATTCTCTGACAGCAATGCAGCAGCCTGTATGTTCTCCTTCTAAGTTTAGATTCTGGTCCTGAATGTTTGGTTTTTATTTTGACTAGAGGAGGTAGGCGGTTTTCACGGCACTCCCACACAGCTGTCGGACGCCCCTCGGGTTGCCACGCAAACGTCAAACCAGCAGGTGTTGCAACGATGAAAGTGGGGAAGCGAACTGGTTCAGATATAAGTGATTGTACACGACCTAAAAAGCCTCTGCAGGTTTCTAATAAGCTCAAACTAGGAGAAATATTGGAGATGCTTTTTATAAACGGAGAGAAGTTAGAGTTCAGAAAGGTTTGAAGACAGATGCAGCGCTGATTAAACATTAACGCTTCGGTGTCCGCGACAGACCAACCTGCATGCACATCGACTCTAGTGAGGAACCTGCAGCTGGAGACAGCTCTCTCTAATGTTTATAATTTGCACTGTAGTTCCCATTTTAACGCTTCATGTCAGAGTTACATATTGATCCTTTAAATAAAGCTGTATCGCTATCTTCGATAAAATGGAAAGAAGAATTGTCAGTCAGGGTCAAGTGAACTTTTGGAACCAAATGTATAACATCTTTTTAAAACAACATAGTTCAATAACAACATCTCTTTAGTGACAAATTATGTCAATATATCCATTTTCAGTGGGCACAGGAAGTTTCAAGTTGGTCTGTTACCATTTTTTTTATGATGTAAAAAAATACTCCTAGACATACAGTATTTTGTTCTATCTGGATCTGTACACCAAACACCTTTGGTAAGCATTACTTCACTCCTATCCTGGGCTGTTGGGTCCCTCTGTCTGACAGGAGATTTATCTGTAATCTAGTGGAATATAAAGGGAATATTAGACTGATCCCACACTTCTGAATCAGTTTTTATGGTTAAATTGACAAACCTGCTCCCCTTGGTGATAAACACTGAACTGTATTTTAGTTACATATATGTAGTAAGAAGAAGAAATCGTTCATAAATCCCCAAGGTTCAATTCAATATTTTTACTCTGCTGTTGAACATGCTACACACACACACAAAGGTCGAAACTCACACACATGCACAAACATGATCCTGCACAGAAAAGACCCCCCGTGCAGTTGGGGGTTCTGTGCCTTGCTCAGTGGAACCTCTAAATGTCTCAGGAAGTGAACTGGCACTTATCCAGCTACCGGCCCAATTAGCCCAGGCCAGGTTGACGGCGACGCTGCGTGAGATCACTGCAACAATTAGCAATATTGTAGGTATATTGTAAGTATGTTTGAACTGTTGCATTTTTCATCTGTAATTGTCTGTAATTACTGTTTTTTATTGTTGATGGTCTTTTGCTTCAGTTTTACCAGGGCTGCAACACAAAAATAAATCATTGTTTGTAATCATTAGTTATCGTCTACCTAGTTTTAGTCCTCATTATTCATTTAAATTATTATGAATGTGTTTGTTTTGGTTGTTTCTGTCATCAGCATCCTCTAAATTATTTGAGATCCATCTTGTGCTTTTTTTCCACTAAGTCTTTGCTCTCTTACACACACACTGATGACTTCCCAACATGTTTTTTTCACTTGTCATACACCATCCATTCGTCACCTCACACACTCCTTACAACCTCCTGAATCAAAAGAACATGTTGTCACTTTTTAAAATCTCTTTTTCCAATTATCGTATTATGTTTGTAGATTTACTTGACGCCTGTCATCAGTCATTCAATAACTAATCTACATTCATTAGATGAACTACATAATGTTCTGAAATAAAGTAAAGTCTAAAGTCTAAATGTCATGATAAATCCTATATCATAACGATATAATGACACAAATCACGGCCACACACTCCATTCCCTTTTGCATGTTTATCAGAAAATGCATCTTTTTTTGTCACACTATATGCCTCATGAATTTCAATATAAATTAAATATATTTTTTTAAATCTCCCTTTCTTATTCTCCATAACATTCAATTAATTGGCTTGATTTTGTGGTGTGTGGTTACTGTACTTATTTAGACATCTGTTACCAGTATCCCTGATAATCTCATTTTCTTGAATGCAGCCAACATGTCGGACAATTGCAAGTACATTTTTTTTTTTTTTTAAACTCCACTCCCAATGTAAAAAACTTACCAGATCATCCTATAGTCTGGACAAAAATACTCCTTTATTAAGGGCAGGGAGCAGTTAGGCATCAATCACACGAGTGGGTACTGTCGGGGTGTTCAGAAGGCTAATAGTCGGACAACTACTCCAAATAAAAAAAATAAAAAATAAAAAACCATCCATATGAGTCAGAGTGTGCATATGAGTAACTGTAAAGATAACGCAACAATAAACCTGTCAGTCCATCCCGCACTAATGAGACGACAAACCCTACAAGCTCTGTGAGGGCGTCCTGATCCTGCTTCACTGTAGGACTCAGAGCTGGCACACTGCCACTTATCCCTTTGTACCATTCCCCTTGTGTTTTTATTTCAGTTGACAGGTGTTATGGTGCTGGTGGAAATATAAGCAGCAGTATCATTAGTAGGATTAGAAAGTCTTAACATTAGTGCACACCTGATTTGATTATTAGAAATATTACTTGTTACCGTTAATTGTTTGTTGGAACATGTATTTAGTATGAAATGACATGATGTTTACTGATGATGTAAATGTTCACCTAATAGGCATATGACATGTGAACATGTGAATGCAATAGACTGGAGTGCTGTTTAGCTCTCAGTATTTGAATATTGTACTTGTTTATATACTACGACGTACAGAAGGTTAAGTCTGTGATTTTTTTTTTGATTTTTTTTAAAATCACAAAATCAATTGTGAGTTTTATTTTGTGTTTGCAATATATAAATCACACTACGGTGATACAATGGATTTTAATTTGATTGTTTTAGAATGTTCATTGTGCAAAAATGAAAAGTCAACTACAGTCTTTTAACGTTTCCAAATTGCAATAAAATCAGATTTTCTTTGTTATTTTCCTGTCATGTACATATTAGTTCAATAGATCCTGGTGCTGTTTAGCTTATTGCAATTGAATATTTCTTAATGGGTATCAACTTTAGTCTTCTAAACAAAATTGTTTTTTTTTTCATTTTCAAATTGTTACAAATTTTTCATTTTGCAATCTGATTTAAATATTGTTTCAATAAACGGAAAATCTGAATATAGTTTTGATACTGCACTTTAACCGTCAAATTTCAATAAAGTCGGCTGAACATGCTGCATAAAAACACATTTTAAACAGCGCTCTATTTTCCCGTTAATATGGTCATAGAATGAGTTTGATTATCACTGTACATTGTCTTTTTTAAGCAGCTCTTATTGGTCCTTTAAAGTATTAAAGGGCTTCATTCAGTTAAATGATTCACATGTATTACAGTTTTCCAACAGCTTATTCTGAGAGAAGTGCTGCCAACACACAGAGAGAAATTGAAGAGGGAAGAGAAGATTGAGTCATTTTTTTCAGACAGGTGGTCCTAAATTGGAGGCTTTTGATATTGTCAGTAGTAAAACAACAAGCAGCATTGATGGGAAGGAACAACGTGCACAGAGGGGGACAGATGAGGCGCCGCAGTCACACACACACACACACACACACAGACACTCACCGGTACATGGGAGGAGGGCTTCCCTGGGCTTCACAGCTGAACACCACCTCCCTGTTCCTCTCCACCGTCTCCACAGGATACACGATGCTCCCAGGCTGCTTGGTGAACACGGGACTCTGCAAGACGCTTCTTTCTGTCGGACGACAAGGAGACACACCACAGATAAATATAAACGTGGCAACCAGCATGTTTGTTAAACAGCCAATTAGTCAGCGGCAGAAACAGGTTGATGCCGTTTTAAGCGTTTAAAAGGGCAAAACCACAAGCAGACAAAACATCAATTTGGACTGCCTGTCACGACACAGCGGCAGGGAGAAGAATGATTTTAAGTGAGTCGTGTCCTCAGCAGCTATTAAGGTGGTAATAGGATATAGAGCGTGATATATAAAGAGCATCGGTCGTGAAAAATGCCTTCATTTACTTCTGTCAACCTGCTTTTATTTGATCATTTATTTATTTATTTACCCGGTGATGTTGGGATTATGTGTCCATGCGGGGTGTAATCACTCGGCTTCATGTGATTAGAAGTCTTTGTGGTTATTAACACAAAAGAAGGCTCAGTTACTCCATTAAGGCCCGATTAACACAGCCTGCTTCTTGTGCATGTCTTTGGAAAGTAGAAATGATGCTTTGATGACAAGGAACAAGCACAGACTTAATCGCTTTTATTTTGTTTGTCATGGTTTCTATGAAGCAGAAGCAACCACAATGAGATTCTATTTACTTCATATGAATTAGCTGTATTCCATGGAAAGATGTATTAATTAAAAGAGTTATACAAATCAAAGAAATAGAGACATTTATCAAAGAAAGATATAAATGAATGTTTCCTATTTGAAGCCTTGGCTCATTCCTGTTGAGAATTATTCAAATGAACAGCAGTGTGGATAGCAGAAGTAGAAGATCTTAGACAGTTTGGAAAAACTCATTATTTCAACCCATTTTCTAAAGTTTAAAAATCATGTAAGGAACTCAACTATTTTGTTTTTTAATTGGTGAAAAGAACACGAGAGAAAAGCAAGAAAGAAACAAATACATTTGGGCTTCCTGCCTTTATTTGACAGGACAGCTTGAGAGATACATGTACTGGGAATGTGGGGAGCAGAGATTGGGAAATGACATGCACCAAACAGCGTCAGGGCCAGGAACTAAAGTGGTCGAGGACTGCAGCCTCTGTACATGGTCTGCCCGCTCTACAGGGCAGTAAGCACACCAGACATAAGACAGAAGAAAACGGAACAAATAAGACCGTTCCTCCCTTTCAGATAGACCCATTTCAACAGATTGTTTTTCATAAACCCTCTGCTTACACTTACAGATTTTGTCACAGTAAATAGGAATGAATGCTATGGGTATTCTATTATTCAGTAATACGACAAGATGAATTAAAAATAACTTTGATTTCCAAGGCTGGAAATAAACACCACAAACTGGAATATGTTACTCTTAATTTCATGGGGCAGCAGAACTCTTATGTGAGACCGTACCATAATTATGGGGGATATAGTAGTATCACATGCATACAATGTCTGTTTCAGAAATAACTGCAAAAAATGTGTGTTGACCTTTGTTCTGTCTATGCTGTAGGTAATGAGCCCTTGATTCTCAGTGGCAGGCATTACAGCGGAATAGTCTGAACGACTTTGAGTTAAGGTGGTGGAAATGACATTAATATATTATCAAATCCAATGTTTTTTTAATCCCCAGCAGTGTCAGAGAAGGAAGATGACTTCAGGTGGTATTGGACAGCTGTCGTACATTTAAAACAAGAAAGAGAGGTGCAGAATATTCACCGTCTTGTACCCTGATTTTGCGAGCATGTAAAATACAACACTGCAGGGCTAGACAGGGCAGGCTGCAGGGAGCAGGCTTGCAAAACAGTGTGACAACTTTGTGTATATTGTGTGTTCCTCTGGAAAATAAATTACACCCCAATCGGAGGCGCTCCACACAGTATATGTGATATACTGTATAATGAAGTTTTTGCAGATAGCAGAATCCATTACACTTCTATGGGGTGTTTGCTTTATTACTGTCTAGTTGTATACCGCGTTGGTAACCATCCACCACGGTACAGTGTGTCTGGTGCAGATGAAAACATTTAAAAAACATTGTGCACATTGCATACCTTGCTTTAATTATTATTCAACACAACACACATTTCAAGTTCCAATGTGTATTTACTGAGAGAAGTGGCTGTAAGTTAAGTCGGTCAGAAGTTAAACAGATGGACTGAATGATTGCATGGATGACTGATCAAATCAATGACTTGTTCATTTCTTTATTTAGTCAAGCACAAAGTGGCATGGCCCAGCAGTCCTTTGCACAAAGGGTTCACTTATTTCAATAGAGTGAAAAGTGCAGGACCGAGCTTAGATAACATGTAGGAATGGTTGTGTGAAAACTAATGAAAGCTGCACATAATAGGAAGTATTTAGGGTGATGTTGTAATCTGACATGGGTATGGCATGTTGGTTCTGGATTGTTTAAAACATATATTTAGTCTAAGTGACGTCACACATGGTTTCTAGACAGACATTTTGAAGCCCATCAATGGCGGTCTCCATAAAGACAATAATATCTCACCCTAGTAACAGGCAAAGAGGCAGAGGCTTAATAAAACCAAATCAGATTAGATCTAACAAAATTCAACCAGGTACAGTGTGTACAAATGAAGAAAGAATAGAGCTATTGATACCAAATTCATTTATGAACCAGGATGAAAACATTCTGCTGTATAAAAAGGACATTTCCATATGAGGCCTTATGGAGATTATATTTTGCCTTTGGAGCCAGCCTCAAGCCCACACTAGAGGAACTGCAGACTTTTGCCCACAACAGCTTCATTTTTTAACACTGGAAGTTGCCTCTAGGCTCTATACTAGTATAAATACTTTTAGTATTTTTCGAGGTGCTAGGGATGCCTGAAAAATACAGGAGCATTCAAACTCCTGCTTTATGTATGTGGTAACTTTGACTGGCACATCATGGCCATGCTGTTGTGTCTAAACTCAGACAGCAAAGCTCTTTAGATGTTGCCAAGCAACTTTGGCTTTGGTGAATTCTCCAGGGCGAGTTCTTTATAGTACAAAAAAACATTGAAAACATTTTGAAAGTTTTTTTCATCGACATTGCTTCAACAAGCCACAAGCCGGGGCGCGCTGGTGGTGCAATGGTTAGGGCGCGCGCCCCATGCATTGAGGCTGTCGTCTCAAGCGGGCGGCCCAGGCTCGCATCCCGCCCGTGGCCTCCCTCCCGCATGTCGCTCCCCACCCCCTCTCCTGGTTTCCGACTCTATCCACTGTCCTGTCTCTCCATTAAAGGCACAAAAGCCCAAAAATAAAATCTTGAAAAAAAAAACAAACCACAAGCCATTTGTGCCAATCCATTTCTCTTTGTGGTGCATCAAGTATGAAAAAAAAAAAACATTTGAATGTAGAAAGCAGCCATGTGCCTTAATTTTGTACAAATTAGTAGCCTTTGTGATGGAGTTTCTGTATCCTTGTAGATGTGAAGACATTAAGCTCATTCCCTGTGCCTCACGACAGTCACATCTGTTAGTGTTGGCCGTCACTATGCCAACCAAGGTCACTTTGTGTCTCCCCTCATATCTGGATTGTTAGTGTCTGCTCTCCATTATCATAAACATAGGTAGGGTAACATGCCCCTGACTTTAGCGTCATCTTCAGGATAAATAGCAAGCCTATGGTACGGTCTGACAGAACTGGCTCGGCAAGACACTGTATTACTGTATGTGTGCTGTTAATGTCATTTCTCCTCCGGAGTCACATATAAACTACTTAATCTTAAACCATCTGAGGCCCTGTTTCCACCTAGTGTTTTGGAGCGCTTACATAAAGCATTTTTTACGCTGAGAAGAAAAATGCTGCACGTCCGTCCTGTCTTTATGACAACAGTCTGTTGACAACGGACACTGTATGACCGACACTGCTTCGTTACTTTTTACTGCATGTTTTAAATTTGAGAATGTTTTTTACCCCATCGGACACGGAGCAAAGAGAATGTGGGTACAAAACACGATCTGTAGGCGGCAAAAATAGAGGGAATATCATACATTGGTGACGTCAACAGCGCCTGTCTGATAAATTGAAGGATTATCAAGTTGAGCACTCAGAGCGGCCACACAGAAAAGGCAGAGCGCTCGGAAAAAAAGACGGTGGGCGATGCACTTTTTTCTCCAGACGGCCACTTTCTGCTGCAAGCGCCTCATTGAAAACAACTGAAAAGAGACGCTGGCGCTCAGAAAAAAAAACGGTAGGTGAACACGCGGCCTTAGTCTCCTGAATATTTCTTGTGTGATGTCAAGTTTCTACAAATTTCCTCAACAGCTTATTGATGATCCAGTTTGATGTTTTTTTTTAAATTTTGTAATTAATGAATTCATTTTTCCATAGACCATTTAGATCAGGCAGCAGGTCAAAATGTGTGCACGAGTAATGACAGAATCCTTATTAAAAGTTCCCGTATATCATTTTAGTTTCATCTTTGGGCATTTACTCTTTTTTTAGAAACTTTCACAGCAGTGGGCAATTCTTTAAAAACAGAGAGTTCATTCAAATACAATCAGTGGTGGAACAAAGATCTATTGTGCAGGCTGCCTTCAGAACGAACAATACAACCATTTTTGTCTTCAAATTCCATTTAATTGAAGCAACAGTGAGCCGCAGCATTATGTTGAGGAATAAGAGTAAGTTCTGTGCATAGTTGTGTAAAATAACATGCACAGGGTAATGCATAATTCAAACGACTGTTCAATAGGCAATCTAATTTCAAACGTTCCCGAGCACACCTAACATTTTCACAACACCAGAGTATCCTTCCAATCCCCCACAAGCATCAAACCATATGTTCATTTTAGTGCGGGGTAAGCTTTTCTTCTTTTTTAATACAAAACGTAACCCAATGCTTAGAGGCATCACCTCTGACAAACATGCAATCTGTAAAAGTCTGGCAAGTGATTTTACACGAGAAAAAAAAAATCAAATTAAAAAACAACGAGTAATGGAATCTTTATAAATGTAAATCCAGTCCCACAATAGCTGACATGGTTGGATTAGATAGACTTTTCAATAAGGAGAGACATGGAATCAGGTTAAGATAATCATGTTTTGTAACAGATGATATGATAATTAGTCTTTTCAGAAAATCTTTGGCGCTTAGACCCTACAGGGAGATTTTGTAATCGAAGGCATCTGCCCTGAGCAGCAGCAAGATAAATCCCCTCATGGAGTCTAGACAGTGGTGGTGGTGGTGGGGAAAAGTTGTGGTGGCTTATGACTTCTGCTGCGACTGATGAAATGATGAAATGAAAAAGCTGATGAATCTTGGGGGGGGGTGTAGGAAAGTGGAGGAATGCGTGTAGCAGCGGCATGAAGGGAACCAGAGGCAGAAGGAATCATATAAGACTGCGGCAAGATGGTAGTAGAAAAAGGGGTGTGTTGCAATGCTCTTGGATACACGTGGCCAGCTGTTGTGACAGTTGGGAGCTCAGTTGACAGCCCCAGACAATACCACTAAGAATTATGCGTAGTTGGGTGAATTGGAAGAAAAAAATAAAAAGATAATAAGGAATAAAATATGGACTTGCAAAATAGTCTTACTTATACAGAACTTGTGCCACTGCTTCTTTTTTCTGACTGCTATTGCAGCTTGACTCAGTGCTTTCAAATGGCAAGGCTTTTAACAAATCTTGTGGTGGGATGAAAAAATTGTACCTTATAAACGGTTAAAAACGAGAATCAGAAAAATGCTGTGTTTCAAACACTCAGGGGGGCAAAATTTTGGACTCATGCACCCCCAATCCCAACAACACACAAGAAAAAAGAAAAACAAGAAAAGGAGGCTTAGTTTTTCTAATTAAATGTCAGCCTATAGGATCCTGGTGGTAAAGCAGCTACATGTTACCCATAAGGGTGGAATGAGGGGAGAGCTTTCTGGGGCCCAGTTCAAGAGGGACCCATGAAAGTTAGCAAAAACAAAGTCTATTCTAGATTGAAGTAACAACACATCAAATTTATTGGTGGGCGTGCCCTTTGAACTTGACTTGATGTCTGACTGTGTATGGCCATGCCAGAGATCTGCATGAAAGTAAGTATTATAAAGTATTATAAAAGTAGCTTATAAAGCGTGCTCTTTTGTTTATTTCATCTGTACTGTTGATGTTAAAATTCATAACTTCAGACATCTATTACAAGACTTAACGGTATAATGCAATGATACTAAACTACTGGATAATACAGATTATACACATGTTTCCAATGGTTTACAATGAGGAACAAAGAGCTTGGAGAAGGACAATATCAGAAGAAAGATAATGGAGGGATGCTGCAGTTATTATGACTGACGAGCACTATCTTGCAGGCTAGAACTGCCCCATCATGTCATCTCCAAGCTGCAACCTCCGGTCTCGAAAAATGAAGCCAATGCCGAAGTTCAAAATCCTGCAGTTGCTGAGTGTCCGCTTCAGGCTGGCTCAAGGAAACCCGGAAGTCACATACACACCACAGCCAAAAAAGCTGTTTTTAAAGCATAAATGAACATGTTTACAGTCTGGTGCAAAAAAAAAAACCGAAATAGGTGTGATTAGTTATTGTCATCACTGGCACACACTGTACGGGGGTATAAGCCAATGATCTTGGACAGGTGGGCGCAATGTAACGGTTTGTCAGGAAGCTTAAGACCGGCCTCAGCTCTCAGCCTGTCGTTAGGCTGAGACAGCATTTCCAGCATGGAGCCTCCGGAGCCCCATATTACTAAACTAATAGACTAAACTGTTGGTTGTGGCTGTTCATATTCTGCAGATTTTATCAGTGTGTGATGTCAGAGGTGTTACATTTGGTCAGGTTGTGAATCTTTGATGTTTAAAACTTGTGATAAACAGGAGGGATGGGTATGAAACAGGACAAATAAAAACAAATGTAATAACTTTAAAAGGTTGGATTCTGTTATTTCTAATAAACTAATCAGCGAGTGTAGGGAAATGGTTAGGGTGAAAGAACAGAATCAAACCTTTTGAAGTTAGTACATTTGTTTTGGTTTGTCCTGTGTAATCCCCCTACCCTAGTTTATTATTTCCCTACCATTTCACACAGTCTGAATTATGTATTCATATTTGTTTAGACTGTATAACTTCCTTTTTCTCAGTTCATTGTGAACGAAAGCAGCTGGAAGAATTCATCTTATCCAGTTCAGAGGAGGCTGTTCAGCATGTCCTCATGTAGTGGAGTTATGCTGAGCACAAAAGAAGTAGGTCACCATTGAAATCCGGAGCTTGTTTCTCTAACACTCAGGTACCTTTAGCAGGCCTCCCAGTAGGCCTCACACACCTGCAGTGGGCTGTTTCTGTCTCCCTCTTACAAAGTGATTCATTTGCATGCAACACTGTGGAAGAAACATGTCAGCCCATAGCACTATAGTTACTGCCACAGGGAATACACCGAGCGCTGTGGGAATTGGCTGTTGCTTAATTTATGGTGACATTTTCAGATTTCTCAACTTGAATGGCATGAAAATATGAATAGATGTAGGAAATCTCTCTTAGTGGTCTTCATTAAAACACAGGGGTTTGTCTTCACCGTCCTCACTTTACTTATTTACAGTCTGAAGATTCTATTCTCGTTTAAATGACTTGTAGTTGACTTCGTTATCATCTTCCACTAAACATTAGCAGGAAGCTTTTGTAACTAAATAACAAAAGCTTCCTTCCTTTTTTACACTCTGTAACTGGCACAACTGACCTCTCAACCTTTTACTGCTGTCTCAGGCATAGATATATATATACTTTTACATTTATTCTTAAACAATAAGGTTTAAGGGAGATTCTTCTGGACAGAACTCACACTCTCTAACTGCAGGCGAAACACTGATTCGGACAGTCTTCATCCTTTCATTGTGACCTTTTACTGTGACAAACCACAATAAAAAAAACAGAGATGAGATGCTGCTCTGATGGTAAGGAAGATAAAAAAAAAAGGATTTACAGGACATCTCTGTTAGAGTTAATCATGATAAAGACACTGGCCTGATATTTGTAATTGCTTCTTATATTTAATTCTCACTATTTTTTGCTTTATTTCCTTTGTTAACTATCTTGAACCAAAACACCAAGTCAAATTCCTTGTATGTGTAAATGTACTTGGCAATAAAAAACCATTCTGATTGTGACTTTTATTGTTTATTAAGAAATAATGATGAAACAGTGATTTGACCTAAATGTCAAATCCATATATAACGGGATAATATCATTTGTATGATTTGGTAAATTCTTTTTTTAATGATTTAGATATGTATTTAGTCGACACAAAAAGATGAGTGCAGTTTTTTTGTGTTTCTTTAGCCAAAAGTTGTTTTTTTAAAAACACGAAGCACCCCTGACTCATGGTTCTCTGTATAATTCCTGTGAGTAATCTGCGCTTTGAAACATATTAATACACATAATGGCTGCTTCCAACAGACAGTTTTGTTTGTTATGCCTTACATATGGACTCTTTATGCCAGTACTACGAGGCATGCCGTATATTTAATTTGTATGTTAAGTCAAAAGCATGACAACCAAATGTGGCTTTACTGCACAGTATGGTATAAACAAACATCATTTTAGCCCACGTTTCTTTTGATACAGAACAATAACTAGAAATAAAAAAAACATTACAACCATAACATATTGGTGAGCATACATACAAAAATGAGGACACAAAATATCAGGAAGATTGGTCTAGTACTATGTAGGCTTGCTATCTCCTCACTTCATTCACTGCATCCTTAAATTCCTTCAGTGATCATAGAATTGTGTCAAATCTTAATTTGACTATTTTAATAGTAATAATACTTTTATTGCCTGTCTATGTCTGCTTTACTGTTTCTTTTTATGCATCTATGTCGCTGCTTATCTATGTCTACTGCAATTTTCTATTTTCTATTTTCCAGTGTTGTTGTATCATGTTATTTCCTAAAAGCCTAACTAGGGACAAGGACTGCAAAAAAGCAGTGGAGAGTCTGTTGGGGCCCTGGGCAAAAATCAATTGGGAGGACTTCCAACCAGCGATCAGCAGGGCAACGGGGGTGAATTCTGTCAAATGGGAACTCCTTGGGGAGGTTTCCTACCGTCATTGCAATATTTGCACATTTTCGGCCGCTGTTCTGGGCCCCCCTACTGGTCTGGGGCCCGATGCCTGCCTTGCCTGTTGACAAGCATTGCCTCTGCAATTAAGCCATGGCTAGAAGTGCTATATACATTGTATCTGTTTCACATTAATTAACAACAACAACAAAAAGGTGCTATATAAGTAAAGCTGAGTTGAGGTAGGTGTACTTGTAAACTGAAATAAATAAATTGTAAATTATATTTAAAAAAACAGTTTTTAACTTTCCTTCTTACATCTTTTGGTGGGGATGGGGTTGCAATTTCTTTGAAAGATTGAGAGTAAATATTTCTTTGTCATATCCAGATAGTCACAAACTCCTGGTGCATCCGCATCCTGCTTACAGTCACAGAATCAACTGGTGTATCAGAAAGAAGGCACTACAACATGAGGAACACAGTCCTTGCTGCTCAGACAGTCACAGTCTTACGCGTTGTTTTAATTACACAACTTTTCCTTTTTCCTGTGCTTGTGATAGACGTGTGTAACGAGGGAGCAGTCTTGCCTATTCTCATTACAGTCGAGAGTTGTGCAATGTGCAATTCAGAACGCGTAGCACGATATTCAGCCACAGTCAGGGCTGTGTAACATATTAAATAAAGATAACACACTGTTAAACACGGCAATCATCAGGGATAAATGTGCACAAAAATATTTGGTAATTGGTCTGGTTGGAGCTGCAGACATGCAGACATATAAACACACTGATAACCACACAGAGGCACAGAATCAAGCACAACATGATCCCCTCAAGAGTCATGTCTTCATAGTGATCTGTGTCATTATAATGTGAGTGAAAAGACGGAGTAAAATCATATTTTCTTATTCAGTTGTCTACAATCATGATTAATGAAGAGTACAATTAGGTTGATGTTTTTCTTTTTCGTTTCCACTCAGACATGTATTTAAAGTCCTCACCAGGGTGACTGAATTCCCCTGTGAAGTGACAAATGAGTATTCAAGCCAGGATGATGAAACACCTTCAGGATCAAGGACAGCAAGGCAGGGAACAACAAGGAAGAGACCTCACCTGCACAGCACGTTAAACAACAAGGTTTGTGTTTTAACTGCTCTCCAGAATTAACACAATCAAGTCATTGTTGCATTATTTCTGTAATTCTACAGTACGTAGAAAAATGTTCAGCTCCAGAAAAAAATGAAGAGAAAACTGAAAAAATTTGTTTTCTCTGGTTCAACTATTTGAGTTTTTTTTTTTTTTGAGTAAAAAAAATTCTGTTGAAAATATAATTTCTCCAAACTTCTAAATTAAACTTTTTTATTTGGGTCTTTTATTTTCAGAAAATGGTGACTGGTACCGCTAAAAAGATGCAGTGTTCCTCAGACAAACAAGTTAACATTTATTTTTATATTGACATAATGAAAATGTTTTGACTGAGGAATGGATCATAATTTATCCCATTCAAGCCCACCCATTTATTTGTTGGAATAAGAAGAAGAATGCCCTCTTACCAGTCGGTCACATTGCTTTTAGGTCTAGATATGTTACTCTTGGTGAAACAAAAAATAGCTTCAGTCATCAAATAAGATTTGGTTCAGATGATCACCAAGTTAGTACCTCATTAAGTAGAGTGAGTTGTACCTGTGTTGAAATTCAACAGATACCAGAATAGAATGGCTTCCACGCATGTTGAGATGCTGGTCTAAGGACAGTTTAGAGTGGCTTCTGATTTTTCAGCTGTAAATAGACCAATAAAAAATCTAAGGAAAGACTAACATTCCATGTCTTGGTGAGATATTGGGCCCTACATGCCATAAGAACAGCTTCAGAGAGCATTGGTTTTCGTTCACTCAATTCCTTAGACTACGTAAATGATTGTTCACCATCCTTCCGAAAGATGGGGGCAGAGATTGCTATCCAACAATTCAGACCAAGATTTCCCCATAGATTTTCATCTTAGCTGAGATCCAGTGGAAAAAAAGCTAAAAGTGTATGGTCACACTCTTTTTCATACTTCCTGGAAGTGATCGCTTTCATCAGGACGGGGGTAAACGTAGGGATGCAGATGATCAATCAGAACAACTTTGCATTGATTTGCAGTGATCCTTCTTTCTAAGGGAGACGGTGGACACAAGCTGTGCCAGCATAGCAGAGCCACAGGATCCCTTCACGGTGGGGGTCAAACATTCAGGCCCCAACCACTTTATCTGTGTAGACCAATCATGCACGCACCCACTTGTGGAGAATATGTTGAAGGTGACTCATCTGACCATATAATTTCTCTGTAGACCAGGGATTCTGTTTTTTTGCATCACTGAATTCTCAAATGTGAATTCATCCTTGTAATAAGGAACGCATGCTCTGCAACCCTACTACAACAATCGTCTCTAATTGTCTATGGCCTGTTCTTGCTAATTAAGAATGCACTGACATTTTAAGTCACCTGCAGAGTTGCTCTTCTGGTTTTCCTTACAAATTGCACTAATCATATACAAATCAAAGTCATTAAATGTGGGTTGCGAACCGCTATTTCCTACCATCTATCCTTATGTCCAATAATCTAAACACCAGCCGGTTGAGCCCTCTTCTTGACTAAGGCTTCCACCATCTGTGCCCCGAGAATGAACCACCTTTCACATCCACTTAGGTGTTTTCCTCCTGCCATCTTAAAGCAAAATCAGAGTAGACTGGGCATGCTCAGCCTTTGTATACATGCCACAGAGCATTAATGGATGTTAAATGCATAATTGTCACATCAAGTGCAACCTTTGTGCACTACTTTCAGCTGAAAAAATCCCACACCTGCACTGATTTTACAGATTAAGTCTCTACAGAGCAGAGAAACAGTGATTTAATAGACACTGCCATGACTGAAATGAAAGAAAATTCTAATTAAATCTCACACTTGATGATTAACGTGTAGCTACTGCTCTGGTTTAACAGGTATTTTACGAGTCCCTTTGGAATGGGAGCAGTACAACCCCATGTAACTCAGTCTCTATTGCTGTCCTAGCTTGACTGTGCCAGGAACGTCTCATCACTGTTCTTTTCCAGCCCTTCAATTAGCATCACTGTCTAGTAAAAAAAAAAAAAAAACAGCTGTCGGGAAAACTAAAAGAATGGCGTGTGATGTACAGTCTCTGTTGTTCGGCACCCTCGGTATGACAGTCACATAAATCATTTATTTCTCTGGGTTGCATGAGAGTGAGGCGGAGTAAGAAAACGAGCTTTGAAATGGCAACCCGGTCCTTGCATAAACAAGGCCAACACTTCTTGAGCTTACAGACAACAGCAAGGTGATTTTCCTGATTTTCCTCCAAAGGGCCATGAATAAAACATCTATTGATATACATATCAAAAGGCGAGAGTTGACAAAGCAAAACAGAGCCAAACAAAGATGCTGGGCCAGTGGAAAGAGAAAAAGGAGAACGCTTTCTCTTGAACCTGCTGTGAATACCTAACACAGCCAATTAGCAAGGGCTCGGCTCGGAAGCCATCTGGGGATGCCTCCTCCTTCATCCTGACATAATTGCTTCTCTTGAGGAGGAGGTAGTATACCTAGAGAGGCCAACTCCAGGTTAGTCAGACGTGTTCTTCAATTTCATAGGCTACACCTGGGCTCTCGCTAATACGTTCATCAAGCAGATTACAATCCTAATCAAAGTTTAAAAGGTAAGAGAACAGTATTAAGATGATGGAAACCTTTGATGAGGCAGACAGTTTCATGTTGGAGTTCTGAGGTAGTGTCATGAGGGTAGTCATTTTTAGCAATGTCAGCAACTTACACTTGGATAAGGCTTCCTCCTCAAGCATTTGTGTGGAAAAGAGAATCAAACCCATCTCGCAGAGTAGAGTATTTCTAATCAGCACATAATGAAGTGGAGACAGCTGGGCCAGTTTGGAGGTGTGCACGGCGGCAGACCCAGGGGCAAAGGGCTGCAGAGTCTGTCTAGCAGCGTAGTTCAGCTGGCCTGGCACCGTCAGGCTCACTACAGGCTGCTCACACAGAGGAAGGTCAATGTTCATCCTGTCACTGTAAAATGGCCTGAAGAGATCAGGGCAGCACTACTAGAAGAGACCTTGACATATGAGGCCATCTGACATGCACGTCAACCTTAGGAAATGCCCTTCATGGGCAATGGGCATGATTATGGAGACGCACAGATTACGGAGTGCATCATTCTGGATGACAGTTATTGCAAAATCCACAAGTGCTGCTGCTGCCTTAACAGATGCTACATGCACTGTTGTTAGTCAGCATTATTAAGCCGCAGAATTGATTGAAGAGATTACATTCATCAGTGAGGACGCTAAATCAGACGGAAGCTGGAGTGATTTATCTTTTGTGTTTGTTCAGGTTCGATGCTGGGAGACATTAAAAACCCTTCTGCTCGCTTACAAAGCAGAGACAAAAAACAGCTTCTCCACATCTCCTCCAGGTCTCTACTCCTTCCAGCCCACTACACTCTGCCAATGAAAGGTCCAATCTTCACAACAGGGCCTTAAGTCTCTAGCTAGACTTTTCTCCTGTGTATTCCCCAGGTGGTAGGATTAATAACCAGCAACCTCAATTTGATCTTCAGAGTCCATCTTTGAGAAAAAGCCATAAAACATTGTTTCAACATTTAGTAATGTTCTGGTTAGACCCTCTCTTACAAAACCTGTCATAAAATTGCAATTTCAAAAGAAGCAAATGAACGTGTTATTTCTGTTTTGCAAAATTAGACTTGCCATAATCTGTGAAATATTATTGAATTGCATTTAATACATTTTAACAAATGTGTATCTATTATGCATTTTTTACATTGCCTCCTCTCCATCCTGCTATTACGCTGTCAGTCAAAGCTCTGTTCAGCTCTGTTTTAAAGCTGCCATAAAAGCAAAGTAATATTTATTATGATTATTTCTTTGAGAAAGGATGTTCACCTGATCAAACATCAAACATTTAAAGTCTCAGTATTGACTAGGGTTAGTTTTTTTCTGAACTGAAGACAAGTGTTATTTTGAAAAGTTGCTTTATGAAGTAAATATTTAAAACAACGAATGTCTAAAATCTAAATCTAGGGGGTACTGGATAGCCTAGCGGTTATGTTGCGCGTCCAATGTACAGAGGATATAGTCCGCATTGCAGCGGCCCTGTGTTCAAATTCGACCTCAGCCTTTTGCTGCTTGTCACCCCTCACTCCCTCCCTCATTTCCTGTCTCTCTTCAGCTGTCCTATCCATGAAGGCAAAAATCTTCTAAAAAAAATCTGTTTAAAGTGTAAATTTAGCTTGTTTGAAGGATGCTGTAATTTTCAATATTTCATACAGTTGTTGTTTTATTTTCTTGCTATTTCTTATTTTTTTTTAATGTAGCGAGAAACGATGCTGTGTTTTTTAAACACATGATTAATCCGATTGGAAATCTTGTCAGATTCTATTGCTGTCATGGTTACATCATGATCGTGTGATAGTTCTGGATACAGAATGAATCAGAATGTCCTCATATCATTTGCACTCAAATATAATTTCATATAAAGAGAAGACGGCATCATAAACACTGACGGATCACATTTCAGTAGCAGGTTCAATGTTTGAAAGTTATCAAAGCCTGCAGACATAAAACAGGTGACAGCACAAAGGTATAAAAAGACACTCTCAGAATGAACAATAGTTTTCCTTGAGGAGTGTTTGGCAGTATATGGGATTTGTAGTGATTGTCCTTCACATTGTCCTTCTTGAGAGGACTGCATGAGTGGCACCCTCTCTAAGCTAGAGACAGTGAGCAAACTGTTAGTCAGATTCACTTATTCAGTTAGCAATGAAACATTTTGAACTGTGCTTCATTGCTTTTATGTTTCTACATCCGGAAGGTACTCTAAAAATCTTAACTATAATTCCTTTTATGCCCATGAGTATGAAATTGTTTGACGCAAAATGAAAATGTCAAATAAGCTGCTGCCAGAGTATGCAGCCCTTTTCACTCCTGGCTCTAACATGCTGCTTGGTGGTGGTGTGATCATAAATGAGCAGCTTTCAGTACATCAGCCTCAGCTGTTCTGACTCCCAACTCATCAAATACACAAATATAACACTTAAGGTACAGCGTCAAATTTGCATGCTTTCCTCTGGCTTTGTGTTTTGATTGGCTGTTAGAGACAGGTGAGGCGATATGAATAGAGCAAAAGTTCACCTGAGGTGGCAGTCAGTCTGAGCCAATAGAAAGATCAAAATATGTAATTCCTTCATCCTGGACACTTTTAGTCTTTAAAAAAGTGGACTTATTTTAGCGATATGCAACACACATTGGTCATGTTATGATAGCTGCTATGATAGTTTCATAATACACGCTGGTTAGTTAAATGCTGTCAGTAAGAACAGGAACAGTCTCTTTGTGTTCATGTGTATAGGATATTGCTTATTTAAACCCAAAGCATACACTTTTTTTTATAGTAACCGCATACTTTTGGTGAATATTTATTGGGCAGGAATATGTTGTCGGTTTAAATCTGGCTTAAGAGGAGATTTTTACTTATATCATGTGAATTACTGTCTTCCCATTGCTATTCAAAATGTTACTATTGTTCATCCACATTTATAGTTTGAAGAGTTGACATGACATACACACTTTCTTGGATCATGAAGCCTCTTGTTGCTGTGATCAGTGAAGTGTATCACCTCACTACAAACTGTGCTCTATGTCAAGAGGAATACCAGACAGGTCAGCAGCCGTATAGACTCTTTCATCTAAATTCTGTAAACTCACTGAGCTTCAGTAATTACATCTAAGTTGATCTGGTTTTTGGTCTTTAGAATAAGCACACCGCTTAGGATGACATCATATAGACTTCCTTCCGTCAGAAGCCTCAACTGTTTCCTGTCTTGTGCACTCTCCCTCTCTTTACAGGATGTGATTTTTTGCATTAACATTGATATTGCAATTTCAATTAAAGGTAAACCCGCGAAAGTGGTCAATGAGTGCCTATTTTGTATCACTGCTACAAAAGCTACACTTCACAACATCACGTTGTATGGGTCTACACTATAGCATCTTTCATAAAGAGCGGATTATTATGCGAGATCACTGGCTCAGGAAACAAGGCACTTAATTGGCTGAGTGAAGCTAATACGCTATTGACTTTGAAGAGGCCTTCCGTCAAGTGTCAAAGTGCAACCCATATCCCAAAAAGATGAATCCCAATTAGGAAAATAAGCCAGTAGAATTTCAAGGCACTGCATTAAATGCTAAAAGTGCCTTCCACATTAATCCCTTTGGGGGGGGGGGGGTTCAAATTTGAAGAAGCAATGCTTGTTTAGACTTTTTTGAAAAGACATCTTATGGTTGGAGCAGCAGGCAGCTTTCAAAAGGCGCTCACACCTATGCAGCAACCTTTGTCTTCTTACCAGTTGCCAGCTGACACAGCTCTTATAATGTCCATGAGTCATGAGTCATGACATTATACTTCCCTTGTGTCCACTGTTTGGTGTGAATGAACACATAAAATATATCATGTTGATGTGTATCGACAACATAATTTAAATTACATGAAATTTGAGACAAGTTTGTCAAATATGGCATACTTCTTGTTGCATGTAGGTTTCGCTCTGATTGTGATTCATGAATGCCATACAGATGGGATTCAGCGTGGTGCATGAATTACAATATTAAGCAAGAAACTGATTAGTTAAAACAATGCTGACTCACAGCCGTTTTTTCTACTCGGCATGGTGTCATGTACCTGCCATGTTGACCTGTTCCACATATCAAGAGTGTGTGTCTCAATAACGTACAGACCACAAAATGTAAACTGCATGTAAATTTGAATGATGTTTGTCGCACAAGGGCTGCTTCTAATAGACAGTATATGAAGTACTTACTGAACGATTTACTGTCAAGTAACAACAGCTGCCAGTGCCAATGGAAAAATATGTAAATTGTTTCCCTCGTCATAGCAACCCATTTTGTGTAACATTTAAGTATTGTCATTTCAGCATAATGAAAGTGTTTAGTATGTGCTCACCACATTTGAGTGGATCATGTTTTTCTGCTAGGTTAGGTAACAGTATGGGAAATTAATTGGCCTCTATATGGCCATAAATAGCCTCAGAATAAACTCTATAATTAAATGGTTAACTTCCATTTGGCTGTAGGACATAAAAGCTAGAGGCCTTTTTGTAAGATACATGTTCCAATCAAACTACAAGTAGATGAAACATACTGCAACAAGGTAAGGGTCCCTCACAAACATTTGCACCCAAGCACCCACTGGGCAACACCCAAGCCCAAACCCAAGACCAAACTCTCAACTGGAAGGTCGGGGTTCGATCTCCAGTTCCTAAGTCTGATGTGTCCTTGGGTAAGACACCTAACCTAATAGCTCCCGCTGCTTTGGCGGCGGCGTATGAGTGAGTATGATTAGATTAGTTACTTCTGATGGTCATTCTACAGCAACCTTTGCTTAGTGTGTGAATGGCTAGGTGTGACATGTGGTGCAAAAAGCTCTATACTAGCTCAAGTCCATTTACCAATATGATTTTCCCAACGGCATAATCCAATATGGCTGTGTACCTGTCAAGCAAACATTGATGATTTTATTGAGACAAAAGCAATAACCCAAGCAAATTTGATCTATTTTTTTTTTTTTAACTCGACCTTTATGAAGTTCATAATATTTGCACAAGCTTTGCCCAAACTTTCAGCATTTGGGTCAAATTTCTGCTATCCTATTTCAACATACCACAAATGGCCTGGTCCATATAATTGTCAGCGTAAGACATGTCAGTCCATCCAGCTTACGCAAAGCAGTCATTCTTAATGTTATTAATCACACCTTTGCTATTCCTGCCCTGACATGTCAATGCCTAGTATAAACAAAGCTAACTTTTTCATCTGCCTTCTTCCACTCTGGTCCCAGCGATAATTGGAGAGGTTTATATGAGGTAAATTCATCTTGGACTTCACTACTGCAAAATGAAACATTCATGGTCAATACAAAGCACAAATATCTCAGAAAACTGGCCGAGCAAGGATTCTTTGATATGCTAAAGAGTGCCATCTGTTGCGAGCAATAAATTAATGTACTAAGCAGATAGCGCCTTCTGACTTTATCACTTTCAAAGAGTGTTTTGAAGTACAGGTAATGATCCCCCTCTCTCTCATAAACCTCATGCAAACACAAACAGGATTCTGCTGCCTGTTGCTGAACCCTTACTCTCACATGTTTGATATCACATCAGATAGCCATCTTGTTGGTGGGAGCACAGCAGAAATGGGAATCACAGCACTCTACAATTCAGTCTCAGAGTTTACCTTATCGACTGTTTAGAAGCTTTATAATATTGTTTTTTATGGCTAACTTGAATAACACTTTCATCGCTTTCTTTATCAAAATATGCCAAAGACCTACATTTATTTAATCAATTTGGTCATATTGGCTTGTCCACAGACTTTTCCAAGAATTCTATCCATTACAACCAGGTGTTGGGTTGGGCTATCGTGGCTCAGGAGATTGAGCTGGTCTTCCGTTAATCTGAAGATCGGGGGTTCAGTCCCGTTCTTCTTCAATAAACTTGTTGAAGTGTCCTGCACTGAATGTGAGAGATGGTCATATTTCAAGCATGGCATTGCCATAAGTGTCCAAATGTGGATGTTTGCCTTTTTTTTCATCTCACGTTTGAGAACAAAGAGGAGAAAATATTGAAAGTTTCTTTATCTGAACTTGACTTTTTAAATAGGCGAGAATTATAAAACTCCTGGAGTCAAATCCTCCTGGCCTAAACTACTACAATGGTACAATCTCCTCCAGTGCCACCCACTGAGTGACAGTGCTGACGCAGCAACAGCCTGGCAGGAGCGATGCTTAGTGATGAGCAGGGATTTTTCCTTTCACTGAATATTAACAAGTCGCACACTTTACTACATTTGACTGTGTGGAAATCTGATCTTTTCACATCACAGATTAATAAAGGCATTAAAGCATTAGACTTTGAGCTAAAACGTGGGATTTATGTGGTCTGACAGAAATTAAGTAGGGTGCTGAATTGTAAAAAAAAAAAAAAAAAGGAACAAATCGTCAAATCTTCATATTAAACAGCCAAATCGGGCCGAGTGACATTTTGAGTTGGGTATTACTATTTTTCAATCCTGTGGCAGCAGTTAATGCTTTTGCAAGGAAACCTCTAATCTTAAAATAGCCCTGAGGTTGCATGTACGATCACCAGGAAAGGGTGTAGAAGAGCTGCGCTTGACAAAGTATCCATGTATGATTGAATTGAAATGGTTTCACTATTCTTACAGAAATTTGCATTTGACATGTTTGTACTTTCTTATACGGGCTGGTTTGCACAGTTGCACTTTGAAATGCAGTGTTGGCAAATCTGCTATAAAAATTAACTCGCCTTGCCTATACTGTACCAAATTGATACGTGTGTGTTAAACTGGATAGCTTTTCATAGCATTTGTTTAAATTGTAAGTGCTGTATAGCTAGAAAAAGCACGGTAAAATATGCATTGAACTTCAAAGGACTGCAGAATTGCACATGCAAAATTACCTTTTGCCATGTTGTTTATTGCCTTTTTTGCAATGTTCTACTTCATTATACAAAGGCTCTAAACTGCCCTATAGGGATAATCTGTTTTAATTAATTGGCAATAAATGACGAAAATGCAGGTTTTATTTCTTGAAAAGTGATTTCAAGGGTTGATTACAGCTTTAGTGAGGCTTAGGGATGTGAGAACACGAGCATGAGTCCTTTTCAAATAGCATCAGAACTATAACAGAATCATTTAGTTTTAACCTTGTTTTTGAAAGTCATTCTACCATGACTTCAGCAGTTTGTCCCATTTTCCTATTTGCAATGACAGTAAGCTTGCAGTGGTCAACACACACTTTGTCCCGCTCAGGGCAGGCTGTGACTCACTGAGTGAATCCAGTCTTGGGGTGACACATGGCTAAATGGCAGCACATTTCCCCCCAGCTATATGTGGCTGTCTCACCATTAGCGCTGTGCCGGCCTCTGACTGGATCTTCCAAAGCTGCCCAGTGAGCATTTTAGAAGAATAGCATTGGCTGCATTTCTGACAATCTCACAAAACATTTTGAAATGTTAAAACATATCTGAAACAAGACACAAAATGTTGAGATGTCAAAAAAGTGGGTCATTTTGACATCAAGCTTAGAAAATTAACTTTAAATGAGGTTAGCCTTGAACTTAAAGTGGAGCTATACACACTCATGCAACTCAAGTCAATGTATATACGGAAAACAAATCAATATTGTCCCTTGTTCTCACAAAAGTTCATCCACCGAAACTCATGGATGGTGTAAATGATAACTAACTTAGTCCATAATGTTGTTCTTCTACAAACATTGATTATGCGATAATGTGTTCTCTAACTTGACTTGTTACTAGACATATTTATTCATTTTGCTAATATCACTGGAGGGCTGTTCAAGATCCTCCACTTTTTGAACCTCAATCTTAGTGTCTGCTTGTTTTGAATTGTCTACTATCCCTTTTACCTCTCAGTGTACGTTGTTAAATAAGGTCAATTAAGTGTATCTGTTTGTTACTGTGATCTTTTTTTTTTTCATGTACTCTTTGTCATTAAATGTCCTAAAAATAAACCCATGCAGTGCACCTAAACTGACAGCATGTGCTACAAACGAGAGGATATCAGGCTTCTATTTATCTCTGTGCTCCAACTTTCCTTCTAGTATTCACAGAGGAGCTGCTTTGGTCTGTCAAAGAGCAGTTTCTGTGCTGACAAGTGACAGCTGAAACAGAGAAAGTAAAGAATCGCTAGTCTATATGCATTTATAGAGCACAGCTCAGCATAAAAAGTAGGGTGCCGAGCACCCAAGTGTGTCAATTGGTGAAGTTAGTCTTTTACATTTTACATTACTCTGCACTCTCCTTATATATTACTCTTTGACCATTGGCTTTGGGTGTGAGGAAGGAGCACTTTATGTACTGTACTCAATGAATTATAATATAAAAATAATCCTTCAATAGGGGAAAAAAACTAAACTACTGAACATAGAAAAATAGAATTGAATAATAGAAACTTCATATAATAATAAAGTAAACTTTTTTTGTTAAAACATGTAATTTTAAGTGTTTTTTTTCCCTATTTTGTTAAAATGATCCTGTTACTAAAATACAACAACACAGCATTACTTCACTCGAGTCTCCAACCAACCAGGTTTTGCAACAACCTTACCAACCAATCATCCTTCTGCTATCTCCTATCTGCTGCTGGCAGTTTGTCATTCAAGGGTTCAGTCACCTTCAATCCATCTCATCAGTGTTGAGTGTTGAGTTCATCAGCTGTCCAGCCCTCATCACTTCCTGCATCCTTCTTTCACCACCACAAGAGTCTAGACTCCAGTAGAGGGGGCATGCTCTCTGTCCTAATACCCCCTTCCGTTGATTTGATCCAATCCCCAAAGGCTTTGCATGTTTCTCCTTCTTTTCTTCACAAAATCAGGTATCAGGTTCCTTCTGTTTGGAGATTCTTCCTTTGTGAAGTCAAAAAGAGCAGTATCCCCTCCCCTAGGTGGGTGACGCTCCCACAGCTAGGTGTTTGTTCTGCCCTCTGAGCCTGGCTTTTCACTGTAAACAATAAGGCATGCTGCAAGAAAGGCCAAGCCACCAAAGCCCTTACAGAGAGGCATGGTCAAACACAGCTCACCGGCCTTTAGAGCTATAGACAGAGACACAGCCTGTTCTGTTTGCAGGACTGAAATAGAGGGGTTAACGGTAAAATACAGGATCAGAGTGGTGGTCTAAAGTTGTTGAGAAGGAAGATAATGTGCAACCTTTAATGTATTTATTCTAATCTGCTATCACTACAAGCAGGTTTGTCTGTTTCGTTATCCAGAGCCAGTTTATTTCTATTGTCATTTAGTTTTGTTGTTAAGGGCAACAATGCCTGCATCAGGCTGCTGGTTATAGAAAATAAAAGACCAAAGATTCTATCTCTTTCTAACTGCAAGGACATCTGACTAAATTTGTAATGAGAACAGCTATTTATGGGCCGTCTGAAGGTCCTGGTAAGAAAACAGATAAAGTAGAATAGCTCAAAGGATTACAGTATATCACTGAATGTGGGTTCTGTTCACACTTAAATTGACATAATACAGCTATAGGCAGCATTGTGCAGATCATGCTGACTGCTGAGTTTCTTAAATGTCCACGCACAGGATTTCTGTCTCCCCAATTTTGTCTCTTGTGCTCAACGAATTGAAAAATAACACTTGAAAAACCTCAACAGGCCTTCCAAGAAACAAAATCCAGGTTTTTTTTTCTTCTGAATAATCCATGGACTACACTGTCAACAGCTTTAATTGGCAATGCCTTGTACCGTTGAAACCATACAAACGAAAAGAGACCAAAAGTGAGGGCTTTGGATTAAACTTTATAACAAGGATTTAGTTTCGGGGAAAGGCTCAGTGCTCCTTTTCCCATTCCTCCATGTAGTCAATGTTTTCAGCATCACAAATACAGTCCATTCATCTACGCTGTGTTGGGATGGACTGCTGAGGTTCTGTCTAACTAAGTGCCTCATGAGGACTCCAGATCAGCAAGTCAATGGAAATAAAAAATATTGTATTACTTCATGTTAATTGTTTCACATTTATGGATTGTTTTGAGGATGTCTGATTATAAAGCAACTAAAAAATTAAAATAAAAAAATAGACATTGACCATCTTTTGGTGTCTCTACACGCAGTGGGTCTTTTTGGCTCAACCTAAACAACCTGTGAACTGATATCTCCGTTAAAGACTGGGGACAGTTCTCAGTGAATATCAAAAGACTGTGAAGTTTATCCACGCTTCCAAAGCCTCCCCTCGCTTCAGCTCCCCTCCAGCACCAGCAGTGCTAATTTTAGCTTCCGACACAGAATACAACGCAGAGAACAAATTGTTTTATATCGAGAAATCTGTCTCACCAAACATTGCAACCAACTACTGGGCGAAACTAAGGTCATCATCTGCAGGCTATATGAGTCCTTTGTGCGGTTCTGCGAGCAAACGTTCGCTTGCTAATGTGGATGATTGTAAGTTGTGTATGTTATGGAGCAAAATCTTTTCCTTGTGCAAAAGCGCTATGAAACTATTCTACATTCTCTGCATCTCCTACTACTACACATACATCCTAAACTGTGGAGCCTTCTTACATTAATGGTATATTACATTGGTATCTTACTGGTGTCTTGTTCCATTTTTGTGCATATACTAAAATGCTCTAATGGAATTCCTGTAATGCACCTGCTGCACAGCTATCTCACTTGGGATGGATAAAGCTCCAGCTCATCTTATCTTATCCATTACATTCGTTGTACAGCTTTGTAAAGCGTTTAATGTCTTTTAATGTCTTTTTTTCTTTCTTATTTGATTTGTATTCATTGGATTTAAATAGACTGCAGCTTTAAAAAAAACAACAACTTATGTTTCAAACATGCAATTGCTCCTGGGAATATTTAGGTTTTCTTCCTATTTCTGTAGATAAATGGACCTGCAAAATACTGTCCATTGTTTATTTAGTTGTTGTCTCAGCAAAGACTCGGCCTGGGCGCCGTAGAACAATGCCTGTGAATATCACAGATATGAGATATATATCAGCGGATGCTCTTACTCTAGCGGAAGAGCTGCTTATGAACTGATTCAGTCTGCACACACACACACACACACACACACACACACACACACACACACACACACACACACACACACACACACACACACACACACACACACACACACACACACACACACACACACATACACATGACCACAAACACACACATACACAGCTTCCTAAGCAGCTACTCTAGAGTATAGTAGTAGAGTAGCTTAATAGCAGGCAGTATGAACAAATTTGATCATACAGGGCACTTCTCAGGGGAGATAGCATGGAAATAAATCATGTAACACTGAAAAAAAAAAGTGTGCACAGCAAACAATCCCCTGGTGAATAATACTCTGAGACAAAAAAAAAAACAACCTCTGTGATGTCTTTATTATCCTCTCCATGAATATTCAAATAAATACATAAAAATAAAATTAATATTTCATGCGTAATACAGTGGAAGCTTTGTCAGATTAGCATACTTGTTTGTATCAGCAGTAAGCTGTAGGCAGTTATCTTTACATATGAAATATTAAAAAGGCTGACATCGTTAATCATTCATCATAACTGATTTGGATATGATGTGTTTAAGTGCTCCCTTTGTTCATCACTTGGTTAGCATCACACCTTGGGTACATTTTCTGTAATATGATTGTTGCCATACACGTGGCATTGCCTGCCTGAAACACTGCAAAAGCAGTTTTAAATATATACAGTCCTTGTTAGTGGGAGTGTGTATGTTTAAGTTTGTACATGTAGGTTGAGCTATAAATCTATGTACACTATATCTATAATGCATACATAGCAGGGAACTGATTTATAGGGAAGAAGCAGCAGGATTGATTTATTTGCAAACATTCACAGTGGTCCCTTCTCTCTTGCTCAACTCCACCAGTATCTTCGTCTGTGTGTGTCTTTGCTCATGTTTTTTGCACATGACAGCTATGTTTTTTTTTAGAGTTAATTTGCATGCTGCTGCTTTTGGCTGGGGACTAAATAATCACTGCTCAAAGGTTTACACCCAAAAACAACACAGAAAAATGTAATATGGGCAAAGATCCCTGCAAGAATTTCTATATATTTGTTTATAAGGATATTGCTTCTCATGTGTATTGAACTTTAAAAAAAATAATAATAATAATAATTTTTAACAAGAGCAGAGCTAAAACTTAGAAGTATTAGTTTTTATTTAAATAAACCAAGCTAAGGTCCAGATATGTTCCTTGGCTCCATTGAAAGAAAGATTGCTGATGCAAGAACTAAACCTCCAAACAAATACAGCCATCCCTCTAACGTATAACATACAACATTTAAAATATTTATAAATCAGATATCAATTATATCCTGTAGTCTTAAGTAATGCCTTTCAAAAAAAGAGTGAAGTCAAACTTCCTCTGAGTCTGTTGTTCTTAGCTCTGTGTTCACACTGACGGGCAGCACTTCCTTCCACTTGTCTATGTGTCCCTCAGTGGCTGAACATGCTTAATTTATGTTTGTGAGCCTCTCCCTCTCTAACGGTTAGACCTGCCACCAGCCCCTCCCACACAGGGACGCTGTTTGTCGACGCATAATAGTGGAGTAGCTTCACAAATTGTATCGAACTTTCTCAACAAAATCAAATATGCTGTTTGGTCCTCAATGAATTCAGAGAAATGAGAGCCAGATCATCCTTGGGCTGCATTTCAGAGTTGAGATCAGTCCTACAAACGGCTGCTGGTCAGAGCACTGAAGAAGAGGTCGGGGATAGGGGGAGGCGATGCGCTGAGGGAGTTTGTTTTCGTCTGAGAGACGGATGCTAAAGTGCTACATGTACCTGATAGAAAGTCGCGTATTACACCTGGAAGTTGTCCTTTATAGACTCCGCCCACTAAATTCAGGGTTATGCTTTTCTAGGAGCATTAAAGACTCATGTCAAGCCATACAGTGGATTCAGTAGTGTCTGCTAAACAGAGTTCAGTTAACCTCATCGGGGCAGCATGATGTAACTCTGTTTCTTATGAGTAAGGGTGTGGAAGAGAGTTAGTATCTGGCAGTGGCAGAGGTCAGAATCCAGTGCACAGAGTCAACCTGCTAAGTGGCTGGAGTGGCATGGCTCGCTCTGTGCAACTTTGTTTGTTGTTCATTCACAGAGCCAGGGCTGGTGTGCAAACAGTCTGTTTTTTTTTTCTCCAGCTAACACCGAGAGCAGACAGCTATGAGACGGTGAGGAGATGTTCGACGAATCTGATAAAAAAACAAGGACAATCTTTATATTTTTCACAGAAAATCCCCGAACATTGAACATTTCTGTTGCAGTTGCTGTCAGAAACAAAAAGCCTTCATCTCTTTTGTTGCCCATGGGTTCCAGTGTTTTGGAGTCATCATCAACAAACAGGTAGCTCATTTAAATCTGTAATTGGATTTTTAGATTCAACCAGCACATTTGTCATTATCAAGTTTTGTTTTTTAATCATTTGCGCATGAAAATCAAATCAACTTATGACTCCCCGGGCTGAGGAGTGTTAATAAAGCTTCACTAAATAATAATACCTTTTCCTTGGCCTTAAAGATTCACCTTTCTAGCAAACGGCTTGGGTATGCAGCATATTAAAGCCAAGCCTTTTTCTGAATGCTTTTAGTGCATCGTCGCTGCTTGTTGTTGTCAATTCCAACACACTATACTTCAAACCATGATGTAGCCTGTCATTCAAAGTCAACTGAGCTGGCTTCAAAATGTTAGTAGTGAATGAGTGAACCTAAAATAATTCTGTGACCTTGCTTAATACTTAAAAAAAAAAAAAAAAACATAGTTCAAAGATGTTCATTTGCAGCTCAGCTGAAGACATAATAGCCTTAAAGTGAAGCCATAAAGAATACACGTCCTTCATATGCTGCTTAAGCCAAATGTTCATGACTTGGGAGTTTTAAATATTCGTCTAAAAAAAATGACCCTTTCACCGCTCTGCTTCAAGGACATGCTCAGTGGATCTGTGAGAGCACACTCTTCTCTCAGTCTAGTCTGTACTTTAAAAATGTAGAAACTGTGTCCTCATTGATGCACCTACCATGATGTAAATGTGCTACCTGCTCTATCTCTTACATCAAAGCCCTCTGGACACAATTGCAGAGGTCTGGATTACACATGTACCTGAAATGAACTACTGAAGGAGCATGTGCTTACAGGAATCAAAAAGGTTCTTATATAAGTGTAGGCTATAATTTGCTGTGACTTAATGTCTGAAATGTCTCTCTGATATCAGCTCAGTATCTCTGAGGATTGTGTTCAAATGTAAGATGAATCTGCAACAAGCCGTTTACATCGAGTGGGTACTTTCACTGAAGGAAGTTTTGGAAGCTGCCGGACTGATTCTCGGAGTACATGTTACTTTTTCTGAAGAGTTGCTGCACACTCTGAGGCTCAGAGTTTCAGCTGATCCACTCTATATTGGTAGTGATTTCCTTCTAGTTTTTATTCACTATATTTCTTTTTAGGAGTTTTTAACAATCAGCAATCCACACGAGGTCTAGATTAGCTTACAACCTGTTAGCTCCACAGTCTGTGTGTGCTGCGTTCTGTCAGTGCCATGGTTTTTTCTGCGTCTGACGGTGTGACCTGCCCCGCTGGGTCCGTCTCTGGAGCGTGAGTGCAGCAGAGCGCAGCCGTGAGTTGTTGTACACAAGGTTTCACAAGATCACAGGAAAACTACAAGATCACGCGGGAATGAATAGAAAAACCTTTCAAACAAACATGTTGCTTTGTCTTACTGAGGATGCTTTGCTGTTCTCCTGTTCTGTTTTGACTTAATGTTGGTAACGTGATGGAATGTACAATCAGGAGTCTGTTTATTGTGTTTTATTTTGAAATTGACCGGATGCTCGGTGTGTTTCCTTGTCTAACTTTCTGTCTGGGTCGCTCTATTCGGTTTAGCTTGCAACGGGCTCCGTCAAAAATATACTCGGTGCGTATTTGAAACAGAGCACGCTCTGGAGACGGACAGCGACGTGTGATGTGGAAACAGGAGCATTGACTTTAGTGCTGTATAGTGTAGTGTATGGACAACGACACACACAGACTATGTTGAATGATTGGCAGTAAAGTCTAGATGAACTGCAGTCACTGACAAGTTGAGATGTCAAAAAAAGTTGTCGCTCAGAAAGGCAGATTTCAGAATAGTTGACGCATTGCATTTTGTAATGTAGTGGAACATGACATCATTACTTCGGCTCTCACACGTGTACATGCACACTTTACCTTGCAAATAAAATGAAACATACATTAGCAGTGGATGTTCAATTACCTTGTCATGGTATATGATCTCACCTCTGCATCTTCCAAATGACTTATATCAGCATTTTCAGAAGACAAAGTTTGTGATGAGCTAGACTTCAATTAAACTGGACAATTCTCACCTGCGATCATGAGGGATTGTTAACCGCAGGACAGGCAGTGACATGCATATGCTTAACCACAAGGCCAATGCAATACAAATCAAGGCTCCCTTATAAAATAAATCCGATGATCTAATTTGGAGAAGAGGACAAGGGTTCACAGGAGGCCTAATGTGTGCTGAGTAATGAGAACAAGGGTTTCACCAGAACACAGACCTCATCAATAGAGTCTTTTCTTCATCTTGATTCGCATAAAACCTGTTGATTAAACACTGAGTGATTCAGCTGATGCTCTCCGTTGACCTCTCCTATTTGTAAAGGAGACAAATTAAAGTCCTCCATCAAAATGTGATCAATGCCAGAGAGGCTGTGGCTGAAATGGCACCGGGGTATAATGAAGCTATAATTCAACTTTACTGCGCTGTAATTTAATGGCGGACATTTGAGAAGCACCAGGAAGGGCTTATGTCTAACTCGTGGCTCCTTTTTATGTATCAGTAAATTGAACTTAAATTATCATTATTTCACAGCTTTTGTTATAACAAACATTACTTCAAGCAGCTCCAATATTTTGTGACTTTTAAACAGTTTTTATTGTTTCATTCAATAATCGTCCAATTAACTTAATCCCTGATGGATTGATTGATATGTGACTGTGGCAACAAAGCTATGTCAATTAAGACCCTGACACACCAAGCAGAGGGCAAAGAACTCGTGGGGCCGAAGGCCGACTGTGGTGTCACCTCACCTCGCCTCATGACTCCTTTGTCTGGGCTAAAAAGTTGCACTTGAACACACTGCACAGATAACAGCCGACGTCCAACCACCACGTACGTTCTGCGCATGCGTGAGAGGAAATAACTCTCCATGTAAGCAGACAGCAGTAGTCCGTTATTATGATAGGAGAAGACAATTTTCACACCGCTGTTGGTCACCATTCGTAATATACGTAATTTTAATCGAGGATAATGTCTGATAAAAAGTTGAGAATGGCACTGGCGTTGTCAGCCCTCGGTCTTTTAGTGGAAAAAGAAAAGAAGAGGCGACAAATAAGGAGAAACTGCACTAATGGGTGAAAGCATGGATACTACAGCGGCATGCTCAAGGGGCTTTCCTGAACCTGTGTCGAGAGCTGGAGTTCAATGAAACTTCAAAACAGCCAATCAGAGTGATTCCTCTCACTGTGATTCAACATCGAATTGGCCGAAAAAAAAGGAAGAAGGAAGAATAGGGCGACGATCGCTCACCGACGGTGCAACTATGACCGACGGCCGACGACCTCCTTGGTGTGTCGGGGCCTTTAGAGTCTTTCAGGGGGGCAAATCATTTCAATTTACAGATTCTTCATAGAGATGTGGAATCTGCACTCAGGGTCTGGATTTTCAGCATGGGAAGTGTTCTGGCTTCCATTTGTAGTACGTTTGTAGTCCAAGCTGTATTGACCAATCACGTATCAGCAGGCCTCGGTTGGTCCTTTGATTTATTTTTCAAAAAGTGCAGCTTACAGTTAAATATGTATAAGACATTTGAATTTGAGTGACAAATCTGTTTGACACATGAAAGCCAATCAGCATTTAGATTCCCCAACTACCTGAAACTGTCAGCTCTGACCTCCATTCAACAAAAATAACTTCTTAAAAGTGATCGTATTCTTATCTTGGGGAAAGACTTGAAAAATCTTGCATTTGAACTTTTTCCAAATCTGCATCATTATGTAGTTCTAAAAAACGTAATTGGGCCCGTTAATTGGAAGTAAATCACATGAAAATGGGTTTCTTTTTCGTGGCTCATACAGCTGATGTAAGTTTAATGAAAAACCTTTAAAGCTTCTGTCCAAACAACATGGCGCCTTTGAAACGTATGCACCGATTTTATAACATGAATAAATGATTTGGCTACTAGAATATTTAATCCATTCATTTGTATTCACTTCGTGTTTATATTGTGATTCCTTGGCGAGAATCGCAATAATTGCCGTGGCGTCATGACAGTTCTTCACTTCAAACTCAGCTATTTGTGATTGGAGAAATTTAGTGAAAGTGAATAATTTTGTCCCTGCTTTGAAACACTCTCATTTACATACAGGACAAAGCAACTAACCTTTTCTGAGTGCCACAAACCACACTAAGGCTCAGCGTAAATGCAAGGTTGCCAGGGTAAAAAGTATTCATCAGCCAGTGGGCTTACTTTAACAATATCTGCATGGTGAATAAATTGCTACATTCTCATTATTTAACCTCAATGGAAGGGAACATGTTTGCTAATGGCTTATCTGCTCAAGGTTGCTGCTCTCTAAACTAGGCTTTCACACTGTCACCTGCCCCAAATACATATGAATAAGGCCTCAGACTTCACAAAGCAGCTTTGGCATGCATCAAAAGTTCTTAATAAGACACTTTACCTGCAAGGCACCCCATAAGTGACTGCAGCACCAGCAGTTTCCATAGCAACATCATCTTCAATTTTGTTGGGTCAAAGTAGTCTCACATCCAATCACAGATGTATGGCATCCGATTTGCACGTTTCCCGTTTCCCAATCTGTAGAAAAAGAAAAGGTGAGATGAGAATGGTGGTAAGGTTCTCTTAAGCAGCATCTTTGTTGTTTCCTGCTGCATGATCATTCTACGAGGTGTGGAACACAAAAAGAGAGCGGAGGATTGTGTCGCTAAGAGCACTGTGATAGCATGCCCGATAGACGAAACACAGGACTTTAAGTCATATTTAATCAACCACCATTTAAAGTCTTTACAACAAAGTCTTTTAATACCCTCTCTAGTCATCAAATCCACGAGGCATTTGCCTCACCACAGAGAAAAAGAAGAGTTGCACTGTTTGGTAGAGGTGGGCACATGTTCACATAACATTTCATATGCATCTATTTCCATATCTGCAGCAGCTCTAGGAAGAACATTTCTTTAAGGTCTGTATAAAGGTAAAGCCCCTCCTATAATTCCAAGTAGTTTGAAGCCTCATAGAGTTTAAGTTAATTAAAGTGCAAAGCCAAAAATCTAATACAGGGGAATTAAAAAAAAGTGCTTTTCCCAAAACACAGAGGATGTTCCTCTTGAGTGAGAAAGTTTAGTTGACTGTCAGGATTTGAGCATTTCCAAGCCTCTCAAACCCCACTGAAGAGGAACACTGAAGGTATGAATGAAGGCCTGAGGAAGGAAAAGTCTGAAAAGACTGTCACCGCTCAGAAAGATTCTTTACACATTCTTTTTAGGAAAATAAAACACAAATGTAATGAAATGATTTTGCTGTGCCATTTGCTGCTATATGACAGAAATATTTCTACTCTGTAATATTACAGTACATGCTTTCTCTACTTTAACAAATTGATCAATAATTGCATTTTGTCCATTTCTCCTTTTACTGGCTCTTGGCATGAACGGCATATTAATATTCTCAGATTAATTGAACCAGAATGAGTGTAATTTGGTTAAATTGGTAGAAATGTATTGAAAAATTTGTACTCCCAAGAAAAAAAGAGCAGTCCCAAACCAGGAGTCAGAATTAGTGTAGTTATGTGGCTTTAGGTACATGTGTGACGTTGAATACATACAGGGACTAGAGTTTAGGAAACAGATCAGTGACTTTCAAATAGAAGACTTATAAGACACAGGACTGCTGGGAAATTCCCATAGCAGCACCAATTTTGTCTTTCATCATGGGAATTACAAGGTTCACAGCTGAAAAACAATATTTGCACAAAAAAGTCGAGCTCTGTGTTTCCAAAATCACTCGCTCATTCACTATTTCCTATGCATAGTGTTCACTGTAGTGGACTAAATAGTGAAAAAAAAACACTCACACTGGACGCTGAGAATGACATCATTGCTGTCTCACAATTAAATAAATAATTGGGGGAAAAAAACAAATAAATAATCAAAATAATGGTATGAATTTCCATGGTTAAAAATATTATACTCAAATATACACAATAAATATAAAATACTGTATTTTTAAGAAAGTCATGAAACATATTTTCACAACACAACCTACTTAATGGTGCATACAGATGGTCATATCATGGTCTAGTGCTTGTCCTCATCATTAGAAAACACTAACGTTACTCCATCCAAAATCTTTTTCTATTTATTCAAACAGATTCTAGATTTTGGTAAGAATGCAAATATGAACTTTTTTTCTTTTTATGTGTGTGTGCTGGTTATGCTTCTCTCGTCTGTCCACAATGGATGAGAGCAATCGTACATCACTTCCTGTTCGCAAAAATCTTTGAATTATCCATTCAATTATCTAAATGATTTATATTGCTTGGTTAGTGGCCATCGATTGTATATTATCTCACAAAGCATTGTGTGATACAATAAGGGAAACTATATATGGGACGATAATTTCCATTCATAATTTAGACAGCACTACAGAAATGGAGAGTTTACCATTTACTGAAGTGCAGTATACAGTGAGTGGCGACAGATTTTGGAAACAACCCAGGCCATCTGCAGCTTCTTGCTGGATGACGTGTGATGAAGTACTGTATCGTTTTTTTGTGTGTAGCATGAAGCACTGGGCAGCAATGATTTGCCAAACTGGCTCCACTCAAACAAATAAGAATCAACGCCAATATTTGTTTATCAGTTAGTTTTTGTATGACTTAGGAGGATTGTTTGCTGGTTCTAACCAAGGGATGGGGTGATTTTTTTTATAACTCAACTGTTTTGATTTCATTAAGGTCACTGAGGCTACACCCGTTTTATGTAGTCTATGGTTTTAACTGGTAGAGCTCAATTCTGGAAACATATTGGTGATTAGCTTGTTAGGCTTGGTCAATTTAGACTGTCGTAAGCAGTCAATGTGAACAGCAAGAATGATTGAATAGACCTCATTGAATGCATGCATCATTGTAAGCGAGATGGTTTATTGTGCTCAGCGAGTTGTCATAGTGTCCAGGCTGCAGTCTGCAAAAAGAAGTCATAGCATGCCTCACAACGCGCATAGCAACCATCTACTGCTTCTCAACTGACATTGACAACATGTTCGCCAGGTGAAATGGATGTTCATAAGAGAAGGAAAGGTGAGGCAAAAAAAGGGAGATAACACGAAAGTGAAAAGGCGCTAGTCACAAACGCACTGAAATGCTTCAAAATAAGTAGCATGCTCTCCAGTAAGGGATGAGGTTAGCCTACGTATACCCGGCATGGCTAGCAGAGTAGACTGGCTAATAACAGTGTGACAAAACTCCCCGCAGGCTACACAGTGATCACGTCTCTCTAGCAATAATGAGCGCAACACAGCTATCATATAACTTTGAAGGCAGTGTGTTTCAAACAGTCAAAAATGGTTAGCTAATGAAAGTGCATACCTACTGTAGGCTCACTTTGCTTTAAGTCAAACCTGTTGTACAGTGGCATGTATTTTGTTCAACTTTAGAATAAAACGGATTGGTATATGGAGACAAGTGAATACAAATGTGTTATACTTACATTGCTGTAGCAACCGATTTTAACTGAATGTAAAATTGGAACGAGGGAAACATTTGGCCTAGACAATGAGTTGATCGTATGGAAAGGGTGGCCTGGGGTGGAGTCAAACCCCAAACCTGAATTATTATCTCAGTCTGCCCCATGGAACAGGTATCACGGTTTACAACAAAGCTTGCACCCAGGGTTGCTGGTGTCTAATGCATTATTTCAGCAAAACAACAAAACCTTTGTCTTGAACTACAAACCATATTAATCATGTACTATCATTATATTGCTCAAATAAGACAAGGAGTCTTTCAATGTTCGTCAGATACCCCTAATGGACCTGTGAATAAAGTTGAATCAATGGAACTGTCTTTCTAACCTACAAACTGCTGTTTCATCTTAGGTTTCTTTTTTTGTAAAGAGACATGTGACCTATTATCTAACTGCATCCAGAGACATTTCAATCCGCCTCCATCGGTAATACCCTTTGAATACCAAAGGCGAACTTAGAGGTTGCAAACAATTCATATTTGCTCATTGGTCTGGCAACTTTGTTAACTAAAAAGGTATCACACTCTATTTCCAGGCCAACCATTCAAATTCTATGTTACTGTTGGAATATTTGGTCCAAAATTGGTTGTAGCGTAATGCAGGACGCATTAGGGTAAAGTGAAGGAGGGCAGATTTATTCAGTTTGCCAGCAACTCCAAGGGAAGAATACAGAATGAGTTGGAGGAAATGTCAAAGGGTGCCTCTAGAAAAATATGTTCTGATGTAAGAATTAAAGCAGAGCAACTAGTTAAGAAGTTAAATCTACCTTTTGCACAACTCCTCTATGAAACAAGCAATATTAATCCAAAGCCTCCTGGGTAGAAAATATATCTGGAGTTAAGGCATGTTCTACACGAACCTCTCCAAAATTACAGCTTTTTGTGTAATTTTTACGTTGTAGAGAAGCACCCTGCTTTGGTTCAGCAGTGACAAGAAGTGGAACAAAGCCACTGAAAAACCCACACGCCCTAAACTGTTTGAGTAGGTCACATTGTCATTAATCCCAAAATTCCCTACCTTCAAGCTCTGTTTCCTGTCCTCACCTACAGAGAGGAGACCTTTTATCTCCATATACCTGGTAGTCAGAGGCTGTCTTCAATGGTGCCAGACTGTGCTCAACTCCTAGAGAGCAGTTTTTATGCACATTAAAGTCCTGAAAAGTCTTCTGTATCATTTGGCAGCACCAAGCTCTGTGCCTGTGTTTGTCTGTTGTGAAGTTCTGTATCCGTTTGCCATGCTGAAACCTTGTCAGGGTGGAAAATCCCATTAGAGGGCACAGCATGCACTCGTAGAACTAAAGTTAGTCTTTTTTTTTTTTTATTATTTTTCTCCAGCGTGTAAATATCTGCTTTTACAGTGTCAGAGTCTTGCTTCGACACCTCCACCCCTTTTTAACTCGACCTGATAAAGCACCCGGCAGCTAAAGATAACACACTGTTGAGAGCCTCACAAACTTGCTCTTGCCTATTACTGCTGTAATGTATTTAGTTACTTGATGCCAGGAAAATGGAAGATGATATGTGGTCGGGCTACACAGAGCATATCTAGCTGTGCCTTATTAACAAAGGCTCTGACTAGATTTACAGTTCTTACTAATGCTTGTTATGTCATTACAATGACAAACACTATGACAAACTGCTCTGTCATAATAAACAATAATAAACAACTCATATTTTAAGATACCATTCACTTATTGTCATACTTATCATCCCTAATTCACTGTCCCAGTTCCATTATTTGCAGTTCGGTTAATAAATTCTGGGTATAAGGGGAGTTGATAACAAATCATTCAGTCTTTTACAATTGATTGGAGATTTCTAACACGGCTGAGTTTCATCAATTATAGAGTCAACAGCTCAACAGATTTTTCATGTACAAAATGAGAACAACAACCACAAGCACACACTGGCCCTTTAAGAAAATACTTAGGAGCTGCATGGTTATTCTTCTTATTCTGTACACTGCATTGAAAATCTATGGTGGCCCTGAACAGGACAAAGTAAGTAGTCTGTATAAAAGAATACAGACAACAAATATGTATTTGTAAAGCGTATTCAAGTTACTTCTATAAGGTTCGGAGCAAATAAATAGTACATTTGTCTCAAACTATACTTTTTTTTAATCTGTCTTGGATAGTGAGCGATCAACAGTTTTTGTTCTCCTTCAATACATTGTTAGCTGTCCTAAAAACTTGGTGAGGCAGAGAAAACTCCAGAATCGATTACAAAAGCAAGTTCCAAGAGAAAACTGATGTCTTTGTGCAGGAGGAGCAGAATCACACCTGGAATTAAATTAGCTTTGGAGGAGATAACACGTTTGGTTAATGTACTGCGCTGGTCCTAGGAGATCCATCGTCCAATGTTCGATGAAGTTAGGGCAGAAAGCCAAACAAGAAGCAGCAGTGATCGAAAGGACAGTTCAGCATTAATAGAGGTGTATCCGAGGTTTCTGAAGTGAAGACGATGCAGCCGCCTTCATGATTCTAAAGGGTTTTGACGTGTACTGATTGCATGAGGTTCGATTTCAACTACTTCACAGGTACACCGTCAGAGTGAACATGTTCATTTGAAATAAAAAACCTGGAATGTTTTACTTAAAGAGAAGGGCCTTGTGTGTTAAATTATTATGCACAAATATTCACACAAATCACTGAAGTGTTGTGTGCGCTTCTAATGTGCAATGAGAATGTGTTCAAGGCCATGCAGCATACATATCATCACTCAATCAATCTTTATTTGTAGAGTGCCAATTCAGAATAAATGTTATCTTTACAAAAAGCAGTTAAAAGACCTTACTCTTTGTTATATGACAAAGACCCAATGAGCACGGCACCAAGCAACATTTAGCAAACGTTAGAGTGACAAGAAAAACCTCCCTTTGAAGAGGCAGAACTCTTGAGCAAAACCAGACTCATGATGAACAGCCATCTGATGAAACTGCGCCGGGTTTGAAAAATGGGAGAGAGGAAGATGCAGGAAGAAGGAAAGGGACAAACTGCTGCATAGCTGCAGGCCATCGCCACCAACGATCCAAAGGAGCCTATGAGAGCTCAGGAGCTCCCAGGAAGTTTTTGTGATTATCAAATAAGTGCTACGACTTTCTGCCACAGTTGTATTTTAGACTTCAACCTCAATTCTTCACACCAGTGGTCATTACTTTCAGTACTCTCATTATCTGAAACGATGACAGTCTTTAAAAAAACATTTTTGTGGGTATAATAGTCAGTAAATTAACAATTGTATAAAACCATGCGAGCCAAGAAAGTCCTGAAGATTTAGAGGCTGTTTGAGTTAATTATTAATAAATTGAGTGGTTATCTTTTTACTGAACTAATCTAGTAATCATTTCCACACCACAGATCCTTTCCCTTTTCTTTACAAAGAGTAAGTCATCCTCTCTTATCTCGTCTCTATCAAAACTGAGAATTTAATTAGAATCACTGGAGCTGCTGCAGCTCAATATTATCAGAAAGAAAAACCTTGTGGATGAAGATTACTGTCGATGAGTCTCACATGAAATTAAAAAGTTGTACATAGAACTGTATGGAATCAAACCTTCATGTATGCTATTTAATCTGTAACTGTTTTTACCGAAGTCAGTAAAGCAACTTGAATCTCACACTGACAACATGTTGGTTCAATTTCTTGAATAGTTGAATACAATAAAATCAAGAATGGAGGGTCTCATGCATTAGGACACCACGGCTGCACTAAGGATTTACACGTTTTGCATTACAAATAGTGACTCTTGTTGAACATGGTCATGTTTTTTACTCGTGGTTGATCACTGCGTTTTTTGTGTTGTTATTCAGTTGTGAAACATCTCTAGTGCTACATAATTATTCAGGTTATCCAAAGTATTCATCGTACTTTAATGAGGCTAGGTCGATGTAGGATGAAGAGATGACACGCCTCAGTGAAATAATAATTACGTAATGGCTGAGGGCGGACAATTTGAACAACCTTCTCTACACCGAGTTTCAGGACAAATTTTCAGACAAAAATTGAAGTTTTTTTAAATTAAGATTCATTTTTGGATTTTGACTTTCATTTGATAGGTCAATGGATAGAGTAGGAATCGGGAGAGAGAGAGAGAGAGAGAGAGAGAGAGAGAGAGAGCGAGAGAGTGGGGAATGACATGCAGTAAAATAGCCGCAGGTCGGACTTGAACCGGGCATCCTGCTTGGAGGACTATAGCCTCTGTACGAGTTCCGACCTAACCGCTCGGCTGTCTGCGCCCCTTGAATTTTAATTCTTATCCACTGCTTTGTTGTAAAGCAGAGACAAAAGACAGTATTTTGTTCTTTGTTCTTATTGTCCTTGGTTTATATGAATGATCCAGCTAATTGCTCTTTGATTCAATGACTACAGAATCTCATTTATCTCAACCACAGACATCAGAAATGGTCTGCTAAACAAACAGTGCCTCCATGGAATGGCTAATTATTTTTATTGGAGAAACAAAGGAAGTTTTGAATACCTGAGCTCTGCTTTTTCTGTAATTCTCTCCAAACTTCTTTCATTCTTTCATTTGAACACAGTGTTCTTCATAGATGTTGAAATCGTAATTATAGAGTTTTCTTCTCTGGTTATCAAAAGAGAAAAGTCAAACAAAGACTTGAATCAGCAGAAGATTGAAAGCATTGAATATAACAGCCAGGGATGGTCATCATCGTTTTCTTTCATTTTATCATAAGTAAACATCCATTGAGCCACTGCAACTCATGACCATTTTATTATCAACATCGTCCTGGAACTCTTCAAAATCTGAAGAGTATGTGTGTGACTGCGAATATTAGGGGCTGATTTAGCTCAGTGTTTACAGCATGTGCCACATCTAAGGACTCAATCTTCAATGCTCGACTCCCACCCGCAGCTCATTGCTGCACATCATCCCCCACTCTCTCCTTCTAATATCTACTGTCTCTCTTTATTAATAAAGGTGAAACAGCCAGAAAAAAATATTGAAAAAAAGGACAATTAGTTTTGTTTTTAACATTATATACTTTACATAATACTGTAAATAGAATAATTGAAAAGCTGCAGCTTTAGGGCTCTGGTTTCTTGACCGTGTTGTATTGCTGTGTAAGTAAAACCAGCCCTCAAAAGAACGGACAGTTTCTACAGCTGAGTAAAACAGGATGAAAATAATAAGCTTATTGTTGCCCAGATAAGTCTGATTGCAAGTTTTGTTGGAGAATATGGAACTTTCTAAATGTCCACTAAAAAGATGAGAGGTTTGTGATCTACTTCTATGTGAGTCTATAACTCTCATCCATTCTTTGGCATGTTTTGTGCAGCTTCAACTTTTAGGCTGCTTTCAGTTGATACTGGAATCATTTAAAAACGAGTTAGAAAATGAGAAACATAGAAAACAGATCACAAATGAACTAACATGAGATGTGGTGTGTTAATTGAACGGCTGATGCCAAGAAATATTAGATCATTTCAGATTTACAGTCGAACTGGTGCAGCAACAAGTCCAGGACAGAATCACACTATAAAACACAAATCCAATTAATGAGGTGTACTTAAATTCTGAGCACCACGACATCTCCAATATGTTCATTTTTTCTTAACACCAGATTAAGACGATGGAGATAAATGACGTGACATTTTATCAGACAAAACAACTTAGTGAGCATTATTGTTTTCCTTGCATTCCTTTTCATAAAGAGTGAGGAAACATTTACATTTGTTGGATACAAAATCAATGACACTGGTCGATGTCTCTCAGGTAGTCAAAAAACAAACAAACAAACAAACAAGCATAAATTCAACATCTGGAAAGCGTGTGACAAAATCCTGAATAGACATGCTGCTACTTTAATTTGAAGTAAACATTGTGTTTAAGGTTCTTTTGTGCCGTCTTTACTGGTACATTCAATCTCTTAATTCAGGTTTAAGGAAAACAAATGATAACCTTTGCAAAAAAAAACATTCACATGTGCTTGTATTGTACTGAATGAGGGAGGATATATGGCTTTCACACGGCAGCCACACCCAGTGGAGCACAGTGCACCTCTGAAAATGTGCTCTGGTGTTTCCTTATTCAAACAAATCCCTGTTAAGGTTAAGGTGTATATAAACAAGCAGATGCATGAACGTGGCCTCTTCCTGAGAAATATCGGAAAGAAGATGTTTTTGGAGGCCTTATATAAGTTCATTTAATAATGCAGCACTCCCAGCGCTCAGATCCCCCCCCCCCCCTGAAGTTGGTTGCTGTGTGGCGTTGCTCTTATTAAGCACTCAATTAAAGCCATTCCCAAGGAGAGGCAGTGTGCAGCGATGTTTGAATTAGGAAACGTTGTGGGCTCAGACAGTCTGTGAAGACTTACCCCAAACGACCGCGGGTGCCGTGAAACCAAAGGGCTGGAAAGTGACAGAGCATCATGAAGCATTGCTAAAGCAGAGAAATGTCTCTAATATGATTGGATTACAAAATAGGGCATTTATGGAACCAATGAGACTAGATAAATAGAGCAGGGAATGAAGCTGTCTCAAAGAGCCGTCTTGGATCTTTTTTTTTTTCCCTTCCACTTTAATCTTAAAATTAAAAATGAACAGAGAGAGGGGAATAGGTAGACAAAACAGAGAAGCTCTACTTTATTATTTTCAAGTGTGCTTATCCCTGACAGGCTCCCTATTCACAGCAGTGTGCACACAATCGCTTTTGATGGTGAAGATGGGATGTATTTGTGAGTCAATAACACTTAGCCTTGACCCTCCTTTCACTGAATTAGGCAAAAAAATGTTTCTCTCTCTTATTGAGAGTAGTGCAGTGGGTGGAAGATTTGTCTGCAGACTCCTGCAGTTTAAAAAAAAAAAAGATTAGTTTCAATGAAAGTCAGTCTGTGCAGTGCGGGTACAAAAAAATCAAACAGAAGGCAACTGAAAGCTGCTCTGAAGAAGTTTTCTGCACTAATTACATTTTGTATCAAACGAAGTTCCCAAAAAGGAAACCAAAATTCACAAACTGGCACTGTATGATATATCCTTACAATTAATTGTCTACTATCTTCCTTTCAAGTCTTTAAGCCACATTCTCTGTGATACATGAACATTCAATCCATCTTCACTGTATCTCTGTGGTTTGCTGACACTCCTGGTACAGCAGTCTGCTCACTACTACCATACCTTCTGTTTAAGTTTGACAAAGGAGTAAAAATTCAGTTTTTTTTTTGGTTTTTTTATAGCAACCTGCTTCTTTGGGCATGATTTGTACACCACTCGCTGCTTGGCTTGTCAAAAGAGCTCCATGATGCCAGTTTCAAACTAGTAAATGCATGGCATACATAAAACCACACCGCTCTCCGATAAAGTAGAATCAGGAGCCTGCAGCTTCCTCATCCATTACGGTGCTGCTGTGGAAAATCTCACAGCGCTGTTTACTTTAAAAATCCAGCAGAGTGGAGCAGGGCAAAAAAAAAGCAACAGTGGTAAACATCTGATACCTGGCAATTGTTTTTATTTGCTACTTGGTACCATGCACACCCACGAAAAGAGTGATTTTAACCTGATCAGCAGGGTAGGAGCAATATTACACACACTTGAGATAAAATATTGCAGATTAGAGTAAATCCAAGGGTGATGGATACTCGACAAGAGGTGATTCCCAACCGGGGAAATTGCTTCTAACAAGAAGCTGTGAAATAGATTGATATTTATTTTTGCTCTATTCTCTGCTTTTTCCTTTAACAGTTCGGTATAATAACTATTTATCTTTAAGACTTACCCACTGATTGATTTTCTCGTTAATCAATTAATCATTTTGTGCGATAATAACAAAAAACGCCTCTCACAGTTTCAGTCAGAAATCAGAAATGCAAAAGCAGCTAATCTTCACATTTAAGGCGCAGATATTGGAGAAAAAATATACTAGAAAAATGGCTCAAATGGCTATTTGATGATCAGTGTGCCTGCCTTTAAATTTGATCGACTGACCAGTCAATTAATATTTTAGAGATCTGAAACCAACTCGTTCTGGCCTCTAAAATGAGTATTGTGTGAGAAAAACAAACAGCTGGATTGCTTTGTTTAAAGGGTTTAAAAAGCAAGAAAAAATAATTGGGAACTGTTTTACACACCGACAGTCGGATTCTTCGATGTTCCTAGTTGTTAGTAACCGAGCAGTAGTAAAGTCCAAAATGTAGACAAAGGCGTGGAAAACTACGAAAGCATGTTGATAGATGAAGCAACAAGTCTCACTCCCCTGTCCTCCCTCACCAGCTCCCACACTGCATTTGTGCAGATTAAACATCAGATAAGCTGATGATGATCAACCAACGTCACGAGGGATGGAGTGTAATATGAGTGCATGTGAGAAGGCAAGGAGAGGTAGATAAGGAAGTGGACAAATATTAAGAATATGCATACTCTCTCTCTTCCTTACACTCCCCGTGCTAGCTTTTCCTGGAGAGACATGAAATAAAAATGACCTGGATGACACATTTCTTTGATACTTCCTGTGGAAATGCGCAATAAAAATTTCATGCCACGCCTCTAAATGCACCTTTCCCCGAGATACTTTCACTGTCACTTCTGTGCCTCATCACTTCCGTCTGGCTTGTTTGCTTGTAGGATGTGCGCTGCCATTAAAGGCCTGTTTCCCTGCGATGTTGCATCTGGGCTTGCATCGAGGATCCCATTAGATTCCAGCCAACCACAGGGGTTAATTTCGCATCCACTCTGTTACCTCATAGATTAAACATCTGTTTTCTGTAAAGTTTGGATCGTAATGGTTGTTAGATGAGTTGCACAATCTGCTCACCACTCCCAAGACTTTAATTCAGCCATTTTAAGAAGCTTAAATATTTATGCTTGGATCTGCAGAGGGTCTCGTCTCTCTTGTCTCACACTTTTGAGGAGCTATCATATGTTCATGTGAAGAAAAAAATAAAATCTCATCTCCGTTGTAGTCATCATCAAACCCCTTTGAGGTGATATGTTGTCTTTTTCCCTTGCTTATCTTCTTCTGAGAAGTCTATGCAGCAGATCACACAAACAGCTACTATAGCAGCTCCTCAGTCAGCCATAGATTTATGAATGAACAACATACATCATCAGATGGAGGCTTATCCGCCAGGTGCTATCATCACACACGCACACATTCACTGACTGTGTGCCTGCACACGCCAGGTTTACTTAATGTTTCCAGAGTGGAAAAAAAAAAACTCTTGCAGGAGTCACTTTCAGTTATGGCGTGAGGGGGGCAGTTTTGGCAGAAGTTGTCATGTCAGATATGCTGAAGCTGCACAGATGTTCATATCTATTAAACATATTAAAGGAGGCTTATGTGGCATCAGACTCCAGGTCCACCGTGGGTCTTAACTGGACAGCTACATGAGTGACAGATGTAGGGATGAACATCATTAAAGTGGTAATAAGGTGGCAAAAAGCCTGATGAAGTCTGACCTCCATTTAGGAGCAACAAACCCAACTAGGAATAGAACCAACATCATGAATTTTTTTTTTTTTTTTTTTTTTTAATTTGGGGGTTGTTTTTATCCTTAAACTGCATAAAGGCTATCTGGTTGTGTTAATCTTCCAATATTACATTTCAGAGATGTAAACATACTATAGGCGAGCTCCAGTTCAAGTTTCCCACTGTATTTTTTTGGACGGTTTAATCCCTGGATTTCCGGGACTATAGCCTCCTGATTCCCGGGGCCGCGGTAGGTGGTCATCATCTGCGACGGCAGTTTAATCAGCAAATCTGCAGGGATTATTCATGGGAGGGTCAACGCTGTGAGGCTTACTAAACATCTGCACTGATCGCACACACTTGCGGATTACTTTGCTTCCATCGTGGGTAGTCAGCAAACGAGATCAGAGGAGGGTGAAATTCAGAGAAGGCAATCCTGGAACTACAGCCTCTGTAGCACGCTGCAAGGTTTGAATCTAATCTGTGAAAAAAAAAGTTAGGATGCAGACTGGATTGAATGTGGTGGCCGAGCTGATCTGATGAGAGATTAACTTCAGTGGCACTAAAGTATAAGGGAGGGAGCAATAACAAAAACAGTCATTAAGAATAAACAATCTTACCTGTCCTCTATGTCTCCAGGGAATTCAGTCTCACATTAATCCGTATTATTTCCTAAACAAAATTGTGCACACGGACATCTCTGTCGAGTCGCGGCGATGCTGCCAGCCAAAAAAAAACAAATATCCGTGTGACTTGTGCGCAAAAGATGCTGCTCTTCCTTTCTTGCAGCGCTACATTCAGCAGCTGGGCTGCGTGTGTCCACTACTGTATCTCCATCCCTGCCTCCTTTCTGTGTTGACGGCGCGTGTTGTCTCGCTGGTCGCTTATTGAAAAGTGAAGCCTCGATGTGCTCACTCCCTCCGATGCGTCAAGTGTGCTGCTCTCTCTCTCGCTCTCTCTCTCTCTCTCTCTCCTTCCCTCCCGCCTTCCCTCCCTCTACAAACTAGGCTGGAGCGGAGTGGGACACACACACACGCGGCAGGCGGAGAGAAACAGAGACAGAGGGTAGAGGAGGAAGAGAGAGCGCTGTCTTGTCTGTCTTGGCTCTCCCCAACCCCACGACCAGCCTCCTCACAGCTCCGGCTATCCAAGCGGAACAGACTCCCTCCCTCCTCCTGGTACTGGGCTACTCCTTCCACACCTCCTCCCTCCCCTCCTCCTCCTCCTCCTCCTCCTCCTCGTGCTGCTGCTGGGATGTCCAAGCAGTCTTGAATGTTGATGGACCACACTGTTAGTGAACAGCCTTTGCACTTTATATTTTAGCCTTATACACAATGCACCCATTTCATGTTCTCAACTTTTCTACCACATTTGAAGATAGACTTGAAGTGTCACATTATCAATGTATGATTTGGGGAGCACACGCCCTATTCAACAGCACACAACTAAAGGGCAACTCCATTTTTTTTTTACCAGCCTAATCACATAGTTGACAGAGTTATAAAAGGGTTTTAATTGGCCTCCTGCACTTAAAACACATTTGAATAGTTAATTATCGGTGAGACGTTTTGTTAATCTTTAATTGGCGGTTGGCTAAATTGCTTAAAACCCTTTGAGCACTCACGCTGTAGTGAAACATTTATAGAAACATTAGTTCAAAGGCAGACCACAGGTGTCTGGAGGAAGGGGACACAACAACCAGAACCCCCCCCCCTCCCCCCAAAAAATACATTTTCCTAGACTAAAAATAGCTAAATTCATTAATTGTTTTAATTTGTGTGGACCTTGTCAGCGGTTTTCAACAGCTGCACAGGTGTGATCCTGAGAGGGGGTCAGAGCCAATTACATTTCTGTCTCCTGACCATGGTCACAACACATCATTTTGTCCTTGCAGTCCACTTATGAGCTATTGTTTGTTTTTGTTGAACATTTTACGTTAAAAAGCACTGAGAGATTGACAGTTCCAAGGAAGAAGATGTTCGCTCACGTTATGACTTTAAAGGTCACATATTATACTCCTTATAGTTTAAATAACTTTAGAGGTCCCAAAAGACATGTCTGGGAAGTTTTTTGCCAAAAATCCTCGCCAATCCTGTATTTTGAACAGTAATGGTTCTAGACCACTTTTACTGAAGGGGCCAAACTGGGGCCAGTTGTTTTGTCGGAGGGCAACATTAAATCCAGGTGAAAGATGATCGCTTTAAAAAATATATTATGCCAGATAATAGCGCACATCATTAAAATACCACAACATAAAATACCATGATTAATATTTGTTTCATTAACAGTATGTAATACTAGAGTGTGAGTCTGGTTCTAGAGTCAAATACTGTGTATGTGTATGCTGTTTCTGCATGTGTCTATATGTTTCAATGCAAGTGAGCTGTGTTTGACCCCGCCCCTCTTGAAGGGCTGTGGTGAGATGCAGACTCAGAGGGCAGAACAAACCCACCTGGGGGTTGTTGCCCTTTGTGATGTCACAAAGGGAAAATCTCCAAGAGGCCTGTCTGAGCCACACAATTTCTGAAAAGTGGAGCCGAACAAAGACGGAGAGGATGGACTGATCTCATAATTGGGGGGTTTGTTGACAGGCTATGGACCCCACATGTGAGAAAAACATGGCAAAGTGTATTTTGCATAATATGTGACCTTTAAAGCCTATGTGCAGTCATTTTCACTGTTTATTTATGTCATGTCAATATGTTTATGCTATATACAATTAAGTTATACAAATATTACTGGATTATAAGTAAATACAATGATGCACAGGTCAGGGTCAGAGGGGTGGTCACAGTGGTGGTCAGGTGGTAGAGTCAGTTGTCTCTCAACTGGAAGTTTGGGGGTTCGGTCCCCAGCTCCTGCAGCAACATGTCCGATGTGTCCTTGGGCAAGACACTCACACCTGAATTACTCCCACTGCTTTGGCGGCGCCGTATGAATGTGTATGAATGGGATTAGTTACATCTGATGGTCTCACTACATGGCAACCTCTACCATCAGTGTGTGAATGGGTAGGTGTGACATGCAGTGTTAATGTAGTCAGAAGACTGAAAAAGAAAAGTTATTTTAAGAGTAAAAGGTAAATGGACTTTTCTAGTCTCCCGACTACTCAAAGCGCTTTTACACTGCGTGTCACAGCTACACATTGACATCCATTCACACACTGATGGTAGTAGTCTCTATGTAGTATCATCCATCAGAAGTAACTAATTAAGTAACTAACCATTCATACACCACCACCGAAGCAGAGGGAGACATGCAGGGTTAAGTGTCTTGCCCGAGGACACATCGGACATGTTGCCCAGCTGGGGATCCTCGACCTTCCGGTTGAGACGACGACGACTCTACCAACTGAGCCACAGCCGAGTGGTCTGAAAGCATTGCTTTTCTCTCGTGCCCTTGGTTGCTAGTTTATCTTTGTGTGTGTGTGTGTGTGTGTGTGTGTGTGTGTGTGTACATGGTTGGTGTATGGTCCCTGTGTGCACTCTATAGAAACAGGTGTATTGTATTGTGTGTTGTATGGGATGGTGCATACTCCTTTTACAAATATGTTTTGGTTTAAAGGGAGCTCTTGAATCCACTTATTATTATTATTTCATTTAGTTTTTTCACGTTTTTTTCTTTTCTTTTTGTTTATTATTTTAAATGACTTTGTATTCTGTTTGTTTATATTTGTCTTCTGTAAAGCACATTGAGTTTATGTTTGTATGAAATGTGCTATACAAATGAAATTGAATTGAACACAAAAGCGCTATATAAGCTCAAGTCCATTTACCATTTACAATGGTAGCCACCTGATTTCATACCAAACAAGAGGTGTGAATCATTCATAACTGATCAGTTTTAATCTTCACATTGTTATTGATGGAACTCTCCCTGTCACATCATTCATGTAATAAACACCTAAAAAATTTACAGTGCCCATTTTGTGGAATACATAGCAGATAGTAAAATAATGCAAAAAATTGAAGTGCTCTCACCTGCAAATCAGATGACACAGTGTAGGAATAAGTTGCACAGCCTTGGATGTTAAATAAGTATATATACCAATACAATAAGTTATATGCCTTCTTCTCGACATATACAACATATATGTGATTACAGTAATTACTTGCCTACACGACTCTTCTGGATCTGAAAGCTAAAGAGTTCCATTTTATGGCACAAAAGAATCTCCACCACTTACTCATAACACCTGAAGATCCCAGGATGAAATGCATGTTAAAGGCTCCTTCCTCCCCCCCTCGTGCCTTTAGTAGCAAAGGCATATTTTGGACAGGACAAAAGAACATTCCAGGTGTGTAACATGTTTTTTTTTTTTAATTGTATTAACTCTCAGGTTGTGTGTTTATTTCATTGTTCTCATTGGAAGAGTTGAATGCAGTCATTAGTACAACAACAGGTGTTTTACATGATTGCTGTCCATTTTTCTACAAGAGCTCTGTGATTGGATGTAATTGAATTGCTGCAATGAGTCCCTCTTCTTTCAATATCACTGGAACATGTCTTACAAACTGCATGTGGCTGTTATTTTCCAGATATGGTGTAAGACTCCCACACTGCTAAGATTTTCTTTCCTGTTTGAACAAATCAGAGTTTTGCGTATGACCTTGACTGTGTTTGACTTCCCTTTTTGCCTTTTCCCCTCGGATTTGTCTGCCTGTGCTTTTGGACTTTTTGTGTTCTGATCTGGACCGTTGAATAAACCTGCCTTTATGCACTATACCCTCTGGAGTCTGCTTTTGAATCCTTTTGGATTGGAATGTCTTTATGTCACAACCAGTATAAGACTTAAACTTAAAATATGACCAAAAGCAGACTTGCTCAAAGATCAAATTCCAAACAGAGTAATGCAGGTTCTAAAAACAATGCATGGCAGAAGAAACGAGAATCTCTATCTGTAACTCTATACACATTTATGGAACATAACATAATACCTCAGTTCACTGTAGTTTAAGGGATTGAATAGGATCGTCATATACACTTGAATGAATGGCAACCTAACAGCATTATTGCAGTAATGGAGTCTGTAATCACTTGATCAAAGAGGCTCTGAAAATGACCTGAAAACTTGGGTCAAAGTCAAAGTCAACTTTATTGTCAATTTCAAAATATGCCCGACATACAGTGGAATCGAAATTGCAATACAACCAAAATAAGGTAAAATAAGAGAAGGTAAAATAGATAAAATAAAATGAGGTACAAATAAGATAAATAATATTTACAGTAATAAATTCTAAATTGTGCAAAATGGTAAATAAAATAAATAAAATACAATTTTAAGAAAAAGTAACTTGTGCAATATGTGCAGTGTGCATTAAACTGATTGATAATTAGTTATTATTCCAGAGTTCTTGGTGGCAAACGGGAGGGGGTTTCAACGTCCAGTGTTCGTGGGGGCAGAGGGGAGGGAAGGAAGAGAGGGGAGAGAGTTAAGCTTCCTGACAGCTTGGTGGAAGAAGCTGTTTCCCAGTCTGGTGGAGCCGGCCCGCAGGCTGCGGTACCGTCTCCCCGATGGCAGGAGGCTGAAGAGGCTGCGTGAGGGGTGGGTGGGGTCACGCACAATACTGGTTGCTTTGCTGGTGAGGCGGGTACCGTAGAGGTCCAGAAGAGAGGGGAGTGGGACACCGATAATCCGTTCAGCAGCCTTCACTGTGCGCTGCAGGGTCTTGCGGTTGGCAGCAGTGCAGCTCACATCTTTTCACAGGATAAAATAATGTCCACATGACATTTTTCAACAAAAAATTAAAATATAGTTGCAACTGCTAGACCATTGATGGAACAAATATGAAAATAGGAATACATTTATGCCTACTCTTGATGGAAAAGAAAATGAAATATAGACATTTTTTGATCAGTCAGGAACAATAACCTATTTCTATATTGAGTTTTATTGAGGTCAGTGTCAAGGTCGGATTGTGGGAAGGAACACCCAAACACAGAGTAAAATACAATGATTATTTTCTTCATAATATTAACTTATGTGGATCTGGCTGGTTAAGGTTTGTGTAACAAAACCACCAGACGTTACAAAATCGTATAATAATAGCATCAACAGGTAATGTAGACAGATTTGAGGAGGGGGAGCACGGAAGTTAAGAAACAGTATGGACCTGTTGGAAGTGGGAACAGGTGGGTAGTTGTGGAAAGAAGGGGAGAGTCTGAGGGTGAGCCTCATTTTCACTGGTTTTTACGAGCTTGCAGCAGCACGTGAGCTGCAACTGGGCCATGTTGATCACGGGGGCTGTGTGCCTGCTCTAAACTGGTCAGTCAAATGAAAAGCAAGAGGTTTCATAAAGCCTGCATGTACTACTTAGAAGTGCAGTGTTGTCCCAGGTGTCAGGCACTCTAAGGGGGTCATTTATTTAACTTTTCTTCAGAGTTAAAACATTTTCAGTAATTCATTTTTGCTTCACTGTGATCTTCAGAAATCAGATCAATATCTTGGAATAAAACAGCATCGCGTTTTATAGCAATTGCTGCAGATCAGTTCCACCTATTTCTCATTATTTTTTTAAATCCTTGAAAAGTTGTTTTTTTTAAACTGTTTTCACTGTCGCTCCAATGTGAGCAGTTATTCACTCCTTTTCTAGGTCATATCTAATAACAAACACCCTCACGGATATGAGGTATATGGGGCAAATCTTATCAAATGAGACCTGCCTGCAATCTGATGCATATCTGCTAAAAGGCCCTTGAGAGAAAAATGGAAAAAAGAAAAAAAAACAACACTTGGGGTATCTCCCTTGTCTTATAGTACTCTGATGCTAGTCTGCCTTTTTTGTTGGTCTTTCTATGCCTTCATTGTTAGAGATAGGACAGTGGATAGAGTCAGAAACCAGGGAGAGAGAGAGAGGGGAACGACATGCTGGGAAAGTAGCCGCAGGTCGGATTCAAACCTGGGCAGCCCACTCTTGAGAACCTTTTCTTTCTTTTTTTTTTTTTTTACATACTTTATTATTCCTTGAGGGATATTCTGGTTTTACTCTCTGTTATTTAGAGACATGCCTTTCACACACATAGACCCGAAATACACACATGTACAAACACAACCTAGTATGGACATGCATTAGTGTAAGGATGTCAGAGTGGGGCTGCTCCTCACTGCTACACAAGGAGCGAGCCAGAGCTGTTGGGGGTCCGGTGCCTTGGGTCAACGGCACCTCAGCAGTACTCAGGAAGTGACCTGGCACCTCTCCAGAAACCACACCAACTTCCATATTTTGGTCTGCATTGGGACTTCAACCGGCAACCCTCCGGTTACCAACCCAAGTCCCTACCGACTGACTGCTGCCTCCGTACATAGGACGCCCCAACAAATGCCTTTTGAATAAAATCAGGAGTACACTTCTCCCAGCAGGAAACATTAGACTGACTTACTGATATTTGGGTTTTTTAGAACGATTGGAGACCACACACATCACACCCAAGAATGACTAGACTGAAAAAAGAACTGCTTTAAATATACTTGAATTTGATGTTGTAGATTTACAGAAACATTTTTGTTATTTACAAAAGGGTTACTAAACCCTATACGTGTATCATGAATCAGGGATACAGTGACGTAATGAACTACATAACCTCACGCTTGAGTGCTTTGTGTAAAAATGAGTCACTGAATTAATTCCACATTAACAGCTTTTTACAACCCCATGAGTTGTTTTTTTTTCCCACAGACAACACATCATTCATCGCTTTCTGTGACCACTCAATAGGAAAAATGGCTCCCTTCAATCAAGCTGGATTGCCCTGAAGGATCGATATTTGCCACTGATATTGACATGAGCTGCAAGGCAGGGAGGTCAAACTAAGGTTCAAAACCTCTCTGCATCTCCACCTCCATCAATAGACTGATTCTATACTGACACCTGTGAATCCCTCTATATTCACAGTTTACGGTTTACTGGTCACAGACTGCAATGCGTACATACAGTATGTGTGTGTGTGTGTGTGTGTGTGTGTGTGTGTGTGTGTGTGTGTGTGTGTGTGTGTGTGTGTGAGAGAGAGAGAGAGAGAGTGTGAAATCTGAATCGCAGACATTAACATAATCACAGGTTCTCCAAAAAAAATGTGTCAGAGCTTTAAGGGATAAAACCCAGCAGCTTTGACAGCTCATTCCTACAATGCATCACAGATGTCTTTACTAAAACTCTACCACCTCTCCCTATAGCAAGCAAGGGAACCACTGTAGCTGCACTAACCAGTGCTGTCTAAGTATACATAAGATAATGATTTACATTGAGGTTGTTTCAGGAAAATGTTGTTCTTATAATGCAACTGTGTGAAGATTGGCATATGCACAACATTTTCGATTTATCATTTTTACTCAAACACAAGGCCTACTATTATTATTTTTTTTATTCTATTTTTGAAACTGTTCTTTGTTTGGAAAATATATTCCCTTGAGGTTTCACAGACCTTTGCAATACCAAGAGAGACGCTTTTCTTTTGTGGGAGCTAAATGCAGTGGCATTTAAAAAATAAACGCAGACAGCTATGATGTTACTAATTGGATGAACTGTCCAAAAAAAGCAGGTTTCAAGCCCCAAACTCTGCTCTAGTCATTGCGCAGACCACACACAAATGCAATTACACCTACACACACACACACACACACACACACACACACACACACACACACACACAAACACACATACGCTCACACACACACACACACACACAGCAAAAATAATTAAAACACCCAAACCCCAGTTCCATGCTTATTTCAGAGGTCCAACTTTGCAGGGAAGATGTCGCTGTGTGCCATAATTTATTCCTAAAAGGCTGTGTGTTTTGCCTCCCTCATTTACTGTGCCTGTAATAAATATATTTATGACTCCCTGGGGTTTAAGGCGCCACATAGCGCTACAACACATCTTGTAAGAGTTCAGGCTTTCAAAGACGGAGAAGATTATTATCTGACTGGTGCCAACAGACAAAAGACTCAGATGCAGACTAACAACGAAGAGCAGCGGGACCAAAATCTTGACTAGAATCAGGGTTTGGTACACTGATGCCAGTCCAGAATAACAGACTGAGGTATTCAAATGACCATGGAAAGGCTGAGTAATTATACAGGCTACAAAGTACATAGCAACATAGTCTTCATAACTGGTTATTTCAGATGTAAATGATGGAACACTTCCAACAGAGAAGCAGCAGACATTCAGTATATATATATATATGTTTATGGTTAGGTTGAGCCCCTTTCAGCTATTGGACCTTTAAACACGCAATAACGATTCTTTTCTTATTGTGTGTTGCTTTGTCATGTCTTTAATCCGCTGTTTGCGTGTATATTTACTGTGTATAAATGTTTTAAAATGTCATATTTTTTATTATGTCTTTTGCTGCAGGGCTGCTTGTCACCATCAAATTGTCGCTGTATTGCATGCAGTGACAATAAAGTGTCTCACGTCTCGTGTCTTTATCCGCTGGACCAATTAGTTACATACCAAACATTCAACAGTCGTCCATTCTGCGTTCTCCTTCGATCTCAATATGTTAAAGTCCTTCAGCTGAGACGACCCAACCGGTGTCTCCTCATGTGTCCAACAATGCTTCGTTCTTTCTGTAGCACTCGCCATGTTGATACCTTCGTCTCGTTTTCCTTCTGGTTTTCTTCAATTTCCTCGTATTTATGCAGTTTGACTTCTGGGTCAAAGCCCTGTGAGAAGTGCAGAACACATAGTCTAGTTTGGGTCTGGTACATCCAAGAGTAAATCAAACCCCAACCAAATGATCTAGGCTTGTTAGTCTGAATTCAAAAATGTCAAATTAGTACGATTTCTACGAACATGTTTACAGTTAATAAACTGACTTTTCTTACTGTATACAAATGTACTGATAGATACACAGGGGAGAAAGGGGGAAGAGAGATGGGTGAAATTAATGAGATATAGGGCAGGAGCAGACGATTCCAAAAACAAAAGGTAAGGATAAAATCAAATAGAGGAAATAACTGAAAACTGTACACTCTATGTACCAGTTTTGACAAATGAGGCGTTTGTCCTGGTGTCTTTTCAAACTAACAACCATGTGCACTGCAATCCTGGAAAGACAAAAGCAACCATTGTTACTTTAGTGGGAGAAATATTCCACATCGCTACATGCTAACTATCAATTCCTCTCAACCAGCTTGTCTCTGTTGCAGGGTTTCTTCCCTCGGCAGGCTCTCTTTCACTCCCACTACCTGAATTACATGCTCAAGTCTGCAATTAATTCGACCTTTGATCTACCATTTTTCCATTATCCCGATATAAGCCCTAATTATAGTGAGAGGGATTTAAAGAGATCTACTCCTTTAAAGAAATCAATTTGCATTCACGACCAGTAGTAATTAGTTTGAATGTATGGAGGATGTTCCTAGATGACCCACAAATGAGAGGCGGGGAAGAAAGAGATGATCTTCTGGGTGGATAAAACAGAAGCATTAAACAGTAAACTCTTCCCTCATGCTGGAGTCGATAACAGCTGAATGAAATCCAGAGATGTTCTGGATGGTCAGTGAGCTTTAAAAAAAACCCACCCACCATGACATGATAGCCTCAAACTCTTTTATCTGACTCTTATTTTCTCCACATTTTCTCCTATGCCTTCAATTCTGTATATGTCCTCTCCATGAAGCAAAAGAGCCATTAGAAAAACTTAAAAAAGGAAGATGTTGGGTTTAAAACATAGTTTGTCAGCCTCTTACAGACAGCTTTGAGACAGATCTGTCTTTTCTCAAAAAGGAATTAAAACATCTGAACCATTAAAGAGAGACAGATTATTTTCTCAACAATAGATTTGTTGAAAGGGAACAATGAAAAGGGAAAGTTTATTTGCAAGTAACAGATTTAATGAATTACTGTTTTAATTGGTCGCGTAAAGGATGAAGAAATGTTTATCCAGAAATATGTGCAAGATAAAAGCAACACATTTTCTGTGACACAAGACTGTTTTATCGAGTTAGCTAGAGAGATAGATAATCAGATGACTGAAAATAGATTGTCTTGAAAACTGTCTATCTCAGGTTATTTACCCTAAAAGACCAGAACTGTTGTGTTTGAAAGCCGGCCACGATTTTGAGAGAGAGCTCACACTGAGGTTACAGTGCCTTAGTCACATCCACACAAACTGCCACCCCAGAAACCACAGAGCAGCATATGATATAGAGCAGAGCTGTCATCCTTGGAAGCCTGGGTTTCATTACTCAGGCTGCATTTATCCATCCATGCTCAGGAAGTCTGCGTTTATCAGGCCTTTTTATCGATGGCCATTGGGATCATTACGGGGGATGGACAGTATTTCCTGTGCAGTCATAATTAAGTCAGTGCTGCAGTCATTCATCAGTAAGGTTATAGTTTGACTGAAGGCTGCAAACGCCGTCATGGCCAGCTTTGCTAAACAGTGTTTTTAGCAAATGAGAAGCTCACAGCACTCTCTTTGTCTTTTTAAAATAACTTGTCAAGGGGTGTTGTGTTAATTGACTGGTCTATAGACACACACACTTAGAGCTGCATGATGTTTGAAATCCTGTTCTTTGTGTTGAACAAACCCCCCCCACACACACACCACCACCACCCTTCAACACTTATTATCATCATCTTGTGCACCCGAGTCGTCATGTATCCAACCCCTGGGGTTTGGATCAGAGCTATAGAAGTGCTAGCAGGTGGAAGAATTACAGTGCATGGGGAGGCTTGAGAGCACTCAGCATTTTAAAGCTAATTTCAGCATTACTGTCACGTTGAATTCTGCCGCTGCAATCCATGTGTTTTGACTGCGAGAAGAAGACCGACGAGGTGAAATGGTAGGACACATTTTGTTGTTAAACATGGAAGTTATACATGGATGATATTGTTGTCAACATGGATCACTGCCTTTGTCCTTGCTCCTAATGGGGTTTAGAAAACGGAAAACATGGGGAACAAGTTGTGAAATCAACAGAGACCCTCTTGAATCTGTGACATAAGCAATGTGTAAATGTTGTAGCGAGACAATAAACAGAGAAGACAGTTAAATCTCTATTCATCCCTTGATGTAGGAGAATAACCTTGTTTTATGGGCTGTGCCACAAAGCAGAAAATTAGTTCCTGAAAAAGTCATTAACAAGTGTCTTGTTTTATAGGCTGACATGCTCTCTTGTGACCACTACTGTGCTTTTTTTTTCAGCAGACGCCTTTCTTTGTGAGATCCTAAAACACAGAATAAAGGTCTGCATGGAAAATGGACGCTAACATACACTATAAATGTATGCTTCTGGTCAGCTGGAGGATATTTGCAGTGAATATCTGGTTTACAACAAATATGTCATTTGCAAAGCAGGATACCATCAATCATAAGATATATGGTCAATATCAACAAATTGCCATCATGTCATATATATATACATATATATATATATATATCAGTCTATACTGTGTTTTTTTAACTTTTTTGAAACTTTTGAGTGGCTTCAAATAAATGCCTCAAGCCATTCAGTGTTTATTTTAAAAAGCCTCTTTAACATCCAGGCCAGGGGACTACAGATGACAAGTAGCGTTTTGGCTAATTCTGGCATTTTTACCCATGTATAATCATGTGTTTTATTAATTTGCACTGTCCCCTTCCTGAATAAACTGAGTTGAATTGAATTGAGTGTTCTTATTAAATGCTTTCCGGAGAAATATATCTTAAGAGTAACCGCAGCAACAGGAAACGAGTTGTCCTGAAGGGACTTACGTGGTCAGCAGTTAGATGTCACATCAGGACGTTGAAGCAGGACTGAATTAAGTCATGATGGATCAGTTTAGCTACATTTTTATGTTCACATGTATGTATATCAACAGGCTTTTACATTATAAATGCCCATGCCAAAGATATGTCAAAGATTCTGAGATTGTCTCACCAACTCCTTTTTGGTCTAGATGTATATGTGTTCTAACTAGGGATGTTCCTTGCTGACTAATTTTGATTTACGTAGGTAAAACTTAAATTTAAATCCAGACTATTAATCTGAAGGTTAAAAAGCCTCAGAAAGTTACAAAAAGAAACGCGGTGTGGTAGAGTGAGAATGTAGATGAACAACAGAGGAAATTAAGAGAAGGTGGCAAGATATAAGATGAAGAACAAAAGACTCTTTGGCTCTTCTCCTCCTTTCATCTTTTGAAGATGTATTGTCATACAATACGCAGGAGGTGTGAGCTGTGTCCTCCATGGCATGGGCGCCCAGGCCAGAAACTTGGGCCGTTGTTTTGCACACCAGACAGCTGGTCAGCGCTGTGTTTGGTCTGACAATGGCCATAAAAGCCCTGGCAAGAGGGATCAAAGATACCCCATCTTCGATCAGTGGTGAAGTCTCCCAAACCAAGAGTCCTACAGCGTAGCATCAGGGGACTGTAGAGGAAGGAGAGGAGCGCACTAGAGGAGACGAGCTGGGGGAGAGACGCTGAACCCACAGAAGAAGAAACCCCAGTTTAAAATGTGATGTTGGCATAAAAGTAAATAGGAAGACATAAATGTCAATACAAAAAAAATATTCAATTATTCAAGATAGGAAACAAAGAAAATACTGGATCACATGAATCACATTAATATAGTTGCCCTGGTTCCTGCCTTGAAGAAGATTCCACTGAATAATGGTTTGTATATCTTAAGTGTTTCTGTCAGAACAGCGGCCTTCATTTGTGTAGTGGCTAAAGCGCAAGAGTTTCCTTCTACTTTGCACATAAATGTCAACGTTAATTTTCTTCTTTAGGATACAGGATGGCTGTGAAAGTTCAGGTTAGTCTGGCTACAAATAAGCCACACGTTTATTCATGGTGTTTTTCTATGTTAAAGATTATTGAATGGGAATAAAAAATAAAATTCCTGCCATTTATTTTTCTGTCATTCCAATCATGTTAAAACGTGTGGCAAAGAAGTTCTTCACGCCTTCTTTTACTGTGTCTCCTCTTAACTACAATAACAGCAGCCTGTTGTGTGTAAGACTGGGATTAGCACCTTCCTTTCAAAGGTGTTTAATACAGACACAGTTACAATCACAGCAACTTTGTTCAAGCTTGGTAAATCGCAATGTACTTGGTAAATGTAATTGTACTAAATTAACTAGTATTTTGCACGCTAAGGTAGAAACGCTCCATATTGCATATTCATTAAAGTCTTTATATGCGATTTTTCACACTTAGATATAATATAAAATCAAGTATATCCTCTGAAAATAACTCTGCGAGTCATGACTGTCTACAATGGGTGTAACACCCGAGTCCCACTGTCTGTGATGTTTTCAGAGTTTTCCAACGACTCCTCCCCTCACGAATAAAAGTTGTTTAATTGAGGGACTAGAGAAAAGAAGAATAACATACTGTACTCACTGCTTAACTGTGTTTCTAGATCACGCTCATTTCAGGTAAACTTACATGCAGTATGATGATACGAGTATAATAAAGATCGCTAGCATTAGCATGCTAACACAACAATGCAGCACGAGTTGTTTTGGTTTCATGCTGGTGCTCAAGGGCGACATCTGCTGGATCAAAGAATCGCATATAAAGCCTTTAAGACAAACATACTAAATGGACAATGTGGGTTGTCTTACACATTTGAAAGATCAGCTTGCACATTTGTTTGCTGGTGATATCAAGGTTATACACATGCAAACCTTTAGTAAATCAGGCCCTAAGTAACTACTAAATCTAAGTGTGTAGGCTAAAACATTGAAAACTACATCAAGTCATGTAGTTACAATAGCTCTAGTCTACATCCTATCATGACATCTTCATGTGTTCCAATGGTGTGAGGCTCAGAGAAGAATAGGAGCCCCCCGATACAGTCTTGGCTTTGTTGGTGGTGGTGAGGGAAGAATGCTGTGAAGAGGTGTGGACTTCTGAAGAGCAGGACCTGGGACATTGATGAGATGCATTCAAACTGGAGAGGAGGCAGGGTACAGTGTTCCACACTGAAATTACAAACAACAAGCAGAAGGGAGAACAGATTCCAAGTTGGATATAGATTCAAAGTTTGACAGCAGAAGGCTGCTTGGTTGAGGCAAAATTTGATTGGTTTAATATTTAGAAGAGCAAATACTTAGAATCAGCTGACCAGAGAGGCAGGAAGAGAAAGAGAAGGTGAAATGAATGAATGATGAATTGATAACTAAATAGAGGAATATAAAGCAGTATTGCTGCTTGAACGTATGCAAAGCTTTTAGGACAACCCCAGGCAGAGCTATCCCAATATTTAGCGTGCAACCATTTAAAAAAAAAAAAACCCACTGCACCCATAGCCTACGTTTTAGTGCTGTCTCTCCATGGGCATGTAGTTCAAAGGCGTTGTCCTGGTAACCAAGAAAATGACGGAGAAGCACATACTTGCAGTGTCTGTTGATCCAAAGTATTTTTCGGACCAAAATTACCATTTCTAAGAAAGAAAAGCCTGAGAAGATCAGCCGTGCATTGATGCCGAGGAGAGATTTCATTCTTGCGAATAGAAAAGCAAGGAGATACACTTCAAAAAAAGCAAGGGATGATGCAAGTCTAGTCAGTCTTGTCATAAGAACAAGAGAGCATGTTTTCCTCTCACTGCACAAATACTTTACCCTGCTAAAGAGAACTGTCTTTGGATTTAAGATTGGTTAACTAATGCAATGAATATATTTAGTTTCAGACTGATTTATACATTAATTTTACAGAAACACATATTCAAAAGAACCATTTTATTACTCATTAAAATACAACAAATGTGCATCATGAACTTAAAGGTGATTAAAAAAGTTGCAGATTAGCTAATGAAATCCCATTGTACTTGTTTTTTTCTTTCCCTCCCTGCTTGGATTTAATGGGTTTGAGTTTTTTCTCTTGAAAATGCCTCAGCTCTTCTTTCTAGGGATTAGATAAGACCATTAATAATGTCCGTATATGTAATATGAATTAAAGCCAACAGCTGATTAGCTTAGCGTTGAGACTGAAAAAAAAGGAAACGCTAACCTGATTGGACAAAATTGGGAAATCAACCAACTCACTTGGCTAACTTGTCAACAATTTATTAATGGTATTTGTTTTATAGCTGTATGGTTTTACAGGGCAAGCCACGGCACTAATTAGTGCTGTCAATCCCAGTAAATCAAGGAGTTTGGAAAAACCATTTCAAAAGTTGAAGTATTTTCATTAATTGACCATCGGGGGTGCTACATTTTTGTTACTTGTCAACAGAAAAACCAAACTAGCTGTAAGATGTAAAATAAGAATAACTTTCTTTTGACATGTCAGAATGTATCAACGACCAGGCGGCATAGCCAGACCTTTTTGACTTGGGTGGCCAAACTTGGGCACTGACCTATGGGTGGCTGCGGCTCAGTTGGTAGAGTCGTCGTCTCTCAACCGGGTTCGATCCCCAGCTCCTGCAGCAACATGTCCCATGTGTCCTTGGGCAAGCAGTTTAACCCCGAATTGCTCCCGCTGCTTCGTCGCCGGCGTATGAATGTGTATGAATGGGATTAGTTACTTCTGATGGTCTCACTACAGAGCAGCCTCGGCCATCAGTGTGTGAATAGGAAGGTGTGACATGTAGTGTAAAAAGCACCTTGAGTAGTCAGAAGACTAGAAAAGCGCTATACCAGCTCATGTCCATTTACCATTTACCTATACACAGGTGGCATGAAGTACATGTACCCAAACAGACAAATTAATGAGATATTTTACCCTTTCTGTCTACACTAATCATATTTACTTTGTTATTATTCCAGTGTATATTGTTTTATTTAAAATGTAACACAACATAGTGGGTGACATTTTTTAATCTTCTTTGGTTAATTATGTTAAGAACTCAAAACAAAAAGATGTGTTCAAAGTCACAATTTAATGTGCTAACAAGAGAAAATATGTGAAATTGAAATGCATTTATAGCTACTGCCTTTCGATTTCAGCATACTTCCTGCATTTGAAAAGACAAACAGCCAATCAGAGATTGAAATTTATTGGTAGACCCAATGGAAGGCAATCAGATTTCAAGGATGGCCCTAATCATTCCCTGGATGTACTACTATAATTATTTTTTCAACGAGAAACTTTAAGACCTAGATCGTGTACTCACTTAGTCACAGAGGGGAGGTTTTTCCATACAACATTTGAGAATATCCGTGTTCCTCTTAAAGTTTGAGGAAAGGAATTGTCTTGTCAAAAAAATAAAATATGACGGGGATGAAGATATGTCACCTTCCGCAGTCTTGAGGCCTGTGGGTAAAACCGTCTGCTGAATTCTGCTTGAAAAAAGGCACAAAGAGCTGCAGCAATCTTCACTGAATGTGTAACCTTCTGTATGTGAGACAACTGTTATGATATTCTTCATCTGTCAGACTCTGTCTTTTATGCAGTCCTTATCCAGCACAGAGAGAGTAAACTAATCTTACATCGTGAGAAAGTACAGGTGGAAACAACATCTGGTTGGTCCTGTCATAATTAATGAAATAAAAGGGTTTCTTCTTTAGAAATAAGCTTCCTAGGATCCACAAATTTAAGTGCATTTGACTACTTGTTAAGCCCTTGTGCTTTCCGAGATCAGTGTTAATTAACTGTTAATGAACAGTGGCGGAATGAGTGGCCATATAACAGACAAACAATTAGACAGGCGCTCAAGCAGAGGCTGCGCAGGTCAAAGTGTAGGAGATTAATTACCTCTGTCGTGAAAATGAAAATGGAAGTTACAAAAAAAAAGAGCACTTGCATGAGATGTTTTGTTGCTGTATAATTTTCTCCTAAGTTATTTCCAAAAGAGAACATGATCCTAAGATTAAAGCCCCCAGAAACTAGAGCTGGAAAAGACAGCAGCACATACCCTGGGTACACCATTGCCGCTCCAGTGAATACAGAGATTTTACTTTTTTCCCAAATCGAAAAAAGATCAAGTACAGAGGTAGAGTGTTGAAAGGCACAGAGATAACTGTAGTGTTTTAAGGTGTACTACCTTATCACTCTATGAGTGACGCACAGATCTTCATTTCCCTGCTCACTGTAGCAAATCTCATCTCATCACACCTTTCTAGCGGCAGTCTCTTGAGCAGTTCCCTTGTGTCAGCTGGGCCCACAGAGCTGCTCGAGCAAATGCTAACAAGGATATCTGGAGGTGCTCACAGTGCACAGCAGGGACATGTGATAATGTGGCACCTAGTTAGACTTAAGATCAAGTTAAGGTCAACCAATTAGACATCAAGTTTCCATCAATATGACAGAGCCAGTTCAAAGGAAATTACCATATTTCTATTATTTCTATTATGGGTCCTTTTCATTTATAAATTACATGGACATGTATATCATTCATGTGGCTATTTTCTTAGAAATAGTTCCAACACAGTTTTGCACCAAGCTTTAAACCAAAAATTACATCTACTATTACCTACAAGACAGGGACAATTATAAGCATTTGCTGCTTACTACCAGATATTTTTCCATATGAAATGGCCTTTATTCTGTCCTTCTGCTCTTTTATTTAATTATCTCTTGAGGCTCTAACTTCGACTGTTTTCACCAGCCAGTTAATATGTTTCTATTATTGCTTCAAAAGTCTGCTTCAGAAACATATGGGTGACGTCAATTAGACCTCGTCGATACTTTTTTAACAATCTATGCACAAAATACATTATCCCCACATCCTCCTTTATAAACGTCCACAAAAATTGTTGACATGACACAATCAAGCGATCGTGTAAAGCCTGGCACACACTAATAGCTGGTACATCCACGTTGTATAAACACTCACAGATCAACAAGTTGGTCCTAAATTTATGACATCCATCTTTATGCTTCACGTTTGCTGTCCTCGCCGTGGTTGTGTTAGTTGTGCTTCCTGCTTCAGTCAGCTTGCTTCCTGATTGGCTATTATTCCGTTCCACGTGACAATTCACAGAGTCCGTAGCAGCACAATAGACACACAGTATTCTGATGGTGTTTGGTCTTTTTATTGTTCACACACACAATTCACTATCATAAACAAACTTATTCTCCCATAACGGGCCTCTGGATTCCAGAGTTCAAAGAAAAATCCAACTCCAAATGCTTTGTCAACGAGAGTACAGCCCTGTGCTCCTCTGGCCGTGTGTGTGTGTGTGTGTGTGTGTGTGTGTGCGTGCGTGTGTGTGTGCGCGTGTGTGTGTGAGTCCAGGTCCAGCATTTATCTGCACAGGCAAAAGGAGAGCAATCAGCCAATAGATAACACCTGTGCCAATTAACTCTGGCACTGCTCCAAAAAAAAAAAAAAATCACTCCCACACTTCCCCTGCAGATAAGACGTAACCACACCCCTGAGCCACTCGAGCTCAGAAAGAACTCCTTCTGGTTTTTGTTCAATTAAAATGCCATATTTGCATGTCATCTCTTACAAAAGTTCAATGTCAATATAATATGGACCTAGCTTAAAGTAGAGTATTGTGCAAGCTGCAAACAGGTTTGTAGCAGCACCTTTGTGCTCTTAATTGAAAATAATGGCCACATTCGAACAAATTGAAACCATGATGATCATTCACATGATTGACAAAGTTACGATCGTTTAGTTCCAGGTAGTTTAAGTCGGTGTGATAGAAGCTCTCAGACAATGCAATGACATTTTAGACCTAAATATCATTTCCACTGTCTATGGAAGTCAGTAAGTTTTATAATGTGCTACACAATGTTTTAAACTGTTTCTAACCTACCTTCAGATGTAAACAACAAAATACCACCACGTGATGTGACATGTTGGGTCTACAAACAATGTCAGATTTATTATTGGTGGGTTATCAAAACGGATATACAAGACACTTTTTTGGGTGATAAAATGAACATTTAGCTTGGCTTTAATTTCTCAAATTTCAATAATACTAACAGCTAAATTAATTCCTATTTCCCCCCTCACTTTTGTCAGCAGCATTTAGCTACCATGTCACTTCTCTTGCAAATATGAAATAAATACATATATAAGCCAATAACCCCATCTTAATCTGACCACACCTGGATCGTATACTCAATTATAAAGTGTTTCCATACAACACTTTGTGGCAACTTTAAAAGCTCTTTGACACAATACATTTCACCCAGCAGACTGAAGCACAAAACACAATCAAGCAAGGCTAATTAGAGCGGAAATCCAACAGCAGCAACTACTGAATAAGCATTGTGTTCAGAACTACAACAATAGTTCTTTGTCATCTTTTATTTTCCCTGTTTGACAATGACTTGTCTCTTGACACCAGTCTACCAATTGTACCACCATCCTCTTTTATAAAAGGGCAGAATGAGAATTACATTGTGACATCCCAGCAGTTCAATCAGGGGAGACAAGTAATTAAATTAAAGATAAATATTCATTTTGTAGAAATTATGTGAATAATGAATTATTATCAGAGTGTTTGGCGCTTGAACTCTACTTGGAGATAAGGTGACCGGAGGGCGTCTGCCCTGAGTGGCAGCACAATCTATTCCCGGTGTAGGTGTTGGCTGATGATGTCGTCTGAGGCTGATGAAAGGATGAAACTGCGTAAATGGAGGGTTCCACATAATGATGGCATAACTAGAAGGAGAGGGGAAGGAGGGGGGAAGGAGCAATGTTTTTGGATAAATGTGATCCGGTGCTAAGAATGCAAAATCATGACTACAGGAAAATACGAGTGAGCATGTGTCGGGCAGTGAACGCAACATTGTGCGTGAATTTGGTGATGAAACCCGCATGCAGAATATTCTTCCTGACTATACATTCACTTGAACTTCAGATAAAGAGGTGAACTCTGAAATCTAGAAAATGCAATGGTCCACATACTGATATGGTTTGATTTGACGGGTGACAAATACCTTAGGGAGCAGAAAAAAAGTGAAAAATAGTACAATAAAAAAAATGTACTCACTCATATAGTGTGCAGCGATAGGAAGCTGTTTTATTACAGCTGTTTTATTGTTCAGTTCAATGAATGTTTTCATTAGCTGAAAGCGTTGTGACGTTGGCTCTTCCAGCTGATCCCAACTCCCCAGACTCTGGTTGAAAATGTACAATATGTCAGCGACTGTCCAGGGTATTTTATGGCTTCATAAAATCTGGATGGACGCTGGGGGACGCTGTCCATAGGAATATACAGTCTATGATCCTGATTGGTTAATTACCACATTCTAAGGTGTGCAGTTTTTTTTTCTAGCAGGCCGCTGCTATGAAGTTCAGGCGGGACGCAGCTGGTCAATCCTGATCTCAAAATCATATCTTAATGGGAAAAAAGAAGAGTGTGGTCGTATAACATCAGCCTATTTGCAGTAATAACTCCATGACCTCTATTCACCGGTCAGAAAAGGAAAGAAAATGGAAAAAGGAAGAAAAAGCAAAAAAAAGGAAAAGAGGACGTCTGGAGGATATAAAAACAAGAATTTGAAGAAATGACATGAATTGGATACTAAACATATTTAGGCTAAGAATTTGGCAATTTTTAAAGATTGATGGATGTGGAAGGAAAGTCAACAGGCTTTGACAGATAAGTTACTTCATCCTGGTGCTGCCTTGTCTCATTTTACGATCAGTGGACATGTTTAGATGAACGTGAGTCATAACAGATCAGTAAGCTCTTTTTATGAAGGCCTCTGAGTCTTTTTGCCTTTGACATCATCTTATAAATAAAATCATTCCCAAGTCATTGTAATTACGGTATGTTGACCAAACATTTGCCTTCGTATGGTAATAAGACCACCGGATTTCTGTTACAGCTGAATTTTTTTTAATTGAAAATTAAATGGTTTCATTTACAACTTTAAAAGCTAAAATTAAAATGCTACCAAAAATAACATACATTATTTAGTTAGTTATTAGTTACATTCATTGGATTCTCGGTAACACTTGATTAAGCTGGTGTTCAGAAATGTCTGCAGGGAATCTGAAACCATCAAGAGATGATTTGTTTTCTAAAGTCTATCACTAAAATTGTGTAAGTAGTAATTCTTTGTAGTCAAAAAAACCCTGTTTTGAGTGTGTGATGTTATTGCCTCTTCTTATGAGAAGGTGTGTTGAAAGCCTTTTGTTCTACCTAACAGACCAAGGTAACCTTTCGCTCCAAGGTCATCATTGCTCAAATTAAAGTACCTTATACATTTGTTATGTCTTCCAGTGCTCATTAAGCTAAAGAAAAAGCTAACAAGTAAGTATGAATCTACCCACACAGGATGCTACAGTTGACTTTAAAAAAAGGATTTCCTTCACTATATTCCTTCACCAATATTATCTTTATGTTGTTTTGTTTTTTTTAAATTACACATCGAGTTACTCTGTTGTGAGTTTTGAAAGCAACATAGAGCAGATGAAAAGGTCAATAGCATTTTCCAGATACGCAATGTCGGATGCAAAGACAGTCAGAGCAAACAGAAAAGGGCATAGAAAAAAGTCCATTTGATAGGCTGACCGTATCAAAACTTGACTACCCTCACACCTTTCATGGTTTTCTGCTTCCTTAGTCAGCTCAGTGGCCGAGATAAGAGGCGAAAAGCCTGTTTTGAACCTCAGCACAAAACAGCCCTAATGGTCTTAGATCAAGTTGCCTCTCTGACACACCATTAAGTGCTAAATGTTAGGAATTGCATTACTGCAGCTTCTAAGATTAAGAGTGATAAGAAAAAGCTGTTATTCCTATCCTCTGCGCTCACCAGCACAGTCCATAGCTCTCTGCTGATGAATAATTCACACAGCCAAATCATCCACCGCAAAAAGATAAAGGCCCTTCAACCACTCCTCAAGTGTATTGATTTTTGTTCTCTTTGTATGTTGGACTGAAGAGTGTCAGATTGAGAGTGGAAGTACAGAGTGTAAAGAAGAGTCATAAGCACTTTCAATCAAGAAATCTTTCAAACATTTCTTTCCTGTGACATCAAGGAGAGAAAAAAGGTTTCAAAGGTTACTTAAACGTCTGTGGTGGTGGCTATTGTACCTGATAAAAAAAACACCTTTCAGAACCTGGTTTGTTAATAGATAAACGTGCTTATATCTAAAGCATATTTCCAGTGTGTATTTGCTATGTGATGTTACAGAACTCTTCTCATTATACAAATTATTTAGAGCTCTCATTCTGTAACTCCGGTTCAGACATTTTTTTGGAATTAAGATTTTGATTATATATATTTTTAAACAAAACAACAGGATACTGGGCAGTGGCGATTCTAGAGTCTGTTGGGGCCCTAGGCAAAAATCAACTAGGCCCTCCAACCAGCGTTCATCACCATTCCATCACGTCTGCCAGTGTCCCGACGCATACTCCTCTTCCTCTTTTTTTCCCCGTTTCTTTTCTTCTCCCCTGTGGAGAATTTTCCGTCATTTCCTTTGTTGACTTCCATTGACAAACTTTGGTTTTTCACAGCGACAATGCATGCAACACTTAGCAGGGCAACGACAGTGAGTGCTGTCAGATGGGGCCCCCTTAGGAAGGTTTCCTAACTGTCGTTGCAAGATTTGAACATTTTGAACAAGTTTGTGAGCCCTCAGGGGGGCCCTACTGGTCTGGGGCCCCGAGCAGTTGCCTGCCAATTGCCTGCTGACAAGCAGCACCTCTGATACTGGGATACTATATTACTTTGGGAGGATGTCATACAGATGGCAGATTGACAGGATGGCCCCTGGGCCAGTATACCTACTCTGACATTTGATTTTCTTAGTTTTTTTGTTTTTCCATTTCCATTAATACCATAAAACTTCAGATAACAGCCAGCTTGTTTTTACTTAAGTCTATAAAATTACCCTGCCATTATTTTAGACTGCTGTCAATATGAGATGAACCTTTTATTATATTTTAACAACACTCAGCAAAGATGGAAAAGGCTGAATGACATTTTAAAATTCATACCAGGAAGAATATTGAACTGTGTACAAAATAGGGATATTGATGAACTAATTAAAGTCACTTATTTGATCTAAGGCAGCCTGTCTATGCCAACCTGCTGCACTGAGGGGGAGAGAAAGAGACCATTGTTTAGGTAATCATTCATAATCAACACTTAATGCATAAGGCCTTTTATTGACAGCTCTGCCAAAACATGCGGCAACACCAGGCGAGTAAAAGTGACCGGGCCTTTAATTGAGATGGGCTGTGAGTTTTAAGAGTTTTACAGTGCGTTGTTTATGTGATCACTAGCCTCGTTTGGCTCTTTACTCAGTCTTTTCTAGACACACACCTGCAGGGCTGAGCTATATAAGCCTTTTAGAAGTGGAAACTGTTATTGAGAATATTCGCTCTGTATTTCTCGGGGTCTAATGGGAAAACACAGTTGGAAGGATAAAGTTTAACAAAAGGAACTCAGTGCTTTGCAGCTGTTAAAAGAGAGCCGCAATATCTTGTAGGGAATATGAACCTTTGTTTTGTTAAGTAAGTACATCATTAATTGATAGTCTTGGTGTATCGAATATAAAAAAAATAGTGGTTTTAGATGGATTGCCATTGTACAGACAGTTATATTCTCCTACCATGAGCAGCTCTGGCTCAGACATGAAGCAGGATAATCGATAGACCGAAGATTACATTCCTGGCTCCTCTTGTCTTCAGGTCAAAGAATCATGTAGTTTAACCATGTTGGAACCTCCAGTGTTTAAAAATTACGCCAATATAGATGTGCAAAATACTGCAGTTCCTCGTATGTCCACGTGAGGTTGGCTGCAAATGTTCCATTAATAACCATGTAAAAATGCCCACTTTGACTGGGGGAAAAAAACATTTGGCTTCAAAACTCTGCTTCAGAAACCAATGGGTGACATCACTGATATTGCATCCATGTTTTATCAAATCTAAATAGTTCAATTTAAAGGTGTCTTAAGAGAAAAATGTTGCAGTATTTATACAGTTTTTCTTTTTTTCTTCTTTTTTGGACTTTTGCCTTTATTTAGATATGATAGTGGGTAGGAAATCGAGGAGAGAGAGTGGGAAATTAAATGCGTGAAAGGCGACACAGGACGGACTTAAACAGAGGCTGCCCGCTATGAGGAGGATAGCCTCCAAACATGGGGTGTGACCTAACCACTAGGCTATCAGCGCCATCTTTTTTTAACAATTTCTATTGATCACTTGCTGATCACTTAACTTTTCATTTAGGGTAATCATCTGGTCAGCATTTCTACTCTAATACCCAATCTAAAGTCATCAAGCCACAAGTGCAAAACGTTGCTGTATTCCGTTCTACTTATATAATCCACCGAGAGTGAATATTGCAAACCAAATACCCGTCAACAAGTTAGCATCTGGCTGTTATCACGTAGCTCTATCACAATACAATAACAAGGATGTGCCATAACTACACAGTTTAAAGCAGCCGTGTCATCTCTTCAAAATGCCGACTCAGAGGAGACACAAACTACTCTCTCAATCACCGGATCCCTATTTTAAACATATCACAAGTGTCTGCTGAGGATGATAAGTGGCTATCATCATGGTCCATTAAGCACACGCCGGTGAATGTACTAGGGAGACAATTTAGAGTACAAATTGTCCATACACAAAGACCCACATTCAACCTGAGACTATTATAGGCATTACTGTTGTTGAAGAGCAAATGGAATTGACTTGTGCCCTTACCACATCCTAATCAATCTTTTCCCTATCGAAGTACACAATATAGAAATGCATGTACAGGAAGAGGAGGCCATTACATAGACATTGGCAGCACGAGAATTACAGTGCTGCGTCATTAAACACTATTTGCAGAGTTCTATTGTTTACTAAACACATACGGAGGAGCCCTTTATTAACCCTTTCTGTGAAGTTACCTTAACAGCAGGCTTTTATTGACGGTCGCCTGCATTAATATGTATTGTAGAGGAGCTAGACTCAAAAAATTTGAAACATTTGTATGATTCTATTGCCTTTTGGTGACGATCTGTATGTAAAGAGCATGACAATATTTTACATTTTCTATGAGGGATGTAGGAACCTTTAAATATCAGCAACGATTCTAAATCCTGCATTCTCGGTTTCTTTCATCCATTCGCTTAATTTTTTTCTAACAATATAACAAAACACTAAAACTTTTCTTTCCATATAACGATGTCGCAGGTATGCACCAATGCCACTCTGTTAACCTTAACTCTGTCATAGTTTTAAATTGAACGGCTATGTCCTCAGCAGTGCTTTAACTGATTATCAGTGAAGCTTTATGACCATATAATATTATGTGAAATGACAAGTGAAGTAAATCATTTTCCCTTGCCAGGAAAAACAATATTTTGCCTTTGAGGTCAAGCTGGAAGTGATATTAAAAAACAAAAGATGTTGTTTTTTTACATCACCAAAAGAACACCCATGGTTCATGATTTAAGGGCCAACACATCGGTTAAACTACATCTGGAGGAGTGACAATGAACCCGACAATCTATAAGGTGCACTTTTCAACATACTGAACACATAACAAAAAAGTAATTATGGTTTCTTTGTATGCTTGTCATCGTTAATTAATGAGAAACAATTAGGAACAAAATGGTCATGGTCAGATTCAGGAAAATATGAAAAGCTACCATAAGTCATGTAGAAATGACTTACAGTAAAGATGAGTGGACTTAATGTGTTCATCATTTACACGGACAAAGACCCCTTTACATTTGCAAAGACTTCCATGGGTTTGATAATGTGACAGTATCAGCATAAGATATGTTGATGAATGGTATTCTTCCTCTGACCGTTTGCACATTACCAATCAGCCTTCAGTGCATACACCAACATAAGCATCTTGGCAGAAATGTTACATTTCAAACACGGTATTTCCTGTGTTCTAGGGATATCTTCTGAACTGACTTGTTGTGTGAATGTTTATCAATGTAAATAAAAATACCAATTTATCCATTCAAATGTCCATCCTGGTTGCAGTTAAAATTTCAGCAAGAATAAAAATAGTCTTAAAATATACAATTATTATCTTCAGTGAGACTTCAGTTGGACTCTCACTGCCTCTTGTAAGATTTCGGAATGACACAACAAAAAACTTAAATTAGGCGACTATTGTCTGCCACTGCTTGCTGTCTGACTGATCTGAATAATTGCTGTAGAAATCCTCCATAATAGTCTAATCACTGACTGTCTGGTCTGAGATTTCACCACAGGGGGTGGGGTTTTAAAAAGTTGTTTTTTTTGCCTGTTTCTCCATCCTCGCTGCATCACTGACTGCAATATGTAAACGGTTTTACAGTGGGGATTTTTTTATCAGTTCCTCCCCTTCATATGTATATGTATGTTTTTCTTAAAAAGCACTGTCTTGTGGCATATTTTTCTTTATATTTGTCTTTACCAGCACATGATCTGAGTGTTTTTGTGGCGTTCCCCACCGTTGAATTAGGGTTGAAAATGGATTTAATAAAACTTTAAGGCACTGTACTCTAAGGGGAAACATAAGGAGAGAAAGAGATGGAGAGAACACTCACAGTCTCAAAACAATGGTCAACAATAGTATATAATCTAAATCCTCGAGTCCATGCATTTGTGTATTACATTTAACTTTTTTTAAGAGTGTTATTGATCGTGACAACAGCTGCTATATTTTAGGATATTTTAGCAAGTTTAGGATAAGCTTAAACTGTGTGTTCCTGTATTTAATCTAATTGGTGTCCTTACAGTAACTAGTGGGTCCAGTCATATGGAAGTGCATCATTAAGCAGCTTGTTCAAGCTTGTGAACTGCTCTCGTCTGCCCTTATTGGGTGGGGTCATCAATATCTGGCACATCCAGGGAAATAATCCATTTGGCAGCAATGAACATGCTGTTGTTTTTTTCTAGCTATGGCAGTCTTAATAACCCATGTGGGGTTCTCAGTTGATCCAGTTGTTTCGTTTGTTGTACCGAGGTTATCAACACGTGTATAAAAAAAAAAAAACGTTTGAGTTAAGTGCAAAACCCAGGAGTTCAACCTACAAAAAGAAAGGTGGAAACCCAATAATAAAAACTTGCAATTTCACAAAATATTTGGAACAATTATTTTTCCTTATATGTTCAGTATAACCATTTATATTTGCTTAGTAAATAAGCTTCTCCAGTTGTTGGCTGTTGGTTTTAAGCAGGCTACACTATCTTTTCCAACAAGCTTTCCTTATTTATTCAGCTCTAATCAACAGTTTTAACAACAGCAACACGGCAAGACAGTACAGAAAAGTGTTTCACTCCAAGATCGCAACTGTTACAGCAGCTTGCTAAAGCTGCATGAGAAACTTCACACTCTCACACCCATATCTGTCCCACCTAAAATAATGACAGGCAGGGACTAATGTTCATACACAGGTTAGTGGATGTATACTTAAAAGTTTCACACAAGTATTACACATGTAAACATAAAAGATGATATGATAATGTGTGGTGAATGAAAGTGAAACAATAATTGTACCTAATTGTTAACTTAATTCTGTAAATCCAAAATTAAACATTGGAAATCTACTAAATCAAACTCAGTGAACTGTTCGTCTTAATAATCACCAAATGAATGTAATAAACTAAAGGTTACCTTAAAATGTACTCTTTGCAGTGATTAAGGTTCCATATCTGTAAGGTAAAAATAATTAGTTATAGTTATTCATCTTGGAAGTATATATGCATGCTTTTTCTTTTTTTTAGAAATAGGAAAACCAGAACAGATTTCCAAAAATATCCTCCCTTGGGAGCCTCATGCCCCAGGAACACCTCCGGCATACTGGAAAGCAAGTTTTTTTTTAAATTGAATTCTACTACAAGACAATTGTCAGTGAAAGGTGACAGTATGGAGGAGAGAGGGGAAGGTGACACAGTTCTATACCAGATTCAGTCATTGTACTGTAGTTGGATGATTTGTCTTCAGTGGCTAAAAATTCCATATTTCTTTTGTTAGTTTTTTCACATATTGTTAAGGTGTCATTTCTATGTAATATCTAGAATGATAGCTTATAACAATAGTAGTTGTAATAATAATTTAGTCAGAGTGTAAGTAAGAATCTGTCAGCCAGCTTTGTTTGGTAATTGATATTAAGGAACTGATTTGACAAATGAGAGCTGAAACATTTTTTTTTGTAGAATTTAGGATTATGTGAGGAATTTCACTTGATTTATTGTGTTTTTCCGCAGACCTTCTTACTGCTCAAGAAATATTACTCCTTGTGCCTTTGGGGTATGTGTTGGCTTCACTTTGGCAAAGCTCTCATGTCACTCATCATTTTGTACATTATTTTTTTCAGCCTGAATGTGTCCTGCTGGTGTTTTAGATTTCACGTGTGACTTGAAAATGTTGTCCTATATAGTATGGTCAAAATATAACATGAATCAAGCACCAGAGGAGGTTTGTGACCCTGTATAAACCAGCTCTCTCAGAATGCTCCGGTTTGGTGTGCGTGTCTCTTTAAATGCAATGAGCCCCCCTCTGAGTATCCCGGTAGACGTCGCTCCTCGAAAGTAAGAATGAAAATGGCAAACCTGGGCAAAAGTTTTGTTCTAGGTTGGGGGTTGAGTCCATGGGTGGAGATGTCAGGGGACGGGAGGGAATTTTTTTTACTAGAATCCAACTTGTTGCAAGACTTATGCAGACCACAAACAAAGGACTGGATGGATGTTTATTTCACATTTTATGGGTTGGTAGACACTCCCAAATATATGTTCAAAAACACTGTAAAAGTGGATTTGTCATAATATGTCCCCTTTAAAATGCTGATGTGTTGGATCAAAGTTCTAATCCTACTCCAAATTTTGAACACAACAAACTGGGGGACACTTTGACATGTGACTGCATGGGCATTGAACTGCCGATCTTCTGGTTGAGCACAACCGACTCTAAAGCCGCAGTCGCTGTTATAGACCACCATACTTTTGCATATACAGTAGGTGCCAGGGGCCAGTTTCGACACACTTTAAATATTTGAATGTTCTTTTTGTAAATTAACTTCATGACTGTTACCTTATGACACATGTTTTTTCCTTTTTTTTTTGCCAATGCCATGAAGTGAAATTCATGGCTAAATATACAGTAGAGTATATCAATCGATCAATCAATTTTTATTTGTATAGCGTCAACTCATAACAAGTGTTATCTCGAGACACTTTACAAGAAGCAGGTAAAATACCTTACTTATTGCTATGTTACAAAGATCCGGCCTATCCATCATGAGCACAAAAGTTACAGTGGTAAGAAAAAAACTGCCTTATTAAAAGGCAGAAATCTTCGGCCGGATCCCCGGCTTGGAAAGGGATAGGGGGAGAGATGGGATAAGATGCAGGAAGAGGGATAGAGAGCAAGGGGGTGAGGGGAGGTAGACCGTCCATCAGCAATCCGGTGGGGAGGGGAGGGGGTGTGGGGGTATATGCTACCTGAGGTCAACCAGCACAAAGCTGTGAAACAGTACTTACTTTTAGATCCTACATTAGGGAAAAAAACATGCAGGCTGCTGGTTTAAAAGATGCATTGTTAAACCCAGAGAGCCGTTGAATTGGCAGACTGAGACCTGCATGTTTTTACTGGCCTTGTGGTTCGCTTTATTCTCTCAGTATTGATATACTAAGAGCAATGAATCAGTTCTGGGTGAATGCAGATCTTCAGGTCATGCTCGGGCATCGCCATGCAAGCCAGACTAATGGATGCTTTGAATATAACCCTTTTGACATGTACAATATGCCTACTTTGGAAATCTGTTGCACAACAGAAACACACAGCATGTGCACATATTTCCACCTAAATGATTCAGTCAACAAGGGAACTCGTAAAGTTCTTTCCTTTTAGTTAAAATAACCCATGTATCTGCTGTGTGGAGATAGGTTCTTATCGTATATTGAATATGTTGACAGACTGCAGCAGGGTCTGTGAGATGGCATATCTTGAAAGCATTGGCTCTGCTTCATTGACACTTCACCAAGTAGTATCTGCCATGGTTGCTAAAATTCAAGTTTCGCTCAGTACTAGTTTTCCTATGTAAGCACTATTGTTTTTCTCTCTGCTGAACAATCAGCTATATCTTTGCCTCTGTTCCTGCTGATTGTAAAGTAACCAATTCTGAATTTAAAGATGTGTCGTTTCAACATTTTTCAACAATACATTTTGCATACATAAAACTAATGAACTAATTCTTTAAATGTACATTTCATGCGCATCATAGAGGGCCAAAAAGTAATATTTAGAGACTAACTGGTGAATATTACAAAGTATTTCGATGCTAAAAGGCAAAATAGATTTTCTTGATAAAAAGTAGAATGAATACTGGACCTTTAGTTGGATGTCTAAATACACCGTTACAAAAGAATGCTTCTGTGGCTCTGTTGTCTTGACAGTAGGTAGCAACAATGCCGCATGTACTTGTAGGTTTTGGGTAGCATTAGATATCATATACGGGTCTCATAATGTGCACTAGGTGTGTTCATAAAATGCACTTTTGTGTACACACCAGCTGTGCTTACATTTAACTCATGCAGTACATCGTTTTTACTTAGGTCCAGCATTCATCCAATGATAAGCCAATTTTCACAAGCGGAGCAGGGGCACACTTGTTCTTAGAAATTGAAATAAATCAAAGAAAATGTTCTATTTGAAATGTGTCAGTGAATCATTGGTGCTTGAACTCCACAGGGACATAGGGTGATGGTTGAATTTTTGATGTTTGTCCTTAGCGGCAGCAAGATCTATCCCCCCTTGAGTCCAGACACTTGCTGATGGGATGAAAAACCAATCCAACTGATGAGTAGCACATCAGATGGTCTGAATTTGCATGTAACAATGGCATGGATGAACTGTTGGAAGAGATGATTACACAAAAATAAGTGAGCCTGTTTGAGGGAGTGCATGTGACATAGTATGAGAATGAAAAATAAAACCAGCCTGCAGAATATAGTCTCTGTGACTGAACTTTCGCTAAGGCTACATTTAATGCTACAGATAAACTATATCGTCCTGCCTGGATGGGCATAGTTTCAGCTGGTGCTGTAACGTCAGATAAAAAAATGTGATCCATTAAAACAAATTCATTTTATTTACATCATTGAGTGGGAGTGCATTATAAAGTTAGACAGCACTGATCCAGAAAAAAGCATGAGGACATCACCAGGCAAACAGAATCTAACCCTTAAAACAAAAACTAAACAAGGAATTCAATTTGTAAAATGAATAAATAAAAGAAAACAAACAGAAAAAGGTGTTTTAATAAGTTATATTACATTTCAAACCTTATTAAGATTCCATTATTGTGGAATAAATCAAACATTTGTCAAAATTTAACATAACGGAATATTTCTTCAGACCACAGATAACTACCAGAAAGATATGACGCATCATGTGTTCGGACAATGATTCACGCCAAATATAATATATATTTTTTTCATTTTCTCTCTTACAGGATTTTTGTGCAATAAAACTCTCGTGGTCCTAGAAAGCCTTTCCTTGCAACAGCCAGGCTATAGATCATCCTGCCCCAACCTGCCATCCAGCATTGACAAAAATGTGCAGTAAGAGACTCAGGCAGCCACATGCTGGGTGTGTTTTTTTTTTAGCCTGTGAACAGATGAAATAACTTTATCCACTTATAGCTTCATCCATATCCCACCACAAGTCCACATTTTTCCATGCTTTAACACTTTTAGTACATTTATTTCTCAATGAAACGTCTGAACAACTGCATGTATTAGATATAATCCACAGGCTCAGAATAAGGAAGCACACCTTTATCACTTTTTCATTCCACCTGCCTGAAAAAAAAAAAAATTCAGCCATCAAGTTGTCATACTGTTAACGAGCCTTCAGTCTTATTGTATGTGGGTGAAAAGTCATTAGCAGGTCAATGCTGCACCGTGTCTTGGACTAAACAGTTGCCAGGCTGGCAGGTTGGCCTCAGGTGACAGGGCCACATTCTTTCCAGCAGCGGGGGACTGAGATCTATAATGGGGGGACGTGTCAGGGCTCAGAAGAGGATTTTAATGATATCTCTGACAATAGACTGCCTGACTGCCAATGAGCTCATGCCTGTCAGAGCAGTAGAGCCAAATAAAATGCCTCGGAGGAGCACAAACAGATTTTTTTCCCCCCTTGCAGACAATCATTTAAATTCGAGTTTTTTAGAATTCTCAAATCAGGTTCCATACACTCATTTACAGCTCTGTGAGCAGACGACGTTTGGAACAGAGCTGGATTTTTTTTTTTTTTTTTTTTACTGATAGACAGTTTTTAAAATGACTTTCTCTTAATAAAGTCCTTCTACGCCTTTTTTTGCCTCATAAAAGGTAAAAAAAAAAACCTCTGCTGCATTGCTGCTTTTCTTTTCATAACACACCCGTGGTTCATGGTTCTTTTCCGACAATAGTATTACACAGTGCCAAATTGGATATCTCTCAAGCGCCAGAGATGACATTCAAATATCCTGTCCAGCTCTTCATTATGGCCAGTGCAAGTGTAACGCCTACCGGGAACCAGGTAACTAACTCCTCTGTCTACTCTCACATAATCAGCTCCCTGGAGAGATCAGGTTTCTGCAGAGATGATGCTGCAATTTGGATGGCATTCAGATTTCTTATCATTTTCAGGCTTTTTAGGTTGGAAGGATTATTTTTCATGCAACGACCGTAAAAGCCTCTGCTAAATAGCAGGCTAACAGTTTTGGAAGAATCTTCAGGTCATTTAATGTTTTTTAATGCTCTTTCCATTATGCTTCCCGTATAAAGAAACCTCATGACAGCTATTCAATAAATATTCACTTATGTTTTCATCTGGTGTGATATTACCCTAAGGTGCTATAGCAGTTGTGCAAGTTATTGACCCTGTTTAACAGAAGTGCTTTCTTCCGCTGCTTATGTCGCCTAAAACTATATTCTCAAACTTAAAAACATGGATGAAATTTCATTTTTGCTGAAAGAGAACACTGTGTGTGGCACTGCACCGTGTCAATCAAATAAATGAACTACGGTTGCAGATCCATTTTTAGGCTTTGAATTGCCTTGAAGCAACATCCCAAAGTGGATGCACTCGGCTCGTATTTCCAAATTAGCGTGTCTTTTTTTGAACACAGAAAGGCATACTAAGAATAAAAGCAGAGGTGGTTGGAGGGCACGAGTTTTACCCATTTCATACTAAGAAATTATTGGAGCGTATCCCTCAGGCTGGAAGTGTAATAAGTGGCCTGAGACACTATGTACTTATCATTTGACAGTGACAAAAGGGAAAGGATAGAAAAATTAGAAGTAGTTCTACTTTGACCTCTTGTGTCCTGGGGGGAAAAGGGAGTAGGTCTCTATGAGTAACTGCTGTGTCTGTAAAAGAACAGGGGAAGCTCATTTTTATTCCCAGTGGTTTGCATTAATATTGATACTTCTGCTCTGACCTTATTTATGTGTTTTCTATTTCTCCTATAGCCCCACCTATTGACTTGAAAATTAAAAATGTCAGTGTCCCATAAATGCATCAGCTATTATTATCAAATTATGAAGCTATGTCTTTTTTTTTTCTGCATGAAAAAATGCATGCCACTACTTTTCAATTTTATGTTTTTGTGCAGTCAGCGAGATCAAAAATTGTAATTGCATCTTAAACCTTAGTAAAATCAATTATAGTGTTATTTGTTTCTGTATATTAGCAAATAGAGCTTTCTCTTATTTTGATAGGAGTTGGTTTGGACAAAATTACAGCATAAATTAGAGTAAATATTTGACTTCATTAAACCAACATTGTAGATGTTCTGAATACTCCTTCCCACATCGCATATTAGACAGAATTCTGATAACAGTCGTCTAGCGATAATATCCATAATACTATACCACATTATTGTATTTAATGTGTGTTTTGTATTTAATTTTAATCACATTTAGGATAGAGATGTCCATCAGGGAAGAGATTTAATTGCTTTGTTGATGTCTAAGAAAGAAAGAAAACCTGTAAACCCCCATATGGTTAAAAACCTGCAGCTGTTTTTTTCTTTTCTTTTCGCTTGCACTAACCCGGTGACCTTAAGCTTTTTTGTAGATGAAAAGAAGCAGCTTGATCCGTCTTCTAAATAGAAGACCTGTGTTAAAATGTGCCCCAGCAGCACATTAAAAAAAAAAAAAAACCCTCACACGTGTGGGGTCTCAAGGTGATAACTGAATTTGACCTATTGATTTAAGCAAGTAATATGAAACCCCCTAACATATTGTACATCAAACGCCTTCGACATCGGTTTTTGAAAAATAAGGCGATCCATCATGAGACGCTGAAAATGAAAGCTTAAAAAAAGGTTTCAGTAAAATGTGGAGAATCTCTACGTTTTAATTCCCATCCGTTTTTTTTACTCATAGTCTCGGCTGTCAGGATAGTATCCTCTCAACACAGTTCTAGATTGAGATGACTTAATTAATGCTTCAAATATGCATTATTTCAACAGTTGTGCTTGAAAATACACAGCTACCCTACCATCTCAACACCCACCACACATCCGACACATTCTATAACAACATAACGTAATTCTACTAAACAGAGTCCAGGGGGACCGGCCTGTTTCATATGTATACCTAGAGAGGAGATGGTGTACTTCGCTGCGCTTTTGAGCAAGAGATTTCCCTAGCCTCTCACAAAAATGCTGCCGGCCTTTAAACATTCAAGTCATGGTTCAGTAAGGTGCCTGCTGTCAATTTTATTTATAAAGCTCACTGGCTTGTTCTTTCATTCAGACAGGCGCTCTACAACCCCTTCATCCACCTCTTATATATTGCCATGAGAGATGCAGACACCACCTACAAGGCATCCTCAAAGGCAAAGGCTAAACACGGCTCACAACAGCACTTAATGGAATCACGGGGCAAAGAAACACATGCCTCAGCAACATCAAGCTACAACACTCTGCGAGGTGTTCACGTGAATGAAAATGTCTCGCTACATCCCGTGGCTTCAGAAGCGTAGATTTCTTCTGAGAGCAACATCTCAGAAATCACCCCCTGCTTCCTCTGCCAAAGTATTCTCCTCTCGTGCATCAGACAGTCGGGCTGTGAGGGGGTGATGACTCCCTGGTTGTGAGTTTGACAATAGGCTGTGATACCCACAAACCAAAGTAATGGTTCCCTGTGTGGGAATGCAAAGAGAGAAGCCCCAATAAAACAGATAGATACCCTGCAGAATGCTAGAGGAGTACTCAAACTGTGGGATTTAATGACATAATAAGGGCAGCTGAATGCATTTCTATTCAGTTATAGTTTCACTTAATGCAGGACGAATAACAGTAACCATTTCAGCGTGTGATACTCAAGGAATGCACAGAGGTGGCCATCACAGAGGGTCTTATTAAACTATATTTGCATTGCATCTTTTCAGATACTATTCCAAGTTATGTCTTGTTAAATCCTCTCCAACTAGCATAGTTGTTCTCTCTGTCTTAAAACCCTCATCTCTGCAAAATGATATTTCTGGCCCTCAGCGCGTACAGCTGGTTGCAAAAAAGTTTCACTTTATAGTATGGTATAACCTTTAAAAGGTATAACCTTTAGTAAAAGGGAAACGAAAACAATTTAATTTGTCACCTTTTATGAGCCAATACAGTTGCATGACAAAAAAAAAATGAAGATAAAGGTGAGTTTTTGTTGTAAACACATTCATATGTTCACAATGTTAGGAGTAGCAAACGCTTGTAAAAAGAAAACGCTATTGGAGTGGGGCTGCTAAATATTGAGCAGCAGTTGATTATACTGTATAGCATTCTTTCCTCTGCAGAATATTGAATATGGCTGCAATACAGGAAATGTTGTAAATGTAGGAAATAAGGCGCTACCCAGCGGACTAATCACACATTTTTGTGTTAGCCCTTGAGTGTCACCAAAACACAGGTGACCTACACTCTAAAACATGCTTGGTTGGTTTGTCCTGTGCACTGGCTTTTGTCTTTCAACCCGAAATTCTGGTTTATTCTTAAACCCAACATAGATCTTGAAATGATCTCTATCACTGTACTGAGTATTTTCATATATGCGTGGTTAATTCCTGTCTCCTTGCCTCGCTGCTTATACTAATGCTTCTAAAGAAATTATAGTAATAATAATGATAAAAAGAAATAAACCACACTGAGTTAGAAGCCCTGGAGGCCTTGCCCCAGCAGCAGAAGCCAGTCTCTCGTGTAGACGGAGCTCCCCCAACCTTCAGCGAGATTGATTTGCTACTACTACCACCCAACATCCCTGACGCCCTGACGCCCAACCACCACCATCGGACTGTGTCGTTCCTACAACCATCGGCGTCCTCATTCATGCACGGCCTGCTCCGACCTCCACCTAAGTGGGAAGGAAGTGTGGACAACAAGAACGAGAGGAATACAAAGGAGAAATCCTGCCTGCATATTATCCCAAACGCTTTCTTGTAAAGCATCTCGAGATAACACTTGTTATGATGCGGTGCTATACAAATAATGATTGATTGATTGAGTGAGTGAGTGAGTGAACACCTTTTGTATAAACACACATAGCTTAACTGCTGCTTAGCACCTGTCAAATCCATCAGGCATGTATTCAATGTATTTCTTTGTATTTGTTTTGCACATACATTATGAAGCTTGGAAAGTCAAGCTTTTTTAAGCCTTAGATGAACAAATATAAAGAAGTTAAATGTGCTGATTTGCAGTCATTCAGCAATCTCAAATATGCCAACCAGTTTTAAACCTTTAATCATTCTTCCTTTCTATTTTTGCAACGTTAAGTACATTAAGATGAATAAAAATAAATGAAACCATTTGCAAGTTGGATATGAGCAGGAATGTGTCATTGATCGGGTGGCCTCAATTTCTGTGCACACAGCCAGAACAGCCCGGTGAGAGTATACGCCATTGTTGTTTTTTTATGTGCTTTTCCAAGATCCATGAAGCGTGGACTGTATTTCCTTAAATAAAATAGCCCTGCCTTGGATGTATTTGCTCACTGATGCTTTAATAGCATTTATTTCCCCTCGCAGATGGCTGCTCTCCCGTAGCCTGAAGCAATATAGTAAAGTCCGAGCTGCTTTTAACGGTAACCCATGTGAGTTGGCTTAAGTGTAGTTAGTGTCACAAATATTGCAGGGAGAGGAGCAGATCTATTTCAGAGGAGTGTATCCCATGAAATATAAAGAGAGGACTTCAAAACCTTGAAGCCTTTCATACATTTATATTTTTGTTTATACAGCAGCCTGTGGGTGCTCGCATCGGCTTGAGACAAGACATAGACAAATAGTGTTTTCTTTTTACATTCCACATCTCCACTTTGCAATTTCTGCTGAAGTCAGGAAGGTAAAGATTTGCAGGGACTCTTGTGCTATTTCCCATGAGAGAGATGATGAGACTAATCCAGCAGCATTTGATCAAATGAAACTATTCAGCAAAAGCTATATTTCAATGTCACATTTCTTTATGTTTGATCCATGAGGTAAGGCTTGTCCCATTTGTATCATCTATCATCATCAAGCCTATCTACCAGGCTTTCCTGACCACTGAGCAGTTGCTTCTCGGGAGACGGATGAGGAATATCTGTCAATCAAAGACCCATGGAGGATTTGCTGCATTTCCATCCTCAACCAACCACAGAGAAATCCATGAATTTTATATGCTGTACTCTACAGGGCCGGGGTTTGTATAGGCAAGCCTGCAAGTGTAGTGGTAATAACATGCAGATTACGTGCACACCTAAACTGCACGTTATGCCCTCAGACTGAGTCTCTCTTTGACATTCCAATTATCCATTTAAAGATTTTCACATGCCTGTCCCAGATGTGAGTCCAATGCCAGCTTTGTTGAAAGTATGGCTTCGAGCCAAGATTGGGAATTGAGCCTCTTGGAATAGGCTGTCCTAAAGCCAGGAGTGTAAACACTAATTCCAGTTTGTGCTGGAACCTGTGTGTGTTTGTGCGTTTGCTGAGGTGAGTGTAGTAAAATAGTACTACTGCACTCTAGAAATCTGCATTCAAAAGGTTTGGAAGTTTGAGTCGTTTTTTTGGTGAATGCAAATAAGACTTGAGCTTTTGAGGTGCAGGAGCAGCAGTTCATTATGTCACTTTAGCCTCATCTTTTAGCAGCTTCGAAGGCTAATCAATGGAACCCGACATGTAAGTACGAAGAGCCCTGATTAAAGCTGCGTAGTAAGCAGAAAAAAACCTAAACATGCCAGTGCTGCTCAACTGGATGGACTGACTGAGTCCTTGAAGGATCAATGTATTGAATGGCTGTCAGTTCCCCTCGGCAAGGAAGGACACGTTGGACAGATTTTGGGAACTTTCCATCATGAAAACTTCAGCACAACCCACAATGAAGACTTTATTGTCCCCGTGGGGAAAAGACAAACAACAATCAAAAGTTCCCAGTCTGGCCTGTTTAGCGAGGCCTTTTGTTCAGGGCAGCTGTGACAGCAGGGATCAGGCTTTTCCCAAGGCGAGCCAATCTGCACCTCAGTGCCCTTTACCTCCGTCCTGAAGGTAAGTGGGTTGAGGTGGATGAGTTGGTGTGTGGTGCGTGCGATGGCCCTGTTGTTGAGTTCTGTTAGTGGGGAGACTGAGCTGGCAACATTTACTGGAGTCGCCCATGGGACATGTCCTTACAATATAATTTACTATGGAGGGTGATTTGCCGACAGGACCATGTAAAGAAATTTGTACAGCTGATGCCTTTTTTCTTCAGAGACTTAGCTGGGAAGTGGGAAAACTGGGATCATTTCATCAAATCATATCTGTATTAACATACAATATGCAGTAATCCCTCTTTGCCAATAATATTTAGTACCCATTGCCAAGTTGAAAACAGCATGTCATTAATCTCTTTTGCGGAACGGCAATTTTTTTCAATTTTCTCTAAGGCATGAGGAACAGACTGTTGCCTTAACTGTACTTTTACATCATCTAGAAAAACAATTATTATTTCCACAACACTCCTGGTACCAACATACACACAAATTACATGGTTTACACACCTGCAGTGTCTCCCCCACTGGTCCCCTTCACCTTGAAAATTCATTTGGGTTAATGAACTCAGCGCACAACAGCTACATTCTCCCAGGAGTGAGGATAACTCATTTGTTTATGTTCACCATATGGGTTTTGCAACTTTTCAGTGGGGACCTTGATATATAACCTTCAAAAAGGTCAACACGCCAATGTCCTGTTTCATATTTGCTTGTTTGATGATATACAGGGTCTCATATCATTAAAGGTTTATGCTACATTCTGAATATAAATATAGCAAAAATCAAATATAGCCGATAAAAATATGTTCTTCTTGGCTCTGTGTTCACATGACTGTGCTTCCTTCAGCTTGTTTACAATGTGCACAGAGGCTCAAACTTGTTGCATACAGGTTCTTTACTTCTTCTAGTGACTCCCTCCCTCCACAACCTTTAGACCATTCCACCACATGGGGGAATAGAGACGGCCGCGCCCACTCAGGAAAGCTTAGTCTAGGGACATAAAAACAGTGTCCTGGGAAGAGTAGATCTAAAAGAGAACCGACTGACTTTCAAACCACAGTAACACTTTCTCCGGACCTAAAAAGACAAATACATAACAACTGAATCAACTTTGAGATGTATAAGGAGATGTGTCTGAGGAGAGAATTTGTTTTGATCCGCACAAATCTGCTCTGAAAGATTTAGATTCAGAGTAAGAAATTAATACAACTTTGAAGACTTTAAAGAACATTTTTGAAAGAATGTATAAAATATAAATAACAGTATTTCAATTGCAGCAGATGATCGTTGTATTCAAAAGTTAAAGGGGAAGATAGCAGCACTGTAAAAATGGAGACAAAAAGAGGTACATGAAATGTAAAGACGTTTTTTATCATATACAATGACAAAAAAGCATTAATTAAAAAAAAAATTGTGTCTTAACTTATAAGCTGTGGCGATGAATACTAAGTGTGTATCGATGGAGATGGGAGACAAGAAAAGAGGGGGCTGAGTAAGTGCAGCATGTGTAGACCCTTAGCAGTCTAAAGGTACATCTCATTTTCCTTAAATTGGATCGGCATTTCTTTCACCTTTGTCTTTCCTTGCACATTAGTCCCTCCCACTGAGGAGTCAAGGAGTAAAGCAAGGAAACCCTGCAAGGAGGGAGGAAGTAGAGAGAAATATTAAGTGGCACATTCTGGTGACAGTCGCAGCTCATCACAGCTGAATCAACTGTCGTTCAGCTTCAACAGCTGTACGTGTTAGCACACATATACTCACAGTTGTCATCAACAGAGCAGCAGTGTTTTATCTTTTTAGACACTTACCTGTTTTCCAAACACCTTACACACCGCATACTGCTGCTAAAAAGCAAAGGAACCATCACTCCTGGCAGAATGTCTTAGTATGATTTATTCAGTACTTGTTTCAATGGCTGATACCTGTATCATTAAATCATGATTTTATCATTAATTATGGTGACTTTTGAACAATTGAAAATTATTCTTGGGTCTAAATGTTTGAGGGGAAAATAAAAAGAATGATGCTCAAGAATAAAGCCTCACATAACAGCAAAAGATGAATGTTATGTTTAAAAAATGAATGTGACAGACCCTTCTCTTTCTGACTCAGTAATGGTAAATGGACTTGAGCTTCACACACTGATGGCACAAGCTGCTATATTTATTGTCCATCTGAAGTGACTAATCCCATTTGTACACATTCATACGCCACTAATAAAGCAGCAGGAGCAACTTGTGTCTTCTTAAGGACACATCGGACATGTAGCTGCAGGAGCTGGGGATCGAACCCCCGACCTTCCCTTTAATTAAGAGATGACTGACTCTACAAACTGAACTGCCCCAGTATTAAAAGTAAGCAGTGGAAAAATCCAAGAAATGAATATTTTAAATGAAGAAGAAATTCTTTGCTGTCATCTTGATGTTACTTTAATGTGTTATCTGACTGATCGGATCCTGACACTTCTTTCTCACGAGGTTATGCAGTCATTTCTGCAGCACGCTTCAATGTTTAAGAAGTCGTTGTCATACAGAAAATGTAACCATCTTTGGCTCCTCCCATCTTCATTATGAGTCTCCAGTCATCTTGTAATGCATTTGATAAGTCCAAATGAGTGAATTTTAACTTCTCAGTCTAGTCTTATTACTCTGATGATGACATTCAGTCAGGCTCTCACTCTCTGATCCAACCATAAACAACACAGCAAAGTTACATCCAGCCTGTGTTCTGCTTTCCATCTCCAGTGCTCACAGTGTTCAGATGTCTTTTTCATTTCAGACTGATTGCCTGATACTAAATCTGAAATGAAAATAAATGCTTACACTTGATAAAAATCCTTAAATCCTGGAAGGGGTGCATTTTTTTGCCCCATATATATATTTTTTTTAAATCTAGTCATTAAGCTGACTCATCCAGGGCGTTGCTGAACTTGAATCACATTTTTTTTTTATCTCAACAACAATAAATGGATTATCCTGCTGGCAAAAAAAAATGCAGCTTAGAAAAAAAATATACAACGCAAGAAAATAAAAACAAGCATTCTGTTGAGCAACCCGAGAAAACAAGCTGAATTTCTCTAACATAAATTACCTGTTCTCTATCGCCTATACACCAGTCACGTTTACACTGACTTTTAAGCTGTCTCTTGCGATGACGTTCCTAGTTCTCAGGCTCTGTCAGACAGGGTTTGTAAGAAGATGTCCGTAAAATAAAAATCTTATTGGCAAAGAGGTTTAATAAATGTTATTTAGTGCAAACACAATCAATATAAAACAGAAGATCTGCATGGTTCAGTTTATTGCAGTGCTAATCTAACAAGTCTCAAATATGCAGTTTAGCCTCCTGGGAAATACAATGACATTTAGTCAACAGTATGATCTCATAAACTCGTGTTTCGCTGATGAATAATTTACAAAGCAGAGATAGACACAGTAATGTCCGGATCCCAGTGGATTACAAAGGTTAATGACATACATGGGCTGAGGTCGCTTGGCAGGGTATGACGGATAAGAAGACATTATTGTTCTGTACTGGATGACAAGCAAGTAGTGCATCTTAGGTATTGTGAGGTGAAAGAGGTCAGACGAGAAAAGAATTAAAGCTGACACGTGCAAAACATGTAAATACTTTGTTCCTTTAAGTAATAAAATACATTTAAAAGTGGATTGAGGACATGATTATTTGCTGTAAGTGTTGCAGCCCTGCAGCAGGTAATCAATAATGGAAGAAACACAAACTGCTCAGGAATGCACATACAATGCAGAGAAGACTTGCTGTGCTAAATGACTGCAGACTACACATAGAATATATTAAAAAGTGTGGTTGGTACCAGCATCCACACGAGACACAGACTCTACACAGACCCTCATGCTTGTTTGAATCCCTGCTGAAATCGGAGATGTTTTGGAGGTTTTCTTTGTAACTATTCTAGGATGTAACCAATATCTGACACCAATATGAAATGACAGCCCTGTTGAAAAGACTCGAACGGGAAGAGTGACAGTGACAAAAGACGTCACATTTCTGCAGCTTGATTTGAACATGTTTTGGTTTTGACGCCTGTCCTCTATTTTTGACATGAGATGAAGCTACTCCCAAACATCATTCAAAACCGGCCCCGTTCATCTTCCCACTGCTTGTTTCCTATCCTTCATGACAGAGAAAATACTGGCCAAACCACGCCGGCCTCAGGTTAATGTTAAACAGCACTGCATCTAAATGAAGCAGCCAATTTAAAGGCATGTGTCTGACTTTACTCCAACACATTGGTCCAGACACATGGATGTAATAAAATAAAATCAAACAACATTCATCAATCAATCATTATTTGTATAGCAGCAGGCCGTCCCCACATGATTCATGATTTTGTATTCCCGCTATTGACGGTCAATTCATTCTTATAACTTTTGGTTTGAAACGAAATTTAATTACCTTTGCTGGTGATATTCCTATTAAAGGCTTACTATAGCTGTTTTTACATTCAGTATGCACTCCTAAAAAAAATCTAGATCATTTCAGGAGGACTGCTCAGGACTTTCTCCTGACCTGGTTGTTCACATATGCTCCTCACAGCGGGAGACTATCCCTGTCGGACGGGAGGGGTATCCCGAGGTAAGCCGTGATGTAAAAAAAAAAGGACGTGGATGTAGCAGAGGGAAGCATTAAAGTTCGCTACACAACGCTACAATGACAGTATTTACCTTTTGTATCAATGCTACGTGTGGTTCAGTGGAATCACAGTGTCAACAAAAAAAAAAAACGGAGAACAACATACTGACGAACAGAACGCGTAATGCAGCCGTTTCATTACGTGCACGGGGATGATGACACTCTGTGCACCGTGCAGCAGTCACAGTATGTAAACATCACCTTCCCTCCCGTTGGCTCGAGCTGAATTCTCAGGAGTATATTCTGCCCAAAGAGAACAATGCTCTCTTCAGACACGCCTTCTTCATCTGTCATCTCCCTTCCTGTCTCCCCACTTTCCCCTGTCCACAGATAAAAAAAAAACTCAATCAATTGTATTTCCACAGATATTTGGATATAAGAAAAAAAAAAGACGCACTAGAAGAACACACAAGAACAACAATGTAAAAAACAAAAACAATGAAAAAGGTTAAGGTGAATAATTTGAATAATGGTGAACATGAAAAATACACTTTCAGTAAACCTTCAATTGTCCATTTAAGCGACTACATTAACATTCACTTGTTTTACATCACTGACTCTGCAGCAGCGTTATCAAAGCATTTTTTAAGCTTCTGTCATTTCCTCATTTAAATTTGAATTTATTCTTGGTTTCAGCAGCCACAGCCGAGCATTCAGCTCATCATTCTGTGCAGAAACGCTGGACTCCACAGACCACGACTGATGACTGTTGTGTTTTCCTTCAGCAGTGGCCTTACGCACAACGGCCCACTCGCGCTACAGGCTGCACTACAGGCTGCTGTCACCTGTCCCGTGGTCTTTTTAATTCAAAGCCAATCTTCTGTCCATCACACGCTACTTTAGAGCTCAGCTGAGGTCCACACACCGTCACTTTCTGACGTATCGTGCAGCCTATATATACCTCGACAATACCAGAAAATATTGTCAGCTCTTCCCCTCCGCCAACTCACATCCAATATGAGCAGCAAATCATATTTTCAAACATGATGTAGGCATGGAGCCCCCTGCCTACCGTACCTCTCCAAACCAATCCAATCAACTCAATATTTGACTTGTCTAAGCTGTGTGTGCATATGTGTGTGTGTGTGTGTGTGTGTATGTGAGATTGGTTTAAAGCAATTGCATATGAAGAGATAAGAGCTGGTTTAGTTCACGACAGATCATCAGGTGACCAAAGCAGTTTCTTCGGATAATCCCACACGCCGCATCACATGTTGATAATAATGTGCAGAGGTGGATTCAAAGCAGCACAACATGCACAGCTAAGCAAACGTAAGGAAAACGCGACTCGTCAAATGCTGCCATTCTCAGGAGATTTTCATGGATAGCGGATTAACTCCAAGCTGTGAGTCAAGCTCTGGTTCTTCTCATTGCTTTACATATTTAAGAGTGAATGTGGCACCAGCAGAACAGGCAGAGATTGTGCAGCAGTTTTGAAAATTGAAAAATGAGTTTCAGACAAGTATATTGATGTTAATTCCTAAAGTTCTTGAGATACATGTCTTACTGTAACGTCCTCAAATTTAAGCATGGGATAAGCTGGAATACTGTAAAAATGCAGCTCACGTGACTTCAATCTAAAAATTATTTTGATATATTTGTAACTAACAATGTGTAATTTTAATGTTGATAATATCAACTTTATTTACATTGAATCAATGTCTTTATGACATAGTCTTGGAGAAGCTGTGATAATAAAGCTCTAAGGAGTCTCATATTGCTGCTGATTTTATCTTCCAGGACTAATGCCTTGGATAAATGTTTATTTCATCGTACACTTCATTGCCTCAGAATCATTGCCCCTGATTTGACTTTGTGATTAAATGTGGCTTTGATTAAATAATTTCCTCTAAAGATCAGGTGAGAAGAAATGAAATACAATATCTCTATATCTATAATAAATTATGACAAATTGACAATTGCACTGATATCAGAGACAAAGGACTAACCTTATACACATCGCTTCTTTGAAAAACACCCCAAAAACAACCTTCAAACTAAATTAAGATTTGGGCATTTTTTTAATTCGAATGTCTGCATTTGCACGATTTTCCTTTTAATGCATTGATGACATTTATGGGATTAATAAAAGCACTAATTAATTATTTTCATTAACTGCAGGATAAAAATCAGGTAAGCATACTAGAATAAAAAGGCACTGATCTGCATTGTTGGATGAGCCCAAAAACGTATATATGAACACAGAGAGGCACAGAAAATGAGATGGATGCATTTTTTAAAAAAAAAGCTAAAAGAGCTAACAGGCACTGGCTAGATGAAACCTGGTGTGACAGCTGGTTATACCTATAAACTGTAAATAATGTCATATACAGTATGTTATACACAGTCCATGGTTATACTATCTCAGTCAATTTACATTTAAAATGTAAAGAGATCATACATGTTTCTTTATATTTTGACTTAGCATACAGAGAGTTCATAAAACTTCATTTGAAATCAAAAATAATAAGAACGAGGAAGATAAACAAATTAAAATACAGCGTGAGGAGATAGAAATATTTTCAAATACATCCCAATAGTAAATCACTTGTACGCATTGAAAAGCACAACTGCATTGTCAGAATTAACATGCTGTCTTTAATATAATAATCATTTGAAATTTGATTACATCTGATGTGTTCTCCTCCTTTCTACAGATTCAGATCATTTTTGGGTTGAACGGATACAGATACAGATAATGGCATCACTCCACACCCCGAGCCAGAAAGTCACAACGTCAGGGAAAAATAAGTTTTACTTTACATTGAGAAGGAACAGATGAGTGTGAAAGACAGGCGAGGTGTTTTGGGTGTTACATGGTGTGTTTCAGCTGATGATCCCACGATAATTAAAAATCAGGAAGTGCTTCAGTAAAAGTCTCACAACAGTCAGAAAGAGAAGGTGTGTTCATTATTTTTGCTGTGATTCTCTACTGCACTCTCTGCTGTTACTTGGAAGTCTCCTTATTAAACAACTACACATAGACAGTTTGTGTTTCAATGTGAAACTTTATTGAGTGTTACTTATCTCACAGTGATGTTGTGATATCAATACAATGGTATTAAATTGCATCACTAACAAACTGCAGATTAGATTAAAGCATGAAGTAGAAATGAAAGATCTGCTTTCATAAATAGAAAACTTTATGAGGTACTCTTGAAATATATATATATGAATAAAAAAACAAATAAAAACTTTGAGGGAAATAAACTATCTTTTTACAAACTCAAACTATGACAGGATAATTGCCAAATAGCACTTAAGAAAGGTAAGGCATGCTTATGTATGAAGCACTATTTATTATAAGGAAGAATGTGCGACTTTCTGATTCAGTAGATGTAGTAGATCCTTGAGCACCAGCATGAAACCAAAACAAACTGCTGTTTGGCGACCCCTCCACTATTCTGAAGCCTCCGCACACCTCCAACCCCTCTCCACTTACGTTCACATGAAGGAGTTATCAATAAGAACGCACCTTAATCAAGCTCCATTAAGGTGAGCGGCAAAGAAATTGTCCTTTGCTCGAGCTGCAATCGCCTGTGGCCTGCATTGTTGTGTTAGCAGGCTAATGTTAGCACACTTTGGTTAACTCGTAAATTCACATTACATATAAATTGACACAGAATGACCTTATGATCTAATGACACTTATGTGATATCCAAATAAGCAGTGAGTAGGCGCTTCTTCTTTTCTCTAGTCCTTGACTAAAACAGCTTTAAACGCAAAGCCGTAAACATGACTCCGACAACAGCACAGCCAGAGGGACTCAAGCGTCTCACTCATTGTAGACAATCATGAATCAGAGAGACGTTTACAGATGATATACTTGATTTCTGCTATATTTACATGTAAAATGTTGCACATTCTTCCTTTTAAGCAAAAATAAGATGATACATATGTAAAGCATAATAAAATATAAATCAAAATGAAATATGGTTAAAAATTGACGTTAAGTATAAACAAACATAAAAGAAAAACTATTCATTAATATTTTATGACACATGAATTAAAAAGATCTTTCCCTGATGTGTTCAAAATTGCTAACCCAAGGCAGACATAAAAAATGTATATCTAAAATGGTATCAGTGCATAACAAGCCTTGAAAAAACACATCCGTAAGTATTTCATCTTACAGATAATATTTTGATTCTTTATGAGTCAAATGAGCTGTCACCAAACACAGAAGTTCTGTGTTCAAAATGATTTCATAATTATTCACAACACTCACATTTAGACAAAAGAGTGGGTCGGAGGAGCTTTATGCAAATAGACATTTATGTTGAATGAAAGTGAAATGCATTCAGTAAATGTTTATAGTTTGTCCTATCTAAGGCCAACAATGTAAAACTTACTGACTGTAGTTTAGGTTTTCTTCAGGCACAGTTACATTCAACACAGTTTTACAAATGAAGAAAATACAATCAAAGTTTTGTGTTTTAAAGAGAGGTGAAAAACTGATTTCAAAAGATAGGTTTGATCTCATCTCGGTGTCCGTCTGTTTTAAATACACAAACTACGGTGGCCGGGGAGTGCACACCAAAATAACGAAGTGTGAGACAAATTTACATTCGGCAGAACACTTTTTTCAATTAAAATATTTATTAAACAAAAAGGCAAACCAAAAACTTACTTTAACAAAGTTCAAATTCCAAAAAGTAACAAGGTCTAACAAAAAGGTCCAAACACCGGGAGAAACAAACAAGACACGAGAGCACAGAGAAATTGACCAGGATGGTTTGACATGACGAACTTACACGGAAGGGAACGAACACAGAGCTGAAATAGACATGAGGTTATCAACTCCAGGTGTGACAAACAAGACAGGTGAATCAAACTGGAGGAAAAACACACAAGGCCAGGAGGTTAAACTATGAAACACTGGGTTAAGAACTACAAGTGACATCAGCAAACACTGAAAACTAAACTCAGAATAATCAACAGAAAATGACACAGTATGACATGGAGAAAACCAAGGATACAAAAAACTCAATAAAAAAAAGTGAATGCTCTTACGTCTTTGAATATAAACAAAACAATTTTCCATCTGTGTGTTCCCCCGAAAGTTGGCTTTTATTCTGGCACTAAATCCAGTGATCATACACAGACAGATGGTGTGATGCATAATAAACTGTAAGGTTACATGAGGTGAACGCTATCGGCCTACACAAGGACACAAATCTAAGTTCAGGTTCATTTCAAAATGACAGATAAGATATTAATCTCTACAGGTTTTTTTTATCAAACACTTGCATGCTGCAGGATTCCAGTGGTCCTGAAAATAGGCATTTGAAAATATTTTGTAACTGTGCTGTTGCCTATGAGTAACAGCGCAGCGACAGATTTGTGGGAATGTGACAATCTGTCAGAACACTCCCATCATCCGGTCTTGGTTTGCACACCAGCAGTCCAAAAACTCTCTAGTTAGCAGCACACTCCACAAATCTGACTTGTAGAAGAGAATCATAAACTGTATTCAATCGTCTGTCAAGAATTGTGTAAAAAAAAACAAAAAACGGTAGCAATAGAAGAAAATTTGAAAGATTTGAAAAAACATTTACGTTCTGCAACTCTCCATTAGAACTTGACAAACACTTTCAGAGTTAAAAGTCAAATTTTATCCTCCTTTTCAACAAGTTTAAGTAAGTCTCAAAGCTCCCCAAAATATATATGTGAAGTTTCTTGCTATAAATCCACTATGATCCTGTATTTGATCATGCCTATAAACCTCTATTTTTCAGCCCTGCTCAGAACAGGCTGTTTCTGTGTCTGTAACTTTAAATGCAGACGAGCTGTGGGAGTTTCACTGACCTGGGGGAGGAGTTACTGCCCTTTGTGATGTCACAAAGGGAAAATCGCGTGAATTCCCTATTTTACACAATATGTGACCTTTAAAGACTGTGAAGGAACGAGTAAAGGTAGATTTAGGACAGAAATCCTCTGATATGTTGATCAGACAACCTCAATAAAGCTATTTTCTCTGCAAATGTTTAAAATGTTGTTTTATTGAGCTAAATACCATACAACACCTAAATCCCAGATTTAGAGAGGGCTTAGAGACTAAATTAAGATCCCTTGTCATCTCTGATACTTGATACCTCATACTTATGGTCATTGAGAAATGTGAAGTTGTATAAAGGGAAACATTTCGCCACACATATGACACCTTTTTATCCTTTGCACATTTAATCCCACTTACATGCGTTATCCAGTTTGGTTGAACTAATTATGGCAAGCAATGTAATAAAGCAGTGACAGTGGGATATTTTAAAAACACAAAAAACACAATGTATACCAAAAGCATATTTGATATAGACTACATTTTGTAAACGTATTACCTTCTAAGGTTTAATAGTAGATCATACTGTTATTTAAATGGTCTCATGTGCCATTTATACAATGCTTCTGTCTCGTGTAGTGAAACTTTTGCGAAGGGTTTTTAAGAAATAATCGGTGGTGTGGTGGCCATCGGGGAGGTTTGGGAGGACTCACGATAAAATAATTTTGGGAATTCCATAAATATAATTATATATTTACATTTTTGTGCTGTCCGGGCCTGTGATCCTTTTGGAGGTGATGATGGACAGCTCTAAGTCAGTCATGGTGATGATGATGGTTATGATGATGATGATGATGACGAGGAGGAAGCGGAGGAGGAGGAGCAGGAGGAGAAGAGCACAAACCAGTGAATAAAAAAAAAGACCAATGCAATGTGCAGGCCTGGGTAAGCAATCATATTATGCATATGATTAGATATATTAAGATTGGGTCATATATGGTCAAGTCTGAGCACCACTGGTCTTGAATAATCAAATTCGATGGCTGCAATTTAGAAGAGCAGCAATGATCATATGTGAAGTGGTTCTGAAATTGCATGAGTTTACGTATGGTTAATTTCATGACATATTAGTTTCCATGGGAATAACCAAATATTTGGCATCACGGCCGAAACGCTCCACCTAATATTAAGGCCTCTCCATCTCAAAGTCCTCGGGCAGCTCCCAGTTCATCCCTGGATATAATGCCACAAACAGTTGAAACAGTGAAAAGACCGCCCTCTTGATTGTAATGATTTTCACATTTTTGTCTGGTTCTCCTTCATATGTTGCAGTTTTATTCCAACTGCTATGTGTATCCTTCTTGTTCAAGCTATAGTAAAGCTGATAAACAGTATCAGTCACACAGGGGATTAGTTACACAGTCTGCACCCAACCCACTGCCTCTTAGTGTAATTCCAGCTCCAATCATCTGCATGCTGCGGAGCATGTGCAACTTACTGGGCATCTTTGGTATGCGGGAGGGGCCACGGCTGACGCCATCAGTCACAGCTTTGATCTCAATGAGGTAGTCCTCTCCAGAGGGGAGATGCAGCTTCACACTGGTTTTATTGGTTTCCAGAACGCTAGTTCGGCCACCCCAGTTCTAACTGTACCTGAAGGAGAATCTGTCGTTTTAATTTTTTCTCAAGGCAGCTTTAAAAGAAGTTAAGTATGAAAATGGCAATGTTGGGTTTAAATGTCTGCTATCAAAGGACCTGCAAACATCTTTAAACTCTTGTTTCCACACCAAAACAAGCACATCTATTTGAAAGAGTAAGAATTATTTTCCTCCAGGTCGGGGTTTTGTCAGAACTGGAAAGTCTTAAAATAAAAAGTATTTTCTTACTATGTAGAAAATATGCTTCAATTTCTCAACTCATCCCTCAGTCATCTTACAAAAAAAGGCTTCATTTGTAGTCAAGTAATGTATTTATATAAATATTTAATACGAGTGGCTACATTTAACCCAAGTGCGTATTGCTTTTCTTTATGTAAATTGCAGACTAAAAGTGCATGTCGTGGCCAAAAACATTCCTTAAAAAAATCATTAAAAATTCATTAAAGAATTATTTTTTCAAGGGATGTTTTTGGCCACGACATGCACTTTTTAGTCTGCAATTTACACACATTAAATAATTTGGGCAAGCGCCACACAAAGATGTCCAGCCTGTAATGACTGTAAATACAGATGCTGTTAAGAAGTGCTACAGCCAGCTTCATAATGATGCAATTATAAATACACAGACACACCAAATTATGATTAGGATCAAAAAACACATGTTACACAAAAAAACAAACAAAAAAATAATGAGTGAATTCAGAAAAACAGACTAATTATCCAGTTTATTACACTGCATGATGAGAAATGTGGGCTGGAACTCCTGTGTCTAAAAAACAGAAAAAGTACAACTTAAACATGCGTCTGACAAGTTAAAAGGGAAATTTAAGTTAGATTTATCAAAATTCCTGAACTTAGTTAAATAGGTTTAACTTATCATCTGAACTTAGTTGTTCTGATGAGAGATCAGATTGGATCAAATCGTATAAAAATCAAATCTTATTCTAGAGAAAATGGATTACAAAATCATATAAAATAAGATTATCTAATATCAGAGTCAAGATTCAGGCTCAGAAACCCACTCCTCATCACATCCTGCATTCTTCTACCACCACAACCACCACCAGGGTCTAGACTCCATAGGGGGGTATCCTATCCTGCTGTCGGCCTCATTACCCTTCAGAGTACATGAAGACGTCATGATGCAGTCTAATCCCCAAAGACTAAATTGTTCAATAGATAATTGTTCATTCTGAAATAAGTTTCTCCTGATTGAAATAGCTTTAGGAACTTGCCTTTGGTTCTTGGGTTCATGGGAGGAAGTTAATCAGAAACAGCGATTAAAAACATTGGTCACATATTTGGGTGTCTTATTGTGATAAACAAGGAGAATAAACTTTGCTCTAACCATGATAAAAATGGTAGATGTTTGGTGGAAACAAATGGTTATAGTCAGATGAAGAATACGAGTGAATTGTCTGCTTTTAAGATATTTCATCTTACTCACAATTCACTATTTGCACTAATTTTACTAATCTAAAGAGTAACATGAATCTTAGCAGGGGTAAGGATGGCATAGCATAAAAGATCAGGGTGAAAAAGACAATTTACCGCACATAAGTAATTTTATTTAACCTTACTGCCATGGTTTTTTAAACATCAATGCTCAAAAGAAAAATAAGCAGCCAAAGGACCTTGGTTTGAAAGGAAAAATATTCATGAAATTTTAGACCCAAGGTTTGCCTTTTCATACATTTTTTTCTAACATCCCCGCCTAATATGCACTGCACGCAGTATGTGTGTGCGTGGGAAGCCTTAACAAAAGCAATGTTTCTGCCACACATGTATGCAAATGGGATCAGATATGAGTCATTGTTGTCTTAAAGGAGCTGGATTTCTTCTGTGGCATGATGCCTTTTATTTTATCACCTCCAACAGATCTTTTAATTTTGAAAGGCCAGACAGCACCAATACATCTTGTAACAGAGGAGTGCTTAAAATGTTTCCACTGCGATGTGAAAGCCATTTATTGGGATGACAGCTGCTGAGGCTCTATTTGTTTCCCCAGTATGGAGTTTCTAGCCGACAAACTCACCTTACAGCCTGTCACCTCAGACTCATTTTCCATCACCTTGACATGTTCCCAATTTAGGGAGATTTTAGAGTTGGTTACTCACCACTAAATATTCACCGCAGAATGACTTGGAGATGTAATTACTGTAGCCTAGAACAAGTTTCACATGTGAATGCACCAACCAAATGTGTTCTCTTAACGCTGTCTTTAGCCTGTATGTTGCAGCAGAGTGCATTTGATAAAAGTCTTCAATCCTCCGTTGAACACCAGAAATAAATGGAGGTCAAGAAACATAACTCACCTTTCATTCATGTGTGTGAAAACAAATCAATTGAGATGAAAAGTTCACCCTGAAGGAGCACAAGAGTCTTCACTGCATCATATTTCAGTTCTCAGCTTTCTAATTCGCTTCCAATGGAAGTTATGGAGAACAAAATGCAGCCCTCATCCAGTGCAAACCCTTACTCCAACCTTAACTTATTATGTGGCTTCAGCACTCTTCAGCACTTCAGAAACATTTACATAGAGTGTCTTCTAAAGTAACTGTCTCTACAGTATAAAAATCCCTTATTCCAGAAGAACTTGACAATGTGTTTTTGACACAACTACCTCGTACTGAATGTGGTTTGTAAAAACAAACAAACAGCAGACATCAAATCTACACATCATGAATTAAATCTTAAATCATTGTAGAGTAAGAACAGATGTATTGTTGGATGTAACTGAGAATTACCTGGAATAAAAGGCAGAGTTTTAAAGCTGTTCATTGTAAGTATTGTGTCAAACTAGTCACAGACAACAAATCAAAGGTAACCTTGTACTTGATTTAAAAACAAAGAGCGGGGGCGCTGGGAGTGAGTTTCAGTTTAGGAAGCTAAGAGAAGTCTTTCTATGTGGTGACATCATTATTTCTGCTGCACATATTCGTTTTTCATAAATCTGAATGTGCAGGATTATTAATACTCATAGTACTTACAGCAGCTCATACCGACTTAATTTATTTTAACATTTCATTAGACAACAAACTATCCAAATAGGATTTGTGTACCGGCATAAGCTATTCTGAAGTAATTACAAGAATGACAGAAACAATCTCAAAACTCCTGGAAACCCCTGGATGTGTGTGTAAAGATGAAAAGCTCTGACCTGCAGTGACTTGTATCACTCTACAGGAAGTAAGATAAACAAGTTACTGACTGTAATAGTAAACAGGGAAAAAAAGCCATCACACATTATGGTGTACTACATTTACATATTCCACAAAACGGGGGAAACATATACACTTTCTTACAAGCTGATGGTTTAATAAAACCTGAATTTGGGGGGTTCTGCAGGACATCAGCTGTGACGTTGGGTCAAGTGTGGCCCCACCAATGAACAGGCTCATACATCTTATCTGAAACATCTGTCTATACATGGGAAATAAGAATAAAAATGAATTAAAAATTTGACCTCAGTATAACATTAAAGACAAAAGATGTCATAGTAAATCAGGTTGTGCTCTCTGTCGCTCTGCTTCTCACACACACACACACACACACATGCACACACACACACACACCTCCTCCTGCTCTCTTCCTGGCAGCACACACAAACTCCCTTTCTTCTGCTTGTGTTTTGACTGACAGATTTGACGCATAGTGGGTGAAAATATCATTAATTTTAAATGCTGACAGCCCACCACTGACATTTTTACCCTGACTTGTCTGGTTAATGAAAACAATGCACAAGTTTTTTAATTGTTTTGATATCCGAAGATCTATTTTTAGCTCATGAACGTTTAGTCCTCTTCCTGGAAAAAAAGGTCATCGACGAACATTTTCTCGATAATAAAATTAAGCAGTAAGGACTCATTTCTGGACCAGAGTTAGAAAGTCACTTTTTCCCTTACCTACACATTAAAGTACTTGAAATATCACAGGATAATTGTATGTGGACACATGTGGTTTCTTGGTGGTTAAGTCAGGAGCAGGTCTGTAGGCTCCGATTGCAGCGCTGTTTCTTGCTCTGACTGATATCAGATAGACTGTGCTGCCTTTCAAGCCGGAGAGCAGAGCTGTGGTGTTAGTAATCGTCACTCTCGCTGCTTTACTCTGCAGAGATCCTTTCTCCCAAAAGAGAATCTTGACAAGAGACACAGGGGTTACCACAAACCTCTAGCCATCTTATCTCCTAAAAGTAGAGGCCACAGAGTCGGGTCAAAGCCTGTTTTCTAGTATTTAGTAGTAAACCAAAAAGTTTACTCTGGAATCTGGAATCTTAGTTTTGGGCTTCTGTTTTGGTTAATCATGACTGAAGACATTTATCTACATTTACTGCTTCAATATGCTAGAAGGTGTAACCCCCAATTCACACATGCTCCGTACGCGCCGCGGTCTGTCAGCGCCACGTTTTTTTTCTCCATCGGACGGCGCGCACCCTGTACACACATCACAGGAGAACTAAAAGATCCCGTGGGAATAAAGAGAAAAAAACGTGCAAACAACATGTTGCTTTGTCTTTCTGAGGATGATTTGTTGTTCCTTCGGTGCCTGTTTTGACCTAGTGATGATAAAGTGATGAAAAAAGATCGAGTCCGTCAGGCCCTCAGGTTTATAACTGGTGATCGATTTGACACTCATCACTGTAACCTGTACGAGAAGGTCTGTTGGCTTTCTCTTTATATATCTTTAAGGCTCTTATTGGTAAACTTCCACCTTACATCACAGACCTGTTGGAGTGGAATACGAGTGCCTACATGACCCGCTCTTCTGATTGGCTCGTTCTTAAAGTCCCTCAAACTTTTACTGAACTCGGTAAATCAGCATTTTCTTTTGATGCCCCAAATTTGTGGAGCAAACTCTAAGGATCGGAGTTCTTCCCTCTGTTCCAGAGTTTAGGAATTGGATTTCGAACAACTTTGTTTCAAATTGTAACTGTTTTAATTGATCTCAGTGGTTTTTTTGTCACAGATTCCGAGTGTTTGATGTGTTTTTGCTTGTTTTATTGTGCTTGTAACCTCGGCGGCATTGGAAATGAGGGAAACCGCAGTGTCTTTTCGAGAATAAATAAAGGTTTGAAATGAAATGAAAAGTATATTGTGTTTTATTTTGAAGTTGACCGTATGCTCTGTGCGTTTCCTTGTCTGACTTCCTGTCCGGCTTGTGATATTCTGTCTAGCTTGACGTTAAACTGCAGCGTACTCCGTCGAAAATAGACCCGCAGCATATTTGAAACGCAGTAGTGGCGCTGGTGGCACGCAGCACCCGCTGTGTGAACACAATGATTGAGTGGCAGCTAACTATGGCCTAGTGTGCGACGTTGACGGACCATGGCACGCACAGAGTTTGTTTGAATTTGGGGTTAGTGTTATATTGTCTTCCTTAAAAAAAAAAGGTACAAACAAGTTCTAACCTGCTATCAGCTCAGTTATTGGAAGTCATGAGGCAGTCCCACATAAATTAACTACCACTGTATCAATCAGCAATACCAAAAACAAGTCCTGGGACTGAGGAGTTCTGGATAAGGAGCTTGTCAAAATCTGTGTCCATTGGCAGATCATTTATGACCAAAACATCGGACAGAAGAATCAGACAGGAAAATGTCAAACAGATGGTTTGGGAGTATGTACTTATTCAACTGACTGCCTGTGGGTTTGCAGGGATCTTGCTTGGGAAAGGCAGATTAGCAACAGGGCCTGGAGTTGCTGATAACAGATGCTTCTGAGGGGAGTTTATTTCCATCAGTGGTTTAATTATAGCAGTTATACCAGCACATGGGAAATACCTGAGTGGAAGAAGTTTACTGCTTTCTGTTTCTGGCAAGAATCTAAACACAAGCTCATAGAGGGATAAAAGAGAGGGATCTAAAGAGACCGGCTCAAGCTGCATTTTAGAGTCCTATGGCGACAGTAGCAAAGTGTACAATCGCCAATGTGTGTGTGGAAGCTAAAATATTTGAAAATTATATATTATATAACCAGATTAATGAAAAAATATTTATTTAATAAAGTTTTTTTTTTAATTAGTCACAAGCAAAAGTCAGAACCCCAGTTTTGCCTGTTGAAATTTAGGATCATTCGCTAAAAGGTCACAATACATTGTAAGTGTTAAACCAGTGAAGCAACAATGTCTTGATTTACTTATTGAGTTAGTTTATTCCATTTTTTTTTTTTGCTTAGTTGTGAGTTCCCGTTTTATTTTTGTGTTGAGAAACCTGAGTTTAGTTTTTAGTGTTTCCTGTTCTAGTTTTTTCCCCGTGTATCATGTCTATAGTGTTTCTTCCTGCCTGTGTGTTTCCCACCAGTTTTGATTGCCCTCATTGTCCTCACCTGTGTCTTGTTAGTCTCACCTGTGTCTCGTTAGTCATCCCTGTGTTTTATTACCCAGTCTATTTAGTCTCTGTGTTTCTACCCTTCAGTGTCAGTTCATTGTCAGATTTTCCCCGTGGTCATAAGTCTTCCTAGCAGTGTTTCCAGTGTTTTCCTCGTAGCTTCTTGCTTCCCCTTTTGGATTTGCATCTAGTAAATTTTTGTTTCCCTTTTGATCTTTTGTTAAATACATATTTTTAATAGATGGCATTTGGGTCCTCTACCGTTTTTTAGAATTGAATACATGACAAACAGTGAATGAAGGAGACAGCCCTCATTAAAGTCACAGGAAGTGTTTCAAAAACATTCACATTACAGTGGGTGAAATTCAAGGCTGGATTGACATCCTGGCAAACCTGGCAACCACAAAGACATTTCCAATTGCATTTTGGAAACTGCAACGTTGACAATTTGCGCTGCAACTATTGGGGTTCTTTTTGACAGCCATGATGGTCTGGACAACGCTGCTTACAACTTCAGTTACTCATACACAAACCTTAAGTATTATTGTCTGCTCTGCCTCTTGTATGGTTTGTTATTAACGTTATTAACTGAAAAGGCTCTTTCAGACTTAAAACTCCCCATCTACTCTTTAAGTCAAGGCTGTCCAAAATATTTATTTGTTATCTTCTTACATATTGAGTCAATGCATGAATGAAAACTTTACTGCCCCTGAGGAATTTGGCCTACACCACGAACAGAAAGATGTAAACAACCATACAGAGCAGCATCTTGAATCAAAATCATTACAAAAAACGATTAAAATACATCATTAAAGTATTGCATGATTACATGTAAGGCAAGCAAGTTCAATAAACTGCAGAGTTCCAAGTACTGTTTAATTTAGGTTGTTGATTAGCTGAATACTGTGTGGTACAAAAGATGTAATGCCTCTTTTGGTTCTCATCCTGGGAATTCTGTACCTGCACCCTGAGGACATAAGTGCATACTAGACCAAAGAGGGTGCTGTGGGTCTGCTTTAATCTCTTTGGCTTACTTCAGTGTGTAGTGCTGTCAAGTAAGAAATACTGCACATTGGTTTCTCAGTTATCTTGCTGCCTAGTTTAACAACCCGTCTAGTTTGCTCTCATTTTGTAAAGAAAATGCTCCCACTACACTGAAAACAAAAGATCAGTACACTTTCAATGAAACTTTTTTTGAAACAATTTCAGAGTACTATCAACAAAAAATGTTTCCTCAAAAATAGAGGTGCTGTTGAGACTTTGCAACTCTTGCATTTGTGTTAACGTTCCATGTCAGTTTGTTGTCAATAATTGTGCACAAATACTTCTGCTGTATATGTTCAGTGGCTGTGTTGTTCATAATTACAGGTGAGAGAAAAGATTTTATTGGTGTTTCAAATCAATGAATTATCAGCACACAAGTTGTAAAAGTGGTCTTAATACAGTCATTAGTATACAAAGGAAGTAGCATATGAACTTTGCTAAATGTTGAGAAGAAGCTCAACACACCCTTGTGGGACCCCTGTGTGAGTGATATTTAATGATGACTGTTGCAATATTAACAACTGCTGCCTCTCAGAAAGGAAGTTTTGTATCCCCCTAATGAGGGTGTAGTTAACTCCAGCTTCACAGCCAATAGATGTATTAAAGGCAGATTAAAAGTCAGCAAACAGATTAAACACGTAGGACGATGGTGTTTATTTACTTGGTTAGTAAATGTAACTGTTGCATCATCAACACCTCCCTTGGCTCAGTTTGTTAGTTTCAGATCTTTAATGAGATACAACTACATGCTCAAAACATTTCAAAACAACTGAGGACAAAGCAATGGGCTAAAATCATTTAATTCAGAGGGGCTTGTTGTTTTTGGTTGTAGGGTAATTTAATATATTTTCCATGATTTGGATATTTTCCTGAAAAGGAGCATCCATTGACGCAAAATGACGATTTTTGCGTCACTGGAAGCTGTTGCGGTTAGCGGGGTGAAACTTCGGCAGCTGGCCACCGCTGTCCGCAACAGCCGAGAAACAAAACCGGCCTGTCGGCAGCAACCGTCTCGGGGCTATATTGCTGGCCGCCACCGGCCGCTGCCAGCTCAGCAGCCGAGACATAAGGCCTGCCTGTCCGCGGCTGTGAGGACGAGGAGCCGGGGCCGGCTCGAGCTGGGGCGGACTGGTAGTGTCGGTGCTCTCACTGTTTGCCTATGAACACAGACATAGAGTCTGTTTTCTGCCAGGAATTTCCAAGATGCCAATTACTTCTGGAAGAAATCTCGGAATCAGTTGTGTAAATGGCCTTATGTGTTGAAGTAAACATGTCTGTAAACCTGACCTTAGTTGGAGTGGCCTGCGGTGCTGTGCATTCTGGGATTTGGTGTCTCTCATCCACATGAGCCAAAAAGATCATAAGCCACTTTCTGCCTTTTCTCGGCCAAGAAGGCACCAACTTCAAAATTTATGTCACATTTCTACTACATATATGACCCAATGTCAATACAGATTCATGTTTCAACGGGTGAAGTATCCCTTTAACTTCCAACCATTCAGGGCCGATGGATTTTCTTACATTAATCTTGGAGAGGGCACACTGCACTTCCTCAGTTGTTACCTTTATAGAGGTGCCACACCTTCTTCAGTCTACCTCAAACACCAATGAGAATTGACTATCAATCTCATATCATGCAAAGAAATGATTTGAGCTGGCAAACTCAATTGTATATGCAGCATCAATCTGCTGTTCAGGCCAACCATTGTTTCAATTCCACGCCTCCCGTCCTTTATTATCTGAAAGTACTTGCTCGACTTTAGCTTTGTAGTCCCCTTTAGTTTGGTTAAATTTCTTTTGCACATCTTGGGTTATAATTTTACTTCACGTCTGTAATAAAGTAAAAAGGCTTGTTCTTTCTTTTTCAATTAAAAGTTATTTTTATATCAGTTTATTAAGCAGAAATGTAAGAAGCTATCTACCCTGCTGCAACAGACTAATAAAGGAAGATCTCTCCAGTTTATCTGCATCACAGCTGTCAGTTCATGTTCAAGGATCATTGTATCCAGGTGTTCGTATATAATTGATTATAATGTATAAACAATTATTCTAACATGTACATATAACCTGCATGTATGTATTTTTCATGCAGGCCTTATTGATGTTGAAGACTAATTAAACCTGTTTACTGAAAGTAACAGGCAATTTCCACCAAGGAATTGAAACCATTTGTCACACAGTAAAGAAGGTCATCATGCTTAATTACTGTCAAGACACAAATCATATTCAATTTGTGCTAGTTAGAATTACAGCCTGTGAAAACAATAACATCAACTTGAGATTTAGGTCAAAAGGCACAGAAGTGTGTAGCCAGCTATTTTCTGGAAAGAAATGCTGGTACTCTTTACTTAGCTTCCCAATTAGCCACTGCTACTTCTGATAAACTGTACAAATAAAGTTCTACTTGTTTACTGTGAGGAGCTAACCAGTCCAGTCATTGTGTTCATTTATCCACATTAACTATATATATATTACACAATTGTCTAGCTGTAACATCGGTGGAACTGTAGTATTTTCTAAGCCCGGCCCATGGGGCTCATGTTCACACTTTTTAATTGCGGCATTACGTAATGCCATAGCAGTTCTAATGCTACAGGACAGACCACAGTAGTACTATTCCAGCTTACTGGGATGGTGTTTAGTTTGAATATACACTCTCTGCTTTAATCAGTGTTTTCTGTTACTCTCAGCTAAAGCAAGCTGTTGTTTTCAGAAATAGCAGCTAAATTCTAGAAACTGGCCTGTCCAATTTTTATCTGCAGACAAAGTGAGCAGCAAGCTGGTGAACAGAGTGGAGCACTTTACCGCAGTAAAAAGGCCAGATTTCCTTAGGAGTTCATAACCAAAATCCGAGCTAAAGCAAAGAGGATGTTTGGCTTCAATATGACGGGTCAGTAGACTCACACCTCCAACCAACGATAATGGTGTTCTGTATCGGAAAACTGCTGTTTGTTTAAAGGTTCTTCATATCAGCATGATTACTTGTCACCTATGTGTTACAGTTTATTTCTTGTACACTAATAGATGTCTAAGCACCCGGGATAACTAAGGGATGTGAGTAGGAGTGTTCACTTACAGGGGCTCACTACTAACTGGGCCAAATTAGTTTGGGCTTTCCAAAAGCAGAATCAGTATCTTTCATCTGGGACAAAATGTTTGATAATTGTTCCAAATTTTGAGATTCAGTATTCATCAAATTGAAAGCAAAGCTTGCAGAAGCTGCCTTGTTCATTACACTTGTCGGTGTTGTGCCCAGCCTCAGTCATTCAATTGATTCACCTGAACAAGGTTCGAGATATCATTTAATCCTAAACCAGATAAATAAAACCATAATAAATAAGCATGAATAAATATCTAAATTAGATAAAATAATTTGAAAACAGAAAGGTTGTCAATTGTAAAACTTTATACAAATATCCATATCTAAAGATGATGCTTGGCAGACCTTGAACATGAGAATACTGGGAAAAATGTTCAATACTTTTATTTTTTCTATTAAGTGACTTGAATTGACTACGAAGTAATTCATTCATAATTCTTAGCATTTACACAATATTCATTTTACCTTTATTTATTCTCGAGAAATTATTGAGGGCAAGCCCTCTTTTACAATGATGTTGAGAGTACAATTAAAACTAATAAAAGACTAAAACAACAAAGACAAATACATAGATTATAAGACCAGAAGAATAAGCGGCAAAGCAGGCAACTGCAGTTAACAACATTTACAATCATGAACACAGTGAATTGTGATCAGGTTTTTAAATTGACCCAGAGTAACCATTGCATTGAGTTTTAATGTGTTTTGTAATGTGTACAGGTATGCGCAGCACAAAAGGTAAAAGATGTTTTCCCAATGTTAGAGATTACTCTTGGGACCCTCATAATTAATTGATGTTGCAGAGGAGCTATGTTTTTTAAATATGAGAAACATCTTTTGTTTCACCGTTTAGTGCATACATATTTCAAACATTAAGATCAACTTTGCTAAAACTTTTTTTTTTCTCTCCCTGTCTTACAAGGTGTGTACCAATCACTGACAATGACCTCAGAGCTTCTCAGAAGGGATCAGGCCACCTGGGCATACCCCACCATGTACAAATAACTCGGGGTTTAGAAGAGAATGTTATTTTTATCTAGGTTTTTCTCAGGCAGAGCCCAGGAGAGTGTTTGTTGCAGAGGGAAGTGATGTATTATGTTTGCACTTTCTTTTATTTATTTATTTTTGAAAAGCAGCTCTCAGACAGCCCTGGTATTGAGGTCTTTAGGAGAGTGGGACGGCAGCCAACAGACTCCTAGATTGCCTATGAAAAGTCTCATGCAACATGTAGTATTTTCATGTCAACTTATTTCAAGTTGTTGCCATCAGCTGTTATATTCAAATGAACGCCAACTTATTGTGCTCGTCGTCATTCAGGGATGAAGGCCTATTTCTTGTCTGAATATCACACCGTTCTTCTAGCTTTTTTTTTCATAACTCACTGCAATAATCTTCAGCACACCTCACGCTGATGCACATCGCACTCCCATAGGCTACACTAGGAGGTGCCTCAGAGGGCACTAAATGTGATAGATAATGAATAATTCATGTTTGCAATTAGAAGGCGAAAGGTGTCTTATAATTAACATGATTAACTTTGTTTCTGTTTGCACAATGTTCAAGTGAACACACTCACACTTCTGCAGAAAACACAGTGACATGGCTCAATGTCCAACGCTGTTGTAAACTCACACTTCTGCTTTAAATTTGGATAGAATTGAGATTCTTTCATTTGTATTAATATATCTTAATGCATTAGAAGTTGAGTGCTTCAGCTATGCATACACCATAGAGTAACATTATGCCAATTTAGAGCTGAAGGTTACAACCAACCTGAAGTTATGCCCTGTGCACTGATTGGACTTGAGCTTTTGTTGCACCTTGGTATAACTTTTACGCCTATGGATGAAGCAGGCGTACGTTAGAAAGTCAGACTAGTATCCAAGGTAATACTATCAGAAAATAGTAAACTTAGAAAGGATAACAGGATGATCAATTAAAAGGCATTAAGACAAGAGAGATTCATCCATGATCTGCCAACTGAAAGTTTAAATAATACAGTAAGGCAAACCCTGTTTGAATAAACAGAATAGCTCTCCCTTCCGCTATGGCATGTGTCGTATAGAAACAGAGTTGTCCCCTGTCCCGCAGGTGTCGATTGCCCTACCGATGCCCAATTTTAAAAGCTTTTCTCTCACTTTGTCATAATCATCCATGTATTTAAGGAATACAATGATAGAGGCCTACTATTCAGTAAGTAACCTTGTGGGCTGCTAATTTGATTGAAAAGACTTGGAAATTAAAGACAGTGGAGCAGGTCATAAGCTAGGGGAATTTAAAAAAACCTTGGGCAACATAATTATGTTCAATGGACAACAGCATGCCAGGTCATTAGATTTGTTCTCTTGGCTCGACAAATGAGCCTTCAAACACATTCGCATGCATAGCAAGCCTTCTATTCAAAGTCACTGCATTGACAGGATTTGTGCTGATGATGTTCAGCTTGTTCACTGGAATGTTTTGATGTTATGCTTACACCTCCAAGAGTTTCCTTTCTTTGTTATACTTTGCTAAAATATTTTTTCTGTTTCTTTCAGTTAGTGTTATTAATGTTTTGTCGATGCATTTATGAGAGAGGTTTGACAGGATGAAAGTGAGTTACTTGGCAACCAAGCACAACTATAACCGTTCTGAGATACTTGCTTTGTGCATTCAGTGTAAATACAAGTCTAGAAGTCGGTCGTAGCTAAGTCAGACGTAAGAGATAAGACCTCATTCACTCGTCTCCAGGTGAGCTTAACACTGTCTGGATCCAGGTGCTGCTGCCAAGTCGGCGGAAAGCCACAACATACCCAAAGTCCTTTCTACTCTGCTGTTCCTTTGGGACTGGATGAAATAGTGGCAGATAGTTATACTTAAAACGCTATGTAGTTATTTCATTTAAAAAAATAATAAAAAGAGGGTTGTAAAAAAAATCTAGTAGAAAAGGGCAAATACAGCATCAATCTGTGCTTTGAACCACATCCAAGAAATGTAAAGATGTCACCTTATTCTAAATTTACACACACATTTTGCTCCAGCTCGCTATCCCCCTTTTAACACAACATAGGGAGTCAGGAGGCAGCAAAGCAGAAAATCTCTGCTTTTTAATTAAGCTGTCTCACTGAAGACCAGGCTGATGCATAAATAGTAACTAAATGTTCTATCACAATAAAGGCCAACTCCAAAAAGTGCATGATCAGCATACTTCCAATATGATCACAAGTCCTCCTCCAGCTCCTCTTACACCGTTCACATGAATAGTTACCTTGGTAACTAGAAACAGCACAAAGGACACATGCTCATCATTGATCAGTTTAGTTCAAATCCGGTGTAGAGTATGTAGTTTAAGAATACCTTTCTACATGGGGTGATAACAGCCACTCTGTTGGGTTTCCAAAAAGTACAAATCGTTTTAAAGTCATATCAAAGCAACTTTTGTTGACAGTGGCATTACCCCCTGAGGACGGTGCTGTTAGCTGAGTACCTTATGTCAGCCCCATGTATGAGGCACAACAGGAGACCTGTTCCCTTGTGATCCAACCAGCAGGATGGAATTACTCAGTTTACCAGCTCAAAATAGCAACTTTCATGTCGTAGCCTCATGGCATGTGTGAATAGCACTCATTTACTGATCCGCATCAGTAAAATGCATCTATTAATTAATCATTGTTTCAGAGTGCTGTCACACAAGCATGTTGCTGATACTGCAGTGTTTTAAGGGGTAATTCAATCTCTACTTCTTTTGCATGTTATCAAAGAATTGGCATGGAAATGAACAGCAGCTGTGGGATGAGTAACAACACAGGGAGCCCTGAAGAAAACACATTTTTTGATTCATTTGCTATGAAAAGAAACAACACATTGAGAGGATACCTGCTGCCTTGGTTTGAATCTGTTTTGATGGCTTGCTGGGTTCTCCAACACCAACACTGTTAATTGCATCCACCCTGAGTTCGTAATCCACCAAGGGGTTCAAATCTTTCACTGTTGCATGCATCATCTTTCCCGGCACAGAATCAGAAACCAGGATTGTTCATTTAGATGTGATTAAATTAAAAGTTTCACTGAGGCATTTTTCACAGTTTTTTAAAAACATTTAAAAAAAAAAGATTCAGACAGCTTGGATAGGCTAAAAAAAAAAACAGTATGGATAATTCATGGATTGGAAACAATTAAAAAAACTAGAGAAGTAAATCAAATGAAACACTTGTAAATGAACAGTTATCAATCTTTCAGAATGAATTCAATGACAGTAAATTCAGCGCGTAAGCAGAATGCTAACTCCACATAGTATTCTGCATTTATTATGGATATTGCGCAGTAATCCCTAAACTCCTGTATCATGCTGGCAGGATTTATTCCATGACAATACCTTTGTTGTACACAATACCTCACCTGTCAGGAATTTGATTTTTATGCTTACTTAATTACACAATAACCTAAAAAGAGTTTTTGTTTCATTGACCTATATTAGATTGAGTCTTGTTTGAATTTGTTGTTCCTCCAAACTGTTATTACAGACTGCAATCCTTTAGAGGGTCCTTGATTGCCCTGGTAACAGGGCTATGGTTCTAAGGTCCAGGACCCCAGGTTAGCTGCAGTGGTGTTAGTAATGTCACCCACGACTAGCTCCTCAGGGGGCCCTGCAACATCCACAAACAGGCACAGACACATTGGTTCTATTGGCATTGTAAGTCTAATCAATACTCTAAATAGTATAAATCTCCTGGAACTTATGTTAGACCTCTGTGTCAGTCAAATTTTACATTAGAACAGTCAGTTTTTGTTTGTGAAATTATCATAACTTCCCCCGCTGTGGAAAATCTCTACAGTTTATGAACTATAGCAATATTAATATTTAACAGTGTACCTTCATCCAAAAAGACAAAACAAAAAATACATAATGCTTTCCTCATGAAGTTTTTAGCTTTTAAACTTTTGTTTAAAGATGTTAGAAATAATTACTCAACAAAATGTTAGATTCCATTAATGACCAAGACTACGTTTAATTTGTCTTAAGCAGCTACATTAAATCAAACAAACAGTTTGGGACTTGGATAACTGTCATTGAAATTCCAGTTAAACCCCAAAGTATGCAAAAGAAGCACTGAGCCCTCAGCACGACTACCTGCTGAAAGGAAGAGGATCAGCAGGTATTAACAATGTTCACTCTCAGATTATGAACACAGAAACATACAGAAGCTGCACCACCTAATGGCTGCCAACTCTTCATGTCATGCTCTGACACACTCACTGTCAAAGTCTGGGTCCCGAAATCCACGAGTGGATTATTTTTGGGTCACCAAATGACTTATGAATATTTCTTTCCACACAGCCAATGTGTGTGATATGCAGCGAAAGACTAGCAAATGATAGTTTAAAGCTAACTAAACTCAAAAGACATTTGGAAACACTTCACCATGATTGGGAAAACGACCCGCTGGATTTAAAAAAAAAAAGAGGGTACAGAAAATAAAATCATCAGCTAATGTTCTCCGAAAAAAAAGTGGCATTAATTGACAACGCCTAACTTGCTTAGTATATGGTTTTCATATTTTGTAGCCAAAGAGAGGCAACTGCATACCATCGCAGAAAAATAAATCCTGCCTGCTGCAATGGACATGGTGACGACAGTGATGGATGCAAAGTCAGTGGAAAAAAATTGAATGTTTCCCCCTGAGAAACAACACAGTTTCATGAAGTATTCATGACTATTTCACCAACCTGGAGGTAAAGCTTATTTCAAGGTAAGAGGCAGTGGGTGACTTCTCCATCCAGCTTGATGTGCCAGACTGCCCAACATTGCTGGCTTACGTACGATATGTGAGTGGAAATTACTTTATAGGAGGACTTATTATGTCGTCTGAATATCCCCACCAGGTGAACAAATATTTGATGTGCTGAATGACTATGCAGTTACAAAGTGTACACTGGACTGGGCCAATTGTAAAGGATAACGAGTGATTGAGACAAAAATCTGACAGGCAGAAACAGCCGTGTTGGGAAGAGAATGTAGGAGGAAGCTGGAAAGGACATTGTCTGTAACCATGGTTTCATTTAAGGAAAAAAGTTGTTCGCATTGTGAAATATATCAAAGGACATGACATGACATGACAACCGCCTTTTTTCAACTGAGAAACTGAATTCATGCTTTCACCAAAAGAAGACCCCCCCTTAGTTGGTAAGGAAGGTTGTGCATTACCAGTTAGATATAGTAAGTCTTACCTCAACGCACAGTATCGGCTCTGGAACCAAACTCCAGGAGAGGGGCTGGACTCTCCTATTCCGGAGTTGCCCAGGTTGAGAGGCGCCAGGTAGATACTCACAAGCCCCGGACGGAGCACACCTGTGTTGAGGGTTTCCCAGGTAAACAAGAGTATCATCTCCCTGCGACATATGCACCCAACAGCAGTTCAGAAGACATGGCTCCCTGGGATCCAGGAAGGGGATCTGCCTGGGGGATTCTATACTTCTACTGGGGGAAATCAACGTCCATGTAGGCAAGGATGGAGACACCTGGAGGAGGAACAACCTGATCCTGAACTGAAGCTAAGTGGTGTTTTGTTATTGGACTTCTGTGCTAGTAATAGATTAACCATAACAAACACCATTTTGAACATAGTCATACCTGTACTAGGTACCAGTGCACCTTAGGCCAAATATCAATGATCAACTTTGTAGCTGTTTCATCAGATCTGCGGCCATATGTCTTGGACACTCAGTTGAAGAGAGGAGCAGAGCTCTTCACCACCTGGTGGAGCAGATGGCGGGGAAGGCTGCCATACCTGATAACCTAAATGTGCAGTGCACGAGAACTGGAAATGTCTGACCAAGGCCCCTGTCCTCAAGGTCTTCACTCCCATCTTCGGACCTCTCTTTCATCCTGGGGGAGGTTGAGGACATGGAGTCTGAGTGGTCCATGTTCAAAGCTTCCATTTCGGAAGCAGCTGCTAGGAGTTGCAGTCAGATGACCGTCTGTGCATGTCGTGCCAGGAACCTTAGAACCCACAGGTGGACACCAGCGGTGAAGGAACCCATCAAGCTGAAGATGGAGCCCTTTCGGGCACAGTTAGGCCAGGGGTCATGTATTGGGTGGCGGTTGTGCTGTACCGTCATGGTGAAGAGGGAGGTGAGCCTGAGGGCAAAGCTCTCAATATAAAGGTCAATCTTTTTAAAACCCTCATCCCCATCATATGCTATGCGCAGTAACCAGATGAATTAGTTTTCTTCCTAGATGGCTGGGCTAGTCTTAGAGACAGGGTGAGGAGCATTAAGTGGGAGCTCGTAGTAAGGCCTCTTCTCCTTCATGTAAACAAAGGAGCCAGTTGAGGTGCACTGCATCTGATCAGGATGCCTCCTGGATGACTCCCCTTGAATGTTTTCTGGGCACACCCAACTGGGAGGAGACCCCGGGGTAGACCCAGAGCTTGCTGGATGAATTACATATCCCATCTGGCCTGGGATCACCTTGGAATCCCCCAGGAGGAGCTGGAAACTGTTGCTGGGGAGATTAAAGTCTGGGTCGCACTAAGAATTAGGAGCATGAGCAGGTAAGCAAAGCTTTAGGGCTTAAAATGGGGAAACAGTTAACTTCTGCCTCTTAAGCATTTTAATCAACATACTGTTGTGTTAAGCTATACAGAAACCACATTAAAACAATTCATTTACCAGTTGTTTTAGGCTATGTGCCAACCTGTTTTCATGAATTGCCACCTGGTGACCATGTTAGAACCAGGGCCCAGTTGTTCAAAAGGATAAAATCCTTCAATTTATTTTGCAATCCTAAATTAAGCAGAATAGCGTACCAGTGTACAAAATGTTCTAAAAACAATGTATGAAATGTAAACTACCATTGAATTGTTTTGGTTTGAAGAATTTAACAGTTTCATTCATTTATTACTTGTATTGCAGTCTGAATCCAGCCCTCTGCTGGGATCAGAATGATAAGAACCAGGTCCTGGACCGATGGGGCCAAGACACAGTGAACCTAATCTTTTAAAGAATGTCACAGGCTTTCAACGACATGAAATATAAAACAAGCACTGCCCTCAGGAGCTTCAAAATCAGCTATTTTTTTTGTTTAAAAAAAGGTGAACAAAAGGAGTTCAAACCTTTAGAACTAGTTTTCTTTGCCAAAAACACGATATACATACATTTACAAAGGAACAACTCCCTATACCTTTTCATGGCTACACACAGCTCTGGCCCACAGAGGCTTCCAAACTCAAAGGTTGAATCTTGGTTGTATTTTAACTGTATGTTAGACTATCCTTCTAAAAGCCAGCAAAATAAAGAAGGTATTAAGGCATATTTTAGCTCAGAGTATTTGTACAGGTTCTGCTATATCAGTGTAATTAAGTTGCCTGAAACAACTTCACCTAGGAAAGGAATGCTTCCCATAACTCAATTATTAATAATTAAACATACTGCAATCAAAAAGGAAAGAAGAACTCCCTTTAATAGTCATTTAAAAACTGAAATCTTAAAATGCTCTAGCAGCTCATTTTAAATCAAATGTCGGTGATGAAATAATCCTCATTCAAAGCTACGAGAAAAAAAAGGTGCCACATGAACAATAACTCAAAGCTGACACAACCACAGATGACAAATACATTTGTCAAAGCAGGAGGACCATAAAACATTATGTATTTCATAATCAATTTCATGCTTGAGCTGTTTTTTGTCCTTAAAGAAAAGTTTAGCTCTTGGATTAATAAGAGATAGAGCATTGAAACCTGTGTAGAAAAACATTCCTTTCACAGTCAGTGTTTCTGTTTTTTCTGTATGTTCTGCAATTATTATTTTACCACACGTGTGTACCTGCCTCCATCGGATTTAGAGATGTTTGTGATAGATAAGAGTCCCAATCACCAGCATGTCCAACTAAAGGCATTAAACGCACATAGCTCACCATTAATTAAAAATTCTTAATTTGTTTACTGAATCAAAAGTGATGAAACAAACTAAACTCACAACTTCTCGGCTTTTCTCAGGCAATATGACATTTCTTTCACGTTTCTTTCATTTTGAATGAAGGCTTTCAGAATCTATTTCAGTAGTCTATTTTTACGCCTCAGAAGATAACAATTATCTTGGCTGAAGAGCAGAACAGATTCTCTGTAGGGTCAGCATAGTATCGACAACACAGAGGCTTAAATGCACATATTAATAGGATACACAACAGGCACCACGGCCAGGCAGAACAGAGATAGAAGAGGAGCACAGCGATGGAAAGAGGTCATTTGAATGGGATCTTTACCTGCAGCCTTATCGGTCTACAACAGGTGCAGATAACATCAACAGGCTATGAACCATTTCTGAAAAGTAATAACATGAGGGTATGCATATAGAGAGGCATCTCACTCGCACAAAAAAGTCAACCTCGTCACAAGGGAGAGATAAAGAAGTCTCCCATATTCTAATGAGCGCTTGAAAGAAACATGATTAACAATATCACTACAACAGTTAATCAGAGAAACATCAATCCCAATGTATGCTGGGTGTAACAGCTTGTGCTTTACTATCAGGGTTCTTCCTGCGATGTTTTATATCTCTTCTGTAATTTGTAAAAGTAAAAAATAAGATTTAATAAAGGGTAAAAATACATTATAATCAAGGGTTTACATTTGATTTCACAAAGACTCCTGCAGCAGTCAGGCTTCCATGCACCTTTTGCTGGTGACATACAATCACACGAGACCTTGGATGAAAAATTCTAGCATGTACGTCTTAGTGTTGTAGTGGAGACGACACTAACCGAGACCAAGACATTAAGAGATCGAGGACGAGTCAAGACCGAGAGCAAGGCAGGGAGAGACAAGACCAAGACCATAAATATCACTGAAAAATCATCGCATGGTGCATGTCGCTCACTTAGGCCGTAACACCAGGAAGGATGCAGCTGTAACCGGTTTACTCTTCTCATTCTATGCTAGCACTGTCAATTTGGAGCCTCGGTACGACAAAAAACAAGTTTGAAAGCATGTAAACATATGCATGAATGAGGGGGATGAAGCTCTCCTGTTGTGACCTTTGGATTCAGTAAATCAAACGAACACTGTGAACAGCTAGTTCAAAAAATTCAAACAATTTCACATTAGCTCCCGAAAATAAATATGTATTCACTCAAGCCGAGCTGAGACCCTGGGAGCAGGTCTGAAACAGGGTGCTTTGTGCTGATTTATTGACAAAAATATCAAACACTGAGTGATGGAGGCGCGCTGAGAACATGACCTGAGGGCAAGAGCTGCAAAACAAGGATACATAAAGAACTATCTGCTTTGTAGAGAAACTTGCTTCAATGTTGTGAATTTCTATTCTTTTCCAAATGCGATGCCTGGGTAATGCCTGGGTACATTTCATTGCTTTCCTCATGACCAACCCAAGAAAAAACATGATAACAAATCAAATCACATGTTGGGGCAGGTTCAGTGAGTTATGAAAGCCTATGGAAATATGGCTGTACAATGTGATTTGAGTCAGCGGGAAAGGAAAAGGAAAGAGAACAGGCATGGGAACAGCTATGCACTTAACATTTGACCTGATGCATAACAAAAACGATAATTTAAGGGGTGCTGGTGAAGTGGTAAGTGGGCACGCAGCACGCCCCATGTGGCTCTGGTCCTCCAATGCGGGCAGCCTGGGTTCGAGTCCGACCTGTGGCTCCTTTTCTGCATGTCGTTCCCCACTTTCTCTATTATCTAACCCTGTCTACATATTTACCTCCAAAGCTGTTTTTTTCCAAGGGCCCTCATTCTGGATCCAACACTTTTGGTTCTTTTAACATTTGCGAAGAAGTGAATGATTTTGTTGATGTTTGTGCCTTTGACAAAACAGACATTTAAAGGACTCCATGAGAAAATGATTACATGACCACCAGCAACAAATATAATGCTCTACCTCTTTCTGTCCTGCAGGAGTTTACCACCGGCTTATTGTGGCCCTGGGGGAAGTATGGCGACAACTCTCTGATACCATCTCACCCACCTTCTGCATTACTGTTGACTTTTTCACAGGCCTCCAGATGAAGTCAGGTGGAAGGCTGCTGTGTAGACCAGTGTTAGGCCATTTGTCTTGCTTTGAGGCAGTGTAACTGCTGTGAATCAACAGAAATCACTGGAATTATGGAAATGATATGAAAACACTTGTAAAGTCTATTGATGAAATAGATAAATAAAAGAACAAGGTCATGACTCAGCAGGGAGCTTGTTTAGCATCTTTATTTAATTGATAAAAGCTCAGAAAAGAGGCAACATTATTTCACAAGGTTACAATATACATTAATAATCTCTGCCTTCTTTTCAAGTTAGTTTATTTTAAAAGGAACTGCTTGCCTTCAACCTTGAGCTGGCACTGGCATAGACAGCTCCCTGTTCATTCTCTGCCACACACTGATAACATCCCAGAATCCAACAGACTTGTCCTGGATTTACTCAGTCTCCCCATAGATCCTCCCCGGTAAATAAAACAGCTAATGAATGTTTGCTCGAACTTCAATATTGTACCTGAGGAAAAGTCTTGTGTTTTCAGTTCAAAATTAGCGGATCCCTTTCTGAGGAGTGGCTGCACTTAAATGTTTTAATTCTATTCTGTGGCAGGACACATCAATCATGGTGTTGAAAGTTGAAGGATAGTGACAAGGTAAACCAGTTACCACACACAGGCATGATCCAACCTAGAATCCTCCTCTGATCAACCATTTTGTTGGTCATTTGAGTTGTATACTGGCTGTGATTATTCAGCCTTAATATTTGACACAGAGGGGCATGAGCATGGTCATAGAAGGAAATTAAGTTGTTTTTTTTAATCTGACATTGGACCAACAAAAACAGAATGCCCCCCAAAAATGTTCTAGTTTACCATTGACCCATGTGAGACTGGGACAATAAAAGTGGAATAATCTCATTATCTGTTTGTAGGTTGAAAGGACACATCGTCTTTTTTCCTTTAGTCACATTTGGAGTAATTAGAAAGTTTTCTCTTAGGGGGACACAAGTGCATTTTTTGTACTCGGGAAGGGTGTAGAATAAATGCAGGATGTTTCATGAAAATATAAAATGATAGATATTCAAGTTTAAAGGCAGGGTTGGTCATTCTTTACAGATACACTTTTTAAGATTTTGTTTGAAATTGTCTTTAAGTTCTTAGACATTGATCATTCATTCAAAACAAACTGTCATCCATAGCAGTTGTAAGCCTGTAAAAAACGTTGACCAATGTCAGCTACGAGGTACCAATTGGATGAACCAATCATGCCTCCCTGTCTCCCTGCTCGCTCTCTACCCCTTGCGTGCACAAGCCCACACTCGAGGCACGATGACATTGAGATTAAACTGTGGGTTTGTCGTTGGCCATTGTGAGTAGTGAAATAGTCACGTTTTTTTTTCCATGCAATATGATAAAGTTTAGTGTTTACTTACCGCTGAATGAGACATGAGATAAAATACTATTGACACAAAGCAAGTGATGAGCTGAGGTCTGCTTCTGGAGCAACAGCACTCCTGCATGTAAGTGAGGGGCTTGGTTTTGAGGGAGCACAGGGTGGGTGTCAGACGGAGCACTGAGGGAAAGCTACCTTCAAAATCATGCTAGTTTTCGAAAATTCCCAACCCTGCCTTCAACATGTGGTGTCTTACTTCTGCTAGTAGCTCTCCATACCTCAATAGGTCGGCCTTGTCCTACCAGTGGCTTTATATTCATGCACATGTATTGCTATATTAGCATCTTTTATTGTCTTGACCCAGTGCAGATTCTCAATATCTGTGAATACCTTTGAATACGAATATTTAATGACAGAAATATCAAAATTCTAACGCTAGCATGTTTGTTTTTTACGTTATCTAAATTCTCCCATATTGTAAATGGAGGACATTTTATTAAAAGGTATTTTTATTGTTCACTCTTTTGTGATAATAAGCTCGATGGAATCAATTTTCATAAAGTCGTCATGAGAAGCATATCAGCTTTTTTTCCAAAATTGGGACATGGGTTCTTTCCTCTTAATGTGGAGTAAATTTCCCTCTAATTTGAGTGCTGGATTCACTTTGCAATCTCTGGATCAGATTTACTTGTATGAAAGGCCATAGCAAATTTACACCACTTGATTCATTCAATTTGCACTCAAATTGCATGTAATTAGCTCATGATTAACTAATGCAGCGTACTATTCAGCCTCAGCCTTAGAGTGACCTGAGGTATTTATTATAAACATCACCAATGTCAGAGAAAAGGAAATATGTATTATGTATTGTGTGTATTGTGCTGCTAATATGGAGTATCAGGGCTGCCCCTGGCCAAAGTCAGGCCCCCCAGGTCTGGCTGGCAAGACACAAACCAAAACTGTGCACCTCCAAAATGAGTGTTTAACAAAATGTGATCTGAACTTGACATCCTGTATAAGTAATAACAAAGTATCAGTCATTTTAAACTTGGATCTGAGATGAATAAATGTGAAATAAATAGGCCCTAATTCAGATTCTCTCATCCATTTACAACACAAGCAACAAAAACTTCAACCTGATAAAAAATATAATGCTGGTATCAGCAAGGCCCTTGTGTATATCAACAAAATTAAGTTTTAGCCTGCCTGAAATAAACAAAAACATTCATTTTCTTTCAAATTATTCCCGAACACATTAATTTCCATGATTTTTAATTTTTGTAACAGCAGGCAAAGTAAATGTTTTGGATTGCTACTTAATATGCAGCAGGTAAAAGACCTTACTCTTTGAAATGTAATATTACAAAAGAGCATGGGGTGGGGTGGAGGACGGAGCAGGCAGTGCATGAATGAGGACGGCTGTGGTTGTGGGGGCGTCAGGGACGTTCGGTGGTAGAAGAGCCTGATAACCTCGCCGAAGGTTTGAAGGAGCCTGGCTTCTGCTGGACTCCTGACCCCAGCGACAAATAGAAGGGGGGTATCCATAGCAACAGGTTGTCCCCAGCAACAATTTCAAGGAACCTGACATGACATGAGAGCGCTGGAGCTCCATGGAAAATATGTTGTTAATAACTATGATTTAAAGATAGAGACATGCAGTGATAGGATGTGAATGCACAGAGAGAGAGAGGGAGGGATCGGAGCTCAAGTTGCCCCTGTAGTCGAAGCCTATAGCAGCATCACTAGGAGGCTGGTCCATACCTGAACCAGCCCTCACTATAAACTTTATCAAAAAGGAATATCACTCTCTCTATCAGCATTTTGCTGCATTAAATCACCTTAACATTTTTTAAGCAGACCTGTTGATAGCCTACAGTATGACTATAGAGTTGCGCAATGAGGATGCTTGTTGTTAGTTAAGTGGCGCAGTCATTAAAACAATCAAAACCAGAGTGGTAATGTAACGGACTGAAATCGCGTACAAACAGCTGAACTTCAGAAACGACGGCATTAGTTGACATTTAACTGGACAGGTCTCAAACCAGAACCAGCATACTTTAGAGGTACATAAAAAGAGTGCCTTTCACTATTGTGTGTGTCTATTACAGTGATGCTGGATGCCTACTACTTTATTAATATTTCTCATATTATATTCCAGCCTGATGTGGAATCATGAAGGCCCCCTTTAGATGATGAGGCCCTATATAAGCACTGCGCGTGCCGTGCTTGTAGGGAGGGGTGGGCCTGTGGAGTGTGCAGTGTGGGGTATATTCAATTAATCAACCATGGCTTTACATTCCATTCATCATTTAAAATGCAACATAAACTAATTTGTCACTCTGCTCATATCATTAAAGCCACAGGAAAATATCAACAAACCTGGCAACAATGAAAATATCACCATGGAAATAAGGGGTATACAGAGACCTGCAGAGGTCAGACAGCAGAGAGAAAAAGAAAAGATTAAGTATCTAAATACAAAATGAAGCTAGATCAAGGCTGTAAATGTCTGAGCAATAAATAACACAGTCTTCCAGTTCCACTAATTGGCAAGTCTGAGTTCAGCGAGTACAAAACTAGGCACCCTTCTGTATACATATTTCACATTCATATATTTAAACAATGAGATATGGTTAATTAAGACATTGTTTGTTTATTTACCACTTTCTTTCTAAGAATCTATTTAAGTATCAAAGCTTGTTAAATAACTTGGTTAAGCTTCATGTGGTGGGCTTTCCTTTTTTGACTCTTTCCATTATTTGTCTTTCATTTTCAATGAAACTACATTACCTACTAAAATGAATTACCCTTCAGAAATGTTGCATTTTATTTGCAAAAACTGAGCACACAATAAACAATATTTAAGTCCTTTAGCTCTATTCACGATGTTCAGTTTACATGTGACAAACATAATGTTTTCACACATGCAGAAAGGTCCTGAAAATGTCTTTAAAATCTGCACTTTTCCTGCCAGCGCCTTAGTAAAATTTCCAGGTGATGTTTATGCTTTGTGTGAACACAGGAGGAAATGTATGTGCTTGAACTTCTCTTTTTAAAGGCACAGTATGTAGATTCACCACCATTCTTCATCGGTACAATAACAAAAGATGACGTTGAGGCTGGCGGGGAATCATGGGAGTTCTCTCAGCTACCCCATGAACTCAAACTCATCGGGGTAGTGAAGACGTACAGGTGAAACCGATCTGAGGAAGAGAATATGTTTACCGGCGATGTATCCAAGTATAATGTACATGACGTTTTTATTACGGCAGCACATACAGCAACAGTACGGAAGCCTTCAGTAGCAATTCCTGCTAACTTAGAGCTCTTTGACGTAACATCCGGTGTTTCCAACACAACCATATACATGTCGGCTCTGTAATGGCGGCCGCCACGACAAGACCTGTCCTGTTAAAGCTTTAAAATTACGGATTTCTCTGGCTTGGCTAACTTTTGGAAACATTTGAGTTAATGGAAGTACTGAACAAAAAAATATATAACATAGGTAAAGTCCATTTTTAATTAATTATAATAATAATTTAACTTTAATACCTTTCTTGGGTGCAAAAGAACAGAGCGAGGCACTTGTTCAACTCAACTTCATGTCTTTCAAAAATAATAAATTCTAACTTTCATGTTTGAGCATTAGAAAAGTATCAAACAGAACAATTGTGTTGCAAATGGCAGCTTTATAAGTGCTTTTGAAGTGTGTCACTTTACGACTAAAAATAAAGTTGAGATGTGTCATCTTTTGAAATGTATTCGTAGGTTGGGTAGTTAGAGACAGTTATATTTGCTTAAGCAGTATGACCTTTGCTTTTTTATTTGCATAACCAAGTGAAATTGTAATAGTTTTTTCAATGGGGTAATTAAGTCCAAGCCAAAATTTCCTCGAAATAAATAATTCCGCCTGCATGCTATCACAGAAAAAAGGGAGGATCCATGTCCATGCAGGACTTGACCTGATATAGCAGGTAAGATATGTTAATATGTATGTTGTATATGTATATATGTATGTAAGTTTAAAATAAAATATTTTACTTAAAAGATGTAAATGTAAAATGTTTTTAGTCTCTGTGTTAATATGTTACATGGCTTACTCTTATTTAGGTTCGTCATGTAACCTTGAATTTCACATTTGTCAGAAATGGTTAAAAGAAGTACTTAGTATGCAGGAGGAGTCGTTTCTCACCAAAAAGAAAGGAAAAGGGGTATCATTTCTGTCCAGATTATCCTGGCATTACAAAGGAATCTCATCTTGAAAAAATGAATAAAGAAGTGCTGAAAAACTGCAGCAGCTAATGAATAAAGCACAGTGCTGGATACTGAGAGGAATTGGCTAAGGAAAGAAAAATTACCAGTCATCTTTTAGGAACAGAGAGAAAAAAAGTCTAAATGGTTCTAACCATGGAATAAAAGTTGCCCTCCGGCAACATTTGGTCCTTTGCTGTTTCCTGCTATAAATTAGTACACACTGGCATCCTCTGGATGAAAATAAGGAATTTCCAGAACCACAGTGGAGTTGTTGATTTTAATCTTGCCAGGAAGTGGATTTCTATCACCTCTTCTCCATGAGAGTGAAGCCAAAGGACTTCAAAGGTCACAAACAAAACTTCACACTGAGTAGAAGGACTACTGGCATTTTTGTTTGTGACAGTTTGTTTGTTGGAACGGAGAACGTCTGGCCACTTTACAGATTTGACAATGCTGTGTTAGGTTTAGCTGATCCATCATTGTATTTCTGACTGACATACTTTCCAAAGGCAAAGCATTCCAAATGTACTGATTATCCTTTAGACAGGTAACCAAAGCTACATTTTTGGATCATAGTCACCCATCACCACTGAAGGATGCAAGCAAATCAAATTAGACAAAACAAAAAACATGGACATGCACTTCCATGTAATTCATATTGGATGTAAGAGCTGTGGCCCGGATGACATTGGCAGAGTGTGCAGCCGTGTTGACAGGCTATAGCTTACAACAGCATCTGGCTTAGCGGATGGATGAATTTGGATTACATACCTGACTCAGCTCAAATCTAAAGTGGAACATATAAATGGTCCTGATGCGGTTTAGTATGTGTTGCAAGCTCCTTACTGTGTGTGCCTGCATGCATCTTTGTCAGCAGAGGCTACATTTCTGGTTATGTAAATATGTGCCTTCATGCAGATAGAGGTGGTTTCTTGCCCTGTGTAGTTCAGAGGTTTTTGAATGGGCCAAAAAACCTTACAAAAACAAATTCACGCTGAAGACAAGTCATTTATCTCTCTGGCTCTCCCTCCCTCCAACAATGTGTGTCTGTTCTGTGCACAATATAACCAGGATGCCCACTGTCTCTAAGCACCATCTTTCATCGCAGCTCTGTCATGGCGGCCACCGGGAGAAGACACGGGGCGTTAAAACTGCAAAATGAAGGATTTCTCTGGCTTTGATAACTGTGGGACATATTAGAGGTTATGTTAGTACTCACAAAAAATATGACATAGGTTTAGTCATTATTTTTTTAAAATCTTGATATTTCATTATAAATAGTCTACATATTACACCTTTAAATATTTAAAAAAGGATGTAATTTAAAAAGTATAGCTATGTTTTATTTATTTGCAGACTTGTGTCTTCTGAAGCAATGTTTTTGGTTTGGTGCTGCAGAGCATGTTGAGAGAGTCAAAGGTTGAGCTCAGAAACACAACAACACCTGGTGACATGCATGTAGCCCCCTCATTGAATTGAATTGTACCACAATGTTCCTTAGTGGAGGATGCTGACAGTGGAAGCTGCTCAAAAACAATGCAGTGTCATCCTGAGCAGATGTCGAACTTTTATTACAGCAAGAAATGTATATGTGCTCCATCAAATACAATATGTGTCAATGGACAACCTTTGTAGATTGTATTGTAATGGGAGCAAGGTATATCTGCTATTTACCTCTCTGTGTTGTATAAATAACTGCTGGGCATGCTTTTTTTCTGCCTTTGAACTCTATAGCCTTTCGTTAGTTTGAGTCACTGCATGGATCACAGAGCAGTCAAGGTACAGATAAAAAGCCACACATGTGTAGAGGTGGATCCAGACACTTACGTATAATATGTATTTACCCTCTCTATCTCCACTAATCAGATTAACTTTAACAACTAAAATTAAATATCTAAATAATTATATTTATTTGTTATAGTCCTGTGTATATATATATATTTGTTTACTTTGAAAAGGAACACAACAGATTGGACATGTGCTTTATTCTATAAGGACTAGAAAAATGCAGTTTTTCCCAAAAATAGACGATACTCTAGCGGTATGCTCAGGTGAATTTCCAACTTTTTTTTTATTTACAGTATTCATACAATTTCCTTCCGCACAAGAGATAGTGCCAGAAAGAGAGGGGTCTGCTGTCTTTACATCCCTCTCATTGTAAATACACCAATGAGGTGCAAGGCTCAAGTCGAAACTGAGGCTTCTCGTGCCTTGGCTTCAATATTTTTCTGCACCTGCGTGCCACCAATGCTGTGGTGCAGTCTCAGTTTAGGATGATTTTTGTGATACGCAACATCATCAATCAATACACGGACCGCCTGATGTGACAATGGAATAACTAGTGGAAAGTTTCAAAATGCGCGTAATCCTATTTAAGTGATCCATTTTGTCAAAACAGAAGAACACAAAAACCACAAAGCAACAGAATACAGCGGGGTGCATGGGGGGAGGACAAGTTGCTTTGAGTATGATAGGTGCAGGTGCAGGTGTATATGTGGTGTGTGTGTGTGTGTGTGTGTGTGTGTGTGTGTGTGTGTGTGTGTGTGTGTGTGTGTGTGTGTGTGTGTGCTGAGAAAGCAACTAGAGGCATGTAACACAAAAACCAATATAGATGATTTTAACACAAGTAATGCATATGACAAGGGAAATATCCATTCAGAGTTTAGGATTTTGGGGTCTACCCTGGGGTTGCCAATCAGACTGCAAGGGTGGCCTAGGCAAAATAATAGTTTTCTGTATCATATATGCTATAGGACATATTTATTTTGTATCCCTTCCACTCTTTTCACAGAGGATCCAGAATGGAAAGGATGATTAGAATGTCGTTGTACTAGTGTACAACATGTAGAGAGACGTGTGTGTGGGGGTGGGGTGGGGTGGGGTGGGGGGGGTCTACAGGGACTACAAAGTGAATTTAGGGCAGCCTTCCTCTATTAGACACATGACATTCTGCAAGGCAGACTGTAAAAAGTCCCACTCGTTTCCTTGAGGGAAGAACAGTGAATTAAACTCATTAAAGGGATAGTCAGGGCAGAAACCGACAGACCTCCATGATTAAGGTCTATCAGAGACTTGGTCTGGTTAAGAGTTTCAGTCTCAGAGCAACAGAGGACTTACAGGCACATAATCGCTTGTCCTCTGACAGAGTTTGACTCTCAGCATGGCTCCTTTTAGTCCGCTTACATATTGATTGCTCAGAGAAGCTTCAGATGATTTCTCTTTTATTAGGGTGCATCACTCAAGTGGTGAAAGCAATCATTAAAAAAGGTTTTCAAAATGTTCAGCTTGAGTCATAAAATAAACACAATTTTGGCACCTTTTTTCATTTTCAAAACACCTCGAGCTAGCTTATCTTTAAGCGTAAATGCTATCCAAGTAAAGTAATTGAGGCTTTTAAAGGGTCAGGGAGTGGGGACGTTTCTTTTTTTTTTTAACTGGAGGGGCAAATTGCTAAAGTGTGGAATCCCACAAGGCCGCAGGATTCAGCTGACAACAGAGAGTGGCTGGTATGCTGGCGTGAAATTGTGCTGGTGGGCATCGCATGGCTGCAGGAGTGCAGGCCACTTTGAGGGTCTGCTAATCAGCTGCACACAGACACATGAGCCGCTCACTGCTGTTCCACGGGATAAACGCTCCTGCAGCCACAGTGGCCACAAGCAGCCTTTATTACCCAAAGATAACCTGTCCACATGAGGAAAAAAAAATGACAGCCGGGATGTGGAGCGTTGGCGACTTTATATATGACAGCGTGGACACGGATCATATGGGCGGGAAAAAAGTGAGCTCAAGGGTAAAAAAGTGTTAAGCTCTGAACTGGAGATGTAAAGGCATGGGTCTGGGCAGAGCGGTAGAGTTATTCGTCTGGCAGATAAGAAGAAGTGAGTGGCAAACAGTGTCACAGTTTGAGAAGAAGAGCAGCAGAAAGAGGAGGTGGGAGGGTATAGAAAACAAAGGAGACACAGCAGTGCTACAGCGAGATAATAGGCAGAAGGGTGAGGAACAATAAAGATTGCTGATGCAGGCAGGAGTTCGGACTGTACCTCCTTAATGGAGTCGAGGACATCAGAGAAGAACCAGGGCTCACCCTTTTGTCACTGATAATGTGTTCCCTGACTTGTTGCTGAAATTCTGCAGAATAGTTGAAAATAATGTTTAAAAAATGAGAAACGTTGAGAAACGGTTTGACAGCTGTCAAAACTTTGTCAGAATGTGACACCCACAAAAGGGTTATTTCATAGTGTTGAATATTCCTCTGTCTGTTTAGATTGCTTAGAAGGGTAAAAAACCTGAGTCCCCCTGCTAACATCACAACACATGCTGGAGACAAGGTACAGGATGCACCAAAGTGTTCTTCAACAATCAAGCCTGGGAGATTACTTTCACCTTTAATTAAATGCTGCTGAGCTGTGAAAGAGTACAAAACAGTGGAAAGACATATCAATCCGAGCATCTTGGAAATGCCAACCAACTCCCCGGAGGAATCAAGCAAATATCAGCTGTGGTCGAGTCAAAACTCCAATGATTAAAAGTTCTCCAAATCAAGACTTGCAGTCCTCATTACTTGATGTAGTCCACTGACTATAATATCACAGTGTTGGTAATGTTTGGATGCATACTACATACTAAAGTATTTCATGTCATCTTCTTTGTTGGCTGACGTGGTTTGTGTATTTGTAGTAAAGTTATGGACTTTTTCTCTGCAGCAGATTTCAGAAATGCTGGGCATGTCTTTTCAAATTTGCTTCTGTTTTGTCCACTTGCAAATGTGTTCTAAAGCTGCAATGTGTTGAGTTCCCAAGGCCGCAGACAAAATGATGCATAAACTGCCCAAGGTATTATGAAAAATTTGACAAGGGGAGATACAAAGTGAATCCACAAGAACTATGCAGCAAATTTCATGGCACTTATTCATTCTCCACCCCCCTAAAAGTCTAAACTTAACAGGCAGACACGAGACTGAGAGCAACCTCTGGACAGTACAGAAAAAACAAACAAGCAAGCAGTCCGATGGAATGGCTAAACAGCAAAATTATTAGCATCTTATTGTCTTGCAAAAAACGATTTTTGATTTTTTTATCTTCCGTCTTCTTGAATCTGTCACTTATAGCAAGACATTGGCATGATTTGTTTAGTTCGAGCCAAGATAATTCAATAATCGTGATCCCAATGATAAAACATTAATGAGCAACCCTAGAAATGATGAGACACTTTTATAGTTTAGCTATGGAAAGCCAGGATATAGTTTACATTTCCCCCCCCACAAAATCCTGACACTTCATTATCCTCTTACAACAAATCATTACCTGGCAAACTGATGATGCAAATAATCATGTTTCAGCCAGTTTTAGAAAACCTACAACAATCTGAGAAAGACTTCAGAGTCACACAGGACCATTGCCACCCTGCTGACTCGATTCATAACTTCCAAAAATCGATTTATTTTTGCTCTTTGGGCTTATCAGTCACTCCCTGCTAAGTGCTAAGGCTAGCTCTTTAACTCAGTAGAATGCCAAATAGAGCAACAAGAAATCCAGCCAGTCCTACAGTTGACTGGAGCAGATCCTGAATTGTGGACTAATTCATAAATAGACTTTGAATCAATGGATCAATGAATCCAGAATCATTTTGAATTGAAAATTGATTCTGAATCGAATCGTGAGACACTCAAAGATTCCCAGCCCTACAGGTCCAAAGTGTGTCGTTGGTAATGCATAGATACACTACTTCTTCTTTTATGTGGATTATTTATTACCAGGTTCCCATCCACAAGTTTGAATACAACAACTTTCCACCAACATCAAGCACAAAACTTGTTCTCATTAATGAAAGCTGTTTGCCACCTTGTTTTTAACTCTGTCTAATGTTTATTTGACAGCGAAAAACACCAGGACACACACAGTTTAGGATTGAATTATCCTTCTTGCTCTAATGAATGGCTACACTGAAATGTATATGTAGTCACTACCACAGCCGGGTATCATTTACTGCTAAGCAGAGCAATTGTTTCACATTCAGTATTGCTCACCCCATTTTACATGATGAACAATCAAAGGGAAAAAAAAAAAACACTTCATGGTGAGGTGGGTTCCCCTTCAATTTGTAATTAAAAAATGTCTGCTTATATTCAAATACAGTCCCTAAGCTCCTGTGTGAAGACAGGACCATGGCTTGTATTCTCTGTATAATATGTTTTTAAAAAATAAATTAGGGGTACAGTGGTGCTGAGCAAGTGTCACTGAATTAATACAGAAATTCTAAGCTTTCAGAAAACTGTAAACTCTGCACCCGTATAATTAGCTGCCAACATGGCTCTTTAAATGGATTCTGCATTTACACTAATAAACCCCGTCGTGCACATGTCATGTGGCTGATAATGTTCTGCATTGAAAGAGCAATTATCTATAAACCTATAGCATAAAAGCTAACCGACACATTATGCTAAGTAGCCTTTAATAAAATGCTCAGATGTGCTTTTTATTTCTAACATAGTTCACATATTACATTCTCAGGTTAGGGTAATGGATTAAAGCACACACAAGTTAACTGAATGTTGTGCACAAATACTTCTAATTTCTAGATTGCATGAAAGTGTTGATCCATGCAATGTTGTTCTACACCCATTAGATGAGCCAAGAATGTGAACAAACACAGGAATATTTTAAGTGCACCAACGAAACGGAGTGCAAGAAAATGTATGAAGAATTTGACAAAAAGAGTACTTTACATGCGCACAACATTGCAAACCTTTTATCACTGCTTTTATCGAAGTGAGTGGTCTCTGATTTCAGACAGAAGAAAATCAAATCTGGTATCACGGACTGAAAAGCCCGTAACTGCAGATGACTGTTGCTATAGCAGGTGTAAAACATTTTTAACAGTGTATTTATAAAAAATAACCTTTTTATTCATTGAAAACAAATATGAAGGATAATTCATGTAGTCAGTAATGGATGTGTTCCTGTGTTGGCTAAGGACTGGATGCTAATGAGGTAACTGTATTAAGTAAGCTTATTATCTTGCATGCCAAGGGATGCAGATTATGTCAGAGTAGATACACATACTGATGATTACAACCCTTACAATTTAGCTCTTTTGTTTTCATCTTTTGAATTAAAGAACATACCTCTCCAGGTGACATAGAGAGCACTGTTGTCTAAAGCCAAACGTACATTCAAAGCACATGGAGGAATCCAGAGCTTGACAGGCCTGCAGCACCTTAAGGTTACAATGTATAGAATTGTTGTATGTGGGGGGATTAGCAACCAATCACAGATCATTTTAGCACACACACATCACTATTGCCTTTGTTGTTCAGAATTATTGGAAAATCAAACCTAATTTAACTCAATGTAAACAGTAACCACTATACGTATATTATACTACATGTAAAAGAAATACAAGTACACCAGCTGGCGTCTTAGGTTATGCTTGATTTCATTATGATGCTAACATAGGTAGGATAATTTGATTTAGCTGTTTACATGTGAGTTGCCATATCAGAGTATTGCCTTACTTAGGTTACAATATAATTATCCGAGAGCCTGAAGAGCTCTATAGCTCAGTACTGTATGTCTGCTCAGTCTGAGCTTGCTGTTTATGGTTTGTTTCTCCCCAACAAACCCCAATCGATTCACAAGAGTAATTAACGGGTGAAGTACTAATTACTCCTGTGAAATCTAACATTTCTTAAATAGATGGTTCAGACTGGTGTGGGCCCTCCCTTTTATCTGACACTGTGTATCATCTGCCATGCTGCCATTGGTGTTTCTCTGAAAAATGCTTGAAATGTATTTTGTGCAATTGGGAGGACGAGAGGCTTTCTTAACAAATCTCTAACCTTGAATAGGACAAAGAATGCTCGTTCTGCATTCATTATGATGATCATCATCCTAATGAGAGTGGGAGTCTTTGCCTCAGGTAAGGGCCTTGTTTCCTCAGCCTCTGGGGGAGGTGCAGAATTTTTTTACCCCGGCTGTGATGTCCTTTGAATGAAACAAATTAGTGCACCTTTAATAGCCACACAACCTCACCAGGGAAATGATCCAGTGGTTCTGTCCACGCTTGAAACGAGGCTTGCCCTGTAAATACACAAACGCGAGTGACCGCTAAGTGCATGCATGAACACAACCATACAAATTAAACCTAATTAGTTTTCATGAAAGTGCACACAAATGTTAGATCAATAGAAAGTATATTTTGGGGTCAGTACAGCATGTGTCTTCTTTTGCAAAAACCTTTTGTCTTTCTGGTGTTGGCCGTCTGCATATAGCCCAGTGAATCTGCTGACTCAGGATAATATTCTAAATCAATGGAAATGGAAGCATTTCTCCCCATCACACTAGACCCAACTCCATAAGCTGTATATATTTAAATGAATTTGTTTAATGACTTGCAAACGGCTGGCTTGAGTTTACGATATCTGTCAAATGTGAATGTCGACATTATATCCTATTTGGTGTTGCTGGCAGGTTAACATATCCAGACATAGGTGGGAGCTGTAAATCCAAAGCTGAAGCCCAAACACGTGAAGGGAAGTGAAAGCTCTGTCTCCTTCTCAGTGGTGAGATACACCTTCAGTTAACTATAGGTCTATGTTTCTGGAAGAGAAACAGAATAAATTGGTTTTGAGAAAGAGTAAGCAGATTTTGCGGCAACAGTTCGACATAAAGCGAGACAATGACATAATAAAACAGAGAGGCAAAGAGTGAATTCTGTCTCAGACCTTTATCGTTCTCCAAACATGAATCTTAAAGTGATCTGAAAGGGAAATTTTCATTCTTGTTGCAGCTAACAAATGCTTTTCAATACATTCAGTCTCATGAATGATAGGGCAGTTTCACTTAAACGTGTGGAAACTTTATGTGATCACAAAACGTGCCCCACAAAGTTAACATAGCTTGTTTCTTTTATGTAATTCTCTGCATATGTTTTTAGAACTAAAGAGAAATGAATATATGCTGCATGTTTTGTCAAACTATTAAAAGAGTGATGGGATATTTTTCCCAGATTAAAAAAAAAAAACACTTAAAATATGATTTCTTATTTGAAAATCCTCCAATTCAAATAAAATAAATATAACACACCTCTCACTGGAAGAAATGCATAAGATAGATGCATTTCTTCCAGTGAGAGGTGTGCATAACAGGTATGTCATGAAAGGCGACTTGACATGGCTTCTCACCACACAGTCCGTCTTTGAGTGACAGGAGGATTAACAGTTCCCATGGCAACACCATCTTCAATTTCCAAGGTCAAAAATATTCCTTCTTCACATCCAGTTGCCATAGAGTGGAGTATATTTCTTAGGCAAATGCTCCTCAGTTTGGCTCTGGAAAAAAAGGGGGTCAAATGAACATCATTGAGAGGCAGTGGCCATGAATTCTTCAGGGAGAAAGGAAGAAAAAAAAATGGAGAGAAAAATGTATGAGCCTTTAATAATTTGTGAGCCAAAATAAGCAGAGCCAAAATCCCATGACAAAAGGTCAGCTAAATGCTTGTACTGGGAGCCAATATGAAGTTTATACAGTACATACTGCCGATACAATGCTGGAGAGAAAAGGAAAAAAGGCTCTCAACAGCAGCAACAGAAGAGTAGAATACCCCTGCTACAGGTTATGTTAGGTTTTATAGACACTGTAAAGTCAAGATGTCTGATTAAGGATAAGTTGCTTAATAAATTGTACCAAACTATGGTAATTATCACAAAGACGGTAAATTGATGCACAAACTACACAGTAACAAATAAAGGTGTTATGTTGCCAACTTTTCCAAAGCACTTCAAAAGACAAAGAACGATCGAAATTTAATCTGAATGTCGAATGTGTAGTTTGATCATCCCTGCCAAGGAAAATTGTGATAAACATGATAGAATCCGTGCTGTATTGATGCAGTCTTTATTCTGCCACATTTATGTGCATGGAAATAACTTTAGAGCACATTGTACAACACTTGCATTATTCAGAATGACCCAAAGTTGCCATCACATCAGAAAATACAGTTTTGGGACTCTGTAGACCTACTGGTTAGTTTGTGTGCCCCACGTACGGAGGCTTTAGTCCTCAGAGGCAGAGGCTTTTGTCCTCAAAGCAGACGGCCCCTAACCCTTCAAATATGACCAGTGGCTCCTTTCCTGCATGTCATTCCATACTCTCTCTGACCCCGATTTCTGACTCTATCCACTGTCCTGTCTCTACGACAAAAAAGGCATAGAAAGCTAAAAATCGAATCTTTAAAAAAAAACAAGATGAGACTTTAACTCGTGCAAGACCACAGGTTCAACTCTTTGGGACTTTCTTAAGGTTTATATGTTGCCCGTGTACCATGTATTGATCCTAAATTAATTAAAAGTATACCTTTCATTGCGAACCCTGAAACACCACCAACTTAGAGTAGGTATAAAAAAGTATCAGTTTTCCAGGACTAGCACAGTATGAGTCCGAAAAGGAGAAAGAATAAGTATTTGTAAGTCTATTTTTAAATGCCAACAAATCAGAAGAATTACTTTTTAATTAAAGTTATTTTTTGCATTGTTTTTTTTTCAGCGTCAGTTATTTTGGAAACTTTTAGCTGACAAATGAATAAAAAAGAGAAATCATCAACCAAGAAGGGGAAAGGACAATAGCATTAGCATATAGGGAGTGAAGTAGATTTATTCAGCTCTTTATTATTTATTGGAAGGGGGAACGATACCAACCATCAAAGCTTCATCTTGTCAGTCATCATCATTGATTTGGTTTCAACTTTTTTAACCTTCTGCCTTTTGGTTTGTCATCCTGCCAACAGTCCTGTCATGAGTCTCAATCACATAAAGAGGGACGGATCAATAACAGGAGATCTGGTTGATATCTTTTCTTATTAGACTCACTGGGTTGATGTATTTGCTTCTTCTGGAGAAAACCAATGACGAAACTTTATCCATCTCAAAACAGACGACAGAATGAAGGATTCTCTTCTCACAATGAACTGCTCTGTCTCAAGCTGTTCTCAGTCTAATTTAAAATCAAAGTGTCAAGGACCTTATGTTCATTATGGTGCTGAATGAGTATGGGGTAAAGATAATCAAAACTTGCATTTAAACTTTGCCATCATCAATTTAATTTATTTTTGGATCTGAGAAACTAAATAAACGGAAAATGTTGTCCAGAAGTTTCCAAAAATGCCTCACTGTAACAAATATATGTGTATATGTAGCTTGGCACCTGTGAAAAATTCCAAATCCGTTATTTAAATTTAAAATGTTCTTGCCAGGCACTGTATGAATGTGGCAAAGCAAATTCGACTGAGCTGAAAAAGTTCAATTCCTTTTCAATTTCGGTGTCATATTTGGGCCGTACTAACCCTGTCTTAGAACCAAGTACATACTGAAATAGTTAGATATTCTGTTTATCCATTTTAAAACTATGCTTTTGCCATTTCTAAACCTCAGTCTGATTTCAGATGGTTTTAAAGCATTTAGTTTAAAGCTTTTTCTCACCATCACAGCGAAATGTGGATCTAATTGAACCATCTCAAGAATTTTAAGTATAACTGAAAAAGTCTGTAATATCTTAACCTGCAGCCAACAAATCGTTTTCATGCAGGAAATCCAAGATACCATGGTTGCTCAATGAGGGCTTACAGCCATTGGTATTTAGTGGATTGTGAGGATATGGGAACCATTACAGTCCATTGCCTTGGTATTCTAACAAGCCCCTGCAGCCTTGAGTCATTAGCGTACCTGCTCGGCCCAATAATCAATGTTAATTTATGTTCGCTGTAGTCAGCTGTCCACTTTCACTTTCAAGCTGATCAACTTTATTTTGTCTACTAGCATTCTGCTCTCTTGTTCATTTTGCATTCAAAGTCAGACTCAAGGACCCCTGATTACATTTAGCCATTGACAGTAACTATTATGCATAGGGTAAGGATGTCGGGGATGCAGTCCCGTAAGGTAAGTGAGGAAGCTGGCAATGTTCCTCAGATAGCACAACTCTGTTTTAATGATGCATAGGTCCCCTGCATCCTTGGGGAGGATGTGTTTCTTGGTCACAGTCCAGAAATTTAAAGTAGTTGCTTGTGATCCCCATGATTAATTTATATACCCTGGAAAAAATACAATGGTAATAATTCTTGTGCCCGGCGGATGGTGGTCGCAGGTGTTGGAAATACCAAATGGGATGAGGCCAAGCTAATGGTGCCTAGAAGGGAAACTATCTGTCAGGGATAATCCCTAATACTGTAACACCGTGGCAGAGATAATGTCTTCCCCCCTGCGCCTCTCTCACTAGCTTGTGATATTGAGATAGCTGTGGAGAAATGATTAAACGAGGAATGGATATTGACACGGATAAATGTATATATCCAGAGCAAAGAATTGCCTGGTTGAATATTAAGTGATGATCAGCTTTCCACACCGGAATAGACAAACTAGACTAAGGGAAAAAATGGGGAAGGAGGGTGTCTTATGAACTATGGTGAGCCATGTTTCACTTCATTACACTTTGAGCAAATGGTTAGACACGTGACAACAGAAATTAACTTCAGAAGCCTTTTGAGAGGTAATTAGAGCCCTTTTTCATATCGAAGAGAGTTATACAATGAATCGCATGGCGTTTAGCATTTCACAGAGCCAATAAAGACAACATGACATCCCATTATGATGCCCCAGATCCTCAACAGCTAAAAATCATATAACACACATGGTTGTACAATAAACTGATGGTGATATTAAGAAAGTGTCTTCAGCTTCAGTATTCATCTTTGTCATGCTGTTAATATACAGAAAAGCCCCCTGATCTCATATTACAGTCCATCTCAAATCCTGCCAGCCACCAGAGAATATGAATAGTGCTTCAATTCAGATGCAGCACTATTCAGATCTGTCAAACATTGGATATTGCATATTACACACTGACTAAGAGAAGGGGGAGGATATTAAAAGCTAACATCCATCTGGTTCAATACAGGGTCAGCAAACAGAATCTTACATAATGTTTTGGTATAGAACATGCAGAGAAGTCCACGAGAAGAATATTCACAATTCTCAATGTAAAAAGATGAAAAGAACATGAACTGTCCTTTGACTTTTACATTTACTGAGCGAGAGAAGGGTATGTAGCAAAGTTTTGACAAACTACTGAATGTCATCCTTTTATATTTATGTGCAATTTTTAGTTGTCAATCTATTTTGTCTTGTCTTTTTGTCTGACTCAGTTTTGTATGTTTATGAGACACAAAGATCGGCAGACAATGGATACACACAGACTCAGAGGGAGCGTTTAAAAGGCAGTAGTTTAATGCAATCCAAGGTTGGATACACAATAAGGCAAACACATCCAGAGAAGGCAAAAGGCAGGGTCGATTTGCACTTGTTTTTTAAGTTCAATTATCTCTAGCCATTTGACTTATCATGACTTGACTTCTTTCATGTTCATGGCGGTGTGAAGGAGTGTCTGGGGCGCAGAGAGCTGCATCCTGTGGTATACTTCAGACAACCAATGAGAGGGAAGCCTCAGGTCACCTGCTTTTAACAAAACCGAAGTACTGCACCCTGGCCATTTTTTGAAATAATGGGCTGCTGTGCCAATGAAATATTATAAGTAATGAATGATATTGCTTGTTCTTGGTGGTTTTAAAATCCAATGATCTCTGTTCATTGCCTCTGGTCGTGAAGTGTCTGTCGCTTGCCTGGCTGTTGCGATGCTAACGCTTATATGAGAATTTGATGGGCTTGTGTGGTGTCATGCTTTTTTTTTAAATGGTTCATGTCTCGTGTTTTAACATGTTTCACACCTTCAGAAAGGAGCTTACATGCGTCAAAGTAAATTTACTTGCTAACAAGTACATATTGCCACTGTTCTCCTGGACAAATCTGAGGAAATTTATCATGGCAGCCATTCAAAGTCTCTCTCAGTATGATACTGCTGTGCTCCAATTTGTAAGTCTTAAAAGACTATGGATCATAATAATTGCTATCATTTCACTGCCTGTCGATTGATCAGTGTCTGAAACACAACTGGTAGAGAATTGGACGGATATCAAAACACCATATTATATGTTTTGGGAAAATCAGGGTAAATAAACCTGGGTGCAGAAATTGTGGTTTCTACTGCCATGGGGCTTCTCAAAAGCAGAAGAGATCTTATTTGAAAAGTTAGGCTCTCTAATATGGAGCTAAATCAGGGCCAAAAGTTTCATTTGAAAAAAAAAAAAAATTAAAACTGAAAGTTCAAGTTTTGAGCTTGAACTTTGAAAAATACATCAATATATTCAAAATAAAAATAAGTATACGAAACGTTTTTTCAAATTAAATATAATTTTGATTCAATTCTGGAATTCTTTTGAATAAATTATTTATCTTCATTTTTCACTTTCATAAATATTTTAATATTTGAGGTTTTGTTTTTTTTCAGTTGCAGATTTTATGTTTCAGCGACCAAGGGAGAATATAAAAAAGTATAACTTTTTCATCTGAATTGGAACTTAGTAAACAAGCCATTGGTGTAAAAATTACCTATGAGACCACATTACCAACCTGACCTCTCACGAATTGACTTCTCACCCTGTTCACATACGTTTTAAGGTTTCTCTACAATAATATCCCCACAGTGTCATCTCTAGTTAGGAAAGACATTTCCAGGTGAGAATAATGGAGTAATACTGACATTTTTGTTCTTCAACAATGAAGATTTCCAATATTTGAATGCCTAAACTGTCAAAGGCAGGATATCTTCTGAAGTCAATAATGAATGTTCACAGTCTTCTTTAAATAATTAACATTTCTATACATGTTTTAAAATTTACCAAATGATAACTCAGTGACTCAGTGTGTTCTTACACCCCTACTAACACAATATGAAAACAACAATGCTTCCCCAATCCTAATGGAAAATAAAGTTGAACTTAATATGTGACATAAGTATACAATGGTCGTTTTTTGGTCCAGTAGCTGTTTTTATAATCCTAGAAACTCAGCTGGCTGAATTACTAGATTTTCTTAATAATTTCCAATCAGTCAAAGTTTAGATTACTATTGTTGCAAAGGCTTCATTATAGTTTCAAACTCCTTCATTTAGTACTGTACCTTTCCAGTTAGCTTCAATGTAGTGACCTAATTCACAGCCTCCCTCTTATAAAGGAATACGACTACAAAGGTGCAGCCTGCATATGACTAAAGCAGGGCAGAGGCACCTCCTCTCCAAATGAGGCAGTTCATACAGAGGATTAACAATATAAAGACATGTTCTGCCAAACCTTACACAAGTCCCACTTTTCTGAATATGATAATGTGCTTCCACAAGAGATAACATTTATGAGGAAAAAAGACACATCAGAAAGATCTACTTTCAGACACAAACAAATGCAATCGTAATGTCTGCAGTGGCACTGCTAAGGCCATTTACTCAGTGTAATTTGGTTTCCAACAAGACAGACTCCAGCAGAGCTATCAAAAAAGACAGATTGATTCTGCAGGTGGATAGAGCTCTGCCTTCACAGGCAATCATAATAATAATAAAAAAAACCCTTCATAATCACTTGATTATACTATAAAAAAAAAAACAGAGGAAGAGAGCCTCTTTGTCTTGAGAAACAGTAAATCCAACACAAATTAACAATGCTGCTTGCAATGCCTCTGTATGATGCACAGCAAATGTTTGCAAATTTGTGCACAGACCAGTCGGAGACACCTTATCAGATCGAGCGATGTGGGTCTGGATCCCTAGAGCAGTAGTTCCCAAAGTGGGGGTTTGGGACCCCTTGGGGGTTCGCGAGATCTCTTCCAAAGTCATGAATAAAATGTAAAATAGCACATCTTATCCATTATTGTGAAAATACAAAGAAAAAAATAGTTCAGGAGAGTATGTGTGTTCGTCTATAGCGTTTCTGTTTGTACTGTTCTAACGCCACTATTTGCATTGTTTGTAAATCTTTTAACCACCCCCAGGGACGATGGTGGGTCCCCAGTTCTCAGTTATTTAAGGGGGTCACGGGCTGAAATGTTTGGGACCCCCTGCCCTTAGAGCACCAGCGGCCCACTCTCGACCTCTACCCTCCCTAAGACACATAAGGTTTGTGCATTGAATGGTGGACTTTCTCAGTCTTTCCTTGAGGACACACAGTAACTGGGTAGCCTGCCCAGGTACTTTGGACCGCTCAAGTATATTTGACCATTTAACCAGTTTCCTTTTGTCAATCATTGTAAGATTGCCATGCAGGATTTAAGAACTAATAAACAACCTCAACTCACTCTGATCTCCTCACAAAGTTTTGCTAGGTGCATCACATGCTCTGCATTCCACTTCACAGTTTATGATTGTCTTGATTGGCTACATTATGAACAAGCCTCGTTCAAATGAGGATCACAACGGGGGAGAACCATTCCACGATTTGTGTTATTTAGGCGCCTATATGAAACGTATTGCTGGTATTGCCAAGAGATCAGAACAGACTGTATAAGACATATACAAGCAAAGAGACACAGCACTAGTCGGGGCAGGACAAGCTGTGAGTGTATTGAGAGGAGAGGTGCAATAATACAACTGAATCGAAACAAGGTGGGGAGAACAAAGTTGAAGAATATATCAAAATTAACAAACACACAACCTGACCTGTTATAAATACGGTAATGTATTTCTTCAATGATAATTCAGTGTCTGCCTAATTTGGGAATGACTATATGAGATGTAGTTGGCATCGCGAAGGGACTTCTGTTTATACCAAAGCATCACATTTTTTACTTGATATTAGTGTATATTACAATCGGTGTACCTTTAACTTTAACACATTCATCAACTTAAATAACTACATCAGAACTAACTGATGTAAAAAAAATCTTGATTATGATCGCCAAATAATTAATCCAATATGTACATTTATGAAGACCTCTAGTTTCACTAAATTACACTATCTGAAACCATTTCATTAAAGCATCAGAAGCAATAGTGACAACTCAGTATGAGCTTTATTTAAAGTGAGATAGACATAAATTTAAGTTCCCCCCCTTCAACTCCAACGTTTTTTCTCGGCTTTCCACTGAGCCTAAGTATGAGGGATTCAACACCTCACTGTGCACAAGGTGCTTTACTCACTGACCTAATGAACCCAGATATTAAAGTATGATGAAAACACCTCTTAAACCCTCATACAAATTTAAGACCTCACTCCCTATTTCAATTTTTATAGCTGCTAGCCTACTCTCTTGTAATATTTATAATTATTTGATTTATGTAACAATGACAGATGATGGTTTCATGCAAGATTTCATGAGACAAATGGTGCATTTTTATTGATTTATTAAAGTTAAGCTTATAAATCATGATGAGAAATTCTGTCACCATTCATCTAAGTCCTCCCTTGTGTCTCGCAGGTATTATATGCCTTTCCTTAAAAATATAAATATATACAAGATGACCTATATCTGAGCTTCAGAGAGATCTTTTGGGATATTGTTTCTCTAAAGGTTATGTATGCATGTATTCCATATATTTTGAAGAGTGAGATAAAAGTCCTCAAACCACATGATTTTATACCTTTGGTGTAATTTTTGGGACTTCAGCTTAAAAGGTTATCAGATTTTTGCAATAGTTCTAGCTTTTTTTTCTATCTTTGTATGCACTGGACATTTATTTCAAGCCCTTCTCTACATGTGCAGGTATCACATGGCGTGCAGGAAATCCCACTAAGTGCCCACGGCAAGAGACTCGCATTACAGCGGCTGTACAGATTATGAATGATAGGGAAGCTCTTTTCACATTCCTTTAAGTGCCACAAATGAATTATTCATAGTTTCGAATTTCAGGCCTCCAAATATTCAACCGTGTCAGGCCTTTCCTCACAGATTGATTGCCTCCAGTGAAAATTATGTCTTAGCTGTGTGTTTTTATTTTGATAATTGTTTAAACAAAAAAGTGAAATAACTATTTGTTGCTACTCGTTGAATTTGCTAATTCTTTTAGATATACAGTATCCATTAATTGCTTTCAGTCACATGAACAGTGCGGAGGCCTGGAGGGCAGCACTGAACACACTGGTGAGCTGCAGCACATGCTTTTAGGTTTGTCCTTCTCCTCAAAACAATGTGTGATTGTTATCATCACCACAACCACAGAAAAACAGGAAATTAAGGTACACTGCCAGTTTTGGGCAATTTCCACCCTTAAACAGACACATTTTTCAATTGCTTGAAATGACAAAGCACTCAACAGAACTCAACTTTGGGGATGTTTACTTTTATCTTCCCCTTACAATACAGTCCACAAATGAACAGACAGCTTTGCTTTTATGTATTTTCTAATGTAGATGAGTCAATAATGCTGCTGTTTAGAAAGCTAAGCATATAGTTTGAATATTAATGGAAGAAGCCTGAGTTTCGTCACACATCTCTTTGCATATAAAGCCTTTAATTACAAATGTCCCTAAGGCTTGGGCAACTTTATGAAAAGTACTGCTGTTGAGACTGTCAAGAGGGGACATATATAGGTGGAGAGCCAGCACAAAGACATCAGTGTCAGGGCTCTGAATTACCATGCCCCTGCCGTTTTTGGCTGCATGCATCATAAGTCTGGTGTCACCTCCTCCTGATTTGTCTCAAGGTACTGAACCTCCAGTTCTTCAAGGTTTGTGTCCCAATTATCAAAAATTGTGACATTTGTCTAACAGTGATTGTTGTATTGTCAATGATGTTCTTTGCAGATATGCTCCAACGTTGGAAAATACAGTATATTCCAGCAAGTTTTCTTTCTTTTGCCCCATGCTAGGAATTTCTATCCACTGCTTTGGTGTTTTTTGGTCATCTCCATATATTTAAATTTTTTTGAAAACCCTGTTCTGCTCGCCTACATCGCTCAGCATTAGTGGATAGAGATGGAAATCTGGGAGAGAGAGAGTGGGGAAAGGAGCCACAGGGCCGCCCGCGTTGAGGACTATAGCCTCCATAAATGGGACGCGCGCACTAACCACTGCGCCACCAGCACCCCATGCTCTGGTTTCTGAATATGTGGTTTACCAAGTTCCTCAGTACATGGTCAGCATATAGTGCAAATGTTGGCTGTATCTTTAACTGTTATACAAGAATCATTGAATCGCAAATCCAAACAGAGCCATCTGGAATGTCTCTTGTTGCAGTTGGCCTGATGTCCTCCTCCAAGATGTGCATCAGCTTCACTTTGTTTGTCTTAACCAAAGAGCCATCAATGTTCACAAGTGATTGTGGCAAAGGACCCAGGCTGTAAGTTTCATATTTTTTTTCCTAATTTCAACATTTCAGAAATGTTTATTTGCAAAACATTGCCCAAAACTATAAGCCTGGCAAACAAGTTATGGCGGGACATTAGGGTGATTTCATTTCATTTTTATGGCCGCGCTTTGGCCATTGTCTTTGAATGTTTTCAATTTCAATTTTCTTTATAGGGTCACAGAATGATTCCTCTGCTTTGACAATCCTTTTCTCACAGAATCTGTACACCTCTACTTTCCCCAGGTAAAGTCTTTGGAAATGTTGTCTAATGCTGGCTGACCAGAGGAGTTTTGTAAGAGAGACTCTCAATCCAGCAAAGGGTTGAAAGGGTTAACCAATGTTTGGGATAATGGTCATTATGTTAATCCAATCAGCCCGATCTCTCTGCATTCAGGTGGCATCCAAATTCAGATGAGAAACTGAGCGCTGTCCAGCCATTGTTTTACCTTCAAGTGTGATGGCTAACCGCTCATTTTGTGGAAGGGTCCATTGATGAACTGTGGCCTTGTTTAGAGAGACACTACTGATGCCTCCCTTTGTTTTTTTAGCCCTGATTGGTTGTTTGTATAATTACTTGACCATGCTTTTGTTGCCTTTGTGCCACAAAGTTAACTGAATGACGGTGCCTGTGTGATGAAGTGTGTGTGTTTGTCACTCTCAATCCAGTATGCTGTGAGAAACCTGGCATAACTTACTTTGTCACTTGCGAAAAACCACAGCAGTAAACATTGCACAGCTAACAAATGGAGACCCTGTCTCCCTTCTCTAGTAGCCCTGATGAAGAGAACCAAAATCTTAAAAAATCCTAAAATGGGAAGATTTAATAGTTTTCCCCCCGACAAATGTCTTCATTCTCTTTCAGCAAATACAGAAATGGATTGGAGGTGAGGATGGAAAGCCTCTCTCCAATCTGTTGCAACTTTTAAAGCTGCTCCATGTTCCTTGTGAGACTGTTTCCAGGTATGCCTGCCAGTGGAATCTCTGGAGCGCTACCATCAGGAGTTTGTGATGACTCCACAGATGGAGCCTGCAGCCACCAGTTCAGAATCAATTAAGCCATCCTGAAGGCCTGCATTTGTAAAAAAAAAAAAACTTCCCAATACATGAAAGGTATGCCATAGCTGTAAAATGTTCCCATCCTCACTACAAATGTATTTGAGTAAGTGCTCATTTGCTAACGGATCTCTTTGGCCATGGCATGTATGCTTGATCCAAAAATATCACCTATTATTTTGTTTCAGGATGTCAGCAATTGCAACAGTGTCTCAGGATGGTGTGGACAGTAGTAACATCTGTTGGGCTAGCAGCAATGACTGGTAAGTAGCCTATGTTTGTAGAGGTTAGGATGGTGTCATGTTTTAGCATTATGTTAAACCCTGACCATCCAGGAAGGATTTTCTTCTAGACCTCAGATACCTTCATCAGGAAGTATGCAGCATGGTGATCATACATAAGATCACCAACCTTGAACACAGAAAATTGTGGACCAGCCCTCTTCTCTCCTGTGTAGGGCAAAAGGTTAACGGGTGGAGGTTAAATGGACCACTCTTGTCCTTTTTTGTCTAGAGAGTTGGTCTGATAAAGATGTTGAAGTAGTAGCTTTGGCCTGCTGAATAATTTCCCATCTGTGTTGTATATTGCCCTTTTACCTAATCGTGTCTCCTCACCAAAGTCATGATTATCCTCATTAATATCCCTGCAGTGGTATCGCACTTCACTGGCCGCCAAGTCCCTGTCTCTAAAGTGTAGAAGCAGACTCTCATCTCTTCTTTCTTGAGCTGCTCGGGGAAACTTTTCTGCAGTGAGTGTTTCACAGTGAATAACTTTTTCTTTGAATCTTTTCCGGTAGGCAGATTGAGCACTCTCTTGGAAGCAGGTGTTGAGCTCATTTTACCGTGTGGAACTCACCTTAGGGCTTGTGTCCTGTTTTACCTCTAGCACTGGAAACAAGACAAGGACAACCACATTTAGGCTAGTCAGTCGTGAGTCTGTGTGAACCTGAGAGTGTCTCCTCTCCAAAGCCATTATTGTCCCAAACAAGTGTGGCAGGTTATTCAATATTAATGTTTTAAGGGATGTATGTTCCCCCTCTCTCCATCTGCAGGTGAGCAAGAGCTGTATGCCCAATGACCTGAGAGTAAAAGAAGCAGTTGCCAAGTGTGCACCCCTGTCTCACTCTCAAGTGAAAAATCCAGTTTAGTGATACTACAGTTCATCTATGTCACGACTCTTTCCCAGCTTTAGGTTTAGCGATGCAGTGGACAGTGTGCAACACAGAAGTAGAAGTTATGCAACCACCATTGACTATTTCTTGTTTGTTGTCTTTTGTTATTATTATTATTATTATTATTATTATTATTATTATCATTATTATTAATAACTTCATACAAGGTCATACAGTAAACCTGATAATTTGGATGGGCACAAATCGCAATAATTAATCAAGTGAGGAACAATTCCTTCCGGAGGTGAATCTAGCGCATCTTGAAGCACATGGCAGCAGTATTATTTCTAATACAAATATCAGAAAGTTAAGTGGATATGGTTACGGGTTAACCATCCAAAATGGGTGAAATAGGCCTACAGACAGACAAAACGTTGACTGCTTAGTTTATTTTCTCTCCACTCCTCAAAACTTAAAACAAGTTGTCTACATGTTGAGGTGAAAGGCTCAGACTTTATGTCAAAAACTTTGCCTTCAATTGGCACACAGATAGCAGGAGTAACCAGCTATCCATCTTCAAATCCCACTGCTCTCCCACATACTGACAGTTGAATGTTATTCAGCTGCGAGTACTGTCTTAGGCCTGGCTCACACTGCAGGATAATCGGGTCGATTTGAGCTCAGATTCTTTCTTCCCGACAATCGCAGGGTCGCTCCCGACTCAAGGCTGCTCGGACCCGATTATCTGCTCACATTATCTTGTAGTGTGAGTGCTACAAAGATCCAATCTTAATGTCCACGATCCGCCCGGCGATTGTCGGGGACGCCCCGATTTATTAACGTGTTTGATATTTAGAATTTAAAATCTTGACGATTACGTCATGAAAGGGTCCGGCAGAAGTTGTGTGGGACTACAATATAATCACGAGAGACAGGGAGGAGTGTAGTCATGGCGACCAGCGGCAGGACGCAAACCCAGAATTTTTTTTTTTTTGTTTTTTTAGTTTTCGGTACAGATCATCAGTGCTGCACTTTTCTGAAACTTGTATCCATATATCTACGATTGTATCAACTTTTCTATATCCTACAACAAGTTCCACTTCCTTCTCTTTCACCAACCGCCGTCCTTTGTTTTTTTTCAAATAAAATTTTATTAACAATTGTCAACGCTCCGTCCCAATTTCACTCGTACAGTGTGAGCTCTCCGGCCGTGCCCGACAATCGGGTCGTACAGTGTGAGCACATAAATCGCAAGGTCTGGTTAGGCTGAAACGATTCAGTCGTACAGTGTAAGCTGACATGCCACCCTGACTTTTATACAATCGGGGAAAAATCGCACAGTGTGAGCCAGGCTTAAGCGACCCTTGTTATGGAAACCATGCCTGCTTACTCACGTCAGACTTTTTACTGATTTATTTTGTCCTGGTACGCCAATCCACAATGACAATGAACTCCAAGTTTACTGTAGTCAAGATGAACAAGCGAAACAGACATTATGAAGATGTTTGAGGATGGGCTAATAAAAATAAAATACACGTAAAATACATTACATTTTTATCACAGCAGCCGCAAATACAGCAACAGTACGGCAGCTTTTATAATGGTAAATGGAATTGAGCTTATATAGCGCTTTTATAATCTTCCGACTACTCAAAGCGCTTTTACACTGCATGTCACACCTACCCATTCACACACTGATGGTCGCTATTAGTTACTTCCATCAGAAGCAACTAATCCCATTCATACACCGCCACTGAAGCAGCGGGAGCAATTTGAGGTTAAGTGTCTTGCCCAAGGACAGATCGGACATGTTGCCCAGCTGGAGATCGAACCCTCGACCTTCTGGTTGAGAGGCGACGACGACTCAACCAACTGAGCCACAGTCGCCCCGCTTCCTTATTTAGCGGGTTTCGACATAATATCCTGTGTTTCCATAGCAACGATTAACATGAAGCGTCTGTTATGGGGGCCGCCATGTCAAGACACCTCCTGTTACAACAATAACATTAAGGAATTCTCTGGTTGTGATAACTTTTGTAATTATTTTTATTGTAAGTACTCAACAACAACAACAAAATAAAACATAGGTTTATGTACAGTATATAGTTTTGGACAAAAGTGTCTGCTAAATCAATTGTAGAATCATCATCTCTGCTTGTGTCAAGCTGTAGGGATTCATACTGTATCAACACAGACCATCTTTTCACCCTCCCTCATGCATTTGAAGCAAACAGTGGCATATTGTTCATTAACTTGTGTAGTGCTCTTCGGATTGAAAGACTCCTATATTAAAGTTAACGAGTGACCAACGAAGTCGGGGCAGCGCAGCTCGCATGCTGCGGGTATGTCACAACTTTCACCTTAGGCTAAAAGCTGATCTACCGTACTGCAGCTAGTAAGACCACAAAGCGAAAATAAATGGTACCGAAAGAGCTATATAGCTGTACACAAACTGCACACTGTAGACTTTGCTGAACACAATAAAAACTGCACGCAGGAAGACATTTTCTTTCTCGGAAACCCCCCATCAACAGACCAGTGTGATTTATATTCCGGTATTCTTTATGGAAATCCCTTATCAGCTACAATACTTTCCATGGTTTGAAGGTCTTTCCAAAGAAAAACTAAATTATTAAATTTCCGCCATCCAGTGTCTGCAAACGGATACATGGATTCATTTGTCTCAGCTACATGCAACAGCAATCAATTTTTTTAAATGTTATCTTTACTCGCAAAAATGGATAGGTACGAGAGTGCGTGGGTTGTTTTTATGACGTTCTGTTCATCTTTTCTTTTTTTACAAAAGATAGGATACATTTCTAAGCAATGAAATAGACCTCAAATTAGTGAAAATCAGATCTTTATTATGCAGCTGAAGCATGAAGTTTACAGAAAGTTGGCTTCAAAATACCTAAATCCAATACAACCAAAAATAAAGTCAAGTAAAAACAGATTATAATGAAAACTACAAATGTTATTTATTTGCTATTTTCATTTGTATTAGCTTTGTGGAGAATTAAATGTGTGTTTTCATAAAAAGGGAATAAAATAGAATAAAAAAATACGATCTTTGAGTTAATTTGTTCATTTAATGACTAACTAGTATAGAGACATTTAAATCAGTGGCCACAAAGAGTGGCTACAATTTTATTTTCACTTCGTCTAAAGACACGTTAACTCTCGTTTGCCCACCGCCAATACATGGAGAAAGAAACATGGAGGCTATGATGTCAGCTAGGTGCGGACCTCAGTTTTTGTGTGTGCGTATTTTATAAACAAGACGTCATTTATTTCCACTGGATGCTGCTCACAGTGATCTCATTGAGCAGCTCTTCATTTACCTCTTCTAGTGTTCAGTAGGCAGGTACAAGTGAGTTAATTAAGGTTATAGGGATGCTCTGTGTTTGTAATTAAAACTTTGTCATACCCATCTATTATCAAAATCAAGGTTACAGTCAAAATAAAACAAGGACACTTCTTAAACGGATAACCATGTATCACAAATTAATGTTACTCATCAGGAAGCGCAAAAGCAAGAAAACGTTCAACGACTTTCGCTTGTTGACAAATCTGAAAATGAAAGTAAGTTGATCAACGTGAGACAGGTCTGGGGTTGAAATGAGAACTACTGAGAAATATTTTGCTTCCCAAATTTCATCCGCAACTGTCTGTCTAGTTTTCTCTCCCATCACATCAATAAATTCTTCACAGGTTGTCGATGACAGATAAGAATTTTTCGATATGTTCAGCTAAGAATGGGTCAAAATGGGCAAATAGTTCCATTTAGAGGTTACCCCAGCAATTCATTATCTCCTCTAAAGGCTAGCCCTCTCTCCCCGAGAAACTTGATAACCGCTACGACTCTTTTGAGGACATCTCTCCAATATTGTCTTGCTCCTTCCGTTTGAATTATCAAAGATGAGTCAATAGTTACGGTGCCCTTGCATCTCTGATGTAAAGATAGCATGCAGCTACTATGCTCACCACTTATCTTGTGATCCCCAAAGTGTTTCCAGTGGCTATATCCTTTTACAATTTGGTAAACGACAAGAAAGTAAGTCATTGTTGAAGCAAAGACTTTTACCACCAATTGTCCTATCCCTTGCAGAGGCTGGGTAGTTGGGTCTGCGGTTTTGAAAAGCCCCCATTGCACCCATTTCGATGAGGATCGATTTCAAAATATCGCCGGTCGTGTCTCCACATTAAACTATAACATTATTAACCCAGTCATCTTGCGTTGGTGAGCCATGTCTAGGTCCTGGTTGTGGTTTTTCAGGTTCAAGTAGGCTGTCGAAACTGGTACCTGCCACCAGGTCTCTGACACCCGCTTCGGTGTCGGGCTGGGCCTCTTAGTCTGTGAAGTTGGGCTCAAGTTGACATGGGGGTTCTTTGTCTCGATGTCATGCTGGATGCTGGTCTGGTTCAATTTGAGGTGGGAGTGAACTAGAAACATTAGTGGCTGCTGCATTAATATTACTGTCCCCTCGCTATTTATTTTAGCATCATCGAGATGCTCTTTGCTAGCGAGCTGACTTTTGAAAAAAAAAGTCGAGATAGTCTGTATGTTTTTCCTCATTTCGATGTCTCTGCTATGCTTTTCGTTCTTGGCCTTTCTTTTTGATGCCACCAACTTTCACACGTAATGCCCGATATTCTCGCTTATTCCGCAAACTCTTGACCAAATTCGCAGGGTCACAGCGGGTCACCGTCGTCTGCAACGTCATCATGATACAGACACAACTAACAAACCAATCATAATTGTTTTCTTATTTTCAAGTAATCATTTTCATTCATTGGTTCATATTTCAACAAACATGGATTAATTTTACTTTGTTTTCTGTCACAAATCACACATCACGTCTGCTAACTTCGGATGTATTTTGAGTATTTTTACCTGACACTGCGACTGGTGGGTGTCAGATGCTTATTTCCAGCCTTAGTCAGCATCGATAATATTCTGTCATTGCATGAATGCAGAATCCTCAACACCCCTACTAGCAATATCAATCCATTCATTATCAATTAGACATAAAGCTTTCTTGCTATTGCACATAAAGTTTGCACAGAAACTTAGTAAGTAAAGTAAGTAAGCTTACCATTACTGCCCCCTGGTTCAGGTCTCTATCCATGCTGAAATCCTGTGACTTTGATCTGCTAGATATTGTTTAACGACAGGTTTGCTCTCAGTTGATTTGAAGCTCAGAGCCGGTAAGAGCCTTTCACAGTAGTGGCCACCGCAAATTTTTCATGTTGCTGCCCCATTAGACAAGCTTAGCTCTTAATTGCAGTGGCACTATCTGGCACATACACTGGAACCGTGTCGTTGCAGTCAGCAGTCCATAAGGCTCATTTTCTATTCCCTGTCAGTGCATTATAATCGTAGAGGCAGACTTCCTGTGAAGACACCTTTAACATCTTCTTGTCACTTTAATTGATGGCAAGATCGCCCCTGTATAAAAAGTTAGAGCACTTCTGACTGCAGGTGGCTCTCTGGTGAGAGTATCAACTCATTTATCATCCACCGTCTTACCGCTTACCTTAATTTATGGTAATGAAAGCAACATTTTGTCCAAATATGTCGTTAATTTGATATCAGGTAATGGTAAAAAAAAAACCTGTTATAATTAAAACATAAGCTGAGAACAAAAGCACTCTCATCTTGTTTTTGTAAGAAACTGCTCACAAAGAACTAAATAATTGCTGCAAAAAGTAATATAAGCAACAACATTCAAAAGATGACATTAAATGTTTCACATTTTAAACTAGACATTTTGAAGAAGGTCTTTTCACTTGTTTCAGAATGTTTACAGTAAATGGAGCTAAGGTGGAAATTGGTGGCTTATCTACAGGTCCGAGATAAAGTCACAGGTTTACAATATTCACGGTATTCATGTGTAATGAAAGCCAAATTTGCATCTCTATTAGGGATTTGCTCGACTAGCCACATAAACATTCCTTTGGTTGTGCCGGATGGTTTGGTTGGACTGCCTGCTGCTGTGGACCCCTCCGGCTCCAACTGCTACAAACTTGTAATATTAACCTTACATCTATTAGCATTATTATAAATGTTAGAGTGAATCAAAGAGCGGCTCAACTTCCACCTCTATAGTTAACATAATCAGTCCTCCACGTTTCATCATCAATCGATTGCTATGCTAATATTAGACTGATCAGTCTAGTATCATACTTAGCTGTTACTGCTAATATTACACATACTTTTAACAATATTACTAACATTGTACAAAAAGGAGAAGGTGAGGCTCAAATTTGAGCTTAGAGACTCACTGGACCCTTTCCATCCAAGTTATCCAATCTCCGTTTGCACAGGATTCAAGTGGAATGTGACCCAAGCAGGAGACCAGGCCATCAATCGTCTTAAAAATCAGGAGATTGTCGGATTTACACAATCAGGCAGAGTTTACATAGGATGGGTAAAGGCGCCAAAGAGATGGTCCAAAGCCTCCAAGAAGAAGAGGAAAAATCTTGTCATCTTAAGATGGAAGAGGAAAGCTACAGGGTCAAAGCTGTGGGCCAACATTGGCGAGGGAGCTGGTCCACTTTGGAGGCTGTGACAAACAGGGCCGAAATGTGGAGGATGCCCCAGGCAAGGCTTTATTTCCTCACCAAGGCCACATACGACACACTCCCCACTCCCTGGAACCTGCACCTCTGGTACTGTTAAGAAGAAACCTGCCTACTCTGCAACTCCTGAAACCCAAGCCTCAGTTAAATTATCTCTGGTTGCAAGGCAGCACTGATGCAGTGCCGGTACAGATGGCGGCATGACCAGGTCTCGCTCAAAGTAACTAAAATACTGGAGACCCGCAGGTTGGAAGCAAACATGGCCAGCCCAAATACGTACCAGCGGCCGATCCAGTTTGTCACAACAAAGGAGAGGTCCCTCCTGACATAGGAGGAGAGTGGAAGATTACAGTTGACCTCTACCGCCAGCATAAATTCCCCGAAGAGATTACCATGACCTCTACAGCCGGACATTGTGCTCTGGTCTGCGCCCTCCAGGATATTCATCATGGCAAAGCTGACTGTTCCATGGGAAGAGGGGATGGAGGCTTATGAATGTAGGAAATTATTACATGGATATATTTTTATTGAATACATTTTGACTTTTGGACTTGGCATAGACCATGGCCAATGTAATTAACAGGGGGCTGGCCCAGTGTGTCGCATACACTGGATATACAATGTATATGAATTAAGCTCATTATTAGGGTTTTGTACTTTTATTAACAATGATTACTTGAAACAGTCTGTCTCAGACCTGGAACTCAAACCATTATGTTTCCCTGGCCACTCAAAATAGATACCTAGGAATGGCCCCAAATGAGTTAGTTGGGTCAGCCTTAGTTATACTAGTAACTTATATACAACATTCAGCAGCAGCCAATGATGTATCTACATTTCTATTCTAAACTGGTTATAGCACTAGCTAAGTGTCAACTTTTAGTAGTCCCGCGTGGTTTTATTTCTAGGGCACTACTTCATCCGGCTATATTTGTCTTTCAATGTGTTCATAGCTGCGAACATCAGCAAGGCAGTGATGGGCACCCTGTATTGTAAAGACATGCGGGAAACCTTTCCCAGGCCCACATAACTTTTATCTGAGTAAAGCAGTCTGGCGTGCCTGTCATGGTGTATCGGATGACTTGTATAGTGCTTTTCTTGTCTTCTGACTACTCATTGCTCTTTTAGACCTACACATTCTCACACTGATGGCAGAGGTTTCTATGTACAGTGACCATCAGAAGTAACTAATCCGCTTCATACACATTTACACGCCACCGACGAAGCAGCGGCGAGCATTTCTGGGTTAAATTTCTTGCCCAAGGACACACTGAACATGTAGCTGCAGGAGCTGGGGATCAAACCCCCAACCTTCCCCCACAGCCGTCCCTTAACTAACCACCTATTTTAGTTGGCAGCAGCACATTGAGCTAACAGCACTGCTTTTGGAACAGGCATGGTGGCCTATAGGTGTGTTCAATTCAGTTTTTGTCACTTAAGTTTATTCTGTTTTTGTGTCTTTAGCAGTTATTTTTCATGCTGTAACACCAGTAGGCAGTCACCAAACCTACCTTTATTAAGGCGAATGCTCATGTATGCACCCAAGAAACGTTTTTGTTTCCTTCCCCTTTACAGTAGGCTGTAGTAAAATGTTTCAATTTTTATGTAGCCTAACATTATTAAACAGGCTAATTGTTATTGCCAATTTAGATAGATTTACCATTAACCTACATGACCACAAGACCAGAATGGGAATAATGGAATGAGCCTGTCGTAAAGGACAATCCCTTTTAATACGTATAAACTTATTGATTTAACAGTGAGTGCCTTGGTTCAGACATAGAGATCCCCCCAAAAAAACACTCCTGGGAGACATTGAAAGAGGTATGGCTGAACCAATGTTTTTTTTAATCAAAAATTAATCTGTTTAACATTTTCCAGATTAATTGATCAGTTGTTTGATCAAAAAAATGTCAAAAAGTTGTGAAAAATGTTGATCACTTTTTCCGAAAGCCCAAGGTCTCAAATGTCTTGTCTAGTTCACAACCTAAAGATATGAATTTCACTATCATAGAGGACTAAAAAAGCAATAAAATATCACATTTCAGAAGATGAAATCATATTTGGACATTTTTCCCAAAACGAATGAAAGAAAGAAATCACTTAAAATTATCAATCATGTCAAAGTACTGGGTAACTGGGTGATCTGCCTCTAGTGTTTCCTCACTTGGGATGCAATTGATAAGTTCCTGTTTTAAGTGTTTTTAGTTTGGAGTTTTATTTAACTACAACTACAAAGTCATTGTCATTGGATTTTTCACTTTTTGTTTGATTGAAAAGTGCTATACAAATAAAGTCGATGGATTGATTGATTTAGGAGTTGACCACTAAATGATTAACTGACTTATCTATGAATCTCTACAAAGAGGCGCCATCATGAGCAGCCAAGAGACAGCGATGAAATTGATTCAAGTGACTCAACAATCATTATGGATCGGTCCACAGAAGGGGATTATGTGTTTAAGGAAAAAGAAGACTCAAAAGCCTTCATGAAGAAGCACCCTCTCCCCTGTCCAGTCCTGATAGTGAGTTCGTCTAACTGCCTCATGACTGTGTGGTGGGGGTGTGGCATTGTTGTAGGTGTGTACTTGTGTGCCTACATGCAATTGTATGCGATTCCATTACAAAAGGCTCTTGAGATCCTGCGTTTGCTGCAATCAATGTCCCCCTCCACTCCTTCAAAGAGGGTATAGATGCAAGTGAGGCTCTGGTGCATGTCCTTGAGGTAAGCTATGTAAAATGTTGAAGGATCATTTTGACTGTAGTATTGATACAATTATAACTGAAGGTGCTGCTTCTGACGATTCCCAATGTATTTCCTATTCACATACTGTATGTTCTAAGCCTTCAGAGACACCCAAAACATTTATTTTGGAAAGATTATTATTACATTATAATGTATGCATTACATGGTAGCAGGTTTTATCACCCTTATAAAAAAACAAGCAAGACTAGCCTATAGCCTTGGTGTCCACTTCTTTGGAAGGCTAGACATATGTGAACAGTAAATGCATTGGGGATAGTTAAAAACAGCAATTTCAGATGTAGCTTTCTCAGAACTGCAACTTTTGTCAGAACTTTCCTTTGCGAAGTTATGCGTTTGTAAACGCCCCCTCTACCTTCTGGCTTAGATTCCAAAATACCAAAATGATCCTTGAAACAAACGTGCATTATCATGCCAGAGGATTGTCTGTGTTAAGTGTAAAAGGAAAAAGATAACCCTAATGCCTACTTGAAGAAGCACCCTCTCTCCAGTCCTGATTTTGAGTCTGTCTAACTGCCTTCCAACAATAGGAGGTGTGTCAATAACTATGTTCCCAAAAGACAAGGTCACCGAGGCTGCTTTATACCATATGGCCTACTATTATACCCTAAAACTTGCATAACCAAAGTGTGTAGCCACTCTGCTTTCAGTCATACAGACGAAGGTCTTCTTGGACAAAATCCATGAGAAAGAACCCAAATCACCTAAGAAGAAGAGCATAGCTGAGTGGAAAGCTTTTATTGGCAAATAAAGGCCAACCAGTGGTCAGATGTGGACTATGGGATAGTGCTTCCTCTCTCCCTCCAAGGCTACTACAGTCCACCTTCATTGCTATTGATTCTTGGTTGTAATTTTACCTAGTTAGCCCAGATTTAGGCTTATCTAATGTGAGCGTAAACTGACTAAGCAATTGGGTTGGGATAAATTGGCCAGTTGAGTTGTAAAATATCATCATATTTTATATCAGCAAAAAATCCAATATTGTGCATCCTTAATGATAATGAGACAATGAAAAATGGTGTATTGATGGATGGGTCGGTCAAATGTTCATGTTAATGTAAGCCCAAAACCTTTAAATTAAATGTTACAATAATAAGCACTTTGTATAAAGAATAGATGCTAGAGGTTGAGCAGTTTTAGTGTGCCTAGTAGTTTGCCTTGAGGGGCACAATAGGCAGATGTTTGGATTCGACCTTAAATGCACAGTATGTAAAATTGGCCAATAGATGACGTTGAGGCTGGCGGGAATTGTGGCAGTGATTCTCTCTGCAGATTTTTTCACTAATTACAAGCAAAGCATATCTTGCATTAATTTGTTTTACTTATTTTTGGAGTGGATTGTTTGCACCTTTTTTCAGAGTAATATTTGACTGCCTTATTAGAGTTAAACCCATTACTGTTTCCAACATCCATCTGCAGTTCTGATGCAAATGAAATCCAGTCGCAAGACGACAGGGCATTCAAGTCCTTCTGAGGACAAGACTTCCCAAGGCAAGGTGCAGATGTGACCTTCTAATGTGAGTGTTATCTCCTGCCATACGGTAGGCCATCTCCCTCCCCCGTCAACAAAGCATTGAGGATCTCCTTGAGGTCCACCTCTCCCTGATTATCAGTGTTCCACAACTTATTCAGAAAGGATTACGATGAGCCTGTAACTACCATGGCACTCCCCTTGTTCAAGGCCTGGTTGGTACAAGGGGAAGATGGATGGCTTTTAGTGGTACACTTATATAACATATGCACTGAGAATTGGTGGTGGTGAAGACTGCATTCAAAGTCTTTCCAGGTCCGTGTTTCCAGCCCACCAATCCCAACTGTACCATAGAGGACTTTCCACAGAGTGTCAAGAAGGTCCTCATCAGTAAGTGGATTCAGGGATAGGTAATCATGACTTTGCTCAACGTACGTTAGTGGGACTTTGCTATCCTCCATGCGTCCAAAGCTGCAATTTAACTTGACTTTGTCCCACAAAGCTTCCTTTATCAATGTTCAAGTGTCACTGGAAGCAGACAGGGATTCCAACAGACTACTGGGTTGCATAGTGGACTAAAGACAAAGGCGTGTCTTCACCACCGTAGGCAGCACATGTGAGCAAGCTAAATCAGCTCTGAACAGCAGAAGATGACTTGTTTTCTGTATGTTACGTTGCAACAGCATTGCTTATCACCTAAAGCAAAATGAATGCTTGACCCAGTCCTGGGCACGTACATTAAACCTGGGATGCTCTCAATGACATGAGACCAAACTAAATCCTCGGATAACTTTCGGAGACACAGTCTAAAGTAATGCCTCACAAAAAAGTTAACATTTCTTTGGAAGCTGAAAGAATCTTTGTTCTTCACAACAGGTTACATGAAAACGGTTAAGCACATAAACATGTGACAGAAAATGTATTGCTTGCGAGACCTTACTTGGAAATCCAGGGAAGGTTGATTTAAAATCCAAGGCTAGTCCATTCATAATTGACCCTGTCACCGTCTAGAAAAAAAATATCTTAATTTTTGTCTCGGCCTAAAAGTTCACTTTAAGGGTTACAGTTGGTTGGCAGTTCTGCTCAGCTTATCACAGACAAGAGTGAACGCTCTTGTCAACTCACAATCTTTGAGCAACACAGTTTTAAACACATTATTTCCAATGTAGTGAGTCTTTACCATGACAATCCTCCTCCACTCTGCTATCAGAGATATAATCACATGTAGGCTCTTAAGATTGAACCCAAGCCAGACGAGAAAGCTCTGAGGATTTTTAATTACCACTGAATGGCAGCGTCATGCCAGGAAGGCTATTGGTGAAATAGGTATGCATTCAATTATGGAGAAGGATTTTCAGTGTGTGCGTTCCCGCAACCAATGGTTTATAAGATTGTCTTCATATACAATGTGTTCACGGAAATAGTAGCAGAGAGTACCCTTTTAAAAGCAATGCCTGAAGCACACAGCCTGAGGTTTGGTAAGTCACAAGCAGTGGAAGACTGAGAGCTTTTGTTTTAAAAAGTCACTATCACAGAGCTGGCCATGTATATATAGAAATACATTTGAACATTGTCAGATGTGGTCGATACCAGCAATAAGTAATTCGACATCTACTCATGTTTATTTTAATAGTTATGTTTTGACCCCAATAGGAAACCCGATGATCTTCAGCAGAACATGTCATTGATGAGTACTGTACAACCAGCACTTATAGGTAAACATCAATGACAGCAGTAATACAACAATTAGAGTTACAGAAGAGGTATTATAGATATGTATTTTAGGAAGCGAGGTGAGATGAGTTTTATCACCTTGGATAATGAAAAGGCAAGAAGTATATCATAACAACTCATCATCAAATATATCCATTCCTGTCACAAACTTAGTCAAATATTATTCATTCCCAGGGCAAAGGGGTAATTATATTTTTGTTTGCATATAAATCTTATTAAATTTAATGTTGAGTGCAGATAGGACCAGTGGGTCTGTATCCATAGTCATGCAGCATTAAAGGACTTCAAAAGCAAATTCTTTCTACATCGTCAGACCCAAATACAAATTACCCCTGGTTGAGTGTTTGGACTTCAGCATTCTTAATCAAGAATGAACATTATATACACATAAGCAATTCAATCTACTGTCATATAATTAAATGTCCACACAGGATAAGTCTACAACATACAGTATTTGATTGAAACTGCACAGTGTTGCTATGGATTTTGTTTTTCAATCAGAACAGCAATTCAAGCATGCAAAACAGAAAATACTTCTCAAATCAACATTTCATTATAAATATACTTGTCTTTCTCAACATGCAAAGAGCTCAGTAAACTCTCAGTAGAATTTGGAGATCCATGAGCAGTGTCATATATGTGCTAGATCTATTTTAACTGATTGTTATTTTTAACTTGTAAATAAATCAAACTGTGAAAAATAGAAACATGTGACTAAAATATTTACTCAAGTAGCCATTTCTATTTTTTAAATTACATAGCTTGACAATGCAAATGATGCACATCTCTCACAACAGTAAGACTATTAGAACTATTCATTTTAAATAAAAAATCAGTGTAAAGCTAGAGATGATCGCTGCTCCTTACACATTTGATGAATTGTTTGTAAACAAACTGACTGCACATATTTAAATCATTTAAGATTTCAACATCATCAATAATGGCCGATAGAGCTATGATTACAATGACAGAAATGACAAACAAGACTGTGGCTTCATCTGTCTATATAAAGATAAGCTCCAGTGAGAAGTAAGGTGAGCTTTAGGGAAGCATTTGGTGGGAAGCTGATTTGAATATGATTAATGGAGGGCCAGGTCTTCAAATCCCATCCAACTCCCACAGTCAGTCTGCCTCTGATAGGCCAATGCTCAATGTGGCCCCTGCTATCATGGCTCACACTCAACGTCTGTTACTGCCCGGCACTCGGGAGGGGAGACGTCTGGCTGCTGTCTAAGCCTAGATCACAACATTAGGGGTCAAACACAGTCGGTCCAGCTGGACTGAGGTCAGCATGAAATCTCTGCCAATAAGAGGTAGCAGGCATCAACGTTCTAATCAGAAATACTTGGTTTTGCTACCATAATAGAGCCCATACTGAGTTCATAGAAGCTGTTGCTGAGAATCTGATAGCATTTTATGGAAAAAAAATCTGCCATTTAGCTTTAGGGAAAAAAAATCCGCAATGGTTAAGAAATGATGCTTTGGTTGCGGCTTTTCTGTTTGGAATAAATCAAAAACCTAGACTGACAACATGATCAATTTAGGTACACACCCACAACAGGCATGTAATGTAAGAACGATTAGCCACTTGCCACTGCATCACATTTGATTGTGTCAGCCGATTCTCATTAGTGGTGCAACAGATCACACACATTTTTAACATGTTTTTTCTGTGAATAACAAGTTTGCTGTTGTACCGAAAACATTTCTTTAAATCTTTTTTTTCCAATCTTTCAAATTAGCTATGACAGAGACATGCATTAAGCAGATGTGTGTGTGTGCGCGCGTGCGTGTGTGTGTGTGTGTGTGTGTGTGTGTGTGTGTGTGTGTGTGTGTGTGTGTGTGTGTGTGTGTGTGTTCACTGTCTGCTATGTGGTGTGATACATTTCCCATTGATCCTCAGATCATGTTCAGCTCCAACAGTAGGGGGTGATCAGAAAGAATCACGGATCAGCTGTGATCAGTTTCACCACCAACTCTCATGAATTGACAAAATATTGCTGTTAATAACAGAGGTCTAGGGGCCTCTACAGAAGCGCTGAATAGAGCTGGCACACACTATGGGGGGGTGCAACTCCGGTCAGAGAATCACAGAGTCTGAGCTTCTGTTCGCAATGGTTTATCAAAGAGGAGTGTTTGTGTATGTGGTATCTACAAGGGCTACAAATACAAAAATAAATAAAAGTAGAAGTTTCAGTCAATTTTAACCTGAGCTTGTCCTCAGTCTACAAGTTTAAAATTGCAATTGCAAAACAACATTTAAAGCAAAAAGCTGAGCATCCACGATTGTCTGAGTAATAAGTAGGTTTAACAGTTTCATCAGAAAATTCTCATGATTTTAAACTGTTTCCGGCCACTTGTCCAGCATTTAACTTTAACGGTAACCTTTGATTTTTGTGTTGTTCGCATGACATTTCAAGGCTTGAAGCATTACAAATTAAATTCACACCGATCAATTTTATATATACAAGGTGGAGCAAGGAGGAAATTGTAGAAAATGAGAAGAGCTGCAGGTGTGATGCAGTGTGGTTATTGAAGAGTTCAAAGGTACCTGCCACCCTCTTTTTTATTTTATTTTTTCTGCAACACCAAGCTAACCAACTTCTGATTATAACTGGTTCTTTAAGTGACAGGTTGGTGCTAATGGCTCTCCTGCATTGATCCACCACAGCAACTCTAAATCTCTCTCTGTATTTTTGGTTAGTTTTTAATTTAAAAATGCGTTTTAAAAGATCACCCAGCTCCAGTCTGCACTCATCATAACAGACATTGATTTACTTGTGTGAACCTGTATAGGAGTCAGGCTTGTTATCTAAATTAATCAACCAGTTTACTAAGTGCCACCAGCTTTTTTTGAAGTCTAAACAACTATTGTCAGCTACCTCCATAGATTATTGTTATTAGGGAAATATTTCCTTAACTGGTGAATTAGCCGGCTAATGAATTAACATTCAGCAATTACTTTAACTGACAATGTGTGACTTGGACCACATAGTGTTTCCCAGCCCTCTACATCTCTCCTCTTTCCCAAATATTTTAACTTCTGGCTCCAAAATAAACAAAAACAAGCTTAACTCAAGTTTAAACTGCAATCCACAAACTAGTGGGTGATGACACAGTGGCTACATCCAAAATCTATTGTTGTCGCTCTATATTTGTCAAATACAGCAGAAGCTGAGAAGGAACCAGCTGGGGTCTTACAAAACCATCCAAACAACGCCCCCTGTAAACTCAGCCCACTATCATGATTGTTGTCCATGAAGAAAGCAAAGCCTCACTGTACATAAACAGATTTATAATAGTGCCTGCTGTATACGATGTGTTTTCATTCTGTGACTTAACTGGAGCACACTGAATGCAGATGGAATTTTTCAATTTCTGTATTAAAATAGCATAGCTAGTAAAAAAAAAAAGAAAAATCAGCTTTCACCCAACCTTTGGAATTTTTTACATTATCCTTCAGTTTTTTAGTATTTAATAAGTCATAGCAAGACTCTTTGTACTTGCTCAATGGCTCACTGAATTCAGTTGGTGACTACTGTGAGACATATCACATTTTAATTAATGCTCATGGAAGTACATTTCCTAGCCTTGAAATCTAATAGAATGATCCATATTAATGTATTGAATCCTCTTGTTATACCATGAAACGGAAACCATCCAACTTTGAATTCCTAAATAGATTTTAATTGGCTTTTTATGTAGCTAGTCTTAGCTATCGCATCATGCAACAATGGTACATGGCTAGGCAGATTGTAAAAACAACAGCATCGGTGTCATTGTTATCCCATGTTTAACAGCTTTTTAATATGTTCACGAAGAAAATAAAATAACTCCTGCAGCAGAGTGAGGAGAACACCACACTGTCTAAAAGAGGCAGTGAAAAAGCAGAGGCCTGTATGTGTGATAATTGACTCACTCAGTTTACACATGCATGAGCCTACAGTACTGTATTTGACATGCAAATGTCATGAAGGCACAAGATAAGTTGTACTACAAGGTACCATTTTATTGCAACTGTAAGCATCTCATCACACGATTGGTTCATTACAAATCCATTCAGTGTGCAGTGCATTAATCATACTGCAGGCTGCCAAGGTTCACCATTTATGCTACTCTGTAGGATACACGCAATGGATGTTTGAAATTCTCCTTAACAGCAGGGAAGCTTTCATTATGCGACTATTATGAAGTCGTTTAAATTTCGTATGTTGCGTGGTGCGTAAAATCATGTAAAATGTCAAATCTCTTTTACATGAGCGAGACAGGCAGCAGCACAATTATACGGTTTCAGACATAAAACACTTAACAACAACGAACATAAATACAGGAATCACAAAAAGAACCATTCATCAGAATCTGTCATAAGTCATCAGCAACAAAGCGATCAAAAAGGGCAATACGAGTTAGCTAAAACATCTACAGTCAGATATTTCTGCCTCCAGATCATTAAGACGACCTTTAAAAACATTCAAGGAAACCAGCTCCCGAAGATTTAAAGTATCTTGCAACCGATTCCAAGAAGAGGGAGCAGCATAGTATGTATGTAGCTCTGTAGGTAGGATGGAAGCAGACCGAGAATACCCTTATAAATAAAAATATGCCAGCGGTTTAGTCTACGTGCAGACAAGGCAGACCAACCAACCCGAGCATACAAGGAGCAGTGGTGAGTAAGGGCTTTTAAATTGGTGATAAACCTCAGTGCCCCATGGTAGACGGTAGACGGTATCCAGCGCATGTAGGCTTTGCAAGGATGCATGCACGTAAATAGCATCGCCATAGTCTAGCACCAACATAAAAGTGGCAGCAATAAGTGTTTTTTTGGCCTTAAATGAAAAGCAAGACTTATTTCTAAAATAAAATCCTAATTTTAACTTGAGGTTTTTTTTGTTTTTTTTTACCAATTGTTGAATGTGAGGCTTAAAAGAGAGAGAATCATCAATCCCAAATCTCAGATATCTGTATTGAGATACAGACTCAATTTCAAAGCCCTGAAAGGTGGTGATAGCAGGAAGATTCAGTGGCTTTGATTTGGAGTTTGCGAACACCATGAGTTTCGTTTTATCAGCATTCAGCACAAGTTTTAAGTCACACAAGGTACGTTGTATAGTATTAAAAGCAAGTTGTAGCTGACAAAGGGCCTGATTTGGTGTAGGTGCAGATCAGTATATCACGGTGTCATCAGCATAAAAGTGGAAATTTCCATTAATAACATTTTGATCGAGACTATTAATATATAAAATGAAGAGTAGTGGTGTTTTAAGATAATAGTATTCCATTAGAGCTATGTACAGAGACAGCAGCTGATAGTGGAAAGCTATCAGGATCCTTTAGTGAGTTTCATACTTGATCGCAACCATCTTTATCCACTGAAGAGTCAGATTCTTGAATACATTTATATTTGCAGTAGTTATGCGAGAATAAAAGGGAATTGTGGCACAACAATCAGGTAAACGTGTATTCTACCCTCCCCAAGTTTCAGCAAATAACAGCAACGTAAAGTGGGTTTGCTGGCTTTCAGTCTGACTGGGGATTGTGGTGGAATTGATTTGTATCTCCGTTACAATGGTTCTACCTGCTGAAGGTGTGTTTTAACTGATCGATAGCTTGTCTTTAGTCCAAGGTGGTTAAAAGAAGCAGACTGTGGTTGTGACTCTTGGTCACAGGGGCAGCTGTAAACACTGCACCTCCCTCCATAGTGTCAGTGTTTACTACAGAATGATACCAGAGTGGAGCTTGGGTTATATTTGAATATTTAGTTTGTCTATATTTAGCCTATTAATTGTGATTTATTTTCTAACTTATTTAAATCTGATCATCTGCCTACTTTCATTCCTTAGATATTCTCGTACACACACACATATTCTGGTATCACATCAGGTCATCAGTATAAGAGGAGGCTTATTGATGATGACGTGTTTTGCGACAAACATCCGACACTAAGACTGCATGGCAGCAAGCAGCTGCAGAAACATATTGAAATGAAGGCATAAGGAGCTTCAATTTTGACATGAGCATTTAATCTCTATCAGTGCTTTTATGGGGGGGGACATACAGACAGCAGATGTCTCTCTCTCTCTCTCTCTCTCTCTCTCTCTCTCTCTCGTGCTGGCAATTTATGAATAAAGTAAAAACAAACAGTGGCCATAAATATCTATAATCGTCTATGTAGGAAACATTGAGTATTATTGAAAATCCCTGCTAATTGTTTCTCAGTTTAAACTCAGTTAATTCAATAATGAACACTGTGTCTCACTGAAACACCTGTTTTGAATCTGAAAACTTCCCTATGGGGTACTAGTGGTTTATGATAAGAAAATAAATTACTAAAATAGGTACAGCTGTGCAAGACAACTGTCGATATTACGATATAAATTTGTAAAATTTTCACCAATACAGACGTGCAAAAACAACTTTACAAACCTAAAGACCATTGGAGTTCCTACAGGTGCACTGATCGACTGGCTGGTGACCCGAACCACTTGTTTTTCAGCCTGTTGGCTATGACCAGTGACCAGCCGGGCATCTCAAATTTAACCCATTCTGTGCTGATCTTATTTTTAACACGGGCCATGACACACCTTTCATGCCCTGCAAACCGTGACACACATGGAAGCTAACATGCAAGTGGACATCAGGAGAAACGAAAAGTCATTGACCTAACTGGAGGCTTTTTGTTTCACATCTGGACTGTCCAAATGTATGTGTGTGCTCCCTCTCTCTGACTCACCAGTGCTGGGAGTGCACAGTATGGTTAAATATTATTGAGTTAATATTCCCATAATATCTTCTTATGTTGGGGCACTAAGATAAAACCTCAGCATGTGAGCGTATATGATAAGTTTAACCTGCTGTGAGACTGATCACTTTGCAGGAAATATTATAGATTAAAGCATATTGATAATCAACAGATTTAAAACAAGATGAAATGTTTTTGTCACTGCAAATACCATTCACCAAGGCAGCAAGAAAGACAGGCAGACTAGCAACTCAATACTTGTAGACAGCTGATGAATGATTCATAACTTCTTCAGGAGTCTCGGAGACTGCAACATAAGAGTGAAGCAGGTTTTAGTTTACATCAGAATGTGATATGGTCACGTAACCTGGTGAAGTATTTGAAGGTGTAATTAACAGCCTGTGATGAATGATGAACATTTCATAAAAGTAGTAAATAAGAGTTTAAAGATTGTTGTTTTTTGTTGCCAGTTATAGTTCTTTAAGGAAATGAATCTGAGAATCTGAAATGAAATGAGCCAGCAGAAATCAGAATTGCAATATGTGCATATCTATCAGTTACAATCTGCGTAGTCACCTTTTCAACAGAGGATACATTTATTTGAAAATATCTGACGGAAAAATCATTTACGCCACTCAAAAAATGAATAATCTGCATGGCAAAAAAATTCCTCAAAGACCTATCAGTCAAGGTGAGATAAGTAATGAAAGTGTATTTGTTCGGGAAAAAGTGTTCAATAACTCATGGGTTCATAGCTAGGTTCAGATAAATAATTGATTGTAAAAACTACTACGAGTGTACTGATGCAATGTATAGACAGCATTTTGCTGCACTTAGACTATTTTTAGTACAACAGAAGGAAAAAAAGATGAAAGAAGCTTCCAGTTCAATGTGGTAGTACATGGTTACTCAATACACGTTCCTATAGAGCAGGGAAGGTGCAAGGGTTGTGATTTATCCATTATTCATTAAACTTCTGCCAGGGAGCAATAAATAAAGCCAGACAACTTAAACACAATAATTTAGGAGGAAGCGAATAAGTTTTAGCAGTTCTCGTGTTGAATAGGATAGGATGATTAGATACACCAGCTGCTGTAAAACTGTGGTTACTGACACTTAGTTTGGTTTGTTTGGCATTGAGAACTTGACGAGTACTTGTCTCACTATGCACAGAGTGTAAATGCCCCTGGCAAGTTTCTTGCAGCTCCGCATTTGAAAATAATTTGACATGATTATGGCTACACAATGTCCATCAAGCTCCTGTCAGTGTCTCTCACAAGAATAAAAGGTTACCACTCTATCCTGCTAACCCTGCCTTTCTCATCCTGATCATGTTCTAACCCTGCACTTTCAGCCTCCTTTCTAATCTCCCCTGACTTCTGTGCCCCCAAGAGCAAAGAACACTGTTTGTATCTCAGTCACTTAACAGCATATTGAAAAATCACTAACAAGCAGGGCTCGACATTATAACTGGCCTGCTGGCCCGGACGCAATTTAAAAACTGAGTAATTCATGACATAATCTCACTATTGTCATGAATTACTGCTACAGTTGCACTGGCATGTGTTGTTATTTAAAGAAAGCAACAAATTAGTTTTGCATCACATTTGTGCATTTTCTTTATATTGAGAGTAAATACTTGACTTTGATTTTCCAAATCAAAAACATGGTGGGGAAAGTGATTTTGAAAAGACAAAGGCCAAGAGGGTAAGCGGATCATAACATGTACACTCTTGCTAACAATAGAGGACAAAAAAGGGGTCCCAGAGATGTTACTTTCAGCTACATGTTTCAAAATTGAAGCTTGATGAGATCAAGAAAAAAAAAAGCCTTCTGGGCCCCAACCCTAATTCCAAAAGCAAATCTGACAGTTTAAATACATTTGAACAAAAAATGTTTTTTGGGGCCATTTCCAAGGGACTATAGGGGGCAATAAAAACTACGAAGTAACCAATTGCAGAAGAACTGCAATTATGTCTGCAATTATGTCGGCCAATGTCAGCCAAGTCTACAGACACTGATCTAGTGTTTCTCAGATTGTAAACAATGCCATGTGAGGATACGTTAATAACGCTGCATGAAAAAACGTCATACCATACTTTCTACTATCAATGTAACTATCATGATGGTATGTTCATATCTCAACCAAAGTAGGCAGTAACAAAAAAAGGAGAAACCTAATTAGCGGGATTATTTCAAGTCTCATTGCCCACAGTATGGTAAACACATTAATTGTTTTTATAACATTATCATGCTATCTTTTATAAGATATAATTCATATCATTATCTAAAATATTTCATAGTGCTAACATGAGAACAAACAGATACCATAGACACCCTTTTGTTTTCATTTTGTAGAGCAACACAGGATTCAGTTTAACAAGGACGCTTCATTTAATGCAGTATAACCATAGTCTTCACTGGCTGACTTCCTGGCTGGTCGCCAAGGAATTATTTGATTTCAATAGCAGCAGTGACTGACTGATGCCTAAGAAGCAACACAGTGTTAATTTTGGTTTCCTCTAGGCTGTGAATACAGAGGCAACCTCTGCTTGTATCCTTATGCAGCTATTAAGACTGCCAAATCCCAGACATGAGAGGAGCTGCTGAAGCAGTGCTCCAGAATCACAGGCCTGACCCTGCTAGACAACAGTCAGCTTTGGGTGTTAAACCACACCATCCGCTCCATACATCACTGTTATCTCTATCACCCTTGTGAAGATTAGCCCTCAGCCCACACTTCCTTCCACTTCAGACTGCTACTGTCGAGCAAAACCCAGATGACCCAAAATTCAAGGGTTATAGGCCGTATTGTGGGGAAAGCTACTTCTTCATCCTTCCTTGATACAATATAAAGTATACAACATGGTGTCAGAGATTTGACCTGATTAACAATTTATATAACCACAATGTCTTCACTTTTATACAACATATTTTAGTGTTCAACTGTTAAATGACATGAGGAGGAATCAGTCATTTGAAACAAAAAACTTGAAGCACACCTGAAAGTTTCCAGAACCGAAATTTAGAAACATTGGGTTCTAATTTTGCAGGTCTTTAGCTTGTATGGAGTACTTATCAGATTGGTGTATCAGCTGTATTTTATGCAGGCTACTCTACAAAAAACAAGGTAAAACAAGAATAAAACTATACTCTTGAGGATAGTCTGTTTTTTAAATGAAGGGAACCTGGAAGCTTGAGTCTGCTCACCTCAGTCATTATGTGTTGATGAGGATGTGAAGGGCCCATATGTATTCTTGACGACCCTCCTGGGAGTAATCAACAGTGCTACATGAACGTGGCAGGTTTATTAATTCAGTGCTAAGAAATTAAGCCACAAAGTGGTATATTGATCATCATTTCACTGGACAAAGTGACAGAGAAGTGTGATCATGGATACAATTTGGGGAGGACAGTATTGGAATGAAAATTGCAAAAGGACGATTTATTATGCTGAAGAAACTTCTTGGGTGGGCAAGAGGTGATGAGGGTGAGAGGAGTGTGTGTGAGTGGGTTTGTGTGTCTGTGAGAGATGTTTTTCTTTTTACTTGAATTATGAAAAAACATGATTGAATCCAAGCTTCTGAAAAAGAAAGAATGTTGCCCATTTGATGCTTTACTTATAAGAAAAACAACAGAACCGCATGCACATCAAGCTAGGACGAACGCACACACACACACACACACTATAAAATACAGCTGATATGCAACTTTCAAGCCCAATGATAAGCTATAAAATCATGTTTCAAATAATTGAATTAGACTACTTTTCTATTTCAGACAAGTTGTGTTAAGTGGATTTAAAATGTGTGCGAATTGCAAAATGTAAAAAAATGAAAATAAGAAACTAATTTCAAACAAATAGCTCGATATAACATAAGAGGAACACCAGAGCAGTCCATGAAAAAATACATCAGAACATCCACCTCACACAATCACTTAAATCTTACTGCGGATGTCTAGTGCACTCAAACCAGATCATCAAAAAATGACGAAATGGATAGAACAAACGCTTATCCCTCTCCTGTACAATTATGCACACCGACATGTAGGCTGCAATCTGTAATGCTTACATCAACGCCTCTTCAATGCGAGAGATAGAACTGCAAAACCACGTTGCGCAGATTGAGACCTTATATGATGAAGAGGCTTTACTACTATATAGGCTACAGAATAACATCAGGTCTACTTTGAAAAGCATTAAAACTTGGTAGGAAAGTATTTTAAGTGCAAAAAGGGATCGTCACATACAGTTAACATAGCAACTTTGCAAGGAGGCTATCGCAAAATATGGCAGTGAATTAACTGTGCTGCAGCGTGCAGGCAGCGTGAGGATATACACTGAGCTGTAAAAAGATCACCCGCTACTAATGCATTGGCAATCACTTTGAGGGACGCGTTCAGGCCTTGACACACCAAGCAGACAGCAAAGAACTAGTGGCGACGAAGGCTGACTGTGGCGTCGCCTCACGACGCCGTTTGTCTTGGCCAAATAGTTTCAGTAGAACACACTGCAAAGACTACAGCCGACGACCAACCACCACGTACGTTCTGCGCATGCGTGAGAGGAAATGACCCCCCATGCCAGCAGGCGACCGAAGTCCGTTGTAATAATACGAGAAGACCATTTTCACACCGCTGTTGGGCATCGCTCACATTATAGGTAGCCTACTAATCTCTAATGTCCGATGAAAAAGTTGAAAATGGCACTGGCATTGCCCTAACCCTCTCACCGACGCCGATTCAACATGTCGAATCTGCCTAAAAAAAGGCTGAAAGGGGCCGACAGGTAGCGACGGAGCCGGTTAGGACGGCGACCGCTCACCGACCGTCCAACTAGGGCCGACGGCCGACGATCTCCTTGGTGTGTCGGGGCCTTTACCTGTTGCGTAGAGGGGACATAGGAGAGGATGTCAGGCTGCATGCGGAGCCACACAGCCTGCACTGAACCAATAGTCAAATCCAAAGTCTGTCCTCTCGATTCCACTCTACGAAAGGACAGCAAGATAGAGACCACGACCTCATATCAAACTATTTATATATGTATAGAAATGAGAGCCTATTCCACCCCATGTTACCTTATCTCAAACATGCTTAAGTTATTGTTGAAACTGTAATTCTGTTGGATATTCTAAACTAGTTGTTGCACATATTACTTCGGCATTGGGTTAGCCTAATAAACCACGGTTCTTCGGGAACCTGAGTGTAGACGAATATGATTTTCTCTCCAAAGTTAGTTTAAGAAATACAAGTGAACAACAAAGGAAGTTAGACAAACTTCCCAGTGCAAAGAGTAAAATATTGAGTTTTTACAGCAAGAATCCAAAACTTTTGCAATCCGACATTTTTGAGTAATAGAATGTACTCACCTTAAACCTGCTTTTTATTAACCATGTTTTGTTTCTCTCTCTCTCCTGTCTCCTTGTCTCCCACAAACAGCAGGTGTGCTCGCAGACACGCGCTAATGTAATGCTCTAATTAGGGTGAAGTTGGTTAATAGGCTACTCTAACCCTGGGTTGCTTTGACGTTAAATGAAAACTGAATTTATTTTAATAAGTAGGGTATTCCTTCTGTATATAGCCAAGGCAAAGCAAGAGCACAGGACAAGTTTGCTGTGCCAGTCTTGGCATATAACTGAAATAGAACAGGCACTGTATAACTTCATTCATAGACAAAATCACTCAGCCCACCTTAACTATCCTTCACATTAAATGGTGTTCTCTTTCAGGATTATGGAAAAAACACAATTCAAATATAAATGAAGTTACAAACACCAAAATCATGTAAATTATTTGAAAAAGGGCCTACCTGAGAAAAGCAAAGCAATCTGAAAAACTAAACTCCACAAAAATACATTTTCTATTAGGCCTATATTACACTGATAACTCCTTTGTTGGCTTGCTGTGCACAATGATGGATGCCTCGGCTCCAACTTTCCTTAATAATACAAAATTGGGGGCACAGGGTGTGGCTTCATCGAGCCACACAAAGACTTGTGTTTGCCCAACTGAAAAAAAAAGTCCAATGGATTAATCCTGTTGCATTTTAATTGAGCCTTTATCACATCTCTACAGCTGAAAATGGTGGAAGAAGACGCAGGGTGTGTTGAAGTAATGAATAAACAAAATGGCAACAGTTTTATTTATACAACACCTTTCATACTTAGAAACATACAGCCCTAAGTATAAGCACATACAGACAGGAAATAACAGAAATGGATGGAGTTCAACATATCATGTTGGCATTTACCCTTCAGAACAGGGGCATTGTCTCTCTAAAGTCCTGGGTAATCTTGCATTTAGCTACATGTACACGAACGCATGGTATCAGCCTCGTGTATCCTGTGGTGGTTTGGAGCATTTGTTGTGCACGTCCTTATAAATAAACGCTTTGTGTCCGCGAGATGCAATATGCATCTAACCGTTAGGAGCAGTGTAGAGTAGTCTGGTGATGAGACAGGATGCGACAGCATCAGAGACACCAGAGAGCTGCTACAACAATGGAGAACACTTTTGAAGAAAAGTTAATAGATGAAGCCCAAGTGATCTGAGAATTAACATTAAACCTCCTCAAGTGTTCCCATGTTTGTTTACATTACACCATGCACATTTGGAATCTCTACTTCTCTGATTTATGATGCTGATTTATGTGCTGCGCCCCCTAAAGGAATCCTGCAGTGACAGGCGTTGCACATAGGCAAGTATGTGAACATTTACATTCACGACGCCTGGAGTAAACATGTTAACACTAAGGCTTGAGATGGGAATCGTACTGAGTTGTCAGGTTTTTGTGTGGCTTCTATTTCATTATCTCTTCCTAATCCCTATTACTGGAGTACCAGCATGATAACTTAAAGAGAAAACAGGGATAAAAACACATGATGTGTTACAATTATCTAGCCGCTTTCTCTTGAGCAGAAAGCAGTAATATGGTTTCTCACATCATTCTTACAAGGCATTGGCCAGTAAAGCAGCAGAAGAATAGAGAAGTTATTATCATTGCAGATGATTCACTCCAGGGATTTTTCACGCAAAGACATATCCCAGAGGAAGGAACACCTGCCATCAATATCAATGTAGGCAATTCCAAATCCCCCCCCCCCCCCCCTTAAAAAAGTATGCGAGTGTCGGGGGTCGATTTCATGATCTGTGGAGAATGTGCTCGAGATCCAGGAATACAAACTACACCAAGGGTAAATATGCAGTTATCAGAAGCGTCTACATAATTAAAATATTCATTTCATGTAATTACTGCCTAATCCAGTGGGACACCGAGTGTTACATTATGCACTTCCTGATATTGAACAACCTGGCTAAGTGTAGCAGAGCTCAGTAATATATGAAGGTTTCAATCATTTGGTTGAGAAAGTAACTTTTGTTATTTTCATTGCCTTCTAATTTTTCTTTTTACAGAGGCAGGTTCAGTTTCCAAAAGATACAGATGATTTCTTTATTGCAATTTATTTTGAGAGTTACATTTTATAGACAGATATGAAATGCCTTCACGGCGCAATAATCATGGCAAACCAGGTCTTGTGAAAACACAGCATGCTCTGAAGTACTTAATTTATTGAAATGGAATGGAATCCCATGATAAAATGCTAAATTAGACATTCAAAGAGATCTAAAGATAACCTTTACATTGCTTCAATTCATCTTTTGGTTTGACATTAAATAAAGAATTTCTACTCAGATGGTGACGGCGCCTGGGTAACTATGAGCAGTTCACAAAAGCACATACAGATATGTTTTGCACTTAACAATGTTTTCAAAAAGGGTCGTATCTATAGCTAATAATTTGTTACTTATCTCATTTGCCGTTTTACCAGGTGGTAAATTTGACAAAACATTTGGGCTTTTCAAGGTTTCTGTGAATTTGGACAAATGTTTGGTAATAAAGAAATTAAACCTTTTGAAAAGTTATGGTCCATCCAAATCACATGTATTTTAATTATTTTAGTTGAAAATGAAAAAAGAGATCTATTCATACCTGGTAACATATACTGTCACATACATTACCCGACAACGTTTGGAGGAAGCCAAACTCTATCAAAGATGACAGTAGTGTTTGTCATGATTTTGTTCTTGTTTATTTTTGTATTCTATTTGTTTCAATGTTTGGGTTTCTTTTCCTGTTTTATTATTATTGTAATAAAATTCTATTGTATTTGTTACAAACAATAAACTCGTCCGCACACACTAAGTTCTCAAAAACATCTTCATCCACATGAAAATGGATGAAGGAATGGAGCTCGCCCCTTCAGTAAACCATGTCCTTCACATGCAAGAATTTTCACGCCATACCATTGCAACCGTGTCACGTATGTGTTAACATGGAAAAAGTCCAGTTAGCGACGTTAACACCAGCACTAGTTTGGTTATGTCTGTAAAGTGACAGCACGCACAATCTTAACAAACGGAGGAGAAACCAGCGCAGAGTCTGACGTTACAAGACCAAAAGACTCTGTTTTCCCCGCCTACACAATAAACACCTTGAACAGAGTTTCTGAAAATCTTCACCCTGGAACGAGTTTTCAAAAAGGTGCGTTTTCAGTGACCTAAAACACAGTTTGCGTGTGTACGAAAGGCCATTCTCCATTTGTCTGGTCTCTCCTCCATTATGATGCCCTGATTGTCTTCACCTGTGTCGTTAGGTTCACCTGTATCTGATGACCCCATGTCTATGAAGCTGTGATTCCTGTTGTTTCTCTTTTGATTTTGGATTTGAGCTTTTTACGGACTTTGTTTTGAGTTTGGATTTTCTGAAGTGAGCTTTTGTTTTTGCCTTTTAAATAAATATTTTTAGATTTTGTTATCTGCACATGGGTCTAGTTCCTTATTTTTCCAGAACCTGACAGTGTTAGAATAACACAAAATAAGACAACCAGATAACTGAAACTGCCAAAGCCAGATCGTTTAATTCCCAAATGATCAGAACCCTCAAAGAGCCGGAAATGACTGAATGCCACTGATGTGCTGCACACACACACTGAGTCCTCTGTGCTGTACAGTTGTTAATAATGATTCATAGCATTTTTCTCTACTCAGTGTGAGTAACATTTCAGAGACACGAGACAGATCAGAGATGCTTTTTATATCTAGACCTTTCAATCAGGACCTGACCTGCCTGTAATAAGTGACACCCAAGCCTTGCTGTGTAATTTATGTGATGCCTCAACAAATTGCTACACGGGGGACCAGAGGAGAGACTTTCCTTTTCTGGTAGATAAAACCCACAGAGAGAAGAGAGCCTTTTCATCATTCTTGTACTCCAAGCTGTTCTCAGCCTTAACCTCACCTTCCCCAAATATAAAGCTGTGTGTGGAAATGATCATGTGGAATCTTTGTCTACAAACAGTTGTAAAACCGCAAAGCAGCATAATGACTCTGATTATATGAAACCTCACCACCATTTGTCATTTCATTGAAGCTCTTGCAGCTTTAATCAGAAAACGACTTGGTAATGTGTCCATGGTGGCGTCTGTTATTGCCTTAAGTCACACTTCTGTCTTATTACATGTCTGGAATTTTATTTGCTCGTTGAGGCAACACAGGTTTCTCTCTCTAATTGCCTCCTCGGGGATATGGTCTTCTTGTGAGAAGGAAAAGGAGCAAACCTTAATTTTCGTCTGACTTCTGTCTGACCGTGGAAGAGACATGTGAATAAGGGGAGGAACTCTGCTGGAGTGGGCACCTCTGGTTTGCTGGGCCAGAAATGCTGCACCCATTCAGAAAGTGTTAAATATCTTTATTTTGTCCATAAAGACATAAAGAATGAATGATGGGTTTGAAATGTTGAGGTCAAACTCTGTTCTGAGATTATTTATTAAAGCCTTTGGTTCAGCCTTGGAAACCTGTGGCATGCTGCTCAGTTAACCCAAGGAGCATCCTTTGAGCGTGGCCTTCAACACCAAGAAAAACTACATGTCCATTTTGCAATAAAATGTTAAAATTTGGGATGAGAGTGTTTCTGACTGAACTTAATACAGTACAAACAACAAATGCTTAATTTGCATCTTGTTTGATAGAACAGCCTAATAGTGGCTGGGTCAAGTGGGAAACAAAGTTCAGTCCCCAACTTTGTGGCAGTGTGTCGCAGCCCTGTGTCATTTCAAATTCAAAAGTGAGGAACATCTTGAGATGGTGTCCACTGTCTATCTGACTTACCACCCTTACAGTATGAGAGAGGCATCTCCCATCCAGAGAGAAAGAAAACCAGGAGAGTCATATTCCCTGGCAGTGTTTTTACTGATGCAGAGAAATAGATTATCAGATGATCTCCGCTCTCGCGTCAACATGAATCACAACAACTGACTGTGTGTCTGCAGTTAATCCTTGAGAAAATAACTTTTAACATAAATTATCCACAAGTGATTGCTCTTAAGGTGCAATAGTAGTTATTTGGATTTTTCTCTAAATGGATTCTAAATTTGACAAAGTGGACTTTCAGAATGAGTTTTAGCTTGCATCTGAGGATATTCTCAGTCTTCATACTTGAGAACTAAACAGACTTTTAAACCAATTAGAGTTTCGTCAATACTAATTGTGTGGTAATTATACTTCTAATTGGTCTTATTATATTGGGGAAAATAACATTGGGCTTGTTGCACTTTCTGATGATGGCTGCAAACATTAAAGACTTACTTGAGCACAATCAGAATATTGAAATGAAGTTCCTCTGCCACCCTCCTAGATATGCCGCTAAAAAATACCTGTATTGAAGTGTTTCAGCCGAAACTAACACCTTGTGTACACACGAGGCAATGAAGCACACTTACTGGATAGTTTACACAAAGGTCAAAAACAAGTGTGTGTAAACCTATTCTGTTGGGATTTATCAATAAATACATTATGGATTTATGGAAACACTGAATTGTACCCTTAATGCTGAGCATGACTATTTTTAATGTGTACACAACATAAACATATTGAACTAATTGACTGATTGGCTGCCCTTTAATTGAGCTTAAAACCTTCAAGAAGTTCTGCGTTCTTGCATGATAATGTATGCATCAGCACTTCCTATAGTGAGCCTGAGACACACTGAAGCCCCTGGTTATCATGGGACAAGCTGCTTTCTCTGTCAGATCACATGAAGAATCATGGACAAATAGAAAAGGAGAAGCAAGGTATACACTGAGCCAGAAACCCCCAGCATGACAGAGGAAGGGAGGATGGGACAACTCATTAACAGCGGCCGCCTGGACAGATCCCTTTACTCAGACTGGGGAGTAGGAGCCAGCTCGCTCCATTACAGGGAGAAGAGAGACTTCTAAAGGGCATGACCATCTGGAGCAAGCTTCAATCATTTTTTCTAAACTGCATATGGGTGGGAGGCAGAGCCCAGACTCATCAAGCAGGATGATAATCAGGTGCCAAACTCATTCATGTTGCTTTGTATAGGGTCAATTGTGGCCGCTGGTGGCATGTTTCAACTGTATGAAATGGGGAAAAAATGGATTGGTTGTTACACAGGGTGGGTGTGCTTTGAGACCACCAGTATGGGTGGTATATATATTTTATATTTTATATATATATATTAGGGCTGGGCACGTTAACGCGTTATTTTCGCGTTAACTCATTAATTAATTATCGCCGACAATTATTTTATCTCGCATTAACGCAGTTTTTATTATTTATTTTCTTATTGTAAAAATCTGTAGCTCACTGGCTTTTATTTTGTAAAATTCCATCGTGAGTGAGCCTCGTATGTTGCTTACTGCTGCGCATGTCTGCTGCGCATGTCTGCTGCGGCGCTCACAGGAAAGAGGAAACAGTGTTGCCAACTTGGCGACTTTCTCGCTAAATCTGGCGACTTTCCAAACCCCCTTGGCGACTTTTTTTTGTCAACACCTACTAGCGACAAATCTAGCGACTTTTTCTGGTGTTACTGGAGACTTTTTTGGTGTAAGAAACTGACGTGAAAGCACGTATTGCTCTGCAGTTACTGTCCTCAACGAGCAGCGGGTGCTGCCGTGAGCCCCTCCCCCTTCCAAAAGCTCTCACAGGCTGTCCGTGTAGCCTCGCGCAGCAACCCAGCCGCAGTCAGAGAGGAGACCCACACCACTCTGCGTCCAGACTGCAACGAATGCAATAAGCTTTAGTTTTGTATTTATTTGCTTTGATTACATTGTTTAAGTTGAGAAGTACATTTACATTACTTTTTCATTCATTATTGGATTTTGCATATAACAATGCGATTAATTGTGATTAATCACAGGAACTCATGCGATTAATGCAATTAAAACTTTTAATCGTTGCCCAGCCCTAATATATATATATATATATATATATATATATATCATTACTTTAAATCAAAACAGCATAATTGTTCAAAAGAAACAGCAATTTTAAAAGACAAATCAAAACTACGAGATCAATTAAGTACAACCAAATATGTTCCCTCCTGTTGTTCAGTGTCCATTAAATATAAGAGGAATATCATGGGGATAGACTAGTGTTGGGATGACATTCCCCTGAGGACACATGGCTTCACATGAAAAATGTATATGGGGCAGAAAATACATTCAGTCTGCTATAGTATAAGGGTGACCAAGAGTACTTCCACAGTATAGGAAACCAAGTTATAGCAGCACAACTTTTCCAAAGTGATTATTCACAGAGCAGGGGGGCTGGTAACAGTCCCTACTCACACAAAGACAGGTTGTTGGGAATGTTTAAGGAAGTGTATGGAATACCATTTCAGGAAAGAGTCCTGGAGCTATTTGTGTGTCCTTTGCATGTAGTTATTCTCTGAGAATATGTATCATTAAGGCTTGTCCAGTTTTAGTAACTTGTGTTTTTTGTGTCAAATTAAAAACTGGATGTTTAAGATTCTAATAAAATCAGAGGTTCAGTTGTTTTCTTTGAGCATTTTCCTCAAGTCTGTTGTTTTGTTAAAATAGACTGAATATAATGTACGTTATCACTTAAATTCATGCCGTTATTTTCTGTTATTATTGATTCTCAAACAGAGTTTAGCTGCATGTTTTATTTGTGTAACAATAATGACGTCTTTTACAGATCATTTCCCATATAGTGAGGAGGGAGGAGGGAATGAGTGTGTGATTTCAGACACAACCATAGACTGTGTATGAACCCCACACTGGACCTAGTAGGCTACATACTCAATCAGAATATGCATAGTGCCTAATCGTTAGTATGCCATTGGAAAGATACTGCTCAACTCAAGAGAAAGGTCCAGTATGCTCACAAGTTACGTCAGGCATTAATATGTCAGCAGGCAATTTGATCGATGGAACACTGCGCCCTCATTCAGGTCTCTGCTCATGACAGAATCATAGATATCAGATAATCAAAGCATGACAGTAGGTTTTACATTTCAAATAACCCATGGTGCATTACCAGCAGTTATTTACAGTGTAAGCACTGCTCATTCATTTTTAAACAGACCCTTAAGGTCTGGTTGACAGACAAAGCTGGCAAGCAGAAGCAGGAGGATGAAGTGTTGTTGTTGTTCAGCTCACACTATGAAACATAGTAATGGCACACAGCAAAGTGCTACAGAATGCATTATTAACAGGTTGATGATGCAATATGTAAAGGTCATAGCCATTGTCTCTGCATACAGTGATTCATCATCCACTGTATCTCCATGAATGATGATTTATAAAATATGTCTTTTTCCTGCAGACAGTTATCGCCATTTCATGCAAATCCCAAAGGAGGTCAGGATGTCAGTTTTTCTTGCCATGAGCCCAATTCCACTGGGAATTCTGGGAGTCCTTGATGCCAAATGAAGACTGTCTGTGCACCACGTTAACTTGTTATTTTGTTGGACATGCCGGTGCATCCCTCCTCTGCTCTGCTCTGCTCTACAGGAGTGAGATTGTGACAACTTGTACATTGTAATCCTCTTTTCGAGCTTTCCCTGCAAGAGCTTTTTAATGTCATTACCCATGCATGTCTCATTAATTCCTGTCATGGCCGAGTGTTCCATCACGCCTGCTGTCACCACCTTGTGAGAACCTCCAGCCACTGCACCTAAACCCAAGGCCTCTAATAAAGCATAGGTTGTGGAGGAAAAATGGTGACCCATGTAGCAGCTACAAATCATTGATGAGGGTCAGTCCGGCTCAAACTGTGGGAACTCACCTTGGGTTTGGCCTGTAGCGGCCCTATAAATGAAGACTATTTTGCTCAGTGATAAATGGACTGCAACAAAATAGAAGAGAATTTCAGCATTCTTTGGCCATGATAAGGACTGTTTCAAATCCCCTAAGGCTCATATATTACCGGAAAATATACATGAAACTCATCGGGTTTACGATTTGTCAGTGTATACCACATGCGCAGCTGAAGCAAAAGATTACGAATGATAAAGTCAATCATTTTCATTAAACTAAATGGAACTGTGGGTCGACTTTGTGATGTGTTTTCTAATAAGGGTGCTAATGATGTTTTAAACATGTTTATTTAAATGCTCTCTACTCAGTGCTTAGTTCACTCTTATTACAGAGCTTCATTCACTTCTTTAAATGGCACTATTTGTCATTTTGACTGCAAATATGGAAGGAAATCTACTGATACTGTTTGCAAAATGAGACTGCAGGAGGATAAGAAGAGGAGTTTTTTTAATTTTATTTTTTAAGGAATATCTCACATATACTGTATATACACGTATAAACTCAGTGCTGGTTTGCATCCACATGTGTTAGGGTCCAGATTAACAATGTCACTAAATATGTCATGTGCATTGAAGTAAAATGGGAAATTGATGTGACTTAAACATTTGCCTATATAACCTCAAAAATAAAATAAAACATATTGTATCTACAGAGTTATACAAAGTTGAAGGTTAGTCCCCAGAAAGGTGAAAAAGAAGCAGATCTCAAAGCTCTGCTTGTTTCAGAGAGATTCAGAGGGAGGGAAAAAAAAACGTTTTCATACACTCTGTCGTATACAGATGGGGATGAGGAAAACATTAGTTGGCTCTCCCAGATAAAATGTTGTGTTACCCTGCCGTGTGGCATTATGTCTACCAAACTACAGTGGTGGGTCTTCCAAAGTCTGCCAGCTACAATTGACTGACTGACTGTGGAACATAAATTAATCTGGAGAGCACCAAAGCCCCCAAGCAGTTTATTATGTATTCTTCCACATATACAGGAGGTAGCAGTTTGGCATGGATAGGAAGTGTCGGAGGGAGTGAGTTTGAATGACAGCTGGTATCGGAATAGCATGTATCTAGTCTGGTAGAGTCAAGGATACATATTTTCGTTTCATTTTTTGTTTTATAGAACAGTCTGAGCTACTGCAGCATACAGCTACAGCAATCCCAGAGAAGCAAACATTATTCAGAAAGTCACAATCTGCAATGCCAAAAGTAAGTTTTGTCCCATACCGCTCAAGTAAGCGTGCACCACAAAATGTATTTGCACTCCTTTTTTTAGAGTGCAGTGTGTATTTCCTGCATTCAACCTCAGAATGCTTATACATTTGGTTCCAGGTGGTGGATCAGTGAAGAGTCAGTAAACAAGTCAATAAATGTTTCTGCACAATATCTCATTGCATTTTTTTCCCCATAAAACTTCTTGTAATTATTAATTGAATGGGGAACTTGGTGCAGTGCTTACCTTAGTGCGCATTTTTTCCAATGCAAGCACCATAACCTCCATGTTGGTTTAACCTCCAATAATGGTTCAAATATTGAAATACTTTTATCTTGATAACAATCTGTCTGATCATGCGAGCTGTGATGCCGCTTGGCTGAACAGTTTTTCCTTTGGTATATAACTTTCACTGTAAACCAACAGTTACTAATATTCCTTTAACAAAATAGGGGATCAACAGCGACATCAATCATGAGCAAAACCTCCGGCATTTTTTGACATTAAATCACAACTGGGTCTTGTGTGAATAAGTACTGATGCTTTCATTTTTTATCACTTCTTTCATGATGGCAATGGCAATGTGTTCAAACCTTGAACACATAATTTCCATAAACATATCTTCTAATACTCTTTCTATAAGAAAATCATTTTCATGCCATGTGCAAAATATCAGTCTAAATGATGTGATAGAAAGTGTTTTGTTTTGACAGGGAGTCCCTGCACACACTCAAAAGGCTACAAGCTGTTTTTGAGCTGTTCCAAAACCATGTCCCTGGTGGCTCAAGTGTTTCTACGACTGGTGAAAGTGTAGCTTTGACAGTTTCATCCCTCCAACAAAAACATTCTACATCGGTATATGGTGTGTTTATAACTGTTTGCGGCATTTGAATTGATATTATGCCAAAAACACACGAGAGATTGCCACCACGAGACCAGATGATACACTTGAAGACACATGTAGGGATTAAGAATGTTAAAACTCCTTCAAAACAAATCAGCACCTTGGATTGCTGGCCTCACACCAGAACTGTTTGTCTTCAGTATTTTCTGCCAGAAAGCAGTGCCCTTAACCAGCATATGGTATCAACTCAAAATGTTGCAAAGTGCATTAGGCTTTTAGGGTGCAGAGTGAAAATGAAAAGGGTGCCATTATCCTTATCACAAGTCAGCCTGCCATCAAAAGGATTGTGAAGCTGTTAAAGGTGAAATATTGATATAGTAATGCTTTTAGAGAGCAATATAATGCTCCAAAGGAACACTTACCTTCATTTGATTCTGAGCCATGGACAAAAACAGAGGTAATTGCCAACTGACGAGCACTAGATAAATACAACTACAACATATAAATCATATACTGGAGGGTCATCTGAACATGGAAAACAACCATGAAATTAACAATGCAATGTGTCTTTAAGCCTGTATTAAAAAAGTTGGGTTACCTCTTGGGGTTTGCAGAAAAAGCTGTCAACACAACACTGTCATATTATCAGCTGAGGAAGTTGTTGCAGTCAACATATTAACACGTCAACAGAAGTAACAGACACAGAGGAACTAAAGTGCTCACTAGAGGTGGAATTTATTTTTTGTCATCGTGATGGTTGTTAAGTCTATAATTTTTCTTTCCTTTCACAAGTGGATGAGATATAAGAGCAGCTGTTGTAAACATCCGGCATCGTTCCTGGAAAAAGAAACAACTTTGGGCAGTAAAGGGAAGTGTAGTTTTCAACAGAAGGCGCAAACAATTATTTTGAAAGACGGTGTGATATTTAAGTATAGTGTAGATGAAAAAGAGGGTTTGTTAAAACATGTGAATATTCTAGGGTGCTGCCAATTCCGATAGGAAACGGTTTTTTTCCCTAAAAAAATTGGTAATGTTGTACTCCTCATGTGTACTTTCTCATTAAAGATATTTTAAATAAATGTCCTCCCTAGAACATTAAAGAGAGTGCAAAAAGAAAAGAAAGTGTGAACTCAATATCTTTGGTCCTTGGTGCCATCTGAGAGAGGGTCAGAGATTCCACGTTTATATGCAGAAAGCCACTGGGGCTTTTCACAAGACAGCTGAAATATAAAAGCTGCATTATACATCCACTCTTGATAGAAACTGTCAGAAATGATCTGGAAAAACCCCAAGCTTTTACAGGATAAAACGATGTGGCTCTATTGAGTTCAAACTGTGATGAAACAGTCTGTGGGTTAAGAAACAGTAGCTCAGAAATAGCTACCCATATATCTTATTCTCTAGATGACAGTGGCAATTGCTTTTTTTTTTTTTTGCTTTTATCAAGAAGTTCAGCCTTACAAAATGTGCAGTGAAAATTGTCGGCAAAAGCAAGATCCCACCCCATGGAAAAATAAGGTGTTCCCTATTTCCCCAGTGTCAGTCGCATAAAAACAGCAAACAGTGCTGACAAATCCTTCTCCTTTTTATATTTTCTATTTCACAAATCGACTGTCAACAGATCCTCAAGAATTTGAATTGCATGACACTTTTGGGCTTGCCACTTAAAGCTGAGACGCTGTTAAGAAAAGGTGTGGATATCAGAGAGAAAATGCTTTCACGTTTCCCCACAACAAGAAAACACGTAAATTGAAGTTTGAGAGAGGAGGCAATGGCCTCAGACACAGCTAAAAGACATGGTTACTGGACTGTTCAAAACTAAACGAAGACGTTTCTCTGGAGACCGCTGAGCCTTCCTGGAGAGCAGCACTGCAGTCTTCTCCTCTGTGGCAGCCTTCAAAGGTGCAGAGGATAAGAAAAATGAAAAATGACACTGTGGGGAGGCTGAGCAATCTCTTCAGAAAAAAGAGCCACACTCTCTCCAAAGTTGTGGTAATTTTGACTTTTTGTCTTCAGTTAATATATTTTATTTTCTTAATGATACCTTGCAAAGCTTCAGCAATTAATCTTATCTTCAAAAAATGTCCTTAAGAAGTTTATGTTTCTATTTAAGATTTAAAATGTCTCTGAAATACCCTACAATTTTGCTTTGCTATATATATTCTGCAGCACAATCAGTACTTAGATTAGATGCTTTTTCAGAATCAGAAAAGACCTTACTCATTGCTATATTTACAAAGACCCATCGCCTGATGGATTACATCATGAGCACAGCACTTAGAAACATTTAGTAAAGTTAAAGTGGCAAGAAAAAAAAAACCTTTTAAGAGGCATAAGTCTTGGGAAAAACAAGGCTCAGGATGAGTAGCCATAAGTCAAAACTGTGCAGGGTTTGAAAATGGGATAGAGGGAGAGGCAAGAAGAAGGATAGGGATCCAGAGTAACCTAAGCGAGCTCAGAAGTTCCCAGGAAAATATGTGGTTAGTAACTTATCCCCAATTCACACATACTCTGTGTGTGCCGTCGTACGTCAGCGTTTTGCTCCGTCGGACGGCGCGCGTTCATTCACACTGGATCCGTTTCGAGAACGCCAGCGCGCCCATGACACATCACAGGAGAACTACAAGATCACGCGGGAATAAAGAGAAAAACGTGCAACGTGCATGTTGCTTTGTCTTTCATTCGCTGCCTGTTTTGACGTAATGATGATAAAGGGATAAAAAATATGATCCGTGTTTTATTTTGAAATTGACCGGATGCTCTGTGCGTTCCCTTGTCTGATTTCCTGTCCGGGTTGTCATATTCTGTCCAGCTTGACGCATGCCTGCATAATCCGGCCAAAATAGACTCGCAGTGTATATGAAATGGAGTGCTGTTGGTGGCATACTAATTGACTAGAGCGGCAGCTAAGTATGGCGTAGTGCGCGGCGCTGACGGACCGCGGCTAGCACAGAGTATATGTGAATTGTGGATTAGCCTAAGCTAGTAGCTCAAGGTGCCAGTTCCCCCGGCAATCTAAGCCTATAGCAGCATAAAAGGTTTTTAGGGTCAAGCACAATAACTTCAGTTTTGTCTGAGTTAAGCAAACATCTGGTCATCCAGGTCCTAAGTTCTTTAAGGCATGCTTCTAGTTCACATAACTTATTTGTGTCATCAGGCTTCACTCGTACATATAGTTGAGTATCGTCTGCATAGCAATGAAAATTTCACTTCATCAAAGTCTTTCCTCATAATATTACCCAGAGGAGACATATTTAATGTGAAAAGAATCGGTCCAAGCACAGAACCTAGTGGCACTCCATGGTGTAACTTTGGTGTGCATAGAGGACTTATCATAAACTGAGATCTATCTGATGAATAGGATTTAAACCAGCTTAAAGCAGTTTGTTTAGTTCCAATTGGAAAATAAAAGCCATAAATAAAATTAAATTTCAAGAAGTAAAAATGTCACTGTTACTTCTAGGTTGTTAAATAAGAAATCAACATTACAGTATGTTCCCTAATAGATGCAGAAGAGAGATTTTAACCATGTTACCATTTTGTTTAGTCATTAGACATTCTAAATTCAATTGCGGTCAAAAGTTTTTTACCATTGTAATATTCACAACATGCACAACAGGTCTTGACTTTTCATTTTTTCATTAAATTACCATTCTCCAGTGGATTTTTAATTAACCTCATTTTATTCTACCTGCAGGCAGTGATTTTTCTGTGAAAACATCCATTTAATGGGGCATTTTAAAAAAAAACAAGAGTATTGTTTTATGGCTCATCTTGAGGCAATGATGCAATTAAGCACATAATTGTAAGTTTTTCTTATATTTATGCCACATCACATCACATCACAAGATTTGATTAATTGTGTTTTGTATGTTATAAAATTCTCATAGAGACTTCTATAAAAGTGGCACAACGATTTGTATAAATCCTCAGTTAGCATCACATGGGTTCATCGAGTTTGTAGCAATATTTGGGGCATCTCACCCATTGAGCAGGAGTCTGAGCTGGAATCACAGCTCTGTATTTGGAAATTGGCTTCACAGAGGGTTCGGTTTTCTCTGCGTTTGCGGCTGTGTTGAAGGAATGGAGAGCATCTGTGCCACCAGCTGAGTTGACTTAAGCCTCCTGGCTCTCGTTTCATTAAGAGAGAAGCTGTGGCGTGATGTGTTTGTTTTAGTACTACATGGTTTGTTTCAGTTATACTTCCCTTCTGTCGCTTAGTCTCTTTTGAGCAATATGTTCTGCTGAGGTTTTTTTTTTTTTTTTATTGAAGTGTTGCCAAGCAACAAAGGCTCGCTGATGAGTCAATTGTATTCATGTATGTTTTATTTTACATTTGTCAGGTTAATTTCTAGGAAAAGAACATGAAAAAAGATGCACAACAAGGAACAATGTTGGAGAATAGCAGGGCCGGTCCAGACAACTTTAATGTGAGGGCCCAGGCTGAGGCACAGACTCAGACAGGGGAAGTGAAACACTAAATAATATATTGGTTAATTATAAATTGTAAACTATTACTGCCATAATTTGTTTGCAAAATAAATAATTTCACATGTGATAAGAAGTAACAAATAAGTCTGATTGAAGAGGCAAATAGCCTGTGGGAGATTCAGCAAAAACTGTCCATCATGTATGCATGGGACCTGCAACAATTTTGGATTTCTACGGGTAAAAATACTAGCTAAAATATTTTTTGGGAAATAACAAAGTGTCCCTGTTAAGAGCTTTAAACCTTTAACAATACTGCTTACAGGCACTCAAACAAGTACACCACTGCAGACAGAGCAATTGGTACCAAGCAAGTTACACATTTTTAAGAAAGAATAAACAACCTAAAAACCAATGATGATCTAAGTGTACACTATATTTAGAAAACCTTCAGAGCTTGACTTTGGCGCCAGCATCCAATTTGTTTCAGCACTTTTTCGACACACACACACACACACACACACACACACACACACACACACACACACAAGTGTTTTTCTTCCCCATTCCAAAACTATAGTTGTGAGGGGGAGAATGTTTATGAAGACAAACTGAGCCGTGTTCTAAGAATCATATTCTCAATTCACAGTGATGCTTGATTGACACTGTTGGTGGAAAGTTAAAGCGAATCAGCCCCGAAGCTCATTGTCACAGAAGAAGGTGATGTCTTGGCTTATAGTCTCCTAGGCTGAGCTCAAAAGGCTGAAATGGAATCTAAGAAGCACTTTGATAGATTTGGGGATGCACACATGTTTCTGAAGGCTGTGTAGGGAGAGTAAGGTGTGTGAATGGTTTCATACTCTCACTTTTTGATTTTTTTTTCATCTATTCTGAGTTTGATCATGAATATTGATTAGACATCATTTTACAGGTATACTTCAGCATTCAAAGAGTTACAGCCAGCTTATGGCTTTCAACTTCAACTAAATATTAATTAGGTACAAAAATATTTTTGGTTTCATGAGCTTATTTTTTCATTGTTATAAACAAATAAATAGCACAATGTCTGATTTAACTGACGGGGGACTAGCTGTCGGTCAGAAGGCTATAGTCCCTCCAACACAACCTCTTTGCCTGTTACTAACTGACCACATGTTAGGTAGAGTCATCATTTCCAATATGGCGACCGCCATCTTTTAGCTTCAACATGCCTCTTCAGAAACAAAAGGGGGGCTTCACTGAGGTGACATCCATGATTTATTCAGATTATAAGGCTCCACTCAGGATAAAAAAACACATAGCATTCCCTAGGCTTACCCATCCATGTGTGTTTGACTGCTTTCTGAGGATTCATGAAACTTTCCTTTAGAATTGATGTAAAGTTGTCATCACATATGAAATTCAAGAAATCTTCCCAACTATCACATCCTGAAAATTGTCACACTTCCCCTTTCAAACATGAAGCATATGGAGATCGTCAGGGTGAGATTTGTTCTCAAGGGCTGGTGGGGTGGGCTAATCAGCAAACAATTACAATTTGACAAACACGACATTGCCACTTTTATTTCAGCCCAGGAATTATATTATTTTAACACCCTGATAAAATAACAAGAGGATTTCTGTTTCATAAGTTTTCTGGTTTAAATTTGAATATAAGTATTACTTCCACTGTTGGTAATCAAACAAGTTTGTTTCATCAAAATCCCAGAAAAGATAGCTGTGCCAGCAAGAGACACATATCATCAGACAATGCTGATGGGTTGCCAAGATTGATAGTTATGATATGCACTCAGAAATACCAAAAAGTAGCATTTTGAAAAGACTGCTGATCCTCTGATTAGTGGGCTACGCACTCTGCCTCTAAAGCTACAGCCCAGTCTTTAAAGTTGATCTTTTTGACTGATACCCATTTAAAACTCAACTATAGGTTTACAATGCTGGATGGCCATATTTAAAATGGGCAAAGTTTCAGATCAAGAAGTAAATGTATGTTGGAGTAATTCCCGGTTAAGACTGCAGAGTGCGCAGAACGGCGTGTTCTGCTAAATAAACAATAGTTCCGAGAGATTATTTCAAACTTCTATGTAGGCCTATTGATCTGTTTTCATTGGTTGTTCTACCAGCAAGCAGCCCTCCCCTAGTAATCCTGCAGCATTCTGCCCCTCTGTTTTTTTTTTTTTTTTTTGCAAATCATACAAAGCTACTCTATAGGTTTCACAGACGGACATCATATAAGTTGAAAATGAGGATAATATGGGATATTTAGCCATTGCATTGTCCTCCCATCTTATGTCTTGATAATTGGTGATTGAAAGGCACACATGCTGCAATGTACCAGCTTTCAGCATGCACAGAAAAGTACACAATGACACAAAATTATCATTTAAATGAGAAGTAGTTATGCTCTTTGTAACAATGCCATTATCTTCAATTACACCAGGCATAACATTCCAATATGGTGATTTCCCCTCAAACTATAATTGCAGCAAATTAGTATGACACTGATATGAGCATGCTAGGCAGAGTTTGAGGGAGTTGTCTAGGGTCATTAGTTACAACATAAGGAACAAAGTCAGCAATAATATAACAATAGCACTATGTACCTGTTGTGCAGGAACATGCTGAAAGATATAATTCACCTGTAATTGCAACAGTTTTCTGTGTTCAAGCTCTCCCACATTGCATACCAGTATTTGTGTGCCACTGATTACAATACTGTATACCTGCTGTGCTGGCAAGTTTAAGAGAAATAGAAGGTTTTTCTAAGACTGTAGTACAATGAAGTCGACTCAACTGGCTGAATTACCTGTTCTGTATTGTATTTACAACTCTTGTCTACATGTTATAATATGCATGTTGTTCTTGCATTCAAAGAGCTATATTAACATTACTTATATTATCCACCTGGACATCTGAGGCCTAGAACAATTAGCATTTTTACACATAATCAATAAACAGGTCAGTATCATTAGCTTACATAATATTCTAAATGATAAAGAGTGAACCCAAAATGTTTAGCCTATTATTTCTATGCTTAGTGGCTCATTACATTCTAGGAATCTTTAAGCAGCTTGGTTCATTTTTGGGGCTATGCTTAGGCAAATTGTTATGGGTTTTCAATATTTTTACGACTGTTAGCAAACCTCTAGCTCTGTGTTGGTGTCCTTCAACTATTGAGGAAAGCATCCGGAAATATGTTTATATATTTCATTGCAGAACTATATACTCAGCGGCACAATGTTAATTAGCTGACTGCTAGCTTCATTTTCCTGGCCTCTATTGCAATAATGCTGAAGTTGTCAGACAGAAGAAGCATTCAACACATTTTCCTACAATCACACTGGGTTGGCTCAACCTGGGCATTCATTTGACTTGGCCTGCTGATACATTTTCAGCCTGAACAGTGCTTGTCGTTTCGGAACTTTATGATTTAATTTGAGAGGCATCTTTCCAGGTTAGAGTCTTTATACTGCCTGTACTGTATGAGCAGCATGGCTCAGGTTCTGCTCTCACTGTACTGCAGTGCTGATAATAAAGAGAATAGGAAGTTCATGCACAGTGAAGCAGGCATGGTTCTAGGCCAAAATGCACGGCTCCAATGTTTTCACAAGATTTTTCTTCAGGGCATTGGTTTAGTGAATCAGGTCACTTGCAAGGCTCAATATTGCCCAACCCAAAAAATTGAATAACAACCAATCACCACCCTGGATATGTCGAATAGCCAGCAAAGTAAAGAGTGATCAATGTACACATTGTATTTATTGTATTTATTGATTACAGTTGAGCACATACCTCTTCCATTTTCAGTAAGTAATCAATCTTAATGACACTTACAAAGAAATGCAAAGTAAACAAAACTTTTTTGTTGAAACATTTATTTATGTAAAAGACAGAGCTGATACAGTGCTGCAGCAAACCCAGATGCTGTGAAAACCTGGACACATAGAGCCACAAGTAGTTTGTCGCCACAGTTTGTGCTGTGTGAAAAAGCTGTCAGGGACATACAGACTATGGATGAATGGCAGCAGCAGTTTCAAGAGACTGGAGGATATCTGCTAAAACTTACCTTAAGTTCATGAATTTATTTATTTTGCAATGCAGATACAATGTACAGTGCATTTTACTTATTCACTTGTGGGCTTGAATTTGGTTGAACGGTTTAATTTTTCATGAGAGCTATGATAGGATAATTGTTTTTTACAACATCATACTTGTATTTCAGAATTTAATTTAATTTAAAAATGTGAAAAAGAAGGGAGATTTTTGTTTTTTGTCTGACCTAGTGATGTGAAAAGCAGTTCTTTTCAGTGGACTGAATCAGTAGAATCAGTTCAGTAAAGTGACTCGTTCACCGAATCGTTCAGTACTTCTCCGCAGCTCTGTCTGTGAATCAGAATTTAATAAGCTGAAACACAGCCGAACGTTTAGTTCTGCTCGCGATCGTACTGAGAACAGCAGGTGAATAATAAACCAATGAGCTGAGAATTTAGTTGGATAAAGTTACAGTTTGCAAACTGAAAGCTGCTAAAACAATCACATCTATTTTCCCCGACCGTTCTGTTCAGTACATTCACTGAACGAGAGATCCGCTCTTCCTCTCAGTTCGTTCAGTGAACGTGATTCACGTCGGAGCTCTCGTTCAGTGAACGAACTGAACGAGAGCTCCGCCTCCGAGTCACTCTCTTCCTCTCAGTAACGAAACACTGACTGAACGTGAACGAGCGAGACTGCGAGTCACCAGCCTCAGTCACACACACACACACACACACACACACACACTGTACTGACTGAGGAGAGGAGGGAGGGCGGGCTTTGAGTGACTCTTACAGTCTAGAGAGAGAGACACGAGACGGGAGAGAGGAGAGCGCAACTGAAGTTGAGAAATGAACGACTCTTTTCAGTAAGTGATTCAGTTCAGTTCGTTCACCCAGATGATTCGTTCGTTTTGAACGAATCGTTCACGAACTACACATCACTAGTCTGACCTTTGTCAATCAGTCACTCAATCATAGCGTCAATTCATAACAAGTGTTTTCTCAAGACGCTTTACAAAATAGAATATGGGATAATATGCATACAGGATTTCTATTCCTGTTGTCCACACTTCCTTGCCCCTAAGGTAGGATCGGAGCAGGCCGTGCATTAATGAGGACAGTGATGGTTGTGGGGACAACACAGTCCAATGGTGGGGGCTGGGCGATGGTTGGGACGGCACAGTCCGATGTTAGTGGCTGGGCGTCAGGCGGCGGTTGAGGGACGATACGGTCCGATGGTGGCGGTTGGGCATCAGGCGACCAAATTACAAAAACTGACTCAATGTACATAACTTGATACATACAACCAAACCAAAAAACATTTTCAGGTCATGCAGAAAAAATGACTATGTGCAAAATACCCCAAAAAATATCTTCACAAATATGTTTATTTGTTTATTAGGAATTAAGTCTTCTGCAGGAAATGACAAGAGTCTGCCACTCAAGAACTAGATTAAATTGCCTCTACAGGCTTGGTATAGGACTCAACAAACAGCGAAGCATGGAATCAAAGGATATTTGTGCAGAAGCCTCATTGTAACTGTAATTATGTCATGCCAGAGCTGAATAAGTTGCTAAAAATGCGAATGGGTTAGTGATTCCTCCAGCTGCTTTAATATAAAATTGGTAAACTGCTGAAACATTACCTGGCTATTAAAATCAAACAGGCGAAAACATTGTATTTGTCACACAGGCAAGAGATCTCTAGTGTTAAAACGTTGATACCTGAAGGATTTTAATTTACATTTGATCCACCCTGCTATAGAGAAATGTAGCTCTAGCGAAAGTTCAGTTAGGAAGACTTTCCTGCACGCTCATTTAAATTTTTATTCTCATACCGTGTTACATCTCTTCTCCATGCATGATCACTCCTTTTTTGTAATCATCAGCTGGTCACATCGCCTGGTCACATCCATCCAATAGCCCTGCTCCACTCCCTCATGGTTAGCCTATCATATCTGCTGTCTTGTTTAAAAATGTCTCTCTTCCACGAGTTCATTGATGCCGTCATTACGAGCGACCCTCCACCTCCCCATTGCAACCAAGCCATCGCAGTGTCATCACATTTTTCATCCCATCAGCCTCAGATCACAACATCAACCATCGGACCCCAATCTTTTCGCAGTTTGGTCAGCCTCTTCATCCCTTCGTCCTCAGACGACATCTTCAGCCTTTCCCTTCAACCCCATCCTTCAGTTAGATCAGCTTTCATCCCATCAGCCTCAGATGACATCGTCAACCATCTTCACAGTTCAATTATCTTCTTCATCGCATACGCCCAGACAACATCATCAGCTAACACCTCCACCACCAGTGTCTGCACTCCATGGGGGGATAGATCTAGCTGCCGCTTAGGGCAGACATCTTCAATCACTCTGTACACACCCCTGTAGAGTTCAAGCACCAAAGATTCTCTGAAAATCATTCAATATGTGTAAAATAAATATTTGTCTTTGAATCATTTACTTGTGTCTCCTGATTGGACTTTCTTACTCTCACTTTCTTAACTGACAGGACTTACCTTGTTTTCAATGTCACTTCTTTGAGATGAAGTCTGATGGTCTGCAGTCTATTGCTTAATTTATCACATTGCACATGCCTGTAGTGACTTCTGCAGTGACTTGTTTGCTGTTTTGCCATGATACTCTAAATTCCAAAGAGAATACAGATGTATTTCAGTTCAAATAATACTTAATATTCTTGTCTGGATCTGTTTTCCACAGTAACACTTAAAACCCCCACACTCAATTTTGACTAAACGGCAAATGACTTTTTTCTACCAGGATGACAGATAAGGTCTCTAAATTTCAAGCGATAGTGCAATCTGTCTTCTGAGCAGGTAGACAACACATTTCAAGTGCAATATTGAGGATACATTAAATTTACATCCCAGCAATGTTTCTGTGACTTGTTTGCCTATTAAAATGTTACTAAGCCTTTAATATGATTCAGCATCTTAATTATGACCTTTGGAAAAAAAAAAAAGATTGCATTAGGCCCTTTTGTAAACTGTGGTATGAAGAAAATCTGTATTTCCTCAAGAAAAAACTCTTTATCTCAAAGCAAACAGTATTAGTCATTTCTTAAGGCAATGCTGTTTTGTCAATTCAAATGCCATCTGTGTAAACACAGTTGCTGCTGCCCATCTGTTTGCTCAAATGTATTTTGTGTTCATTTCAAAGACAGCCACTATGTGGCCTGCGTATGCCTTCACAGGTGCAAAAGATGTTCATTTTGCCGTGCGCCACAACATCATAGCCAGCAGGTCAGTTGTGTCTTTGTTTGACACCCTACAGTGTGTTACTGGAGACACAAGTTATTGGGCAAAGGTTATCAACGTGATTGGTGTCTACATAAAAAGAAGCGCGTTTCAGAGGGCTTTGGCTGGTATGCAGGAAAACATTGCATGTGGAGCTCAAAATGAACAAACATGACTTCTATTGGCTGTAATCCAACAACAATGTATCTGTAGTTGATGTTTATTTAAGGATACCTGCATTAAATGCAAAGAAATCCCCTTTTAGATGTTTTTTTCTTAACACCAGCTTCATGGCTTATGAAGTTAATAGCAGAGATGGGGGACTCGAGTCACACGACTTGACTCGACTTGCTTGACTGACAGTGATAAAAGACTTGACTTAGACTTGAGACAGATGGCTTGAAATTACTTTACTTTTAGGACTTCAATTTTGCATTTTTTTGAGAAGCTATGATTTTTTTTGGGGGGGTGGGGGGCATGATAAGTGCAATGCAGAGGAGCCCACACAGCATACCAGCAGCACAGGCTAGCAACAGGCACTCAGGGCGCGATTAAACTGTACCGTGACTTTAATCACGCTTCACCCCTAAAGTCCAGTTTGTTTGACCAGTGTGATCGCTCCACCTGGCATGCTTCAGAGAGGTGCACAGTACAGTTCATGCACGAGCACAGGCACGCAGGTTCACAACGCTAACAGCTTGCATTATGGAGAAATCCGGGAGTATTCTTTCTGTATCTGACTAACATGACTCAAAAAAGCCACAATGTAGCTTTCATGTTCTCTGTGTTGTTCTCCAATGTGCGGATCCGGTCGCGCGTCATTTCTTATTTTTATTTATTTATTTATGGCTGTATATGATTAAAATGACTCAAAACAAGACACAAAGTCAGTAATGTAGCTGACGATGTTCTCAGTGTTGTTCTCCGATGTGCAGACGCGGACTCACTGCGTGTCCCTTCTTTTTCTTTTTTTTTTTCTCGAGTCCGCCTGTTTGTAAAATGAGCACTCTTCATAATAAAGCTATGCATGTGCTGTATTACAACGTTATGTACAAGAGGTAACCGTACTTGTACGTGTGTTTTGTATTTACAATAATTGCATTCTATTGGCAATGTTTTAGAGGCTTTAGTATCCGATTTAAAGTCAGAACAATAATGCTACTAATGTACAAATAAACTGATAAGGTAAAATAGATATTCACATCATAATGAGCAACCGTTTGTTCACTTTAACATTTTTTTACTGCTTTGAATTACTGTTTTACCAGGTCTCACCTCCTGACAACATGAGTTGTAATGACAGGAAAAATGCTGAATAAATTGTTAGTATTATTATAATCTCTGAAATTGTAGTACAAGAAACAGAAGGGTATCAGGTGTACCACATTATTAAGCTAATATTGATAAAGATGAGTTTAGTAGGTGTTGATGTTCTGAGGAGATCTTGGCAAAACATATACTTCATCATGTCAACTTCGATTAGCATGCACAAAATGGTCCAGTCCAAAACCTGAAGTGACTGTGTTCAGAAGGTGAAGCAAATACTCACCTTTTTAGATTTTCCCTTTCTGACACAATCTTGGGACATCAGGGAAAGTGCTTCCCTTCAGGAATTGGTTTGCAGAATGTGGTCGATGATTCAGTTTGTCCTTGGAAAATGTGGTACCCATTTAGTCCTAACACGTTTATTCCAATGAGATTTACTTAAGACGGCAATATGAACAAATAAGAAAGTAGGTGATTTCAACGCATCAACTTCATCAAAGCCTTTTAAAGACTGTGCAGTGTGCAGAAAACGACTGGACAAGAAAATGAATTGTATTGGGATGAAATGAAACACTCAATGGCAATAAACTGCTGTTGATGCACTTTTGATTGTGAAATGTCTTCAATAAAAGAGGAGGATAAAGTGATTTTAAATCAACCGTAAAATTGCAGATGGTTATCAAGTCTTCGCCAGTAAATATGTTAAATGACTATCATCATTATCACCTCTCCCTGCCTGACCAATGGCATACATCATTACCTTAGCAATGAGATGGAACTTAATCTGTCTTAGGGGACTGTTATATTTGAATTTCACAATAAATCAGCTATTGTGGATATTTTTTCTCATGCCATGATTGTTTTCAGCACAAGAAAGTTCATCCAAGATAGTTCAGTCGGACAACTCACGTATGTGATGGTTTGAAGCGTTATTGCTGCAGCAGAACATAGTTTGTGATTGGTGTCTAGGATCAACCCTCATCACTACTTACAGAATTATCTTACATGCAGATTTGAGAGGTGATTAGATAATATCTCCCCAGTGGGAGCCTGTAGGACGTTGATGCTGGGTTGGTAGGGCTGAATGTTCAGCACTGAGAAAGTACTGCCAATGACAGATCAACAAGTAAGACCGGAAATCTTGCAGCTTAAATAGACTTCCAAATTGGGAGGATATGTTGAAAGGTGGTTGAGAGAATAACGTATTACAAATGAGAAATCAGTGATACTCGAGTTGTCTTCCTGAAGTAGCATCAGGCTTTTCCCCATTATTACAATAAGGAGGTTGTAAAATCGTATCTTCTATTACCAGTGAAGTTATAAAGCCATAATCTTATGGATTATCCCTTTTAAAGAACATTCTCCAGACATAAAAATAAACACAAAGGCTCAAATTGATCTATAGACTGAGATCAAGTTAAGATATGCGAGCCAAAAGAAAACAGTAGCAGCAGGATTCCGGTCACTTAGACAAAGAAATCAGATAATCTGCCCCAACATCAGATAAGTGTCACCTGTTAGCTTCTCCTCTCATGCAGAGAGGATCAATGTCAACAAGGTCATCATACCTCAATAATCTCTCTCATGGCGCTGCTGCTGTGTGATGCCTTCCTTTGAAATCCTATTAAGTTTTTTGCTGTCAACTACTGTATAATGCAATGTCAGACCCAATGTGGACTAAATACAGTGTCACTATGAGCTGATGTGAATTCTGGGTAATCTGCTTGTAGGAGAAGAGGGTACAGGAATGCTTAAAAATTGTGCCAATCACTCCATGTGTGGACAGACTATTTTACTACTGAAATTAAATGAATAAAAAAACCTTGTTTTATTGCTTTATGAAGTAAGTGGGTTTAATTATTTGAGGCTTCAGGCTTCCGGTTTTTGTATCAACTCAGTTTCAAGGAGGAAATGCTTTTTTGTTTTAAAAGTTCAGTTAAACGCCTCTAAAAAAAAGTCTTTACATTTGTCATTGTCTCTTGAAATACTTCTCAACTCAGACTTTCCACTGACAAAGGAAAAGCTTCTCACCAGAGGTGTGGAGTCAAGTCACATGACTTGGATTCGCTTCGGACTCGAGTCACAGATTTGATGACTTTGGACTCGACTTGACAAAATCATGAAAGACGTGCAACTCGACTTGGACTTTAACACCAATGACTCGCGACTTCACTTGGACTTGAGCCTACGACTCGAAAATACTTGAGGTTTTAATGTTATTTTAAGAGCCCTATGATTTTGGCGATGCGCAAAACACAGAATATTGTTAGATTTCTCTCAACATGGGTAGGATTTATTTTTAAAGAACCTACCTTTTTCATACCAAGTGTTTTTCATAAAAATATGATGAGTTTTCTGCATAATGCATTTATCAACTATCAGCACCTGAAAAATAGGAACGTCTTGCTCCCCCTTCTTTAAAGAGAGCGCAAGGGTGGCATGGGCACTACTTACTACCCAATAAAAAACAATGGTGAGCAAATTCACATTTTAAAATGTCTCATTTCCTGACCTGATCTAATAAAATGATCCAAATCAGTGATCTGATCCAATGAAATACATCGTTAAACACAGAAAATAAATAAATCAAATAGAGTCAGTAACACTGGTTTTGTTATTCTTTTTAAAAAATAGGCTAAATCAAATCATATAAATAGCAATCATGACTTGTGTAAATGTAACAGATTTTTAATCTGTTAAACTGGCATTTCATTTGGGGAAGAGACCTAATGACTTGTTTAGGACTCAAAATTCAAAGGTTAGGACTTTTGACTCGACTTGGGACTTGCCCGTCATTACTTGGGACTTGACTCGGAACTTGAGACCGAAGACTTGAGACTTAGCTGTGACTTGCAAAACAATGACTTTGTCCCACCTCTGCTTCTCACTGTTTTGTTTTGTCTTGCACATGTATGGAACAAGAGGGCTTGCTCAGCAAAGGCTAGGAAGCAGGACTGACAAGTGACATAAAAAAAGTGGAATTTACCAATTTACTGTGAGGTTTGAATGGTTATATTGTTTCTGGATAAAGTCCTCAATCAGTACTTGAAACATTCTTATCTAACCGTAGGGTCCTTAAGGGTCAATGTCCATTATCATCCTTTGCTCAAATGTTTATCATCATCTTCTGTGTCTCAATAAATGCTGTGTGTTATTATTCATGGACACTTTGCATCAAATCACATTATACAGTAAAGCACAATCTCGATGTTTCTGGGCAGCACAGAGGGTCTGGGATTTGAAGCTGGAGTCTCTCTTACCATTAGGAATTCTGTAATTCATTTACCAATCATTTGAATTCAAGCAGTGAAATACCACTGACTGTGCACTAAAAACTTAAAACAGCTCTTAAAGGAACACCTTGTCTTATTATAACACAAGCAAACATCTATCAGCTGTTTTTGATTATGTAAGTTAAGACGTACAATACTGGCATAGAATTTATTCATTAAACTGAAGATACCCAACAACATAATACTAGACATCTCATTCTTTGCACATTCCTCATAGGCTAGTTCAGCATGAAATATCGAAAATCTCTTTAAAACCATGGCATCTTGTCTGGAATTATAAATGAACTTCTGTGAATTTGAACAATTGCTTCTGTGCCCAACATTCATTTGCGATGACGGATGTGTCGCAGGCACAATAACAGAAAACCGCGAAGGAAGACGAATTTTTGTGAGAGAGCAAGGAAATTGGTTTTAATATCTATGCAAGAGATAAACTACAACACCCGACTAGCATATTTATATCAGGTGGAGAAGGTGCCACCCACTGAGGACATTTTACTATGAAAAGAGAGCGAACAGGATCGAGACCTGGTTTTGACGGCTTGCAATCTCACCTCCCGAGTTGATATTTTGTTTTTGATGATCCCTTCTTTCCAGTCATTGTCAGATTTATCATGGCAATTTTATGTTTTTGTCTGCAAAAATTGAAATCTTAATTTTTATTCAATGGCTTACTTCTTTTATATATTGTATTTTATCCCCGAAGGTAAAAAAAAAAGTGATATGACTTTGAGATGCTTTCAAAGCAGGAGGTTGTTTCAAAGTGCCTTTTGAAGGACTTGACTCCATACTTACCCAGCAGTCACTCATGTTAAAACATCTCTACAAGCCAGAGCCAAAGGATTTCAGTCTCTGCAAGTGACTTGCTACTCAGGCAAACTGAATCAAATGGAATAAAGGATTTCAAAACATAACCTTCTAATTTAAAAGTCCATTTATGATGAAGAATATAAAATTGTATGGTCTAGTTTGATACTGAAACAGTAATTAAATATGTTCAAAAAAACAGACGCGTGGTCCGAATTGAATAAGATAAGATTTGGATTTGCAGGTTGGCACCTTGCATGGCAGCTCTCGTCATCGCCGTATGATGTGTGTGTAAAATAGTTAAAGTGGTATAACTGACAAATGTTATGAGTGACCATAAGACTATATTGATATACAGGTGTGGTCCATTTACCATTTACAGTACCATGTACCTCATCAAGAAGAGTAATTGTTTCATGAAAAATGCAGTGACTGAGTTGTTTTGCAAGCATGTCTTGACAAAGAAATGTTAAGCCATGCACTGCCCTGGTACGTTAGCAGACCCGTTGCTAATGGGTAAGGTATCATGCTGGTTTTTTATTGTATTGAGACAAGTGTAGGAGTTTGTATTGTTTCAATCAATCAATCTTTATTTTATAGCAAATCTCAAGACATTTTACAAAAGACCTCACTCTTTGTTATATTAACTGCAAATACCCGACATTAATCCATCATTAGCACAGCACTAAGCAACATTTAGCAAACTTACAGTGGCAAGGACACATTTTTCATTAAGAGGCAGAAACCTTTAGCAAAACCAGATTCATGTTTGGCTCTGCTGAAACTGTGTTGGCCTTGGAAAGTGGGATAGAGGGAGATTCAGAAAGAAGGAGAAAGATAAAGACAAACATAGCATCAACAACAACAACAACAATGAAAAATCCTCCAGTGACTAAAGAAGAGCAATGTGAGCTTGTAGCAGAGACTGAATCACTTGTATTGACATCTTGAGCAGTAAAGGTTAAAGCAGATGGATCAGGTGCAAGCAGGTGGTGGCATGTAGACATGTTGCTGCTTTTCTGCTCCATAGATAATTTAGGGACACGGTGGACAGTTTTCTTACTCAGACTCTGATATTTAGCTAAATGTGTAGTCCGGTTAATAAAGGGTAAGCTGAGTAATTATAAAATACAGTGTACAGCACAATTAGAAGGAGGATGGCATGATGCATTCCAGCAAAAAAGAGGAGAAACCAAATAAATATAAAACCATTAAAAGTACACGTTACATAGATGGGAAATATATCTACTTGTATCTATTACACCATTGAAATGTGATTATTGCACCACAGAATATGAATAGGAGAGGGGGCTAAAGCAATGGACAATGGGTACGTGTAAGTGGTCGATGGGTTAGAACAAGTTTGAGTTCAGTGTGATGACCAACTCTAAAACCTGCTATCTGCTTTGTCAAATTCATGAACTATATTGCTCTAATGATATGCAAGTTTTAGATAATACAAGGGGGGAATTGTTGTCATGATCACTGAAAAGTTTGCGTGTAACATCTCTTGTAACTATTGTGGTGCAGTTATCACCAACTCTCAGCAGATATTCAAGTTTTCCCTTCTGTGCATGGCTGTTAGTGGCAGTGTTTCTGAATTGGACATTATTTGCAAAGAAGCTCACAGCGTTTCAAGTACTGAAACGCTGTTTGCTCTGTAGGAGCATTTGAGCACCATTTAAACCCTTTGTGTGGTTTGAGAACTAGATGGTGTCTTTTTGTTTTTATTTGCACAGGTTTAGCAAGCGCAAAAGATTCAGAGACCTTTTGTGAGTTCGGCCGTGACTTTGTCAATCCTGCTTCCTGAAACCGATGCCAGGCCAGGGGAGGGTGCACCTGATAACACAAGTAAAACAGAAAACAACCTTAATATATCATTAGACATTAAGTAAACATGCTTTGTTGAAGTTCTGGCTTCTCTGTCACCAATGTAGCAACCAGTATGTCTTCCTCCTATGTTTGGAATCTGGTGTGGAATGCTTTGTTTTTGTTTTGACCAGAGAAGTAGCTCCACACAGCCGTTTTGGACGCCCCTCGGTTTGCCAGGCTAACGGCAAACCAACAGATGTTCCAGCAATGAAAGCAGGCAAGCGAACTGGTTGAGATGTTACTGATTTTACCCGACCTAGAAAGCATCAGCATGTTTCTTTGTAAGCTCCACACACAAAAACGTGGTAAAGCTATGAAAAATATTGGAGACGCTTTTGAAAATGGAGAGAGGTAAGAAAACAGAAATGAGTAAAGACCGATGCAGAACTGATTAAACACGGAAGTTTCTGTGTCCTTGACTTAGCAACCTGCATGCACATCGACACTGGGTAGGATGGGGTGGGGGGAGACAGCTCTCTCCAATGTTTTGAAATTGGACTGCAATACCCATGTTGTACTCAGACAACCTCTGTTGTTCCACATTTCATTCATAAGACAGAATTTAGAAAAAAAAAATGCACGCAGTGTTGAAAAATGAGGTAAACAGATCCCCTCGTTCCATGCATTGTTTGAAACAGGCTTGATTGATAAAACTAAAGCTTTTTTGAAGGATGGCATACTAAATTAATTGCCATGTCACTAACCATATTCTTCTTAAGGTACTGTATGCTAACAGAAAGTGCTCGCCATGTAGAAAATGGTGTCTTTTTTTTCTTGTGTAAAAGCACAAAGACACAGTCAAAATCAGGTCTCGCACAGGTGAAGTATCATTACACTATTCTCAGAGTGTTACATCAATAAAGCTTTATTTGAAAAAAGAGGTGCTAATGGAAGCATCAAAACCCATTTAAATCAATCTGCATTTCACCTCACCGGATGCCCTGTGAATAAACTGCTATAACCCTGAACAGCTCATGACAATCGATTCAATAAATTCACATTTATTTTCCTACATTCACACTGGAGAGTCTTATTTGTCCTTTAGAAGACCTTGTATACAGGGTTATGATCATTAAACCGAAAGACTCTGAAACAGGATGCAAGGAGCAATTTGGACAGTAAAGAAAATGTGTTCAGTGCCCTTAACAGCACTTCAATAAATAATACATGCAGCACTGAAATTGCATTGTTACTGAATATTGCCACAGGCAGTTCTGTATTACCCTTTTCCCTGATGTATCAGTTCATACCTACAGTGCATAAATACAGTCTATGGTTCATAGGAGATAGGAAATATGCCGTGAAGGATTCAATCATCATTTGACCTTTTTGACTTTAATTATTGTGAGCAAAATAAGCATGCGCTTTCACTTATGCAGTGACTTTTTTTAAATTCATGTCTATTCACCATATAGGACTTAAAGGGATACTTCATCGGTTGAAACATAATTCTGTATTGAAACAAACAAACAGTGAGAGCACCGACACCAACAGTCCAACCCAGCTCGAGCCGGCACGAGCTCCTCGTTCCTCACCGCCGCCGACAGGCAGGTCCTTCAAAATCCCCTTCATCCATATCAGTTAGATGTTCAAACATACTTTTATCATACTTTCGTTCTTCTCAACTTTCTCCATAGAGCCTGTTAGCATAGCTTCCAAGCAAGATGGCGGACGTTGAGTTTAAATTCTGGGAGTGAGGTCCCATCCACTGATCTGAGATTGGTCTGTAGCTTCAGTGGATTTAAGAAGAATTTAGCTGCTAAAATATCACCATTTTCCATCAGGGGTTTGTTGAGGTTCTTTTTAACGTATCCAAAAAGAGATTGGACATTAAATTAGCATTCAAAGACTCAAATTAGGGCCTGTGTCCACCAACAGTATTTTTAGCCCTGACAGTGGTTATTTCCTGTCCAGGCAACCTACAGTTGATAGGTTGGCTGTGGATCAGTGGTAGAGTTGGTCATCTCTAAACAGGAAGGTTCCTCTTCCTGAACTCACATGTCAAAGTGTCCTTGAAGACACTGAACCCTACATTGCTTCTGCTGCATGGCCAACTACATGTGCACTGAAATGGACATTTGGGCACTTTACATGGCAGCCTCTGCCATCAGTGTGTGAATCTGATGTGAATGGCTGAATGTGACTTGTTGTGTAAAAGCACTTTGAGTAGTCAGACTAGAAAAGTGACACACAAGTCTAAGGCCATTTACCATTCAGCATTGTCAGCACTCAGCTTCCTCAGCTGTTTGGTTTGTTGTGCTAACAGCCTCTTCACTTAAAATAGTCCAATCTTTTCAACATCACTGCCTTCTTCAATGTCACTTCATCCTCACTGACCAATCAAAATCAAGAAGTGGTGTGACTCTCAATATCAAATTCGGTGAACAAATAATTTTCCTCGCATTTTTATCTCATCCACCCAGACTTGTTTTTTTTTACAAAGGAACATTTTACCAGTGTAAAGCCTAAATGCTGAGACAAGACTCCTATTCACTGTTTTATATTTTCTTTGCATATATTTAGAATACAGAGCAATCTAATGGACGTAATGATCACCATCAAGAGTAACCAGACAACTTTAGCAACAGAACGGCCAGTAAGAAGCACACTGAAATTTGAGGTATTGGGCACTGCAAGCACAAGAAAATGCCATTCGTGGACACAGACCCTTAATGTTAATGTTGCTATTTCTCTGCTGTTTGTGTAAATGCATACTATTTTTAAAACACATTTAACATTTTGTGATCTAATAATGTAAATAAAGGTACTTTTAAGTGTCTTAAATATACAATTCAGATTTAAATTGAGACTTTTGAGAGAATTTTAACTGAAAAATTCTTAACAAAACTGGTAAAGTATTACTTGTTTTTTCTTGCTAGAAAAAAAATCAGGTGTCTCTTCTTTTAGCTAGCTGACGCAGTAAAGAAAGAGGCATGAACACGTGGCTGCAGATGAATGCAGAAGTGAGGTCAAACATGGAGCCACCTGGATCTGAAGAGGCCGATGCTTCACTCTCTGACCTGACAGTGTTTGGGCTGCATCCAGGGAGAAGCAGAGCAATCCGAGGTGTCTAATATTGGCCCATCTGCCGCCCTCCCCTGAGTCCCCTGCTACCTTTGCCCCGCCATGTGTTCCCACATATCCTACATTCCCAAATAGGTGGCAGCCAAGCCCATATTCAGCATCTGTCTGTTCTAGATACGTCAGTCCACGCCGACCGGCTCACAGCCCCTCCGCAATTACTGAGAGGATATTCTCGCACTCCAGGCGTCCCACACCTCTCCAGTAAATTATCACCTCCCCAGAAAGAAGGCGCTGTGGTGCCTGAGAGTTTGGATCACATATCATCAAGTGCTGGGCCCAGGCAGTTGACATCGCTGTGTAATCATCATTACCCCCACAACTATTTCTCAAGTAGGATCAGAAGGAAGTCAGAGCTCAAGTATTGTACAATAAATGCTATGTAAATGCTTCGACGTTCAAGCTGCTCCTTCTCTGAAAGAGGGGTAAGTGCCTTTTCTACCGGGTTCCAAAGATTTGGATAAATTGTGGTTCTAAAGGCTGCTAGACGGTGACATTGGAAAGATCATTTTCTGATTACTTGTGAACATAAACAGTACATCTCAAAACTAATCAACTATAATTAGAGGGCATTCATTGAGTGGTTGAAATGATGTGTCTCGTCTGCCAGGAGATAAATATTTACCTATGATGCCTTGCACAGACTACACTCTGAACTAGAGCTGGTAACACGGCCCAACATGTAATCAGGATGTTTTGTTATATATTGATCAATGTTACTTACAATGTTACTACTGTCACTTATAAAATAAGTGCATATACATACTTTGATCTATATCTATATATACTTATATTATAAAGTCTGTATAAACGTTATAATAAAATCACAATCTCTTATTAAAATATTCTATGTAAAGCCCTACCCTGAGGAAAGGCACCTTCATCCTACTTTTTTAACACAACACTTTTCAGTGCAAGTAGATGACTACGTATTTGAGTAGAATTATTAATTCATTTAGAGGAAACTAATGTCAACAAGTTAGAACATCTGTTGTACCAGAAGAGATACAGTTTCCTGGCAGGAAGCAGCACATGATGTAGTTCCACTAAAGTTCCACAATGCACATGGATATTCAGTGTGCAAAAATTGGGGGGGGGGGGTTGCTATATTTCTCACTCCTTTTTTTTCCTTTGTCGAAAAGTTGCTGCTCACAGCGAAAAAGTGTTGATGAATGAAGCTCTCATACAATGTGAGTTGCTGACAGCTCTGGAGACCTGGGGGACCAATTCATTTACAGCACAAGTGCGATATGTTGAGATCAGTCCCTCAGATGTCCCAGATGCCTGAGCCCTTTGAAAGAGTCACAGGCCTGTGCTGGCACTGGAAATTCAGCAGTGCTCAAAATGAATCAGTGCTCCAGAGTACGGGAGCCCTCTTTGCCACTGTTACACAGAATTTCTCATTACCTAGTATCCATCACACGTTCATTGGTTTGGACTTCCACTTGACATTTCTGATGTGGACTACACTGAGTGACTTTACATGTCTGCCTCTTTAGGAGAAAAAGTGTAACATGTATATCTTTATCAAGAAATATGTAGTCATTCAACACAAGGCGACGGCATGCACTGTGAAGGGATAATAGGATCGACTGTTTCCTTTGCTTCTGTGATGTCAGCCTCACTGTATTTTTTGGCAACACGGGAAGATTTATATGGCAGGGGATGGAGTCCATTTTTCGTCTTTATTTAATGCTTCAATCTTTTAACAGTGCAAGACCTTCCAGGCATTTCTGACATTCATTTGAGTCTTGTTTTATTTATATCACAGATTTCGATAAAGTACTGTTGGAGCACTTTGTCTAAAAGAAAAGTCTCTAACGCGTCACTAGAGCTCTCAGAAGTCCACCTTGTGCTCGGAGTCATTGACCCTTCTTCTCCTCGATTCATCACTCAACCAATGGCAATGTCCTGCTGTGAAATCCATTAGAGGAATGGACACAACAATGGAGTATCAGTATTTATTTTAAGACTTTGACATTGCCATTGTAATGGACTTGGGTCATGGAATATATGTTATAATGCAGGGAATTATACATTAAAAACTGGTTACATAAATGTAAGTGTACAGATTTCACATAATAGTGAAAAAGCTTTCAGGAGTTAACCTGAATAGAAACCGAATGCAATATGTGACCCTTGTGACCCCACAGCACACAACACAATGGCACTATGTGTGAGTTGGTTTGATTCTGACACTCCTTTCAGTCATCCTAGCCAGCGTTCTCCCTGTACATAAGCTTGTACAAACAAGGTCAGCAGTCACAAACTGAGAATCTGAGCTGCCTCTACATATAAAATACTCCATAAAAGGTAACATACACAAGAATTATTTTCTTCAGGTGAGTATACACTAAACAAAAGAGAAGTCTATTTCCAACAATGACTCGGCCAAAAGGTTTCCCAATCTGACACATTGAATATTTAAGCAGCATCATACAAGAAAAATACAAGTCTTTGCTGCTGTACGGACACGTTCATAGTAGTTTTTTTTATCTTAAGAAAAACAAATAAAGACAAATGAAATGTTAAGCGGACATGTTTGGCATTCATATCGTCTCACTGAAGTAATTTACATGCAATGTTTAAAGTCTTATTTCCAATTCTTCTGACATGAAGTGCAAATAACAAAACCTAGGCATAAAAATACATGACACATGCAAACCCAATAACACCGCTATTTTGTATAAAGCAAGTGCCCACGCTGCGTTTAGATTCATGTGTGTGCACTCACTGTACATATTAAAAGTGGTGCTATTGAGGTTGCAAAAAAATATTACCGTGTTGAGGAATATTCATTTGTTAGAGAGGGCAGGCGAAGTATGACCAGCAGAGCCTCATTATTTCACAGCCACTGTGCGGTATTATTACACAGATAATCATCTTTTTAACAAATAAGACAGAAAAGGAGCTTACAGCTGAAGAAAATAAAGCTACAACTGAAGCATGAATTTAAACGACTGGAAGAGAGAAAGGGTCCTCCACTAATCAGAAGATTAGCGGTAAGGCTCATCCAGTCAGCACGCTGGATTCTCCTGATATGAACCCCAAATTGCTCTGTGTGATTTTTTTTTTTTTTTTTAAAGATAATTAGATTTCTTAAGATGTACTTGGTTGAGAAGTCGAATTACATTATACCTTAAAGGAAGAATATTCAACTTTTTGACCCAGTAGATGTCGCCCTTGAGCACCAGCATGAAACCGAAACAACTCGCGCTGCATTGTTGTGTCAGCATGCTAATGCTAGCGCTCTTTATTTTGCTCGTATCCTCACACTGCATGTAAATTTACACGACATGACCGTGATCCAAAAACGCTTATGTGACATTAAATAAAATAAGCAGTGAGTACAGTTTGTTATTCTTCTTTTCTCTAGTCCCTCAATTAAACAACTTTTATATGCAAGGTATTGTTAGTTTCAGAGGATGTACATGATTTCTGCTACATTTAAATGTGAAAATCGCATATTCTTCCTTTAAATTTTACTCAATAAAAAAAAGGTAACTGTGAAATTTGTATTATATTTTTTGTAACTACTTTTGTATACGAACACGGGCATTTCCAGGGTTTGTGTGTTTATAACCTTATCAAGCTTAATTGTGTCATTCATTTGTATTTCAGAAAATTTCTGAGAATATGGTTTCTCATGTCTCTATGAATCTCTAAAACGTAAAACCCTGCATTGGTGAAGAAAATCAAGTTCATCCTGCCTGACATGATGTGACATTGCTCTCAGTTTTTTACTTCAGTAATGTAAGGCACTGTTTGTTTCAACCCCAAGTATACTTTTCGTATAGCCTGTAATTCATGACAGAACACGAGATGTTGAGGAAGCTGAAACACTGAACCTCATGAATATTGTGTGTCATTTTATACATAGAGTTACCTACGATTTCTCTGTAAGCAGTAAGTAGTTAAAATAATTAAACTTTCTTTTTTTTTAGGGGGAATCAGAGTTCAAACCATAATTTATTTTATCTACAAAAAGCTTCATCTTGATCATTAGTTGGTTCTAACTTCTAGAATATGGACCCTCTAATATATGAATATTCCTCAACATGGTATTATTTTCCATCATTTTCCATCCATATTGAATTTTTAAACAAATGAAAGGCATGTCTTATTTTTAGAAAGCAGTGGGAGGACAATTTTCCCCCATCATATGCCTATGATAAGGCCTCATCCAGGGTGGAGAAGCTGTCAAACCGAGAAAAAGACAGAGTCAGCCCTGAGGAAGATATAAGCTATGATGACATGAAGCCAAATGTGTCCGATTATGATGGATTCAAAAAGCCTTAACAGAAGAAAAATGCTCCACATAAACACCTCATCAAGAGTAAATGCTTTTTAATGGATTCTAGTGAAGTAGTTTAAACCTCTTTCTTATGTTGTTGCAAACGTTTTAAGCTGTTGCTTAATTAATATTAACAGATGAGCAGATGACAGATATTCATCTTCAGGACAATGATCAACATCGTACGGAGACAATTAGCTAGTGCTGTGCGATGATCATTAAGGACAACAAACACACTATGTTTTCATCATGTTTTGAACATCACGCAGCCGTTTTGTTTCAGTACACCCGTGTCGAAAAATCCGATGAATGACTGCTTGTGTCCCACAGCCAATGATTACCCTCAAAACCAGAATTTTTTTAAATAAAAAATAAAGTTAAAAAAAATGTAGCCTTAGCTTCTGTTTCTCTTCTTTGTTTGCAATATGTTCTCCCGCAGTCTGGTCTAAAAGTATTGTGTAACACTGAGGCGTGAATTGTGGGAAGTGTCCCTCCTTCCACAGTGTCTCAGTGAGAAGTTAAATGAGCCGGCCTATTTAAGAAACCAAGTGAGAAACCTGTCGTGTAAATAACAACACAGCAGCCTGGAGGCACATCGGCTCTTAAAGGGAATGAGAGCTTACAACAGAGCTTACGACCCGAAACACCCTATATCACGAGGCTAAATGTTACGCCTTATGTTTAGTCAAGCAACTTAATCCACAAACAGACTGTTAGATAAACGTATTCAGATGTGCCAAAATTAGACAAAATCACTTTGTACTTTTGTACCTTTGGTTTTAGACAATGAACTTTAGACCGTCAGAATAAGGTCCTTAGACGTTTCAGCCATTCATAATTATGTACATTTGCATGTTGCTCACATAAATGGATCTGAGTACTCCTTTGTGATCTATTAATGCATTTATGGATCTGTGGACTTATTTGTGGATCTATTTTATTAATTTGCAAACCTTCATGCAACAATATTAGCGCCACAGGATATCTTCTGGAAAGAAAACAACTGAAAAGGAAGGCAGTGTTTTGCAGCCGATTAAAACCTGAGCCATTGATGGAACCTCCTCAATGTTGAACATTGTAATGACAACAAGAACACTTGGGGTAAAAGGAACACTTGACCATTCTGCAGCAACAACTCACTCTCACTTTAGCGTTGCAGAAAAGGTGATGTGATGTTTTCTTCCCTGACAACTGACGGACATTAACAGTGTAAAGCAATACACCGATGGACACAACCTGCACTTTCTAAAATCTAAACCACACCAAACAGAGTGAATTCCAACTTCACAAAACATCCGTTATAGATTTCATGGAACTTTTATCTACTACAAAATAAGAGAAAAATGGGACCTTAGTGTATTGAGTACAACTCTTTCTAAACAGCAAACATCTAAGATCTATGTTTAACGATATTCATTTTGCTGTATTTCAAATACTTGTAAGATCATGAAAAAAATGTATCTTATTTTAACAGTTTACCAAACCTTTTTTAAGCCATGTTTATTTTCCAAAGAACCTTTGTCCTCTCTGCTATGTATTCCTGTATCTCTGTAAAAGCAGTTATCATATTCTGCAGAATTAATCTCCTTAAGAAGCTTCCCCTGTTCCCTGATTGCATGTGTAGAGACACATCCAGCAGTTCCCATTGTTGCAAAGAGAGGGAGGAATATTCTTATAGATACCTGAGAGTCCATTATCAAAGGTGTATGTTAGATCTTCAGCCTGTAACCGCTGCAGCTATAGGGAAACCAGGCTGAGTGATGAGTGAGTATCTGGAGAATATGTGACCCACACCGTGAGAACCCTCACTGTGACACTTCTCACTCCCTACCATCAACCATCAGACATGATTACAGCCCTTGCTCCAGTGATCCAGTACCTGTCTGAGCTCACTCCTCTGATTTCACATGATTTTCTCCTGAAGGCGAGGTAATCAAACAAAAACGCTCGACTCAGACAGAGACTTGACCCCGCCGCGGCATTTGTTGAAGTCATACTACAAACGGGAACAATTTGTCGAACATCTTTTTTATTCAGAGGGAATGAGGATGTTTCACCAGGTACTGCTTTCCCCTCGAGTCATAATGTAACTGCTGACTGGAGGTAAAGGCATCAATTCAAGGTGCTGTAGGTATAAAGAACATACAATCAATGATCTTCTACTTGTGACGGCTGGGACCAAACAGGCAGGATGTACGAAAGTAAAGCAATTTAATAACATTGAAAAACATCAATTAACATTCTTAACATGCAATGGCTGAACTTGTACAAAACATTGCTGTTGTGAATATGACCCTAAAATTAATGCTGCACAACATAGTGACTGTGTGTTGAACGGCAGTATATCGAAACTCACAAAGTAAGGCTAAGACTGATGAAACAGTGACTACAGTATATTGTATCTCAGCATAGTAAAAAAAAAAAGTCAAATATCATGCAACCACATTACATTGATCTGATTGCAAAAAGAAAAACAATACAAGTTTAATGCACTTTCTTCTTAGCAGCGTTCAACCAACCTAAATATGAAAATCAGTTTGTTGACTGCAGATCAAACAGTTGTACAATAGTCTGTGATTCTGTTGAACCTTTGCAAAGTATTGAAGGCATACTGATGTCACCTTGGTTTTTGAGATGACAAGTTATAAACTTGGGGCAGGGAGTTGAACTTTTTGAAGACTTTGGCATTTACCATACAGGCCTCTTTACGATACAATGAAGATGATTTATAGGGAATAGTTTGGTGTTATGGGAAATGTGTCCATGTGTCCAAGGTCAATGCCACTCTCATGTTGTTGCCCTAAAGATAAGCAGACAGTAGCGGAGACGGCTAGTCATAATCTGTTCGGAGTCACTGAAAAGATCTCTGTGGCTCATATATGAACAAAGTATTCCTTCTTTGTTTGTTTCCGTAGAAAAAAAACTAATTGTTAAAACACAGCTCCCCATTTTCTAACTGGCATTTTATTTTCCATGAATTTGTACTTAAAATAAAAATAAAGACTTAATGCTCTGAGATGATGAACATTGACTTTTAGAGATGCTGTGTGGCAAGGATTCTGTTACAAAATTCCACTTTAGTGTTTGGGCATTTCCATGCTTCATCCCTAATTATGTTGTTGTGCCTTTATAAAAAAAAAACATAGAATCATGACAGTGATATCAATCTTCCTATTTCACTCTCTGAAAAAGTTATATTACATGTTTACCAAAATGTCAAACTATTCTGTTCACTTGTTTGTTATCGGAGAACTTCGTTTGAACTGCGGTCTACTGGCAAGTGTTCTGAGTTTCTTTGATTTGGACCCAACTGTTAAAGCACGTGTGGTTTTATACAAATTCTTAAAAAGAGTTATGAATAAATCCTTTTCAAAATGTCTAATCAAAATGGGATAATGGATTACAGTTTTTGAACTCTCTCCCAGGTTGGCTTTAGCAGTGATGTGTGGTGGGCCGTAAAAAGCATGAAATAGTTTGTTTTTTAATTCATACTTTCCACTAGATCTATTTGCTAAACAAGACAAAATAACTAAATTATACTTTTCTTTTTACATTACAGAGACTTCATGACTCAAGCATCACTATTTATGATATGTAACGATATGTCAATATCCTTGTTATCGAGTCAGGTATAAAACAACCGGGAAAAATAAGTTAATAAGCAACTTTTACACATCTGACATCATCTTTAATACATTTATTTCAAATATAAAAGGTCAGTAATATATCCTTCAAATGAAAAATATCAACTTGATATCCCACCTTATCTGTGCTTCCAAGTGTTGGGCAGTAACACATTACTGGGTGTAATATTATTCATCTCCCCAGTAAGGAGTCGTGTGAGGGATTAACATTTTAAAAACTTTATAATATTACAGTTTAATCCACGTTTGACTGTTGCTGCTTTGCCAAAATGGGATTTTTTTTTTTTTATACTAGGTCGGCCATTTTATAGCAGTATTAAATAAAAGGTGATGAATAGGTGATCGTTTTCCTTTCTGATGGAGGAATAAGTCAAAAGCGACCTATTGCACTTCCTGAGTAACTCGCCCAACACTGGTGGTCTGCTACAAGATAACATCGGAGGGAAAGCTGCATTTAATGATGTGCATTGACAGTGAAACATTTGTACAAAGTGTACTGCAGCTGAAGTCATGGACATTAAAAAAAAGGAAATCCAAGCCCTCCAAACTTGTAATAATAATTATTAAAAAAAGACACCTTGACGTACAATATACACTATATATACACAGTATTTAGTAATGGTCATTCTGTTGCAACTTGACAACACAGAGCTATATAAAATATGGGTGGCAGTATGCAGTTGACAATGACGCATTACATTTGACACGAAACCCTGTGCTTGGTATGGATATTGTCATTTTTCCTTTTTTATTTGTTCCTCCCAGCAGGTTTAATGAAAAACGGTGTCGGGGGGCGGGGGGGGGGGGGAACGATGGATGGTTGTTCCACTCCTCATGCCGGGGTCTGAACGGTGGCTTTGATCTCAGTGGATGCTCTCTTCTCCTTTCGCCCCGCGTACTCGCCGATAAAGGAGCCGTCCTCGTTGAACTGAACATCCTCGTCGCCGTAGTCCACGAGGCTGTCCCCGCTGTCCCCTGCTTTGATCTCCCTGCTCAGCGAGTGTTGGCTGCCCTTCAGTGGCTTCTCGTCGTTGTCACTGCAAGAGAGCCACAGTGGATTTAAAATCACCTCATTTCACCCATGGCTTCACTCTATGGCTTATTTGGAGAGGTGGTGTGGGGGGGGGGTGCGGGCTCAAGCTATCACTGCCTCTACAACGAGTCTCTGTGAACAGCATTTACCAATGGCTGACCAAATGGTAAATGGACTGCGCTTGCATTGTGCGTTTATGTTCAATCAACTACCCAAAGCACTTTTTCTCAACATGCCTTTCAAGCAAGTGACACACAACTAAACACTGATGGTGGGTGGGGTGGTGGGGGGGGGGGTCATCACATTCTAATTTACGGAAGTTTAGTGGGTCATTGGAAAGGACTTCGGATGAGAAGAAGTTTCCTCCTGTTTTCAGTGTTCTCTGCTACGCTAAGCTAACCGGCTGCTAAAGGTTGTTTAATATTTATCATAAGAACATGAGACGTGTTTGGTTTTTTTCTTTTCATTCAGGTCACCTCAAGAAATAATATCTATACTGGCTTAACTTTGCTCGAGATGTACTGTTACAACAGAACAACTTGTCTAATTTATCATTATTTGAAAGTAGCTAGCAGTATAGCTAGCATAAGCGTTGCTTGTGCTGTGTCAATCCTTCTGATGCATAAACACACTGAGAAAATATTGCATTTGACATTTATTAATTGGGTCATTTATTAAAAGGGTTCATAAAAAAATTCCAGATTTGACTGCCCTGGTGATTAGCACGGATTGGTTTTAGCCTCCTGCTGTGTCTTGGCTCGTCTGTGTTGAGCTCCTTCCAACAGAAAACAAATATCTGAACTGAGCAGCGCTGCAGCTCCCTTTATGATGTAATGTCACCCACCAACACGAAACTGCCTCTGTGACAACAATCTCTATAAAGTGAGGCTACCACTCCAACAACACTGATGTGTAAACAGCTAGCGTTGTTTACCACATACTTTTCAGTTACTCAGTCCATCAAATGTCTTGAACAGAGGGATTGTAAGGCTCCACGTGAACCTCATGCGAGCTGGGTTGGCTTTTTTCAGTGAGAGGAGAAATGCAGAGAGAATTACTGAGAGAAGAGGATGGAATTTACTGCCAGCAGAAGAGAAACTCATCACTGTTGTAAGTCAGTTTCAGTGAGGTGGTGAAATAGTGCTCCTAGTATTCTGCTTACCTGTATTCACAAAATGTGTCATCATTCATGCCCTGGGACTCCACATCTGGGTGAAGGTCTTCTTTTTCTTTTACTGCTCACAGAATGAAAAGAAGACATCAGTGATTATTTCCACAACTGACAGCTACTGCCAATGAAGTTCACTTTGGACCCTGACTGTTTTTGTTGTTTGAACAAACATCAATCAGACCCTGAGTCAGTGCACTATTTCCTCAATGTAAGGTCAGTGGAAGCTTTAGAACGACTGAAACATGTCAAATAAATGATTTCAAGCAAGGTCAAATACATTGTAAGACATCTGTTTGATTATTTATGTAGGATGTACATCAATGTGTAGTTCTATATGGGATGTTTAAGAAAGAAAAAAAATCATGTTGCTCCGGCAAATATTTGAGTGACAGGTTGTAATTGGAATTTAATGAGTAACCAAGGGACAAATCGGCATCTTGCTGTTTTTTTTTTTTTCTGCTGACAAGTGAACTGATCACCCAGACGACAACCTGATAGCCATTAACTTTGAATAATAAAGACGAGAAGGACTCTCGTGCCCCTAACAAGAGGAATAACATTGAAATACCGCAGAGCTTATGTCATCATATTCACTCAGCCACCCCATGTGCAGCATTTGCATTTTGTCTCACTGTGGTTTGCACTTTGTTTAGATTGCTGCTGGAAAAAGCAGGATGTCTAAATAATGCTAAATTGAAATGCTGGACATTCAGTAGCATGACAATTTTGTGTCTACATGAGGATTTTTTTTATTTATTGATGCATTTAAATAAGTTTAGGGCATAGAAAAAGTGTATTTATTTCTTATATGTTTGTTTATTTTTAGAAAGACTGATCATTTATGTCAGAGCAACAAACAAGCCAATGTAAAAACATGATTCTCAGATTTGTAATTATTATTCAAATAGTATTAGTATATGTTTGTAAAAGGCACTTACCAGAGTATTTTCCTCCTTTATTTCTGTTCACAAAGCAGGCGATCAAAACAATGAGTGTGAGGAAAGCAATGGCACACATCAGGCCAATAAACCAGCCCTGGGTGGAGATTCCTCCGTGTATGCTGGCCAGACCTGAAGGGAAGAAAACCAGGTGACTTTGACATGCCTTGGCCTTTTCATCAGGACACCAGACTGAATGTTTACATCGACAGAGCCTATCGGATGCAAAGTCACAAGGTGCCAAGGCACGCCGCTGATGGATACGGTCCAAAATTAATATTAAACAGCTAATCCTGCTTGTCTAATTAATCAAGTAAAGGAACGCTGTACAAATGTAATTCCTCTCAGCGACTCTGCGTGGCTTAAACAATGACATCGCGGAAGACCACACGCTGCTGCATGAGTCACTGCTCAAGGACATTCAGGGTGCACCTGCCTTCTGTTCAAAGAGAGGCCAATTAGATTTGCCTTTTTTTTTTTCTTTTTGGTTACCCCCCTCACATGTAGACCCAGTTGTGATAAGATCTCAAATATACTGGAATTATGAACCCAGCTGAATCAGTCGCACAGTGAACTCAGTCCCAGGTTTGAGCCCTTCAGTGATATGGAAAGTCTTAGAGGTGTGTAAAGCATCTGATATGTTCCAGACACCCTCGCCTGTGCAGGGCTGAATGATTAACATGGGTTAGTAATCATGAGAATAAAGAACCACTGAATCTATAGGAGATATAAATCAATAATCTAATTTTATCATCAACTTATTGTTATTAAAATCCCTCTACAAGATTACTCTTTTTCATATATGCAATATAAAACACAGTGTGCTCTCCTCCAGATATCCAGCTGAAATTTGCAAAGCTGTCACTTTACAGCTGAGCTAACATTCAATAAGACAGGGGCTGAGGACGAAATGAGACAAGATGAGGAAAAAAGGCGTAACATGGCACACAAGGGTTAGTACAGGACAAGCAGATCAAAGCCATCGCGGAAGTGTAAGGAGTGTTGTCATTATACAAAGAAGGATGTTGCTCTTCACCTTACGCAAAGAGTAGTATGCTCCTCTGTTTCCTAACAGCTATCCTTAGCAGGTATCAACTTCACCTGACAAAGAGGGACATAGGATGCATCCCTCTACAGCAAAAAGTCAAATGTAATGTGGATATAAATAAATTAAGTCATGATTGGAGCCTAGTGCTAAAGACATCTACGATAAATGAAGTCGATTTTCAAACTATTCGATAAATATTGAATATTTTATGATTGAATATTTAACCTTTTCTATACAAACACCTATACTGGTCAACCATTGTGTAGAAATGGTCTTTTTACTTAAGGCCATAGCCAATATTGAGAAATGGAGTACCATGTTCAATTAAATTGAATTTATAGTTTGTACCCAAACAAGGATGGAAAAATATATATTATTATATTTTCAGTTCATCAGGTTATATTAAAATCCATATATTTGTATTTTTCATCGATCATTTAGTCAATGAAATGTCAGAAAATAATGAAGCAGTGAAAACACTGGTGGGGTTGATGTGTACAATTCTTAATACGTTGATAAAATTGATTTTTCATCATTGTCACTATCTTTGGAAGCAGGAGAAAATATCATGATTCATCTCCCTTAAGAGGACAATGTTACCTTCCCAACTGAGCTGGAAAATAAATCTAAAATGTAGTAGATGATGCGCATTATTAGTATAGGAAAAGAACGCTTTGGTAGCAGCTGTCTGAGCTAGTCAACAAAGCCAGATTCACATCATTTCCCCGTGGCAAACATGCAAATCTTCAGCTGTGCCTCCAACTCAGGAGCATTATTTACCCAGGTGATAATTCAGCACACAAGGACACCTGCGTCTGTTCTGCCCTGCCCATCCCAACCACTGCAAATGACACTCTCTGACTAATGTTGATGGATTAGTCTGCATCTATGGTAATTCCAGTCATTGGAACTGCACGATGACTTTGACTGACATAGGCCCCTAAACTAAAAATATCCCAGGGCTGGCTGCTGTGTTTGTCACAGTGCTCCTCCACTTGCTATTAAATGCTGCAGGAAGCAGCTGCTCACCCAGCAGGGAGCTGATGCCCTGGTATACGCCCCTTCAAAGTCAGGAGGCTTCTTTATAAGTAGAGGCCGGGAAAATATTCTGATATAGGAGCTCTCGGCAGCTTTCACTTATCCACTTATCTCAGTGTCCGGTAAATATCACCCTCCCAGTGTGAGCTCACACCTACCAGGCATTGCCCAGGAGGATGTTCCTGCACACTATTTTCTCACAGCTCAGATTCTGCCCACTTGTCCCAGAGCGATGTTGCTGTTTACCCAGCTGAAGATTACATGGAAATGTCAGGTGACTGTTGGGTCAATACACAGGCGTGTGCAAGGAGGACCGGGGCCCAACAAATCAATCATTGACAATTAGACATATTTGTCCCCTTCAAGTGACTGCACTCTACAGCTACACCGCTCAGAATATAGATCTAGGAACCAAGATTTCCCTGTGGTGAAGCAGAGAAATTAAAACCAGCTTTTTAATCAGTATACACCTGACTCATAACAGACAATAAAACGGAGCAGTTTAGTTTGCTTTCCCACCCTTGTTTTCCCTGGAAACAACATCCTTTTTACTGGGGGTATTTTGTGTTTTCGTTATCTTTCGTTTTCCTTGCAGCCAACAGGAAAAAAAAAAGAAGTAAGTACAGGGATCATAACTTCACCTCCTTGGCCAAACAAACACACTTATTTGGTTTCATAAATTCCAGATTGATTTTGCTGTTTGGATGTCTCTGTGGTTTGATGCAGGTTGTGTCAGAATGTGCTGCAGCTCTACCTATGGTGGAACGAGTGGATTTGGTCACTGGGGACTTTGGAGTGCTTGGAGGTGAGGGGGAAGCTGACTTGCCTGAAAAGAAAGACAGACCTTTTGATTATCATCTGGGATGGTGCTCCGGGGGATGCTGCAATCTAGTGTTAGCACGCTATTTCTAGCTAATCTCTAAAGTTAGTAACTTATTAGGAGGTCTACATGTCTACAATGAAACATTGTGTTAAATTAGAAAAAAAAACATTATACACATAGTGAAGTATTGTGATTTTATATTTGACTTGATCTTCTCTTTTAAAAGTCGTTTTTTTCTTTTATTGACACATCATTAACAGGAACAAGAACTAATGTGTGTTCTTCCTGTGTTTGGCTCATAAGCATGATTTATTTCCTCTGCTTGAGTTAGTCAATTAACTCTCAAGCTAAAGGTGCTAAGACAGATTGGTTTACAGTCGCTAATGAGCCAAGATTAATATGAATTTATAATTACATTAATCATTATCTACAGGAAGCAACTGACTTTATCCAAGAAGAAGTTGACATTTTTTCTAATAAAAGGAGTCATCAGAGTGCTCTCTCTACTGATGGCAAGGGCAAACAGTAGACAAGGTCAATTACCTACGGAGAGAAGCTGAGTGTTTGGAGCTGCTTAATTCTGCGCTGGCAAAATAAAAATTGTCCAACTCTTTCAGTCTCAAAACCTGATGATTTCTTCAGGCCTCTAGCATTCCACATCTGTCCACATCTCTAAATCTAAAAGCATGCATCCATCCACTACCTAAACAAAAAAACATCGCTGTGAAACAAGTCATACCAACACACAGTTCATTTTTACCAAATGAATCAACTGTTTTCAGGGCAATTTGAGAACGCATTATGTGTTGTTATGATGTTCCACAGTGTGCACACAGACAGATCTACATACTGAGGCCAACAGTGGAAGCCAAAGTGGAAGCTGGGGGGGGGGGGGAAAGAAAGAAAGAAAAAAGCAAAGCATTGCTAAGCAGACATGTACAGTACATACACATTGACAATCCACACAGTATCCAAGGCAAGGCTCAAAGCAGTGCATTGAAGTGAGGTTTTAACAGAAAGCAGCAGCCAGCAAAGGACTCTTAACATAAATACTCACACATGCACACGTTAGGGGAAGAGTTGCAACTAAATAACCTCAATGTTCAATTTTATCAGTCCCACCCCAACACATGTGTAATTTCTCCACAGAATTGTAATTTGATGAAAATTACTTCTCCCTGTAAGTATTATGATGGCTCAACAAAACAAATAAATGCTCCCTAAGTGCCAATTAAGTTTCTGTGATTGTTAGAATTCTTCCAATAAACACAAAGTAATCGCTCGCATGTTCAACCCCTGTTGCGCTTTTGTTTTGTTTTTCACGATGGAACTTGAATGACATGCTTTATATATATATATTGGAGGTGCATTTGTATGAAAAAAGCAACATGGATGTATTCATGCTGATAGCATCTGTTGCTGCAGTCTATTTTACTGACACTCAGCTGTCCCAGGGATGGTTTCCTGTTTCATTTCCCTCTAATCATTCGTACCATCGGCTGAAGTCTGAAGCCTCGAGTGTGAGCTGATGTATGACACGTAGTCCTCAACGACTAATGTATAATTGAAAGAAACGATAACATACTATAGGCAAGCTCATTATGATTACTTACCCATCAACTCTTTCATGATTACACCATTCAGTTGCAAAAGCTCCAGTTTCCCTTCTGCTCAAAGCAATTTTCTTTCTTAGGTGATTGTTTCATGGCTCAAGCTCTCTGTCCAATCAATAAGCACTTGCTCTCTCATGACAGTGACAAATGAAAACCTCGACTACATCCATATGAAATTGTTTATCCACAAAAATTACTTACATGGAGATATGAAAAGCTTGGCTGCCCAGGCATATATCATAGTCTACGAGTTCAAATCCATTTCGTTACAGTAAAACGGCTCTGTCAACGATTTTGACTAAGCCTGAATTTTGCCTGCCAATTCTGCACCTCATTGCTCGCCTGTGTTCTCGCAGCGCTCACACGCAGCACATCCAGTTTCTCTACTCACTCGTCTCCAGCGTGGTAGTGCACTCCTCGCTGACGACAGGCCCGCAGCCCACCGTGGTGCATGAGCGGAGGTAAAACTTGTACTTGCTCACAGACTCCAGGTCGCGCAGAGTCCACTTGGTGGTGTCCGGTTTGCTGATGTCTACCGTCTGCAGTGGCCCCACTTCCTCTGTTTCATTGACTAGATTTCAAAAATCAAAAAAGGAAACAAAGGCTTAATATAACAGTCAACGACGATTTATTTTACAGATAAGATATGTTTGAAAAAATATCATGCAGAAAGGTTGCTAATAAACCCGTGATTAAGTTGTGCTTGTTCCTTACCAAAATCTCACATTTAACTTATGGTAACTAAATTGACTTACGCTTGTAAAGAGCTTTTCTAGTCTACTGACAATTCAAAGCACTTTTACACCGCAGGTCACACCTACACATTCACACACTGATGGCAGAGGCTGCTGTGTAAAGTGTCCATCATTATAAAGGAATCTCATTCAGACAAATCCTCTAGCTGCAGGAGCTGGGGATCGAACCCTCGACCTTCCAGTTCAGAGGCGACTGACTTTAGCCGACAGCCGCCCCAACCTATAGCCCACACTCTTTGTCATTTGCCACCTGACAAAGAGTCAAATAGTCATTTGCAATGCTATTTGCATTAACAGACAAACAGATTGCGTCCATCAAATTCAAAATGAAAATTCACCTCAGTCTACATGGTGAACTTATTTTTCACCACGTAAAGCAGCACAGTAGGTAGGGAGGTGGCATTTATAGTTCTTTGGAACAAAAACAAACACAGCAGGCGCTCAGGTGACCTTTGCTGTGAAAAAGGTGCTACTGACTCCGGTAGGAGAAAACAGAAACAATGACAAGAATGTATTTGTCTGTTTTTTTTTTCTTCTTTGTCCCCGGACACAACACATGGTTATCACTCACTGCAATTTTCTTTTTTGTTTTGTTTTGTCTTTTGGGACAAAAGGGATCATTTTTGGAAAAATGATGCAAGGGTGTCAAAGCTGCAAAATACAAAAGACCACTCGCATCATGTTTCTACACTTTGGAAGGATACTTTCACACTCATTCAGAAGCTTTAAACTGGAAAACTGGCTGAAGCCTGTAGACTTTGGCTGTTCCACTTATTTCAGACACCAATATTTCAAAATCTTCTACAGCCTTGGTGAGCGAAATATAGTTGGCATTATGTTTTGTGAAAGAGGCTGAGGCCTGCCAACACTTGAACCCCAGACTAACCTGAAAGTATGTTTCTGTCTCTAATGAGAAGAAAAAGAGAATGATGAAAGCAAAGGTCTTTTAACTGTCACTTGGGTAGACATTTCAGATAAGAGCAGACTTCATAGAGCTGCTCATTACTCTACTCCAAATGTAATTTCTCTAAAATTGGTGATAGAAATCCCTCAAACAGTGAGATATTCAAAAGCATTTGCAGTGTATATATGAACAGCTTTACAGCCACACATAAACTACATATGTGACATATGTTTCACGAGTTTTCTCAACAAACAAAGGACTCAGCATGCAGCTCGTATCATCACTACAGAGGGAAATACCTTTAACATATCTAAATCTATCATAGGTATTCCTCCATATCTATTAACAGTCCAGAATACTAATTCACTCACAGATATGTTAGGTAACAACTTCATACAATGTGATCCATGGAACACATAGAAAATGTGAAAAAGAAACATCAATGCAGCTTCGTAAACATCCTGGTATTCCTGCATGTTCAGTGTGTAAAACAATGTGACAATAGGCCTTCCTGTAAAGCCTGTGAGGTGTGGCACTATTAAAGGCTACTTTGAATATCAGCGTAGACCTTCAACAGCTGCTGTGCAGCTTCAGATTTCACTCGTGTCATTGATGATACACTGACAGCTGGCTACATTATGCACCACATTTCACACATGACTTCCTTCTTAAAGACTTTAAGAAAAAAAAGGCACACTTTAAGAGTCCATCAGCTTTATTACTTTGGCACAATGAAAATGTCCTCTCTTGAAATACTTTGTGACACTTGGCTTTCTTGTGCAGCTGCCAACTCAAACCCAATTCAGTGGGAAATGCAGCACTAAGTTGTTGTTAGAAGTTAGTCATGAGCTTTGTTGTGACTTTTGTTTAAGGACAGGAAAGTGGTTGCATACGTAGGGATGTGTTCAGTAATGGCACTGTGAGCTATGTTGGAGACAGGATGGGGTCAGTAAAACTGAACCTTAACAGACTGTGACACATTGGCCTTGGTCAGCACTGGCCAAGCCATGATCGTGACACATAGGCAAGCAGACATAACCCTGACATGTTTCCTATACACACACTCTGACCTCGGACCTATTAGCGCAGCAGAATGATTCTCTTATCCTCTCGGAGGATCACGGGTCAGACAAACACAAGCAGGCCAAAGATCCTCCTCTGGTCTTCTACCAATAAACTCATTTGCTGTACGTACTTGTCTGTATCAATACAATACAATGCAAAATAAAAAAAATATTAAAAACTGTAATTCAACTTTTTTTTTGAGAATTTACTGCAGGCATCGGCACAATAACGCTTCTTCAGATTTAAAAGATAACATATATGCATAACAACAGACAATCAACAACAAAAAATGTATTTATTAATTCATAATTTATAAATGAAAGATGCACATGTCAGATGGCTCCAGTGACATTTGGAGCTTAATCCAAGGAGAGGGTGACCATCTCAGTACAGAGTAGACTCAAGAGGACGTTAATAAGAGTAAGTCCTCTTGCTGTAACTAAACTGTAACTTTGGGGTTTTTAGATCCCAATTATTGTACCGAGGATCAAAAAAAATGAACTGTGGGAAGTAAAGACTAGGAATAAAAAAAAAATAAAGGAAAGGGAAACACAGAGTCATCACCATTTTATCTGAGTCTGTTACGTTAATCTTGAGGGATACATACTGAGCTGATACTCAAGGAGGTACCCGGTGAGAATTCCATTAGGCTCCAATGGCGGCGCCCAGTCCAGAGAGACACTGTGCTTTTGTACATCCGTGACCCTGAAAACAGGATTTTTCTCGGGGACTGTTGGAGACAAGAAGGTAATACACAGTCAATTGTCCACTTCTTCAACCCTGTTTCCTCTGCTATTATTAGATTTTCCTTTCAGTTGTTGTGAATCAATACAGTCCATGCTGTTTTTCCACAATCTTACCTCCCTCTGGGGTTTTGAAGTTGACGGGATGGCTGCCCGGGCCGTTGCCCCGCCCATTGAAGGTCATGACGATGAGGCTGTACTCAGAGAAGGGCATCAGTCCCGGCACCGCAGCATGGTTGCGGTCCCCGGGGACTGTCAGTGTTTGTTTTTCTCCATGGCTTTTCTTTGACTCCACCAGACTGCGCAGACGCCACCAGTTTATCTTCACCAGGGACGAGAGACGAAGAGACACCATGAGACACAGTGACAAAACAGCTTAGATTGTGCATCACACTTATGCATTATGTGTCAGACAACGCTGGATGAGCAATTGTGTTTGCAAGTCTGCGCAGGGAAACAATGAGCTGGCCAAGTAAAGGAGACACGGCGGAGTTAAGGGGGCAAATGTTGAGAGCAAGGTCAGGGCCAATCCTTTAAAGCTGTGTCTAAAAACAAAGGTCTTTTTTTTTTTTTGAAGTATTACCCTGTAGCCTCCCAGATGTCCATGCAACTTGTCCTTGTGTACGCGCGTCCAGCTAACCTTGACCACAGAGCTGTTCATCACCTCCACAGCTACATCTTCAGGTGCCGCAGATGGAACTGCAAATGCAAACATTGGAATGAAGAGAACTCAGTTTAAGATATCCTGAAAACAACTTCGGTTATTAGATATTAAAGAGACATCTGAAGAGAAATGAACAAGAGACAGGATATGTAACATACTATCTAACTACCAACATTTATTGATCACCTCTTCACAGGAACGCCTACTCGGGATTAAACAGGAATGGGCTCTACTTACAGTTACACCAGCTAACTGAGAATTAAGCTAAGGGGAAATATTGCCTTTGATGACAGCACATTTGAGTGAGGACACAATTAGGGGAAGAGTCATGACCTGAGGAGATTTCCTGAGGGCAAGTCCAGAAGAAAGCTAAACACAGGAAATAAAATGAACTAATTCACAGACTGCTTTATCAATGCATTAAGTGCAAAGCGGTAAAACTCAGTCAAAGTTCAATTTAAATGAAATCATATTGTTCTTAAAAAACAGAATCACATATACACAGGCAGCTTTTCACTCAGTCTGAGCCAAGTGGCAGAGTGAGGTGAGTTGAGTTTTTGATACCTACAAAACTCCTGCTGGTAATTCTCAGTAGGGTTCTTCACTTAGTTTGTTTGGTCTGTCGCTAATAAATACAAAATGATGAACAAGTACATTTTAAATATGACAACATGAGGTTAAAAAAAAAAAAAAAGATCACTACTCACAGTCCTCTCCTGAGTAGCCAGTCACTATCTTGGGTTCAGGGCCCCAGCCCTGATGGTTCCTTGCTTGGATCTTGATCTCATAAGGCACAAAGGTTGGAGTGTTCTCCACCACAGAAGAGTGTCTCTTCACCATGTGTTCCTTCCAGTCCTCCTCCACATCCTGTCTCCTGTAACTCACTTTATACTCCAGACCAGGGCCATTGTGCTCAATGGGTAACAAGGGCTGGATAATGGGAAGAAAATCACAATGGTTTGAATAGTTTCATCGAGACACTCAAAGTTACATGAGACACTTGTCGCTGACTCTATGGGATAAAAATGAAACGCAAACCCAGTGAACTGTGGTTGTTCACTGGCAGTGTTTTATTCCACCGTCTAATAAAACAATGGAACAATTGACCTGGTCTAGCAGCATGGCTTTTCTTTGAGATAGAGCTTGCTAAGACATCACAGATGAAAAGATACGTCTTCTCAAAGAAGTGAGACCATGGGAAGTCGAACAAGACGCCATTATTCACAAAGGCTAATCATTAGCAGTTGGAAAGCTCATGAATCCAGCATTCAAGGACCTCTGCTGCCGTGACAGGGCGACCGGTTAATAAGTGAAGGAGAGATTTATCTTTCTACAATGAAGCAGAATGTATTACTGTATGTGTTGAAAGAAAAATGTCCTTCTTTAGCTCCCCTTTCTCTTTCTAATCAAAGGAAAAGAGCAGTTCAATGGGACTCACAGTGATCCCAGAAAATGAAATCTTAAGATTTGAGCCAGCGTATGAAATGAATGGCCTTTTTCTTTAATTCCAAAATTGTAATTGCCTATGAAAGATTGATAAAAAACGTCATCTCTGGACTCTTTGAGAGCTTCCATGTCTGCCTATTGTAATAATTCACAAAAGGTAAAGGTAGCCGACATTGCAGAATTGCTTTGAGGGGATAATAAAGGTCCAAATTCAATTTCTTACCTCCCAGTTGATATTCAATTCATGTGGTAAATGACCTTCGATTTTGATATTTTCAGGGTTCTTGTCGGGAGCTGCAGAAAAGAAAGAGTATAGATTTTGTCGGTGTTGTTAGAGGAGGAAATCGTGGAATAGGCATACAAGAGGGCAGATTTTCTGCACAGGTGCTTTGTAGTTTACACAGTAGCATTGTCAGAAGCTCAAGTAGCCTGGAGGACCGTGTCAAAAAAAAAAAAAACGACAACAAACAATGACAGAGGAAGATCTTCGGACCTGCTGCGGGGGTTTTGTATCTCTCTGTGAGCTTGCTTGGAAGACCCCTCCCCACAGCATTAACACCAGACACACGGAAGCGGTAGTCGACATGGCCGTGAAGTTTGAGGATGGCCAAGTTGTGGTTCCCGGGTACTCGGAGCAGCTCCTTCCAGTTACCTGGCTCCCACTGGCTTTCTTCGTACTCGATAATAAATTCTGTTGACAGGCAGAAAGACAATCAAGAGCGGCCCCTCACTGTTATTGCTCTTGCCAAAGGATTGCTTATCTAACCACCAGCTGTGCAGAACACTCCTTAAACCCTGCTTTTGGCTTGTAAACCGAGAGGGAGACTAATCATAATTCATGCTTGGAAGAATCAATAATAGATTTAGATTGTACAAGGTGGTATCAAACAGATCTATCTACTTGCACAGTGAAGCCAAAGAATATGTATGTCATACAAATAATTCTCACCGCAAGAAAACCCTGATTCATTACGTGCGGCACTGCATGTTCTGACAGCTGCTCACACAGATGCTCCACTTACCTGTTGTTGAGCTGTTGTGATCGTCTCCAGGGATCCATTTCAGTTTCACACTTTTGCTCTTGTGTTCAGATAGTACCAAGTACTCAGGTGCATCGGGGACATCTGAAAAACCATCACAACAACGTTGCTGTGCGAAATCATTGACACAAAAAAGCTGTGCAGCAAAAAAAAAAAAAAAAGGTCAAGAGAACAAATGTACAGTTACAGTCAAATCACCAATGCCAAAGGATGTGGAACACGCTGCACTGGCTGCAACTACTGACAGACTGCATGCCCACGTTTGGCTTTCTGCTCCCTGACATATTGACTGTTACGGAGGTGTCATGCATTAAGTAGTGCACATACTGTTCATATATTATCTTACCTAAAACAGTGAGGAGCGCTGAGGCTGTCTGCCGGTCCACAGGAGTTCTTGCCACACATGTGTACACGCCCTTGTCCATGTGGCTTACATTGATAATCTGGAGAATACCATCCTCCACAAAGTATCTGTTCACAGAAAGAAGGAGACACATTATTGATTGATTCAATTGAAAAGTAAAACGACTTTCCAGCTGGGATTCATTCTGAAATGCTTTTTTTTACTCAGTATCCTACCTTGAGCTCTCGGTGTAGTTGAGGGCTATCTCCATATCATCTTTTTCCCACAGGAGCTCAAAGTCGTTGCTGAAGGACTTGTCGTACTCTGCCAGGCATGAGAGCTGGGCCGTGGTTCCTATTAAGATCCGCAGGTCCACTGGGGGCACGACTATTCTCGTGGGATCTTCCAGAGGCACAAGCATATTAGTTACATTTGAAGGACTGGGAGCCATTGAAAAAAAACTTTTGCAGCCAGCTCTTACCTTTCACATAAAGCATGGCTTCTATGGCCGACAACCCCTCTGTGTTTTTGGCGACACATGTGTATTGCCCATTGTCTTCTTTCTCCACACTGAGGATCTCCAGGGACCCATTGTCATGAACAGCAAACCTTGGTCCCTCCAATGACTCAGAGGACTCATCTTTACTCCTGGAAAACATTAAAAAACACCCACATTGTTCACTCAGGCCAATTTAAATATGAAGAATAGACCAATTTAAACAGTTTATAAAGACAGTGGTAAAACGTTTTTAGTGCTTGGGTTACTTTGATTGTGTAATAAAGAAACTGCAGAACATCCATAAAGAAGTACATTTGATACAGCTGTCCTGTATGCATAGACCAGTTGAAGTCTACTGCTCTCTGCTGGTGTCTGGGAGACTAACACAACCTGCACTCTTACCAAGTGATAGAAGAGGGAGGAGAGCTGAAGACCTTGCAGTGCATCATCGCTCCCTGCCCCTCCACAGCAGAGTAATCCTCCCCTTCCTTCGTCAAAATCACTGGGCGCACATCTGTAAAGGCCGTGCAACAGAACATAATCATGAATCAACATTTGTAAGAAGAAAAAAAAAAACTCCCTTATACAGATATAACCATGTAGCCGTAGTGTGCGTTCAGTGATGGTTGGAAGTTAAAACAAAAATTGAGAAAGATTGCAATTTAGCATTTATGGAACCATTTAAACAGGAATACAACAAAATAGATAATCGTGGTTTCAAGAAGCAAACAACACTGCTGGCTTCTCTGGGCATTAACTGTAGGCTCCTTGTTTTTTGTTAAAACAGGATTCAGCTGTCAGGTTTGTCACAAATGTGTCAACGCGAAAATGAAAATCAAAGAAGAAAACAATGGAGTTATTTGTGTGCCTGTACCTTATCGGAGTTAACCAAAGCTTCTCATTAAAAAACGGTCGGTCTCTCCTAATTGTCAACACGACCAGTTGGGACTTTGCATTCAGAGCTCGTCCAGCTTTATTAACTCCTGTGTCACTCAGATCAATCTACCCACTTTTGTGCAGCGCAATGGAAAGCAACATCCCGTCCTTTTCATTTTTTATCTGCACTTGTAAAGCAGCACATGTTCGTCTTGTGGCCCTGAAATCAGTATGGAATTTAGGAGGAATGTGTTAGCATATAAATACCAGGGAACAGGCCTGGTTGCTCCACAGGCAGATGTGCTTGTCTGAATAAAGGAATACAGCTTGCAGAGAGCCCTGCTTCCCCGGGCTCCCCCTCGCTTTGTGGGCATATGCAGACATCAGCGATAGCTCTCAAGCTTGACACATCAATTAGCAGTCATCAAATTACTCACTTGGCAGACTAAAAACATTTTTTTATTTTTTATTACAAACCTTTTGATTGTTGTGACATTGTGTTATTATGGATTTGATAAAACACCAAAGTAGAACTGGAAAAAAAGTGTAAAGTAAGTCCTTAAGTAAAAGCTGTACTACTCACTCATAATCATGATGTTTGCATTTGACAGAAGGGTTCCATGTCTATTGGACACCTCACACTGATAGACTGCACTGTCAGACGCTTTGGCGTTATGTAAAACTATGGTGTCGTCTAACACCTTCCTGTTGGCAGCAGGAACATCTGTAACAGAGCAGAGACACAATTAATGGAAATGTTCTGTTGGTGGTGCAAACACTGAATTTAGATTCTTTATATCTTATCTTCAGCTGCTATGCGTGTTGTATAAAGTGTTTAAAACAAGAAAGAATCCACTGCTACTTATGCATGATGTGCTTTCAACATCTGGGCGTCTTCCATACAGCTGTACGGTACAAGTATGCTGTATGCACCGTCACAATTTTCCCTGAGTGTAACCATAAGACATGGTCCGTTTCCTCTTTATTAGATACCCCATCGGTGCCCCACAAGATGGAATTCAACTCAAAGATAATCAGAGTTGGTTGACAGCTCAGGAGCTCGGTGCATTTTACAGCAGCTTCACAATCCGCTGAGAACTGAAAACGACTGCCTCTCCAGCCATGTTTAAACCCTTCGTGTCATATTATAGATGGAAAGCAATAAAACCAAGACTTTGTGTTAACTCAAAACAGCTCAGCGATCTGGACTAGGCTTTAGTAAGGAGAGAGTATCACGAAAGGCTGTCCTAAGACTGACCCTGGAGAGGTACACCGTTCACCCTCCATATTACAGTCGGCAGAGGAGTCCCACTGGCCGAGCACTTGATGAGCACATCTGAGCCAATCATTCGGAGCTGACTCTCAGGCTCAGACACCCACTCTGGAGGCCCTGGAAAGACACAGTCGTCATTATTTTATCAAACTGATAAGTGTCTATAAACTGAATACATTAAAGATTTAAAGAGAATTGAAACAATGACAGTAATTACAAACATTATTCAAAAGAAGGCTCCTTATGTACAGGCAACATGCAGGCATTTCTGCTGGTTAATGTCTCACCAAAATCCCTGTAGAGGAGTGACATTTACCCTCTTAACCTATTAAATGTGTTCTTTAAAAGCCTGGTTGGATTCGAAGGGGTTAAAAAATCCAGTACTTTACAAGCTATTTTAACTTCCCCACCATTAAAGCTAATCCTGATTGAACACATTCATGGCTTCAAAATATTTGTTTCTGTCATGAATGCAAAATATGAATTAAAAGTACTTTGAAAAATGAAGTTCATTTTGTGAACCTTTTGGTTTATATCATGTGACCTTGAAGGTTAGGAACTTCTGCCCTACAGAAACTAGTTCACGCTGTTGACAGCTCAAACCAACCCCCTCACTCCAGCAGCTTTACATTAAAAGCTTTTTTACTGTTTCAATATTAGTAACAATAAAATAAAAAAACTATCTGTCAGATTGTGTTTTTTATTGAGCGATAATTGTTACTGTTTTATTTCTTGCATTATTTTTTACACTGTTGTATTCATTAGCTTATATGAAGATACTGCATGTCCCAAGGTATTCCTTTCACCTGCAATGGAGTATTTTACATTTGCTGTTTTAATTTTTTTGAAAGTAGACTTTGTACTGTTTCAAATGAAGACTCAAAGAACACTGCTGTGACTTATTCTGCTGTCTGTATAGTCTATGCTTAAAAGCATAAAGGCGAAAAAGAAACTGAAAAAGAAACTGTAACGTATCAGTCTGTAACTATAAAATAATTGTCAGACGTAATGACATCCCAGTTAATTCAAAACATGCTGGAATTACCCTCCACTGTCACTGTGAAGTAATGAACAGCTTCCCCATGTGTGTTCTTTGCCTTGCACATGTACTTCCCGCTGTCTTCCAGTTCAACGTGTTGGACAAGAAGCAATTTCCCATGATTCTCCAGTTTTGCTTTGATGGGGAGTTGATAACCCATCTTCACCCACTCAACCTGTGGAGTCGGACTGGAACAAAGAGTTAAATATTACATTATTATTTGCGGTTAACGCATTAAATTCAAAGGCGCATCTGTTTACATAAACATCATTAAAACATTTTTCATATGGTTTGCTTTAGGACAAAAAAAGTGTCAAAATGTGTCAGGAACTCGAGCCACTAAATAGGCAGTATTACTCACACTCCCTCAGCAATGCACTCCAGTTTCAAGTCCTCGCCTTTGACGAGCTGTACCTCTGATCTACCACCACCAGAGGGCAACATAAGAGAAGGTCTCCTCTGAGGGATGGCATTAGCTAAGGAGGAACAGCAGAGGAATAGACAGTTTGATCACAGGTGTAGCCTCATGCACACAGCTGTTTAAGGATGAGGCACAGCACAATGGTGTTTCACTCTAAAGGAGTCACACTTACCAGTTTCAGGACTAATGACACTTTTTTCTGAAATGGAGGTGGATCAGACAAAACAAAATGCATGAAACATGAGGACGGCGTGAAATCAAAATGACAAACGTTTAAGATCATAATCACGACATCAAATCAAGGGGACGCACTTAAAGAGGACATCGTGACATCTGGGCGGCTTTTGACGTGTAAATATGAACATGAATATCAAGAAACATTACAAATATAGTGAAAACCTACTTGTCTTAACGATGACAGACATGGCGTTCTTCTGAACGATTGTTCTTATTGTTGGGAATGCGGCGAAGCAGCAGTAGTCTCTTCTGCTGTCCTTCTCCACCGCGTGAGAGAAGTAAAGGTCCCCGTTTAAGCCCATCGACACCCTCTCGTCCTGCTCGATATGCTGAAGACCTGAGCACAGAAAGACAGTGAGTTCATCTGGATTTCAATCCAATTTTTTATAAACATTTTTCCTAAACCAAGACAGTTCAGACTAAACTTCTATTTTAATCATGAGGAAGGGAGAAAAATGAAACATTTGCTACATGGACCTAAATGCAATATATAGCAAGAACAGATTGATAATTGAAAAAAATCCCAAATCTGTGTTTTTGAAAATTGCACTTTTAAAATATTGGTTTCACTTACTGATAGTCATCCAGTAGATCTGCAGGGGAGGTATCCCTTTAGGTGGGTCACATTTTAAAGCAAAGGGCTGGCCTTCCTCCACCTCTACAGGATCTAGAGTCTCTTTAGGAAACTTTGGAACATCTAGAAGAAGGACAGAACGCACAGTGATTAAATGATACCAGACATAATACATAATAACAATAATAATAATATATTGTTTTTTTATAGCGCTTTTCTAGGAACCCAAAGACGTTTTTTACAAAAAATAAAACCATAAAACAAAACAAAAAACGACGAGGACAGTACAATGAAGAAGTAATGTAGGGGGAGGGGGGGAGTTAGTGGTTGTAGGCGATGTAGAAGAGGTGAGTTTTGAGGGATCTCTTGAAGGAGGTGAGTGTGGGGGAGTCTCTGGTGTTTTTTGGGAGTGAGTTCCAGAGGGTGGGAGCAGGAACAGAGAAAGCCCTGCAGGACAAACCTTCGGTCCTGGGGGGGGGGCAGGAGGTTTGCATCTGCAGACCTGAGAGTGCGGGTGGGAGTGTGTCGGTGGAGGAGGTGAGACAGGTAGGGGGGAGCCAGGTTGTGAAGGGCTTTGAAGGTGAGGATGAGGAGCTGAACGAACGAATGAATGAATGAATGAATGAATATTCTTCAGTTCTCCTCCACTCCAGAAGATGGCAGTATTATTATTCTTTAAATTAATGGGTGGCAAGTTGGTGTTGACTGAGCTCTGTATCATTCAGTAGATTCTATTGATTTTTTTTTTTTTTTTTTTCAGTTCAAGCCCTGTAGAAACAAAAAACACACGTTACAACTATTCTTATGTGTTGTTGCCATTGGAGCTGAGTGGTTGAAACCTAGCCAAATAAAGTCAAAGCCCCCACCCCCCCTTAGGAGTGTATTTTCTTTGGGAATTGATGTACCTGTGCTTGAGAGCAAAATGAAAAATAAAGCAAAAGAAATGATGGAGAGGCCAGATGCAGTCGATGCTTTCTTCAACACAGAGGTACGGATGAAATGCTGTAAGGGCGGGGGTGCTTAGGAGCCTCAGTGACTTTCTGCCACGTCCAATACAATGAATAGCTCACAATGGAGAGGTGCAGTCATTATACAGGACTGCTGGTCCTGAATCAGTCTGAAAGGACTGTAACAGAGCACCACACACACACACACACACACACACACATACACAAACTCACAGACGTATGATACTCACGGGGCACAATGAACTCAATCTCCTTCGATATGGCCGTCCCCAGTTTGTTTGAGGCGTAACAGCGATAGGTTCCCTGGTACTCTGTAAGGTTTCCATTATTGGGTATCACAAAGGTCCCAGAATTCTCCTCTTTCATCAGCCGGGGGTCTAGCGAGGGGTCGAATTCCTGGCCATTCTTCGTCCATTTGAATCTACATAAAGAAAGCCAGTGGTGAAATGTGAAATCTTTCAGCTAAGGCTACAGCATGCTCACTTAAACCAAAGGTCCACACAAGTACGCCCAGTTGCAACATGTTGACGTGAAACGTAGCTGTTGTTTGTTACTGGCGTCTGTCTGGCTGCTAACAGTCCTCTCATCCTTCCATCTGAGGAAATGCGAGGCTCAGTACTCACTCTGGCTCGGGATTCCCTTTGGCTTCACACGTCATGGGGAAGCTCTCGTCAAAAGGGAAGGCGATGAGAGAGCTCGGCGACTGGGCTGTGATGGTGGGCAGCTGCTCAACTGGGCAACAAGCAAACACACAAACAGGCATGAGAACGTGAGAATCAACAAAGGCCTCGTCATTCAAAAGTATCTCATGCTCAACGGGATGCCGAGTCAGTGGTTCACAACCTGTTTGGCCAGTGACCAAGCACGGCTATGTCTACTGTGACCCCTGACACGGCTAAGAACAAACCTGTGAGCATTACAACACAACACAGATTTTTATTTCCAGTATTGTTTGATTTTTGTTAGAATTTAAAGTAACCTGCATTTGTAAAAGGGTCCAGTATCTCATAAGACAAAAGCAAAAAATAAATATATATGGCTAAAATATGTATTATTTTTATTTTAAACCCCCAATATAATCGTATGACTACTAAATAACAATCTAGGAATAATTCAAGAGTTAACTCAGATTCAGAACCACTGACCCATGATGTTAGGATGGTATGGAGAGTTCTATCCCAAAACATTATTTGTCATAAATGTTGTCAATAACTTTCATTTTGATAACTAAGACATTTGATGATTTGATTGAAATGATCACTTACTGCAGTACATTTTCATTTTTGGCATACAACTCTCTCATTCTACTTTGTATAACTTGATGATAAAAATGATAAATGATAACAGAGTTGTGGAATGTGCTACACATGGAAACATACACAACAGGCTGAGTATTAATGGTACGACCAAAATGTAAAGGACAATGGGAACTGTCATGATCATGCATTGGTAAGTGATGACACATGAGGCTCAGATCCAACACATATGGCTGTAGTAAAGCTGCTGCTTTGCACAACAGTGAGCCAAGAGATTAACGGGAAAGAACGGAGGATGTCACTAATACCAGCTACAGTGTGTCCCAGGGAACTTACTGTTTACATGACCTAAAACTACAAAATCCACGGAAGCGAGGGAAAATAAACAAAACAAAAAAAAAGTCAGCTGTTAGGGAATAATTCCTTCATGTCACAAGCATTCTTTAAGTAAACCCTTTTAAACACACATGAGATATGCAAAACGGAAAACTGAATTATAAGGATATTCTGACATCTGGAGACCAACATGTTTCTGCCTTTTAACAAAACCACTTTGAAGTGTTTTTTGTATCAGGCCCTTTAGAGATTTTTTTTTTTTTCTGAATAATTTAGAGGTTTGATATGAGTTTCCAAGGAAACTGGGATACACGCAGATCCAAGACAAAAGAAACAACAATTCGGATACAAACAAGATAATAGCTGTAAATTTATTCCATTCACAGAATGCTTGATGATTGTAACAGTTCTCCCCTTGTGAGATTTATTCACTTCTAAATTATTCAACCCTATCTGTCAGATAAAAAAGCACTTCAAGTTTAACCGAGTACAAGGTCCTTGTAGGTGAGCATTAACAATTCAAAGACTCTATACATTAAGGTTTCGTGTAACCCTGTTATTTTTGCTTCATTAATGACCGCCCTGTAGTAGCTTCTAATGATGTTTCATCAAAGTTGAGTGTCTGTTTAGTCTAATTCTAATCCAAAGCTTCAAACAGCCATGTAAATAGAACACAATTCATCATTAATCACAACCTATTTTAATAAAGAAGTCAAATATAGTGAAAACATTATCATTGACCCATTTTTTCACATTAATTTCAGACCTTTTAAACATTTAATTATCTTATTTCACGTCTTGTTACTTATAAAAACAATTAAACTAGTGCAATTTGAACTTAAATCATGAAATCCAGTTTCTATACAACCATGATAGTGTGGTGGCACACTTCTCATGACATTAGTGGAGGTTCAAACTCCCCAGACACTTACATATTATACATTTCTCCTCTAGTTTTAAAGAAACATACATGGTTGAGACTTGCTGTCCCATTGTTTTTGATCGTTCATTTTATGTGATGACATGAAACCACTGGCAGTGTGTCAAAGCAGTTGAGAGAATAGGTTTTTGCCTTTTGATTTGCCAGTCCATTCACGTTAACCCCAGCTGTCATTGGAAACAAAATGTGGACCCTCCTTCATAGAACAAGTCTCCACTCACCTTCCAGTGGAATGTCAATGGCTGCAGTCTTGTAGAAGGCACAAAGACAGGTGATCAAGCACAGGACAGGGACACATCCTAGGCTACTCTGCAACCTCATGGTTTCACAGTAAATCTTGGAATTCCTCAGGAAACGAGTGGTCCCTCCCCAGTCTCAGTTCATTTCTCTGGCGCACTAAAGATGCGGTACCTGTGAGGGAAGCACAGACGGAGAAGGCCCCATGAATCCACCCACGCACAGACAGACAGACAGACAGACAGACAGACAGACAGACAGACAGACAGAAAGGCAAACCCCAAACACAACAAATCCCCGGTGACTGGGAGCCCCGGCTGCTCATCCAGGCATAACCAGGCACAACGCGCATATTCATTTGCATCAACAGGGATTCTGCTAGTTCAATTGTTTTGCTTTGACAAAGGAATATTCTCATTAAAGCTTCCTATTCCTTCCCCAGGGACGCGAATAGTTTTGTAGTTTGATGTCTGTGGAAGTGTGTAGTCGAAAGGGTGTTTTCTATCTGCAACCGTGAAAATAAATAAACAAAGACGGAGCCTGTGGATTTATTAATGTACAGCAGATGTTCAGCATTACTGCGAGAGGGTAAGGGCCCGCTCGAAATCCAAGCAATTCCAATCAAATTTCAGATAATATTCAGCGGATTGAATCATGATGTTTTGATCTGCGCCTGTATGTTTCTGATAACAATAACCAAAACGATTAACAAAATAAAGCAGGAACAGATTTATCTTATATTGCAGGAAACGCTGCCTGAGGGATGTTCGGCATAAACAGCATACATAGTTAACAGTCAGAGGGAGTAAGCCGTCTGCACTCACACTCTGACAGGCTGCCGAGAACAGAGCCCTGGATCATTTTCCAGCCAACGGACCAGAGTCTGGACTATAATGAGCACATGATCGGTTCAGAGTGCGGGATGAGGGGGACTGCAAAGCGCAATGTAACAGAATTATAGTGTCTGCAGCAGTGTTCTGTCAATGCTCTGGGGTGTCAGTTAATTAGCTTCCCCGCGTTGGCTGTAACCCAGCTCAGCACGCCATGCTGGAGTAATTAGCTCAACAGCTAAAGCACAACATAATAACAATGAGAAAATTACAGCAAAAACATTATAGAATTTGAGAGAAGGGTTAAATCCTCAGGTTGTTGGTCCACAGGGAGCAGTGCTGGTCTTTGTGTAAAACAGAATTGTTTAAAAAAAACATGGAATTACACACTGGTGAAGTCCAGTAGATGCAAAGACTGCATCAGTGTTGTTTAGGCATTCAATTGTTGCTAAGGGAGGCATGTATTACTAAGCAGCAGCAACCCAGACATGACCTGTACAACAGCTATTAAACGCTAAAAGCTGTTCAGCCTAATAGAAAGAGAAAGAGCTTCCTGCTCAGAAGAGTGTCTGAAGCCAACTTTGGATTTTTAACTCTTTTTTTTAATTTTTATTTCTATCTCCCTTCCAGCTTCACAAATTCAACAGCACTCACTGAAGTCCAACTCTGGATCAGCTGGTGTGATGGAATAATTGACCCAGGAACAAGAGTCAAATGCGTCCATGCAGTGGCTGTCTGTGCTCAGACGACGCTGCGCTCTGAACTTTCCAGCCAAGCCTCTTAAATATAAAATATTAACTCTCTCTGTTGCTCACACTGGTCTTCTTTGAAGGAACTTGTGACCTCCACCAACCTTAAGCATTGCCAATTATGGTTTGAGACTTTGAGGTAGCTATATATCAACCCCACTCAATTACTATGAGACCTATTGACTTTATTTCAGACAGGAGATTTGTGCCTGAGAGTTATAAGTCAAACATTAAAAATGCCTCGAGCCTTTCCCAGACATGATGATTTGTGTTGCTCAAAGCAGATTAGAATCAAAAGTTAAGGGCTTTGTATTAATTGGCTTTGTTGGTGAGACTTTGTTGGACTGGTTCAGAGGAAGAAGAAGGGGGGTTACAATTCCCACATGACAATGTATTCTCATTGTTCACTGCCTTAGATGGATTAAATGTTATTCAAAGTGTGCCCTGATCATTTGCCTCATGATTTAATTTATTTTTGCTTTACCTCGTTAAACTTTCATTGAGATCTAGCTCAGCCATCTGCTTAAAGGGAGGTCCGCTCTCAGGACTTTACTGCCACAAGTGGTGTTGTCTACATTGTAGTCGTAGGTATGGTGCCCATTGGGCCTATATGGCGAACACAAGAGGGGCCCTCTTAAGCTCGCCTGATTTACGGACCACAGGCTGTTCTTAATCCCCGCCCCTTTAAGCAGCAATCACACCATCCTGAGATTGATGTAGCTGGCAGGAGGTTAAAAGCTGCTCACTGTGGGAAGGCCAATATGAACCCTCACCTTACTTAACCAGGGCTCAGAGGGGGACAGAAGTTCTATGTGCAGGCAGCCTGGTTCTGCACTGACATACTCTTTTCTGTAATGGATGGAGAGCACTCTCCAACTTTCTCACTGTCATCAAAACCCCGCTCACTTTTTCTTTAGAAGACTTATTTGATAACAAAGGCATTGTATCCTTACTGTTCCCATTTGCACAATTGGAAGTGAGGGTGTGGAAAGCGACAGTAAGAATATCACTGCAGAGCTGCCGCATGCCAGAGACCGCCGAAACAAATGTGCAACAATAGAAACAGAAGTTAGGTTGCATTACAACGCATGTGTGTATTTTTTTTTTCACTAAAGGTTTTTGCTAATGGACAGAACAGTGCTCGAGACTTCCTTCAGGATTCATGAGACAACATGGTGAAAGAAATATATATATGACGAGGACTGGGTGTCAAAATCTTGACGGGTGGTCACAATTTGGAGAACTTTAGCAGCAGAAAAAAAAGCAACACAGTCGGTTGTTGTTTTTTGTTAGCACCGAATGAATAGCATTGTTTCAACTGCTGTTGAAAAAAACTGTCTTGGCCTCTTTAAAAAGAGAGCAGAGCTCAGGGGCATAATCCTGAAAAGAGAAGGGAAGGGGCAACAAATGGGCAACATAGCATCTACTATGAGGACAGCAGTGCTAGCTTGGCTGGAAGCCATCTCACCAGACAACCTGTGCCCCCTCCCCCTCCTCCTCCCCCGAGGAGTTTCAGAGACTGATTTCTAATCAAAGACTGCATTATTAAGTTAAGGTTTTTGTTTTTTTAGAGTAAATGAAAGATTGAATGATTCCACCAATTCAAAGAAAAAAGTAACGAGTTGCTTCCTGGAGCATTTTCCACACTTCTTGACGTGTTGTTCAGTAAAGAGGAGGGGGTCAAAGCATGACCATTTCAGGACAGTTAGGGTTCTTGAGCTGGCACCATCTGCTCCCTTCTCACTTAAAGAAAAACAGGCGGAGAAGTGTGGGCCTACTGTAGTTTAATGTGCAAGCCTGTAATAGGATTAAGCAGATCCTCGTCTTGTCAGGCTGGATTAAAATATTCTCTACGCTAAAGACCTGAGATGGGAAGACAGCAGATCCACACTCCCCTCTCACAGCCCCTGATAATGCCTACACACTGATTCCCATTTGATCATTCAAGAGCAATTAAACCAGCGGACGAGCTGATTAACACTAAGCTGCAATTCACTCGCTTTGCTTCTGATGTGTGTAATGAGTCCACTTTATTTTCATTCAGCCTTTGTTCTTCTTTTTTTTTTTTTGGTCCAATTTACGGTGGGGTAGATGGCAAAATAAACAAAGTGTCTCAATCTTAGGGACAAAACAAAGTTTGTATAATTGGTCTTTTTTTGTAAGATGTTCCTCTTCAAAATTTCATGTCGACTTTTTTTTTTTGTCAACTTTGGCAATGATTTGCGTATATCCGTATTCCACTACACGCAATTAATTTACTATTGAAAAATTGATAGCATGAGATAAAAGGAAACAAGATGCTTAATGAGATTAGCAAGAGGGTGCGATAAAAGATAATTTGCTTGTCTAATTGAGATTTGGCTTGATTTTACAGCAGCTCAAAAAGCATGACAGTTTAATTATAACACCATCAATATTTCAGGGGTCTGTAGCTTTAGCAGGATGAGGGGACTGGAGACAGGCAGAGGAGAGACAAGAGGAAGGTGGAGGGGGCTGAGAGGTGGGGGGGGATAAGGAGAGGCTCTCAGGTGTGAAGGAATGAGGCTCAGTCAGAGAGAGATATAGCGGCTGAGCTGATGAACTGTGTGCTATGAACTAATAAAAGACGACCCTCGTGACCCTGCCAGGACCTCTCCTCACACATGGGAGAAGCCGTACACATAACCTGCAGTGACCCTGCAGGCCGTGCCATAATATGCAGAGCTATAGGGTGATCATCGTGTCCCCTGCTGGGGTCGGGGCGACTTGGAACGGCTAGAGGCGACATTAGAAAACATGTTTTCTATCACTGGAGGGTTTTCACCTCATCAGAACAAGGCATTTGTCGGAGCGTTTCATTCGCTGTTCTGTTGTGCGTCTGACAACATTTGTCTTTGTAAAACAGGAAGTTGTGCTCAGTTCTGCGTCAGACAGCATTGAAAACTCTAAGGTAACATTTTCATCTTCACTTCGACCGTACTTGTGCCCCGGGTTGCGCTTATCATTTTTTGTCACTTGAACTACTTTTTCGGGGGGGAATAAATGAAATCTGAGGAGTCATGACACATTTTGTATCGTTCTTTTTAAAGATGATGATCAATGTAATGATTATGCACTGATCATGACATAACGGAATGCTGTTCAAATTAGATTCATAAATTTGGCAAACTTAACGTCAAAATAGTTTTTGTCTTTAATATTTTTACTGCGGTCTTTGTGTCTACTGCAAAGCCTCTTCCATATACGGCATCTTTAATTCAGGACATAAGGATTAAATACAATGAAGAATCATTCTGTGCTACAATAAAAACACTTTACAGGAGTCACTTCATGACATGAGAATAAATAATGCAGTGTGTATGTTATGTTAGCTAAAAACGAGCTAACAGCAGCTGTCAGTCCTCACTTTGAACCTTCTCACATGTATGTTTAAAGCGAAAGAAAAGGTTTCCAAAAGTGCACTGCACCTGTCTGCATCCCAGCTTACAGCTTCTTTTTTTTTTCATATTCCCTCTGATCTGTTCTCTTTGAAGTCCCACAGGAGTGGCCCTCACCCAGGACAATAATCACATTAGTGTGTGATCCTCGCCGAGTGGCTGGCAGAGAGATGAATTCACAAGTTGGACTGCGGCGACTGGAATAATATTTTGTCAGATCTACTCCTCTCCACATTCGTTCACTTTGTTTGACTGATGCTGGCAATTTCCCCAGACGAAAAGTGTGCCACAGCTCGACATGATCGATGGCTCTTATATCCCAAATCCTCACTTCCATCAGACCCTGAAGCAATTTATTTCTGCCATGTACCAGGAATGTCTGATGTCAGCACAGAAGACACAGAGTAGTCGCAAAAACTGTTTTTCTTTTTTTTTTTTAAAGAAATACATTTGCTTCTTTATCTTTTCTTATAAGCCCTTCAGGTGTCCAATATACAAGCAATCTAAATTATAATTTCATCCTGTGAAATGAGAGGTTCTCCGCTGACTGTAAATCAGAATTTGTATTTCCCGCCCCCGCGCTCGAGCCCAGCACCTGGACAATGTTACTCTGGGTAAGTTGTTTGACACAGCCGTTGGATATATGGCCTAGTTCCTGTTCCTCTCCATCACTCAGGGTCAAGCTGAGGTTGTGCTGAGACAAATGTAATGGTAATAGCCATGGATGACAGAAGAAGATGGAAGATTTTGTAAATTACTGCAAGACAGAAAAACATTCAACACTGCAAATCATCGAATCGACTGTTGACGCAACACTTAACATGTCAATCTTAGGAGATGTGATACTCAGTTCTAAGATTATTTTTGGGAAGTTACTTTTAGAATCAAGTGTCAGTGAGTTTATTGAGACAAGGTCTGAAACAAGTACAATCTATTATCAGGTTATTAGCTACAGTAAGCAAAAACAAATGTTTTATTAGAAAAATATCCAGGATTAAATCCTCTCTCCACGTAGGCAGGAATGGTTTCACTTCACTGCAGCTGATCATTTTGCAGCTATTGGTGTTTTATTGTTTTGCATTACACAGCCGGTGTTTCTTTAATTCTTTATACCCCATTCATATATTTTATATATTTAAACGTAGTTACCAAACAACAGCTTGGAGAGAAAGGAAGGGGCAGCATTGGTGGTTTATCTGTTCCTGAGTGTTTCCCCTCAAGCTGATAACTGATGTCCACATTATATCATATATCATATATATATGTCTTTGACAAAGATTGAATCTAGGACTAAACCAATAACATATTAAGATTCATTCCAGATGATCAATATCTCATAACTGAACTATTAACTTTTTATAAACCATCATATTTTAAAGAATCAATAGAGAATCAATATTCATTTAAGATACAATTCCATACAAGTTCAAGTTGAAGTCCAGTTGAAGTGTGTGGTGGTGTCTGTATCTGTAACTGGTCCTTGTGATTACAGGAATTTAAGGGACATAAAAAGGACATTTTTAATATCTGTAATGTAATGAGGTGGGGGAGAGGAAACTGAATAAGTATTGTGAAAACAAATACTCTGCTTGCTCTGTTTTTTTTGTACAGCTCTAGTGATGCACTTGTCGGTCACAGTTATCACAGTTGTATTCCAGTTTGATGAAAATGTGCTTGAGCGAGAATCAGAACTGTGTGACAGAGATAGAGTCTCTATTTTGTACGTGAATGTTACAGAAATGATCCTAACAGACCCTTCACACATTGTCTGTTGATTATGTTGTAAATAACAATACAGCTCCAGTTGTATGACGTTTAAGGCTTTTTAAAGTTATGTCTTTAAAAAATGTTACTTTTTGATTATCATAAATCTCCAATAACACATTCTGAATATTCTAGATTGCAAGTTTTTCACATTCACACCAGAAATCAAGGTCATCTTAAACAGTAAGCATGTTAATTGTTACAAACTTTTTTTGGTTGTTCACCACTAAAAATTCTCATGATAATACTAATCACAATAATACAAAAACGTATACTATACTGTGGTCATAGATACACATTTGAAAGGATCTCTATTTTTTTGTTGGGGTAAAATTTAAAAGAAAGAAACAAGAGTAATGTTGTAGAAAATATTGAAATTTGATCCTAAAAGGCTCCCTCTTTGCACTAGTTAATTATATATATATATATATTTTAAATACAAGAAAACAACCTAGAATGTTTTGTGGCGATCCAACTCATTTCAAACTGTGAATCTGGAGCCACTGATTTGTATAAAATCTTCTGAATGTCTCCTGCTTATTGAGAGACTGATTGAAGATTCTGCACCCAAATCTGCTGCAGCAGCTCTATATATATACATCCCTAGATACTAAAGCATACTTACAAGAATGTTCTTCATTCTCAGCTCTGGTGCCCATGAGAGGAGGAACTATTCCATTCCAGGTAATAAAATCCACGGGAGAAATGAAAGCCCGAGTTTGGTCAGATCAGCAGAAAAGTGGACAGATCTGTGCACGCTCTGTGTTGTGGCGTACACAGGCTTGAGACGGCAGAGGAACAGAGGCACTGTAGTCACATATGTTGCCAAAGCCTCTAGCTTGGCAAAGACGCTCATTAAGCCACTGACAATCATTCCAACAAAGCCCGATCTAGAGGCTATTCACCGGCTGTGTACAAAGGAGAGTGGAGGAATGCTGAAGGCTCAATGAAGAGTGTTCATTTGCAGTGATCAATTGGAGTAAAAAAAATATGAACAGCAAACTAGGGCGGCAGCACAGATCACCTGCCGAGTGGAAGTCTGTTAATATTTGCCCCTCTTCTTCTACTGCCAGAACCTCTTTCATTGCCTTAGCTTTCAGGCATGCTCCTTTCCCCCCGACAATATCAGTTTATGTAAAAAGATACATTTCTGCTCGTTTTTTAATATGAATTTGTATTTATTGTTCAACACTGTTGGTCAGGACCTTTACTTAATGACTACAACGATGGAGTTGGGTGAAAGCTAGTTGACTCATCAGGATACAGCTCAGAGCGCAGAGAGTGCTGAGGCTATCGATAAGAGCCTTACATCAGCCCAACATAAAAAAATAAAAACCTGCAGTCTCTCTCGCACAACACGAGGGGGGAAGGGAGGAAGCAAACCCCAGTCTGGATGATGTATGGTGTGGACCCTCGGTTGAGACTTGGGTTTTAAAAAGGGAAAGAGGCAGAAAATGAAAGGGGGGGGGAGGAGGAGTGTCATGCTTGAATTATGCTGACGGGATGGTAACGGCAGTGAACGGCCAACCTAAAGCACGGTTGCTTGGAGGGAACTTGCACAAATGAGGTTATTATCACTCGGGCCTCACAACTGCTGACAGCTGGGAACTAGTGGAGGGAAGGTTTTGTACCTTTTGTACTTAATAGCTAAATTTGGTCATGAAATAGCTTCCAATATTTATTTTAACCTAGAAAAATAGAAATGAAATGAACAACAAATAATACTTTAAGAACTTGAACTTTTCCCATAAAGTGCAGCTTTTATGATCTCTATTTCAGAAACTGAACTGAATGACGTAAACGGATTGACTTTACAAGTGGAGAAAAAGATGAAGGAAATGCAGATACTGAAGACTGAGCGTCTCAGGCTTCAGGACGGGGGGGGGGCACACTGATCTTTTCATGATGAGAGCAGTCAGCCAAAGTCAGTAACTGAGAACACTCAAACGCCTCTGCAGTGCCAGCTCAAGGCCCTTAGAGCCCATAAGCACTCTTTGAGCTACAACAGGATGGAGCTGCCATTATGGGCCACACAAACAGAGGGAAGCCTTATGAACTTTGCACAAATGCTTAGTGCTCCGGGGCTGGACAGCTCTGGAAGTCCGGGGAGATGGGTAGGTACCGGGGCGGGCTGCCAGTTCCGAAGAGCTTAGTGTTCGTGCACTCAGGCCAGACAAACCTGACATTGTCCTGGGCACTGCCCCGGGAAAGCCTCTTCCCCTTTATCCCAGCTACTCCCACTCATTCACACTTCCAGTCCGGTTGAATCACTGATTTAGACATGACTTGCAGAGGCAAAAAAAAAGGCAAACATTTATTCACACTTTAAACCAATTGTTTAAATGCAACACAGGATCACAGAGGGAAAGAGCGAGCAGATCCTGCAACTCATCAACTTGCATCGACTTGCTTATATTCTGCTGTCACTTTGATTCACAGGAACCAGATGTGTCATTTGTCACATTTCCCAGTCTGATCGTGTTCGGAGCACACACACTTGGGTGAAATCCATTCGGATATGTAATTTAAATTGAGCTAGTCCAGAGTGTGATTACAGAATATGTTCATGTATTGTATTTATGACAAACCTCTTATCTTCCTAATGCAGAATGACTAAATGTTATCAGACCGTTTCAAGATGTAGGTCCGTGATCGTATCGTGTAAGCGAAACAAGAATAATGACCTGCTGCCCCTCCCTTTTGCACAAACAATGCCAAGCCCCTTGAAAACTAATGCCGTGTAACCCTCCCACCACCACCACCACCACACTGGGAGCATTTAGAGCAGAGAAAACAAAATTGCCGATAGTTTCTCACTTCAACCCCGCACAAAAAAAAAAAAAAACCTGCAATATGTTTTGAAAGCAGGTGCCAACTCCACACTCATGAATCTTCTTTAACTTGTCAAGATTTTTATACTGAAAAGGAGAATTTAAAAAATGAGTTAAGGCAGAGCCATAAATATCCCTGAAGGACAAACAGATTGATGAGTAGACATAAATGACTGATTTACACGTCTTCCATCTTTTGGCAAATATGCTGGCTCCACACAGCGAGGGGTATTTAATTGAACTTTGGGCACACGGCCCGTTTTACACAAAAAAAAAAAAAAAAAAAGTCGTCCGTTACTCAGTCTGTCAAAAAAACGGTCAATAAGCCTCTAACCTGGCACTTGCTGATAGACGCAGTCAACCTGCTTTTGGCTGATACCATTTTCTCTGTTTTCTGAGCTCTGAATCAATATGAAAACCACTGCATATCTCTGGATGGTTTTTTTTTCTTATAAGTTACCATGGTAACAGGTGCCTCTATCTTCATACTGATCACTTAGGCATTGATGAAAAGTTGTCCTGGGTTGATGCATTGTGGAGAGCTTTTTTTCCTGAAGCATCCTTCCACCATGTTAATACATTTCTTTCACACACACAGTTTGAGAATTTCATTACAAACTCTATTTGAACTCAGCGAGAACCTGTGTGATGTTGCCAGAGCTGTGACTGGTCCTGTTTATGATCTGTGACTGCAAATGAAAAACAGACAGAATTCCAGCCCACATGTGCATTTCTCCATTATCTGTGGCACTTTAACAGCCTCTTCAATTATTTCCAGATCTGCGCTGACAGCTGATTTATTCAGCGCCGCATGCTACAGAGAAACAGATCAAACAATAGATTAACTGCACACGTTCTGTGTTTAATCTGATGTACTGAAAGTATTTAATATGGCATTGAAGTGTCGCTTAAGACAGGTCTGCAAGCTAGGGTTTAGAAGTGCCAGATCTTTCAGGACAAACAAAACAGAAGAATCAACAGCGTAAAAAGGCAGAGCTGACTGCAGGAGAGCAGAGGAGAGAGACTGTACCAGACAGTCATCCAGCACTCTCAGCCAAAAGTGCCGGTCATCAGAGCTACACAGATGGCGCGCTCAGTGATCATGCCAGTGTTCAGGGGATCTCTACTCCTGATTAGCACACCTACTGAACACAATGTGCACAACAACGTCTGTTCTGTCCCTGGCTGCAAATGACAGCGAGTATAAGCAGCACACCACTTTCACAATCAGCCACAATAGTGCGAATGCTCAGTCCCTCACTAGGTTGCACAACTCCTTCTGAAAAATAATCTCGATTTAAGAACTTTATTCATTTGTTGCGCATGTCAATAAAGGTGCTGACACATTTCGAGTTGGTTGTTATCTTTGAATATGTTGTAACGTTACAAGATTTCAAAAGTAAAAAAAAATGATGACTTAGACCACAGTCCAACTCTTAAGTTGATGTTTGTTGTTTTTTTCCAAATCAGGTTCAGGTTCAGGTTCCTTTATTTGTACCCGTAGGTACATTTGTTTGGAAAGCGGTCATGGTTTAAGCAGCAGGGTAATACCCCTTCAGATATCCTTGTTCAGCACAGTCACAAGCATGGTTATTCACTCATTAAAATAATGAAAAGAATGGACCTGAACAAAAGCAAAGCGGTTCCCTCTGCTTTTATCTTCCTCTCTGTTGACGAGTTCTGATGAAGTGTCCACTTAGACCTCAGTTTAATCATGTTTACCCCAAGAATCAATAACCTATTCCCCCCCAGGTCACTTTTCAGCAATGGAAAAGTCCTCAGCACTGCAGCCATTTAGAGTGTGTACACAGCTGACAGAGAATACAGGGACAAACATGAGCTTGAAAATGAATTCATTAAGATAAAATGCAGTGTCGCTAAGTAAAAAAAGTGTAGGCATGGTAACCGGGCTTGGCTCCGCTATGCGATACACCCTGGACACACAGCGTTCCAAATGATTGGAGGGATCAGCATACAGATTGGCACAAACACATTGTGGGCACACATACTCACACATGCAGAGACCTGCTAACACAAATGAAACTCTAGCCTGAATCAAAGCCCTTTCTCCAGAGAGGGTACTCAGTGTTAATATGACTGTGAGGTCCTGCAGGCAGGAAGCTAAATGAAAAGATAATCTCCATCAACAGCCGTGGAGCTATCAGAGAAGAGGGTTCTATCAGGACCGAGACACGAGCAACATGTTCCCCTTAATATTATTATGCCAACAAGTTTGTTTCATTATTTTCCAGAGACAACCTTTTTTTTTCTTTTCTTTTTTTTCTCGCCTACGCCTTTTTCATATCGAGCAGTAAGAAGCTAATAGCCTTTTAAGGAGTGTCCAGCAGGCCACCTCTTCACACATTCATTTGGGGGTCAGACCTTTAGGAGCACTGAGGCAGAGCAAGCCTGTCGCGCTACACAGCTAATCCTGCAGTGGAAAATGTTGGAGGGATCCGTCTCACATGAAAGCACAGCAAGAGATGAGGAGACAGACCAATATTTGAGGCAAATTAAAAATGTGTGTGTGTGTGTGTGAGAGAAGGGGTTGGGGGGGGGGGGGGGGGGGGGGGGGGGTGTTGAGGACAAGGCCTTTTCCCTCTGTGTGTTTTTACAAAGACGTGCTCGTCAATAGGTTGGCCGTGCAACTTTCAAGGTCCATCCTGTAGGCTATTCAGCAAGCGCACAAAAAGAACAATGGCGCGTCTACTTCAGTGTGTGTGTGGGCTGACAATCTGTCCAGATACGTTACTTTATCTTGTAACGTGGTTTTCCAACATTTACCTTAAAATGTGTCCTTTCAGGAACATTTCAAAGGCAACATTATGATCCATTTATTTACTAGTTGTCTTCGCATCTGACCATGGGAAGCATGCAGTGGTGGGAAACTCATCGTCCTGTTAATCTCAGAGCCTCTCTCGATAGCCAATTAGCCAATGTCAGGTGTAGTAGCCCACAGGCACGATTGTAAACTACACCAGGAAACACACTAACATGCATTTAAACACAATTCACCTCCTGGCTTCACTTCGATGGATTTGACTTGTCGGTGATAAGTTGTATTTTTTAATGCTTCATACAGTGTGCTGCAGGAACGTCGAAGAATTATCATGCCTCAGTCTAGCAATGGCTTGTAAAAGTTTAAATCAATATAAATTATTTAATGTGTCTGCAGGGGCCTGTCCAGGAAGAGGAAAAACATCATATTAGCTTAAACCTTGTGAACGGCAGGTTCAGCCAAATAAATTGCAAAGACTGTGAGAAATTTATGGATGCACCTGGCAACCTCAGGGGAAAACAGGTAGCCTCCAGTTTGTTGTTGGATTATATATATATATATTTTACCACTATATGCCCCTATGCGTGCAACAGAAGTGTAATAAACAAATTACGTTTTTTTAATAAAGGTAATGTAGGTGTGCCGAAATATCTACCCAACATCCGATCATTACAGCAGATGTGGGCTTCTGTACAAATAAAGAGCTTTAGGCTTTTTCCTGTTCCTAAGAGCTATTGCCACTTGAAAAGATTCCCTGGAACATTTTTAAACAAATGGCTGCTTCAAACTGAAACACGGGGCACACCCAGAAAGTTATCTTTTCACAACTTCAAAGGACACATGGGCATTCAAAAAAAAAAACTCCAGTGAAAGGGGCTTTTGGAGTTGGTGCTTTTGTCAGGCTAACATGAAAAGCTCTGCCTGAAGACACAATGTAGCTTTGTGTTGTCTGTGTGGGTGGAGGTCTGTATTAATCGTAGTGAAAGTCACTGAGAGGAGAACTAACTTTTATTTTGAATTCCAGTTCCACCACAGCAGCATAAGGTTGTTGGGAGAAGAAAAGATCTGGATTCAATGTCCATTAAACCCAATAGTTGTGGTAGTGTCTAATGACACTGTCAGTTGTGGTTTACAGTCAATGAAGTCCTTTTGTACCAAGGACAGCTCACAATACTCTGCATGTTATGGAAAGAATGGAAACAATAAAGCCCAATAAACGAACCAAAACAATACTTACAGATGATGTAAGTTGATAAGAGTCTAAAATCAGAAGTAAATAAAAGCCAAAAGTCATTTGGGGTTTTGACTTATTCAAATAAATCAAATCAACATATTGTTTGCACATCAGCTTTGCCAGACGTACTATGTCGCATGTCACTGATCAATAACCAACAGCACAGTGAACTCTGGAGGAGACGATTATAGCATCCCTCTGTAGGCCAATCAATACAAACTGAGTTCAGATTATGAGTCATGAATGGTGACTTTGGATGCAACTTCCATTTCTTACATATTCATTTTGCTCCTATGTATTGTCAGATCACATGAAAATGTAAGGTTTGCTCTTATATCTGACAACACATGCAGTTTGTTTTTATTAAATACAGAGCGTACAGATAGGGGGGTTGAGCTTCAGCAGGTTGAGGGGTCAAGGCTAAACATTCAAAAAAGAGTGGTTTTATTCAGTTCTCAGGAAGTAACAGGTGGAGAGAGTTTCCTATAATGTAGTTTCAAATACTGTTTCACCACCAGCACTTGGCTACTATGCTGCAGTCTAGCATCTGTGGTGGGATCAAATCTAATTTGCTTAACCATAAAATCGAACATTGAGCAGGGCAGAGTGAGAGGTGGAAATGGAGATAAAAATCATCATGTTGGACGTCTATTCTTATCTATAGACTCCAGCCTTGGAAAATGAAGGTGTGTTGTAATCATACTTTAAACACTGGTACAATATGAATTTATTTTGTGGTTTGGACCACATCCCAGCATAAAGTTGGCTGACAGTAAGCCTGGCACGCATTTGACCTCGCTTTATGTGGTAACTGAAGATTTATTACTCAGGAGTAGCTGCATAACAGACCATTCAAAGGCAAGCGAGACACAATATGAAGAGCTGTACACTCAGTATTATACAAGAAAATAACTTTTGGACCATGATATCAAAGGGTCCTCAAAGAGCATATAGCAATGACTAAGCACTGCAAAGTCCCATAAGAGTTTTGAACAGCAGCTGGGAACATAGGATGAACTGGACACTTTTGTTTATTACGTATTCTTTAATATATAAAAAAAGAAGAGATTACTTTTTTTGATATATTTTTTATTTTGAAAACTTTGATAAAAGGATCCAACTACTTGTCCCCAATACAGCTTCTATCAACTTGTAAGTTTTCACTCGACTCCCCATCCAATAGGAATGCAGGTTTTTCGTAATTTATAATTTGAGTCTCTTCAATTGCAAGTGGGCCGAGGACCATGAGTCAATGCTTGTTGGTGATGGTTAAAAACACAGAATTTTGAAAGAAATAATTAGAAAAACATTTGACTTTTGTGGTTTTTATGATTAAAGGAAGAATATGCGACTTTTTGATCCAGTAGATGTCGCCCTTGAGCACCAGCATGGTTCACACTGTATGTAAATTTAAACAAAATGACCGTGATCTAAAAACGCTTACGTGACATTCAAATCAGCAGTGAGTACAGTATGTTATTCTTCTTTTCTCTAGTCCCTCAATTAAACAACTTTTATATGCAAGGGGATGGGCCTGCCAGACGGCCGTCCCATCCATGGAAACACGATCTAGATACGGCTCGGAAAGCATCACAGACAGCGGGACTCGGGTGTCACTCTCATTGTAGACAGTCATGACTCACAGAGTTATTTTCAGAGGATATACTTGATTTCTGCGACATTTAAGTGTGAAAAATCACATATTCTTCCTTTAAAGTCCCCATGAAAAATAAGTTTTACCAGTTTTAATCCAGCGTCCCTGTGTTAAATGTTAACCCAGGCATTATCTTGCATATATTAATCTATTTTTGCATCAAAATAACTGTATTTTTATTCACTGTAAAACATTTCAAATGTCTCCTCCTGCACTCAGGGCCGTTTACTAATTGTGGTCCAATTAAAATGGTTTGTGTAAGATACCAATTCAATCAAATTCAACCCAAAGAATGTCCCGCCTTCTATCTTGTGATTGGTTCTATCCCGTTTCAGTAGAATAAAGGTCGCGACACAGCAGTTAGATACTCAAAAAGTTCCGTTTCCTGGGGACTTTAAGGTTGAGGTTAAAGTTTAAATAGTCAAATAATGCATCAGTGGGCTGGGAAACCCCTGCCATTCACTCTTTAAAAAGTAGCATTGTTGACAGCTTGACAAGCTGCAAAGTCCATATACAAAACGTTTATCATGTACTCTATCAAAACATCAATAACGTTTTTTTGGGGTGTTGCTGTCTATCTCCTCCTCTGAGTAGTTCAATAATCCAACAGATGTACGCTTCGGACTAAAAGGGACTTGTTTACAATGGATCTGAGGGATGAGTGAAAACTTGGACGTACTTGTCTGATCAATCAAACCAGTCAATAGAAAATTGAATGTGTTCCACAGGTTTCCCAGAATGTCACTCAAGAAATACTTTTGGAGCAGTTGACATGTTATCAATGGAGGCTGGAGATGACTGCCTTTCCCCACCAATACAGATAACGAATAATTACTTTCCCAATCAATCACTTAACCCTGCCTGAACTTAATTTATTATTTTACACAGGCCCTTGTGTTACTGTCATTTACATATCGGACCACATAGTCAATGGCATTCAATATTACTCACAAGAATGGCTAACACTTCCAGGGAACTTTTTTTGGGATCTATGAATACGCCGATGTGTGGGCTGATTTTGGAACAAAACCACAGAATGGGGATCTTTTTATAGATGTTTTAAATGTCATGTTCCATGCTTGGTTCTAAACAAAAGTTTGAGTGACTCCAGTGAATGGAAAACAACCTCAACGCTCAGCGTGACATAACATGCTGGTGTACATCTTCCAAAAGGGGGGAAAAACAGATTCAGGGGGCCCTGTTTCTCAGAATACCAGCTGTCTTGTTGTCATATTTGTCATGTTCTGTAATGTTGTTGGCTTCTTTATGAAGACTCCAGCCACAGCCAGCGTTAGGGAGGACTATGCCATGTCGTGACATGGGAACCCTTAAAAACGTGTTAAGAGCCGGAGGCATTAGCATTTTGGACGCTACTGAATAGGGCCATTTGTTCCTCTTCCTGTGCCTCACTGAAAGACTCTATTAAGGGGAGGTTTAGGAATTAGTCTGTTTAGGATATTGAAGTTGGACAGCATATAGAGATCATTTGACAATAGATGTTTGTAGAAAACATTTGAATTTTATCTAGGTTCTCTGCACACATTTATTTCATACAGACATGCAAATAAAATCCAACTTACAAATTGAATCAAATGTGATATAGCTACAAATAGTATTCTTTTCACCATTTTCCCCAGTTGTTGTTGTTGACAGTCCAAAAGTAAGGCAATGTGTTGCATGTGTAAAACTTGTTTGCCCTGAAACTGTTGTGTGACACATATAACAAATCAATAGGAACTGAGTGTGCTTTATTGATGACCTTTTCTAGCTGTGACATAGGACTAAATATTGACCACATGGGCAAAAGAAAATGTATGTGCTGTACAAACAGAGCTCAGATTTTACAGCCGGCACACCTGTGTTTCTCACTTTAAAAAAAAAAACACATGCAAACGAAGTATGAAGTCATAAAGACAGAAGTGCAAATTGGATTTCACTTTGTTGATTCTTTCAGTAAGCTGGTGATGAACTGCGCAAAAATAGTCTTTGCTGTTGGCTTCATTAACAAAATCTCTGACTGATCTCTGAGTCTACCTCATGCTGTGTCCACAGCAGGATCTGTGGTCAGTCTGAGTCAACGTGCTTCACTGTCTGACATCCCAGCTTTCATCTCAAAGCCTTTAACAGTTTTCTGTTAAATTTAGAACGACTACTTCATCCATAATGCATATTCCCCTGCCTAACGATCAACAATGACTAGTACACTGCATCTTAGCAACAAGCGTTCTACTCTTCAGTTTGATTCACTGTCACCGTTTGTCTGCTGTGCCAAAACGCTACACTGCTAATACGAAATGAAAAACAAAACGGATAATGAAGTTCACTTGATACAGCGTAAATCTCTAACAAGAAACTGAACAATCTTGACAGTATACTTCATTTAGTTTTGAAGTTGTGATTCCCAATAAAGTGCTTTAAGTCTTAATATGTCAATGTTAAATAACCTGTTATTGGTCGTCAGAATGGTATTATGGTTTAAACTTAAATCTGTTTATTTCATCAATGCTTGATTTTCAATATGGAATTGTGGGTTTTGTTGTATTGCAAATAATTTGAATTTCACAAAAATAGAGCAGTAATAAAGCAGCAGACCCACCAAACATTTACAATGAGGCCTTACATTTAAAGGGGTGTTTTAGCCAATCTGCAGGGACTGACACTACTAATAATTGCGTACATGTTGGAATAAAATCTAATGTAATTCATTTAAATGTTTCACAGATAATCAGCAACTTCAGTTTAGTAAAAGTAGCTTCTTTAGCGGCTTGTGAAAAATAATCAAGTTGGTGTGAAATTCAGTTATTTTCATAACTGTTCAAATGAGATTTCAGACAAATTGGAGGATACCATTGTTGAAGATACCGATGTTAAAAGTCTTACAACCAAAATGTAAAAAATTAGTTGCAAGTCTACAGAAACACATTTTAAAAAGCTTGTTCTGTTACTAATAGTGTTTTTTTTGCTGCTCTAGCTTTATTTTTGTAAATTTCATCATGCAATCACAGCTCTCTCCTTCTCTTAGAGAACATCCTTTCCAATCCCATACACTTAGTTCTGTAAATTGCGTACTTTAGCCATTAATATCTGTAATGGCCTCTCTTGCTCTCCATCACAGTCTTCTGTTCTGTCCTGCAAGGTGACCCCGAAATCGATCTGGTCCTCTAATGACAGGTCTAATTGTAATGAATGTTGTTTATTGCAACAACAGAAGCAAGGTTTGGTTGAAAAGAAAACTTGGCTCAGCTCCCGTAGCCAGTGTGGGTCAGCCATACGTAGCTCATGCTACCTGTATCGAGGCAGCTCCCATGTGCAACCAAAATGGTTTCTCCCAGGAACCCTGACTGGGTATAACAGCCGCTGCTTCGTATGGAGGATTGATCTCCTGCAATGAGTATTGATCAGGTTAGACAGAGCTCAGCTATTGGGCTAATCATCATCAATGACCCCCCCCCCCCCTCGATCTTCCAGAACCACATCGGAGTAAGAAGTTAAATCATAAATCATGCACCATCAGGGTTAAAATCCTGATGAATCCTTCCCAGCCAAAGAGAAAATAAAGTATTATCTAAGGAAAGAACAAATCTTCTGCCATGACATTAATTGATCAGCCAGTTCAGTGGCAAGGATAATAGGGAACCACATAATTTTAATTCTATCGATGACAAACGGTGGACTTTATTGCGAGCACTGAGATTTACAACGGGAAATTTCTCTGAAAGCTTATTGATTTATATTTGTACTGTACCTTTGGAGGAGGGGATACTGCACCAACCACCAGGAACTGGGCAACCACAATGACTGCTGGCTCTTCAGTGAAGAGTTCATTTGGCTGGCTAAAAATCTATACTGCCTCTACAAGGGGGGATACTATATCCGCCTTTGCATGTAATTGGAAAGAGATGGCCATGTAAAGCTTTTACCATGACTGAAGAAACAGCTTGATGAATGTGCCTTGTCATGGCCCAGTATTGATTTTATAACACTGCATTCAACACTTTCTTGCCAAATAGCAGTGATTTATAATTTTACCTTTTGAAGTTGGAGTATTTTTGGTTCAAATATGTTCATATAGGCATTTGAAATCTTGAATTGCAAAAGTGTTACAGGGACAGCACACCAAAATCACATCAATTTAACCACACCCATCCCCCAGTTTTAGACTGCCATTGCTGTGCGTCTCCCCTCCCCACTCCTGCTTCCCTACATTGAAATGAGAACACAACGGCGTCTTTCCCAGCCTCTAAATGAAGACAAACAAAGACAAACTCTCCAATTAGCCACCTTCTGTGATTTAAGGCTTGTTGAAAGAGGATGGAATAACTAATGCTTCGGTGATGGAGCTTCGGCGCAAACGTTTTGTAAGGCCCACATCCTTCAGGAACAAGACCACAAATTCATCTCTCTTAAATGAATTCACACTCTCAGGTCTCAGATGAGCTCTCTGAATGTGCCGAGGCAGCAGAACAGGGACAGCCATTAGTGTCTACAGCCGTGCTGCCTTAATGATGATGGCTGTGGACTTGCTGTGGTCTGCATTCTGGGACACAGAGCTCCTGGCTCTGGTCAGACAAGGAGGGATTTCCCAACCCGCTCTAATGTAGATAGTAGCCTGGCTACAGTCACAACACAAGGACCAAATGGCTGTGAACAACATCCCTTTTATGTAACTGAAGTACATACAGCATTGATCAAAGTGGGTTTTTTTCCCCAGTTTCCCCTTCTTTCATGCTTTACACAGCCTTTTAAGTCTTAAGTCTTTTATGTCTTATTATACAAGGAAAACAAGATAAGCCATGAATAAGGGCTGCATGATTAACCATAAAAAAAAAATCACGATCTCGATTCATACCTAGATGCGATCTCATTTTTAAATGATGGCGATTAACTTGTTTATATTTCCCTACGCTTTTAGAACAAGCTCTATGCTTTCATGAGGTGTTTACTGTTTTGCTCAACGACAATCCCAAGTGTTATATCAGTCACACGCAGCATAAAGCTAAACACACATTTAATCCAACGATCAGGCCGTAAACTAGCCTAGGATTGCACCGCGCCGTCTCTCATTTCTCTTCCTCGTTTGCGCGCTCCGCTGTCAGTCACTTATTACCGTAGCAACCAAAAACGTGTAGGCAGGGAGGAGATTGACGCTCTGAAAATGAAGCCGCATTTTTTTTTTCCCGCTTAAAAGTTGACTGAACGGGAGCGGCGTGAGAGAATCGTGATCTCAATGCTACGGGAAGAAAAAAAAATCATCGTGATTCACATTTTAGCGAGAATCGTGCAGCGCCCTAACCATGAGTCAGCGAAATCAAAAATAGCAGACTCCAGTAGGCGGCCGCAGCCTTCGCGTTGTTGCCGTCCACCGGGGGCAGTGCCGGAGAAGCAAAGCTGTATGCCTGCGTGCATTTAATAGACAGTTGGACAAACCTCTTGAACACAGCATCAGGAGGCTGAAATCACACACATATCGAATCAGCCACTGTGTGTGTGTGTGTGTGTGTGTGAGTGTGTGTGTGTGTGTGAGTGTGTGTGTGTGTGTGTCTACGTGGGTCTGTGTGTTTGTTAGGGGGGTAGAAAGTGCATCGTTTCCATACATTTTTTTACCACTTCTTGAGCAAAAAAAAAAAAAAAAAAAAAAAAACCTCCCCTGGTTCCTTTCAGTGCAAGTTTTGGGCATTTTAGACTGAGCATCAAAATGGAATCCCCCCCCCCCCCCCCACCTAGTGCTTATGGCTGTCTGACCAGTATTGGCCCCATTTCACAATTCACAGGGCTGAGACAGTCTAACGTGACTCTACTAGTAATGCTTACGCTCCTAGCAACAGTATGCTCCTCCAGCTACATGCAATATGAATCACCTCACAGTCTCTACAGTGGAAGAATTTCAATAATTCCTGCAATCACAGGTGGGCCACCACTTGTGCTACGAACATGCTGCTCCAACACGAGGCAGTATACAGAATATATTATTATTTGAACTCACCTCATAGAAACCCAGGGATACAATGGAGATTAAGCAAAATGCAGAGAGCTTATACTGTGTGAGTGACAAGAATTGAATAATTTGTCAAAAGGGTGGTGAAAATAATTACCACAAACATTTTTATCACTGACGCAATGTGTGTGTATAAAACGCTATGAGGTGCCTACAGCAGGTAACATCTCCCTAATGCGTTGGTTCAAAACACCCCTGCAGCGATTGTTTGAAAATCCTTTCTTCACTTTGTGCCTCTGTGGAAGCAAGACACACTCCCACAAAAGCTTGACAGAACCCATTGTTTTTTGTTGTGTTCAAATAGATCTTTACAGTATGTCGGCGTTTCAAAAGAGGAGGAAGGGTGCTACCAACTTCTTGAATAAGTTAGCTTCAAAGAAAGGAGGAGCAGCTTTTCAGAGTGTTGTTCTAACTTGAGAGAAAAAATGTCCACCGCTGCAAAAATCTACAGGAGGGTTCTTTAAAAAGCCACCACAGTACGTGTGTTGTCACTGGAAGCAACACAATCTGCTCTATTGTGTCTGCTAAAGGACTGGCCTTCTTAAGGAAGGCACAATGCACAGGGTTAATGGCACTGCTTCGGCACACTTTCGACCCCGGCTGGAATCCCACCACACTGCAGGTGGTAAAGAAAAAGAGGGGCTCACGTATTAAAGAGGCCTCTGTGTGTTAGTAATGACATTCGACACGGAACAAGAGAGGAAGACCTGCCCGTAACCTTCAAACTCACCCACACCTCCTCCACTGGCGAACCACGGGAGGAAGTGAAGCCATCTGTAACACAGGTCTGGCTACAAACAAGGAACCAGGGAACGCTCCCAGCAGAGGGATACGATCCAAATGTCTCAACAGCAGGTGAGTTACACCACACAGCACGGCCAAGGGGCCTATGCAGCACCAGTTAAAAAAGAAGACACACCCGGGGGGAATAAGACTTGTGGACAGCGTTTCCTAAGGGGATCTTGGCCAATGTTTTGCCCACTTTGCACTCTGAAAAAGCATAATAACCCCTGCATGACACGGACGCAAACTGTGGCTCAGCTGGGGGAAGGATGCCGTTAGAAAGGGATTACTGAGGTGTAAAATGGTTTTAAAAACAGGAGGCATTCGTTTGTTGTGCATCGCGGAGGGAAAAGCTCATGTGAATCCATCAGCTGTCAGGAAGCTGACACACCTCAGGGCTAATGGTGTCAATTAAACGTGCTGTCTGGGGTGATCTTGGCGAGCATCCTGTGTCAAACTGTCATCCCATGCGCACCGTGGTTCCATAAATTATCATGACCCCTGCAGAGCTGGCAGTCTCTTGTTTCCGACTATATTTGTAGGATGGATAAATTACAGAAGTGACATCACGTGACATTAAAGGGATAGTTGGGTATTTTTGAAGTCGGGTTGTACGAGACATTTGTCTATAGTAAGTGTATTATCCACAGGAGATGCCGGTCAGCTCGTCCCTTTAATGAAGAAACCTGAGGTAGTGTTGGCAGTACACCACTGCAGACAGGGCCATTTGTACCATGTATTTTAGCCCATTTTAAGAAAAACTGACCTAAAAAAATCATTGACGATATAAGTGTACACTATAGTTAGAAATATCTGAGTGCATGATTTTACCATCAGCAAGCCACTTTTTTAAATACTACTTCGGTGAACCACATACATGTTTCTCAGCCTGCAACGTGCTAGGTATATATTGTTCTAGTCAACATACATTTTGATAGCTTTATTTTGAATTTTGATATTACCGATCCCATATTGAGACAATATAAACATGACAGTCCATAAGACATTGGTGATCAGTACAGCAGGGAAAGTATTGTTTTTACCAAATCCCACTCGTAGCGCCCTGATTTCTTGGACATGGGCTCAAAATGTATAATCCTGCACCATCAGGTAACTTAGGATCACTACTGTCCTCCAGTTTTCATAGCAGTTTCCCTCTCTCTCTCTCTCTCTCTCTCTCTCTCTTTCAGACCTGTTGAGATCCATCTGCAGAAGTTTTTCCTCCTAAGGGCTCCCGTCCATAAAGGTAACCATTTGTATACAGGGAAAAACTACAAGGAAAATGGAGGCCCATTTTAGCATGGAAGGACATATAAGAATGTGTTAGAAAATGTGTCAGCCTGCATTACAAGCCAGTCTACATCAAGTGTCATAAGGGCCCCATACTGTGTGGCAGCAGAGCCCTGTTTGTTTTAAAAATAATCAAAGTCTTTAAAAACTGAGCGCCTTTCTGAATTCTCTGAGTCCCATTCTCTCTTCAATTTGAAGATATTTTTTTATCCTACTTTTGATTCATGAGAAAAGCCATCACGCATGAGGAACCAGTATAAAATCCCCAGTTTTGAGAGAGTTTTGTGAGACACAAGTGCTCTTTGGCTGGTGTGTTGCTACTGCACACGGTGAAACAAGACTATTTCACCGAGTAATAACCCTGCTTCTGTTATCATTCTTTCGGAAAATGCAAAATAATTATAAAGCTGTCGACAAAATTCTGTCACTCTCGCAACAGTTGCGTGAAGTCAATCTAAATGCAAATGTCAAAGTTAAAGAAAACAAACTACCTACTATACAGTACGTTATCTCTTGCAGTTGTGCTGCTAAAGTTTAAGACCACCCGGCTGTCTTCTTTGCCAGAGAGATGACACATTGCCTCTGGCTTGTGACACACTCAATAAAACCGGAAGGGTCAGCAGAAAGCCACAAGGAAGTCAGCATCCATCCAGACAGAAAAAAGCCTGTGTTATATGTCACATCAAAACAGATTGGAGTATTTCCAAACTAAAGCCCAGGATATCAAAGTAGGATTTCTCTCGGATCACCTCTATTGATCTGTTTTTGTTTCTCTAAGCCATTGCTTTGTGCCTTTAAGCAGTTTCCAACTGGCAAAGACTCTCACACTGAAATGTTGCAGGCTTTGTTCATACGCAGACTTTAGAAACTGAGCTAAAGATTCTGGCTCAGAACAATGTGGAGCCTGTTGTAACCTAACCAGTGCCTGAACTCTTGCAGCATGTAGTGAGTCCAAAACCACAGTCGATACAGATTCTAAGACTCAAGGGGTCTGCAGTAAAGATGCAATTTAATATTCTCTGATGAAAGAAAAAAAAGATCTAATATTCTTGTGGTTTTGATATTTTACAAGCATAAAATAATAATAAAAGTGTAAGAATTGTAATTCAAGTGTATCCGTATAAAAGAGGATTCTACATTGATTACATGGAGAAATCTTTTTTTTTTTAAAAGCCAACATAAGTTATAAGTGAGCTGCAGATATAAAAGCATTTTTCATCTTATTTTCAACAGGAAAAATCTGAGACAAATATCAGCTGCTGTCCCCCAACAGATCTGCATTTTCCCCAACATACCAAATTACCATTTGTCTGTTTATCACACGTTGCCTCTGCCACAGAACAATGTGACCGTTGTTTCCCTACATCACTCCATTTCAGAGATTCTTCTTTACGGTGTAGAATTTTTACGACTACTGTAAATTCATTCTTTTTTTTTACTGGTTCTTCAGAGGCATGTAGTTCACAGAGGATGACAGTGCTATCTTATTTGGCAATCAGAGTCATTAGAAAGACCTTGAACTTTCATTTCTGTAAAAGAAAAAAAAACAGCATCGAAAGCTGCATTTCAAGAAATGCCTCGAAATATTTACAGGAAGAACTTTTGGTAAGTTTAGTGATTGAACTAAATCATTTATTATTGTGAACTATTTCAATGTCAATGCAAATGCAAAATACTGGTTTAAATGAACCAAGATAGACATATAACTTGTTAAAGACAAAACATCGTCATCTACCTACTTGGTTTTAGACTGAAACAGTAATTCCCAGGTTCTTAGTACAAGGTTTTCCTGCAAGTATTAAAAGGAAAATAATTCCAGTTATATTGGTTACTGACATGTTTGGCATTTAATATTGAGCACTGCAAAGCAATAATTAGCCTGACATTAAGAGTTGTGCTCAGGAAATCTATCCTTCAAATGGTTAGGTAAAACAGATAAACAGTAGTTGCCTCTACCACAGGCCTCTTGTGTGAATGAGTCTGAAATGCACCAAGTGGAATTTTGCACCAAGCTATATCCATCTAGCCTCAACATCATAATAGCTCTACCAAACGAGAATGAAACCTTGATACTGGTCTTGTCTTGGTTCTCCCAACTCTCATTAGAACTGTAAACTGCAGAAAATGCTATAAGGTGAGACTCTTTGCGCTCAAATATGCGGCCATAAAGTCAAGTAACACAAAACTCTTTGGTTTTCACCCCCAAAAAAACGTGAGCTATAAAAAATTATGAGGTCAAGAAGGTCGGCAGTTCCGAGCTGGTTTGCGGGTCACACTTGTAAAAAGAGCAGACCTCCCCCGAGCTGATGGATTAATTTGGACTTTTACCAGCTTGGCAAGATCCTTTTACCGCAACATTTGGCCTCTCTGGAGGGGGGAGGGGCTTTTTACAGGTGACCCTAAGGACAATACAAAAACTGTTTTTTTTTCACATGATAAAATAAAAAAATACATAAAACAGCCAAATGCTTAATTACCTCATGCAGAAGAGGACTAAGGCTGCAGTGGGAATGGAAATCTTTAAATTCTTGTTTTCCCACGAGGACCAAATAATGGGGTCGTTTGTTGTCGGCATACTTCCCAGCTATGATCAAACCTAAATGACAATTTGGGACCAATCAATGCAGTCAGAAAAAAAAAAAGGGTTGTACTTGCTCATGTGTTAGCCCACTTAGCAAATTGACCACTTAGCAGCACATCCTCTTTGTTTCTGGATTCTAATCATGCTTGATCTGCTCTCTAATCTTCCATTTGGAGGATAGTGCAGCGCTTGACTCAGGGCTCGCTGGGCCAGTAAACAGGCTCTTTACTATGCAAAGCAGAGACTGGGGCTAGCATGTTTACACCGAATCAACATACGTGGAGCTACACTGGATTGGGGCTCCCAGTAGTCCAGTTACAGGACCCGGCAGAGTCCAACACTGTGTAATTAGTTCCCAGGGGGGAAGCCTCTGGACAAAGAATACAGCTGCCCTCACTGTCTCCTGTCACAGCGACACATATTATTCACCGACAGAGAGACGGAATGCAACACTTAAGGGACACATTGTCCCACTCCAATGATCAAGAACAGGTTTGTACAGCATAACATCACGTTTTTGAATCAGGTATATTTTTTTTCAAAACATGCAAAGGCAATTTGTGGTTTGTATGGAATTGTTAAATCATGTGTCATTGATTTTCAAAGGTTTTTACTATTCAAACCATATTTTTATTGACAAAATAACAACTCTGCCAAGGAAACAGTCACTGTAATCATTGTTTTATAACTGCATTGAAGCACAACTTATTGCTATTCACTAAATTTAAATACTTTGTATTTCACTCCTCCACACTATAACACGCTCTTAAATGCAGGGGTCAAGTCGCCCGGATATTTTCTGAATTTCTGAACCAAGATGGATAAATCTGAAGGCTGTCCATCTGTGTGACTGATTAGAATACTATGGACTATCAAGCGAATACCATTTAGTAATCCTCACTCGCAGCTTCTCCTGCAAGTCTGGCACTTGTGAGCTCGCTGAGGCAGGGGTCTTGAGCAAAATTCTCAAGACCCCTGCCTTCTGAAACGATGTGCGAGAAAGTCCAGCAAACACGCCGATGACTAAATGTTCAATTATTTTTAATTAAAACATTCTCGACATTCTCGACCTGAAAACACAGAATAAAGCCACTGCCGTTAGTGTACTGTGACACTGATGGAACTGAAGCGATGTGAACCATTATTAATTTCATTACTGCTTTTTCTGCTAAGACTTGCATTGCTTTGAGTGGCAAAATAAGCAACAATTAAACTACGTTTCAATTATGTAGCAGTCTGCAGACTTAAAAAAAAAAAAAGTCTAAGATCGAAGAGGTTGCTTGTGATGAGGCAGAGCAAAAGAGAGGTTATGACATGACTGATGATAAAATAACAGGCAGTGAGACAGACTGGGTCTGATCTTCTGTGTGGTGCGCTGACGAGGCTAAGGGAAGTCTATACGCACCATTTGGCAGTTACCCTAGCCTGCAGAAATGCTGTATCCGCAGCTAAATTAAAAATTACCGTGAAAGCTACCATGGCTTTTGTCCTGAAGGCCAAAATTGTTGATGTATTGTCAGCATACAGTAATGTAGCTGCTGCCACAGGCTGAAAGATTACACTCCTATAAGAACAGTCTTCCTGGCCCTTGGCGTTACATGTTGAGTGGGTTAGGGTTCGCACTGCAACGGAGAGGACCCTGAAACCATTTTAAATCCCTTATCACACAAAGAAAAAGAATAATGTGGTAAATGTGAATCACAATGCCAAGAACAGGCCAGTGCCCAATGAGTGATACAAGACAGCTTCAGAAATAGACCAGTCACAAAATTACCTCTGCAATTCATACTAAACCATCATCAGGTTGGTAAAACGTGACTTCATGAACACATAACTGCACATTCAAACAACGAATAAGCAATTCAAGACATTTTAAATATTTTAAATTGCCATTGGGTTCAATGACTGATGGGATTTGCTTGCCTTAAAAATGAAAGCTTTCGGAGGTAATTTGAGAACAATTCCATATATGCCAACCATGTTTTGCTACACACTTCCCCTTTTGAGACCACATAGCAACAAACGTGGGTCCTATAGTTCTCCTGTTTTTAATAATCAACCTACAGGGCTTTTTACTTTTCAAAACTGTTGAATAATACATAACTTTTATTGTTTATGGTATCAAGAAAGTATGAGCAAATGTTACAACCCTAGTGTCTATTTCAAAACATTTCATGGCTCCACCTCACCAAATAGAGAAAATCCAAGCCCTGACTATTAATAAATAAGCGTCCGGGTTTCTGCTATCTTTACAAAAGGAGTGATTTGGGATGTAGCATACTGAGGTTGTACTATTTCATCGAATAAACTGAGAAATATTACAAACATCAAAGCAACACATGAGGGGGTCCCTTCTGTCCCAGTTTGTCCTCTATGTCCCCTGCATGTCACATTGTGTCCTCCCCTCATCCTCTATGCCCTTCACCTTCATGTCCCAGGGGTCCCCTTGTGACGTTATCCATGCAGCCTCACACAATACCCTTCATGGGACACAAAGCCAATGATACCACCGTTCCTCTGCTCCATTCTCTACATTTGTCACTTTTATTTCGATGTTCTTTGTTCGTCTCACCTCTGTATGCATGACTTATCCCAAATTGAGACCCAATTGAAATGGAAATCAGCACTGAATCCCAGTGACTTCAGGGCAATAACTTCTTACTCTTTGAGGCATAACTGTCACTTTTGTGGTTCCTCTGAGAATCTTTTTCTTGTGTTTTCTCAGTTTTTTTTTTTTTTCCAACACAAACATTGGATTTAAGAAGATATGAACCCTGTGATTCAACAGTGGCGTTATAAATCTGAGGGGAAATGCAAGAATCAGGGCAGAACAATCGGAAAATGGGTTTGAAGCTGGCAGCAATTCACTGTGGTATTACAATTCTTATCATAAAATATCCTCTTAGGGTCTTCTTTTTATTGTTAATGCTTTCATGTTCTAAATTGACCGATTTAACCCGGCCCCAGTAAAATTGATTTATTTAAGATAAAAAATACTATTCTGAAGCCATAAGAGGCAGAATACCGACACACACCACTGACTTTACACTGAATCTGACAGCGAATGGAAAGTTTCTATGAAAGACACATTCATGAAAAGGCTGGAGGGAAGGAAAATAGCACAACAAGTGGAAGATGTGCGTAAATGATGTTGCTTTTCCGAAATAATAATATGTAAACACCAGCAACTACAACAGACGTAAAGACGGCTTTAGCTGGAAGAAAATCTGAGGAAACATATTCCAGTGTTGGGAAACAGCCTTTGTGCATCAGGGAATGGATAATGAAAAGCCAAAATATAAATTCAGGCATTTGCATAGCACAGTTTTTTTTTTTTACAACTGACCTGTCGTGCACCCTGCTAGGAAACGAAGCACTGAACACTCAAGATAACAGCGACCCTTACTGCAGGTTTGACCTTCAGTTTTTTTAATTTTACTGATTAATTGTCTGTGCGGCGCAGAAAGTCATCGATCATGTTCGCCCAGAGGCCAAAATGATGCAGTAGCCTGTTAAATAAGAAATAATAAAACACTGGTTCTTATGATAAGCACCTCTTAAATTATCTTTATATGTCCGTCCCCCATCAGAGGCTGCGAGAGTGAATCATTTTCAACACTCCTCAATCTGCACTCTGAACTCGTCACAGGTATCAAAACATCTCTGGTACAAAAAAGAAATATGCAGGCGAGGAGATGAATTTTTCATGTAGCCAAACATTTCCAGAAAAATACATGCCTTTCCGTGTGTCATCAGTGTCAAACATGAAAGAGGAGGGTTTCAGGTATGGCAGGGCTGCAGCACTCTCGACTCTGCCCGCAGCACAACGAGCATGAGTCGTCACTGTAATTGCTTGTAGCGCTCTGGTGCCTGAGCTGAACCTCGATTAGGGCCTTGGATTTGTACTAGGCTCCACACCTTTGCGTCATGTCTGCCAGTCTCTCAAGGATATACCATCAAACAACTCAAGCCCAATCCTGGTGTTTGGACACTGCTTCATTATCAGCGTACATACAGCTTAGCTGAACGAGTTTTAGAGCTCAGCTTTTCCCATCGCCAGCAGCAAGCGAAATACAAAACAAAAAAACCAAGCAAGACACAGAAAATCACTCAAGTCATTGGAAGACGTTGTTTGTGATTTCTATCCTAATAGCCATCTGTTACTCCAGATGATCCGAAAAACTGAACAGATTAGAAATACATCTGCACAGACTGTGCACAGCTAAGACCTAGATTTCCATTTTAGAGTAGTTTTAATAAAGAAATTAGCAGAAATAATGCATCATATGTTAATCATCATATGCCTCAGGCACACTGTTGCTGATACGCCGTTTAGTGGCATCACCAAATGTTGATGATCACGAAAGTCAAGAGTGATCAGGACGCAGTTTCTGATTCTTACACAGAGTCACAACACCTCAAAGACCCCATGGCCCTCTGGGAAATTGGTGGATTTATTTTGAATGAACCTGAAAAACATGCTTGATCCCCCCCCCCCCCCCCCCCCCTTTGTGGCCTCTATGCTTATGTTGCGTACTGTATGTGCAGTTTGCAATCAACACTAAACTTGTATTAAAGAAGCAACCGTACTTTTATTCAGGCGGAGAAAATAAACAAACTTCATCGTTTTCCGTCTCTATTTTACTTCCTGCTTTAATTGCCAGTAAAGCTGTGATCTGAAACCCTTCCACTACGACGATTTAAAAACAAAATGGAGTCTACTTTGACTGGAGCTGATAAAAAAATAAAAAAAAGATCTATATTCAGATTTTGACCCCCACGGCTAAGACGTGAGTAAGACCACCACAGTCGTGGATTAGAGGAATTAAACAGGAATAATTAAATATTATTTTTCGGAGTGTTTCATGACTATTTGGTGCAGAAGCACAAACAAACACGCCTACACCTTAGAACTGCAGGAAGGCATACAACTGAAGTACACTTTTCCATTATAAGAATACGATCTGTGTGAGCTCAGCTCTGACCTCAGTCAAATGGACACACCGGCAGCTCTTTAAATCAACAACAAAGAGAGAGAGAGAGAGCTGAAGATACAGACGAGTACAGCAATGAAACCTTGTTGCTTCCTTTTTTTACGTCCTAACCCTCACACCCTGTGCACTGTTGTCTGAGTGCTCCAAACTAACAGTATACAGATGATGTCCTGACATATCCTGAGCACAGTGAAAAGAAACAGTTAATTCATGTAAAATTCATTGTTGTCCTTAGTTGCATCTTTACAAATGTGTTAAAATTGACTTATCTGTATCAACGCTGTGTGCAGGTATCACGGGACAACGTTGCTAGTGTGAGTGCGCCCCTTAAAGCTGAATGTTCTCTCTTACTGTAGTTGTTGGCTAAAGGCGATATCTGCAGTAAACACTTAATGTCACTTCATTTCTGGCTCTAAACCGGAGACGCGTGTCATTGGTCCTGCTCAACATTGACACCAGTTTGAGCCAGGAATAGAGAGTGTGTGTGTGTGTACATGACTGGTTGATCTGTATTTGACTGTTGCCATCATCTGCCCAGGGACAACAGGTGGAAATGGCTAGTTAGCTAAATCTGGTACAAAGCATCTTTTCTCTTCTCACTGATTCCAATGAACTAAACAAGCGGCCCGTGCTTTTGTAATTTAAAGCTGAGGTGTAGATTAAGAAGTACAAAAAAAATAAAAGCTCCTTTCTTTAATGTTAGCTCTTTGAGTATTTAGAAAAGCGCTATATAAATCTAATGTATTACTAAGCTGAAAAAAGACTGCCAGCTTTCAAATGCCAAGTCCTTTCTTATATTACACAACTATAGTCCTAAAGCAGGATTCCAATATTTCACCGGGTCTTAAGGTGAACAGTGTTGACCTCTTGGTTGATCTTAAAAAGGTAGCCAATCAGTTGAATACAACTTTTTAGTACAAAGAGAGTTATTCTTAATTATGACACAGCGGTGTGGAATTCACCCTTCTGGTTGGTCTATCACAGCATTTTAAGGGTTAATGTGGATTATAACAGCTGAGTATTCTGACTTTAAGGGTCTCTCTCTTAGGTTTTTCCACTCTCACTTTCAAATTAGGGGTCAAAGGTGAAATGCTGTTTGGACTTAAAGCGCAGTGAGGTCCGTTATTAATTTGTTTTATTGGGCCTTGAACTGTTTCGACTGATCAGCCACTGATGCTGCAACTCATCTGTGTGGACATACCAGAAGACATTTGGTGGCAACTCAGTATGCCAGCCACTAACAAATGACGAATGAGTCCATCGGCAGCTACAAAAGACGTTCTGTTTGCCGCATTTTGTAATCTAAATGATTAAAAGGATGAAAAAGGTCCATGAAATGCGTCAGGTCAGAGCTGCATATTAAGTGGTGAGAGGACCGGCTGCTGACACGGAGCGGCTGGGAGATGGTCGACACTTTGCTTGTCCAATTACTGGCTCTCGCTCAAATTGTTTGGTGAGAAGCATTCGACCTACTTCTGGACACAAAGCACCACTGCCCTGAATACAGAGAGGCTGGGGACCACGTGTGATGACAAGTGCCATTAAAGGCTCTTGTCTTTGGCCTAGAAATTAAATGCAGGCAACGACATGATTCCTGATCATTCTGGCTGTGGACATATGTGCTCATATGGTCTGACCTGATGGGATTCGCAAGAGACAACATGAACAGGCTCTGCTCGACTTGAAGAGCAGCTCGAGATGATTTCAATCACTAATAGCGGTCTGACCTTCAGAAGGTCTTTGTGATTGACATTTAACAGAAGCTGCTTTATCAAAGGGAGGACCAGCACTTCTAGTCCATCCTGTGGCGTGGTTAAGAGTCGTGGAGTGTATTTAGCAACACCCTTCATTTTTGGGAAAATGTACCTTTTACTATTTCAGACAATACATGCCAATTTTGTCATGAGCAATACAAGAGAGGCGTCACAATTAACATAAATATCAAATTACAATAAACTATGAACCAATTCTCTGTTTCCTGGGATTCCCTCAGAGGCATAATCTGCAACAAGAACACTGAGGAAGCCAGCATTTGAATTCTGCAGCACACAATGTGTGATCAATTTGCATAGCTTGTAAATATTCATATTGAGGGAATCTCTGTGCTTACATGATAAATATCACTTCTAAAGCTGCGACGTGTCAGGCACACAAAAATCTTCCTTACACGTCGCCAACAAGGCAACAATGACAACACCAACTTTTTAAACGTTGACGTCATTTTACTGTGATTTTAACATCACAGATTGATGCTTTAAAAGTCATTCTTGCCACCTGGTCTTGCTTGTGTCACACTTGAGCAACAGGATAACATGTTTGATAGGAGAATTCTTACATGTGTTGAGGAATAAAGGGAGAAAAAGTAGGCTAGTTGATCTTTGAAAACTTTTTTTCCCTTCTTAAATGTAAGTGCTTGAAATGTATCAACATTCTCCTCGTCTTATTCTCTAGCTTTAAACAACAGTGCACGTATCTCAGTCTCTAGTTACACATGGCATGATAACCATTACGTTTTCACGCTGTAACAATAAATCAACAGATGCCGTTTCTACAAATAGCCTACATCTGTGTTTCACGCTCCCTGCCAAACCATTCCCGTGTGTCTGTCAAATCACAGACCAAATACAAATGTATTGCCAATAGGCTTTCTGTTCACCATATCAAATGACAAGTCATGATTCACTGCTGCAGCTCAGTGTTCAGCCTGGAAGTCATTGATAAACAGGCTGACATTATCACTGGGTGATGGGCAGTGTAGTGGTAAATTCAAGAGTGTGATCTCCAGTGACAGATTAGAATCAGGCATCACAGGCACTCATAAAGATAAGGACACATTAGATGTCTGCTCAGAACGATTTCTGTCATCAAAGGCTACAACCCAGAAACATTGAGTTCATCTCAAAACGGTCTGAAAGCTTTCAAGTATTCTATACAGGGTATAATAAACCAGGTTAAACAGGGTTAGCCCTCATCTGGTTCATCACACTACATTCACATTGCTGTTTGTGTCCAACTTTAGGTCTCATTACACTACACCAGTCCCCAAAAAAAAAAAAAAAAGCTAAGAAAATCAAAAGAGCAGTCCTGGCTTCACTTCCATCCACCTGCCGCGCAGAGGAGCACCGGCTCGGTCCTCTCAGGTGTCACTTCAACGTTATCCACTGAAAGCTCCGCGTTGGCTCAATTTGTAACAAGTGCAGCAACACTCAACAGTGTTATTCAAAAAAAAAAAACACATAAATAATGAAAAACTCACCTTCAGGAACAACTCATGTCCGTGGCAGCCGTTCAGAAAGTTGAATTTTGCATCCACCGCTGGAACAGAGCAGAGAGGGAGGTTTCACTGTTCACGTAGCGTCGCCTCGCCTCGCAGCTTCGGTCTGAACCGGAGTACCTCCCCTCCCCTCCTCCTGCCTCGGATGCTACTATCGCTACACCCCCGCCTCCGTCAGAAAAAGTAATAGCGGTTTTTTTTTTCTTCTTCTTCTTCTGCTCTCCTCCACAAAGAGAGAGAGACTCAAAGAAAAGAAGGGACCCTATCGCAGTCAATAGGTTTTTACAAAACCCCCATGGCAACGCAGAAATACCGTGAGCAACTTCCCCACGTTGTGACCGGGTTAAAGCGCTCCCCCAGCTCCCCCAGCTCCCCCAGCCCCCCAAAAAACAGTGACAGCGACATTATTCCCAAGCTCCAGAATGAGCAGGTTTAAATGGGGGGCGGAGGAGGACAGGGGAGCACCGAGGCTTGAGGATGCTGCTGAATGAAGGGAAGAAAACATTTATTTTTTGTAGGCTTGATGCTAGCCTACAAATTCCCCCCACAATTTTACACACTTGCTGTTCTATATGCTGTTATATCCCAATTTAAAAGTGTGGTTATTATACATGTTTATAAGTTAACATTTAATTGTTTTTTTTATTTCTACAAGGCCTAATTCTATTTATTGTTGAGTGGGCAATAAAGTGGACTACAGCACCGTGGTGTCTATACTCTTCTACACGCTGTTCTCTCATTAGGGCACTGGGAGCTGTAATGTTGCTGTTAGAGACTGAGCCACAGTGATATTGGAAAATGGAAACGCCTTCCTCAAGGGCACCTGAAAGCGATTTCATATCAGAGGAGTAACACTTCTTGTTCACTTGTTCTCAACTTCATCGACTGAAAAAATCTAGCGCTCAATAGAAGGCTACTTGTTAATGATTTCAACATTGTTGAATAATATAGCCTACTGTGAAACAATATTGATAAAAACATTTGCTGTAGATAGATAGATAGATAGATAGATTTAAAAAATGCAAAGTACAGCTTCAAATTGACTTTTTGAAGAAGTGATGCTTCAGTTACATTGAGGCATACTGACGTTGACGAGCAACTATCCCAAAGATGTGATTATGGTTCATCCGTTGATTTGAAAAAAACAAAACTTTACCCCCTCCCCCTAAAATGTATGCTTCTGTTTGTCACCAAGGTTAACTGTTTGAGCTAACATCAGTGATGGCTTCATTCTCTTATAGTGTCCCAGTAAAGATCAGGATGGTATAACTGAAGATGCTATATGGGTATCATTCATTATGAGGCATTTATTACAACTGAGGGTTTCTGTGAAACTACAATTTTGCTGCCTTGCAAATGATGCTACTAAGGGGTGAAACTGAAACTTTAAACCTCCAAGACAACTCAACAACAAAAGTTTAATGTTTGAAGTAAAGAATAGCATTCATAGTTTCAGTATCAAAGAGTTCTTTGATATTCTTGAATGATCTCTTAAATCTTAAATCTTAAATCTTAATTGTAGAAAATAAACTTGTTAAAAAAAAACAAAGCACAAACACAACATCTGAAAGGGTAGACTTAATTTGCAGTACTGATTTATTACAACAATAAAGGTCAATAGCATCAAAAACACTCAAGAAAAAAGACTAGCCTAATTATCTTTAAGATTCACAAGTGAAATAACTCAAAGTGAATAACAAGCCTGTTGTGTTTTACTAATAAGTTCCTTTAAACGTATCAGATGTCAAATCCATAAGCTGACATTTAGCACCAAAATAAGCTCAGCTGATGGACTGGCTGGTCTCTTTCACATTACTGATGATGTTTAGGTTAGTTTATAGTAGGACTGTGATTTGTTTTCCAACATTCAAAAAAAATATTGAAATGGGAGGGGAAAGGTTCACACATAAAACGGACCATTTAGAGTATAGTTTGAATAGTTATCTGGGGCACTTCAACATTCTCTATTAGCTTAACTCTCGGATGCTCTTTCGACCTATCAGTAAACTGATGTTATGATATTTGGTATAGCGGTAAAGTCGTACTTGGAGACAGCGGCCTGAAATCACAAAATACACAATACTTCTTTCAAAATATCCTTAAGCATAAGTTAAATGAATGATTTTAAAAACTACTCAAAAAGTTGCTCAATTACGGAAACATGAGTAATGTGTTACTTTCCACCGCTGGATCTATCAAACAATATCACTCTATAGCTTCAAAAGGTAAGCAGAGGTTTACCCAACAACCTTCTGAGGAGCCTTTCAAGCTCTGCACATATCAACGTCTCGGCTTTTTGTATTGGATTGCCTTTCATTTGCAGCAGTTCACCCTGTTGGCAACTGGCAACCTGCAGTATATCGACACTCTTCACTTTTGATCACAGTACCAACCTGCGTATTGTAGACTAATAGTCTCTGCAGGGATCTGTGATTTCCGCTCCTATGACAGCACAGGATCATTAAGAACTCTCTCCATCAGAGCGGTGGGCAGTAAAGGTCAGCTGAAATCAATTTAGCCAATAACCTAAGACCCTCAGACAGAAATGGAGTGGGTTTCCATCTCGAAAATGACGACGTTAGAAGGACCTCTCAGCCTTTTCCAGTCATGTTGAGGCACTCACTTTTCATCATTTCTGACTAAGAGAGTCATTTGAATTCATATTTGTTACCAGGCAACTGCGCAACAAACCCTCTGGATTATAATCAGAATGAACATATTTCAAATTCTAATCTCAGAATACGGGAATGTAGCTATAATTGTTTTACTTAGTGCTTTCACACTCGCAGAAAACTCCTTAAGTTTCCAGGGTGAGCTTCATGTGTGTCCTGCCAGCTCGCCAGTATTTTTTCCACATGAAGTCCGAGTGAGCTGATGTGAGAACGCAGCAGAATATTATCATGATAATTCACCTCCAGCTGGCTGGAGGGGTAGCCGACGTTTAGTCCCTTCAATTGGTGCACTAACAAGACTGCATGCCTGCGATCAGTACGTTCTCCATGCATGTAATGAAGCTGCTGCATTCTGTTTTCTGTTCTCCAGTTTGTTCTTCCCCGCTCTTTTGTTGATATTGTGATTCTGTCAAGCTAACACATAGCATCGATATAAAGGCAAATATTATCTTCATAGCATTATAGTGGACACTTCCTCCACCACTCCCAGGTCACTTTTATTATGTCATGTCTTGCCTCCTGCCCCCCCCCCCCCCCCCCCCCTCCTGTCCGACCAGATAGACTCCTGCTGTGAGGTACACATGTGAACAACCAGATCAGGAGGATTTCAGGGGCAGTCCTTCTGAACTTCTCCACACATTTTTTTCAGATTCTCTTCCTCTTCCAGTTTAGAGCTTAGTTCACACATGCACAAAACCCCTTCAGACGTTCTAAATTGTTCGGGGGTTAGCTGCAGGTTTTCACCCAGACTTTAAGAGGAGCATTTTGACCTCTTCAATCCTTTCACTCTTCATGCACCTTGATGAAGGATTTTTTCCTGCCAGCACCCGATTAAATATACCTTTGATGTCGTGATGAGCCGATCCGTGGACGCAGCAGGTGAAATACAGGAAAATTCACCGCGGGCATGGCGGAGGGGTTTAAGATTTTTCTATCCCACAAACAGCGTACAAGCAGGTTGTGCGCAAACCACTTGTGACTGGCATGGCGTCATTTCCATGTACATTATGTAACTTTTTAATTATCTTCTTTTCACCTTCTTCTTTTCAAGATGTTCTTCTCCTTTCTCTCACTGATACTGTGAACACATTGAATTATTCCAAACATCTACTGCATATAAAGGCAACATTTGTCATTATAGCCCTGGACTCTGTTGCTTTGGCCGCCATGTCTTTTTATGTCATGTCTTGCCTCCCTAGACCCTATAAATCCTGCAGTTTGTCAAGGGTCCGCTTGAGGCTATAGCTCCAGGATTCCACATTCCAATATTCCAGTTTTTACAGCAGAGATTAACATGTTTTCAACCAGGTACGAATAACAATATTGGCCTGATTAGTTATTGTCCTTAATGGCACACACTGTACAGGGGTTGTATTTTGTCATAACACGTCCGTTTTTGATTTTATAAACAATACGTGGTTGGGCGCGTGCTGACCTGATGGACAGGTGGGCGTGATTACGGTATGTGAAGAGGCTTTAAACCCATCTCAGCTCCAGCTCTCAGCTTGTCATTAGGTTTACTGAAAGTTGGGTTGACAAGATTTTCAGCATGGTGGCTGGAGCTGATAAGCCTCCGGAGCCCCCTGCAGTCACAGATGGGTGACGTCACCCAGGTTTTCTCCATTCATATTTAAGGCCTATGGCTGTACTCTACCTACTCACGCATGACTGTTGACTGTAACCCTAATGCATAAGTGTAAATAGCGGAACCATATTGCTATGCCTTGCCTGGATATAGGAAGAGGTTGGAGGTAGGTAGGTAGGTAGATAAATCAAAAAGTTGTAGTTTCAGATAATGCCTGTAACCTGTCCAGCTTCTTTTTTCATGAAACTGCTGTGTGGTTTGATTTATTTGGCTTTTAGGTTTTAAAGAAGGTTTAATAGAATTCATCTATTCCAACAAATGCATTCTCTGTGTGAAGTGTAACAGTATCACTGCCCTATGTTCTGTTTAACATTACTTTTTCATCTTAATATCGCAACCAAAATTACTTTACAAGATGTGTTGTTAGCAAAGCGCAGAGCAGAGCTCGAGTGTAAAGGCATAATGAAGAATGGTGATCCCATGTGTCACATCAGTGGAAAAAGACACAGAAAAAGTACTGAGGATTTAAAATCCACTCGTCTCTTGGGGGAGGGGGACATGCCGCTCTTCTGGAAACATCTCTGAAAGCACAGTAGGAAGCAGACTGTTGGGATTATTTTTAAAACATCTTATTTCGTATTAAGTTACAATGTCTAGATATCGACTTCAGAAGAAAATATGCAAATGTCAATATGTGAACTGAGCAAAATGAGCACAAGACTAACTCGTCACAAGCTCTACTCTTCTGAATGAGAGTCAGGATACACAACATACAAAACTTAAAGACATAAGACGTACTCTCCACCTCACTTCAAATGAGTCATTTGACTTCCTGTGTGGGCACTAAGCATTGGAAGTGTGCCTTAAATCGTGAGGAACCCCGATATAAGGGGCAGCAGTAGCTCAGTCTGCAGGAACTTGGGTTGAGAACTGGAAGGTCGCCGGTTCATGTCACGCTAAATAACCTGTTTCATCTGCTGTCTAATGTGTTTGGAGTTGGATACACTTTAGTCCAGGTAAATTCATTTATTGCAAAAAATCTGACAAAAACGGAACAAATTTTGAGTCTCCTGTGGCTAATTTGATTGAACATGCAGGGAATCTGAAGTGTCGGGGTCATAACAGGGATGAAGGTAATACAATAACACAGTACAGAGGTCTGAGCTATAGGTCATCTTCCTCTTCTGTAAACTTGTGGATTCATCTTCACCCAACTGGCACCAGGGAAGACTAAGTCCTCTCTGTTACACAAAGAAGGGAAATGAACAGATTGACTTGAATCCACATAACCTGATTTAGGGTATCACAATCACGCTGAATAGATTACACAATGGCTTGACTGAGCAGTAATTGTAACGCGATATCTCTGTGAGGTGCTCGGTGTTACAGTGAGTGCTCTTTTCAAATTCGATTTGGTGGAACATCTGCTTCCTTTCTTTTACAACAGGAAGTGCCTTATCTTTTAGCGGTAAGTGTGAGACGGTAGCTCATGGCCCTGTTCTCAGCTGACCCTGCAGAGGCCCAGGTTAAAACTTCATTACATGTAAATTGATGCACTGTGATGTAGTCTCCTGTTTAAGGCATTTCTAATGAAGGCCAACATGAACATACATTTTATTCTGGGATTTTACATTATATCGTTTATCTTGGAGATCATTGATTGGTTGGAAAATAGTGACATCTCATCTTTTCAGGTATTCAGGTATTTTAATTGATAGTTGAAATGTTAAAATCATGGCTAAGTCAAGGTTTGAATGATTTAAATTCAAATGAAATCAAAGTTTAAATGTCCAGCAAGATAAGATTCTGTAAAAGTACCACGTCTTTAAAGTTTTTGTTTTGTTTCGTTGTTGTGGCCGGGTCTACAATATTGGATTTAAATTGCCTTGGCATATGGCGCGAGACATAAGACATGGAGACAATCCAACATAATTGGATGTCAGTGTTATCAGTGTCACAGTTTGTTTTTCTTTCTAAACAACAATATAATGGGGTGGTATTCAGGAGCTGCTTATTGTCAACTGCTGCTGCTTTACATTAAAGCATTGAACTGGTGTAGCATGGTGCAGCTTAGAATGTGAAGGAGCCAAGTAAATGCTTTGTCATTGCTATTGTCATTGCTGACAGCATCCACATGAAAACAGACCGCAGCATTTTTTTTTTTTAACAACATTTTCTTTTGCAATAACATTTATCCAAAAGAAAAATTCCGGTTCCTAAATACATTTTCACCTATGTATTAAAAATTAACAATATACATAAACTTTTATTATGCATCTTTAAAGCTGTTTTTCCCCCACATGTTCCGTCCTTTAGAAATAATGGATGAACAGACTTCATCATTTTTCAGGTGACATGCTGCTGGCCATAAAAAAAACCTTAATTACTGCAGGGAGCTAGACCCCAGAAAATGAAATCATGGCATCTCCCCAGCTAGACAGGGCCGAGCCTCATTACGTGTCAGTGAATGTGAAAGTTCCAACGGAGACTGAGCAAGGGGAGAAGAATGAGCTGGTGCCGTCAACGTTAGGCTCTGAAAACAAACCCTACGTTGTCAAAGGTGTCAAAGTTCACGGGCAGAGCATGAATGAATCCACCCCCCACAGCCCTGCTTCCGTCTTGTTTTTACTCATGCGATCCCCCCATCTTTCCCTCTCTCTCTCTCCTTTCTCTCTCTCTCCGTATCAGGGCAGGGAATATCACTGTGGGGCAGAAATCCCCTCATTGATGTCTGCAGGGCTGCATAATGAGAATAAATGAGCTGGAAGTAAATATGCAGGCTGTGTGCTGTTTGCCGCTCTATACCAGTCAGCCTATAGGCTTTCATCAAAAATTAAGATGGATTGTGTTGCCAAAAGCCTTTGCCTTTAGTGACACAATGCTGCACAGTGTTTTATTTATCTAAAGTGGAACTCAAAGGCTTTTACACGGACATTCATTCCCATTTGGACCATTTTGTTTATATGCTTTTATCCTTGTTGCTGTGTTTAGTTTAAGGGGATGAGATGGTGATGATCTAATGTGAGAAATCGCTTTTGCAGTGTCATTTCACACTTAACCAAACAAATAGCTAGCATGTGTTTTTTATCACAATGGAGGCAAGGGTAGGGAATCTTGTGTCGCTGTGATGGTCATATGTCTTGACTTGTGTTGCTGCCCACCAGGTCTCTAGTAGGCTAGTTGGGTGGTTCAGCTTACCTTTCAAAGGAAGGGGTAAATGTAAAGTCATCACAAGATCCTGCTTGAAATCTTCACAAATAAGACAAATAAGTGTTTTGATGATTGGAAGAGTTCCTCTGTTTCTTCGCATTTTTGCACTCAAGTGAAACGGCTAATGCTCACATGCCACATTATGTTATCTATTTCAATAAAATAAAATGAAGCCATATTATACAATCTGTGCATGCTTTGCAATAACTTGTGTACTGTCCCTTTTTTTCAATCTTTTCTCTTCTCTGCTCTCTCCTTTTTAAAAACATACTTGTAGTATATGTTCATATGATGGCTATTCATTTCAATAATTCAATAGATTTGTACCCAAGCTTTATACGGGGCGGGCGGGAGGAAAAGGATGGGGGTAAGAATGGAGGGAAAAAGAACATATGCACAGTATAGGTTAATGATTTACTCTGATGTGTAATTTGACCTCCATTATTGACAATAAAAAACATTCGATCACAAAACAAAACGATTTCAATGCCAAGGTGGATAACACTGCAGTGTTTCTGCTCTGACACCACTGCAAAGAATTTGCCAAGTGTGTTATCAAAGTATGCACTCAATGCACGTTATTCTTTCTCAGTTGCTGCTCTTAAATTACATACACAACAAACAAACAAACAATTGAGACAAACAAAATGTTAGGCTCTCTGAAACATATAAAGTATATCAGCATTAGCCAACTGTTGATCACTGGGTGAATGAGTGGCTCGTTAACTTTTTCACGATAGCTAATCTATGATATTATTAGTTGATTGGTTATCACTGGCAAAGTTCACATTTGTAGAATTTTGCCATTTCTTTAGTCATTCACATTTGTCACTTTTTAGATATATCTTGGTTATTTCCACAATGACATCTTCAGTGGAAAAAGGCTAATTTTACTTACTACCTTTCCATGTATATCCTGGTGAGGTGATATAGCTCATGTACTGAATGCCAATTCAATATGATTGTTTACCACAACTTGAATTAATTTCAAAGTACTGAAGCTGATCGCAAATCTACTCATGTCTACATATGTCAACATAATTTGAAAAATCAAATAGAACTGCAATGCACCAACAAAACTTGACATTACAAAGCTTAGCTGCATTCTCTATTCCAATGATGATTTTGCCTGAACATGCCTGTCAGGGCTGGCCCTGCACCTGCACAGAGATATAGTTTAGATTTCAGATCAATGTAGAGAATGAAAATATATATCCCGACTTGTATGATTTTGGAGTCAGTTTAACTGCAGCCCATATTACCACATGTCATGAATTCATTATGATATAGCATGATTAACATTTTTAAATACAGTATCATGTGATTGCTAAACGAATAAGCAATATTGCTATAAAAAAGACCCCTCAAGGAAACCGTTTACAATCAATACAGGTTCTGATCACATATAGCTGTAGGCTTTATTGCAGAAATGGGCCTAAGTCGTGTGAGTTGACACAGAAGAATTGGTCTTGACTGACTGAGAACATGCAGAATCACAAAGAGCATCTGTGATTCATTGCATAAAGGATTCCTGCTTCGTCTTCCAGGGGCTCTGCTCGTACCATTCACCTGCAGCAAAGATCTGAATAAACCAAAAGCCTCTCCCACTTTCCACTCTAGAAATGTGCGAGCAACGTCTGTAGCTTCCCAATGTCTCCTGTCGAGCCAGCCTCGTAGCCCCACCCCGCATCACACAGGAACTGCTGGAGGCACAGTTGAGGCTTTCCAGTCGTAATTAATATCAGCAGCAGGTTGGGAGAGGGCGTTTTCCTGTGGCAGATTGCTCTGTGTGGAGGCGCTATCCCCGGAGACATTGCATTGCTGCGCATGTAGTGCTTTTTTTTTCATACGCCTTCGTGGAACCATTTACTTGTCATGAGAGCATCAAGGAACATCTTTTCACCTAATAAAGGCCGGGAGATGCCGTGGTGTCTGGATGATGGCAGGAGGGGTTGGGCTCTCACAGTATGAAAGCTGTTTCCATGGCAATCCAAATATTGCAGCTGTGAAATTTGAGATGAGATGTAAGGTTGGTGCCAAACAGCCATCAATCATTTCACAAAAGAGTAAATGGGGAATAAGCTTTCCCTCTCTTCCTACAGTAATATAACCACTGAAACCACTTGATGAAGACAGAGTGTTATCATTAGATATTGGCATGTGTGGATTTTACCTTCAGAGAGTAGCTGTCTGTTGCAGATATTCTAATAGTGACCTCCACAAGTTGTATCCTTTACTGCTAAGAATCTGAGACAGATCAGGCAGAGGAGATGCTGTGCACTTCACAGATGTATAAAAAAACATTAAAAAAAAATATTTAACTAACACGCTGAGAGCTAAGAGTTTACAGCCTGAATTTCTCACTGGAAGCAGCTTATCTTAATACACAAGACTTGAAAATGCAACAAACCATGCTGCGCTGTGAAAGAAATAAGGCCCTATGGCAAGAATTGAAGTGCCAGATTCACCGCTCATCTCCTGTGAAAGAATTTACCATGAGATAATTAAATTTCTGTGTGGTTGGATGCAACACAATGACTGTGTGATCATGCAAATAATTGCCTTTCCGCTTCTATTTGGGCAGATAGTTCGACAAGCTTGGACATATCAGATCTCGAGGAACACAAGCTCACATTTACTCACAGCGATGTTTGTATATTAGTTCATTATTGTGTGAAAGGAGGCTGAGGATAAACAACATTGTCGTGTTCTTGATAAGGAAGATGTCATGCGCTGGCATCATTACAATAGTAGAACATCTCTCTCATTCTCTGACTGGCCTTGCAGGCTTCATCATAATTCCTTGTTGTGATTTGAAAGTGTGAATGATGCATCAATGTTACACTTGGTTTGCGGCTGCACACCGCTCTCAGGGGACGAGCATAAGAAGGTAATAGAATTGGGCCCACGGGATAACAGGGGTGTTACCTTGTCTGTTTCAATTAAATGTTTTCAGGAGCCATCAGAGGGGGGCTGTACATGTTTGGTATATGGGGCAAATGCTGCCCACAGGGAAGGAGGAGGGGGTTGTAATAACCTGCAGAGTGCTTTTAAAGGAGTCTACCAACAAATCAATAAGTTTAGATCCAGAGCCCAATCTAATCAAGTCTGAAAGCCTGGGGCTAATTAGAAAGAAACAATACAAATCAATAGAAATAATCCATCACATTCGGTCTTCCTTGTCTTCACACTTTTCTTTTATTAATTGGTGTAATGGTCAAATGAGACGAAGCACAATATTATGCCCCCCAAAAAATCCACTATACTTTAAAAAGCATGATCTTCTATCTTTCTCCATCTGTAGTCACAGGCAGCTGTCTTAACATTGGACGGAGGATATTTCATTAAGATTCTGCCCATGACATCACGGAACAATCTTGGTCTTCCCGACATCATAAAGTTATAGTTGTATTTTTGGCCTGTGGCAAAAATTATTTTAGCTATGAGAGGAAATGAGTTTATTTATTTATTTTTAATCATGACCGTGTTGTTACGCCCCAATATTCCCAAAACTGTTGAACGATTTGTCATATCAAACTATTAATATGTACACAGTATTTGTATAGCACCTATTCATAACAAATGTTATCTCAAGACATTCTACAAAAAGAGCAGATTTAAACCTTACTCTTTTTATATCATATAACTTCTAGAATGACCCGTTATTGTTTTCCTCATAGCAGAATATTGAGAGACCTGCACTGGTTTGCAGCACCAGCTACATGTAAGTTTAAACATAGCATATAGTTTGAACCTAATTTCTAAGATAGGACGGACTTTATACACACCTGACATTGAAGCTGGGATAGTTCTACGGGCACGAGTTACATCTTAAGTCTTACTCCTAGCTCATACGCAAAGTCCTCCATAAAAATATGGCTGTCATGATGTAATGATTTTGAAATGTGGGATACCTTCGTAGGTTTAGTGTTGGTAGTGTGTTCTCCCCAGTAGATTAAAAAGTGTGTGATGACTTTGATTTGCACTCCCACTTTCATTTTCCATGACTTGAGATAATTAAATCCAAAATAGAAAAGGCCTAGGCTTAAATGACCCTTGAAGATTGCACTGCTAAATGCCACTTCTGTTGTTTTCCAATAGCTTTAGAAGAAGGGTGTGGGCTTTAATAATCCACTAATAATAATGAATGGTCATATTTCAAATTCATTTTTACTGCTGTTTAGAGATAAACAGCAGTTAAGTTATTTTCAGTATTTAGTCTTTTCAGAAGGAATGAGAGGCAAACACTGCATTCAGAAAATATGATTTTCCCAGATTTGTCGAATGAGGTTATAACGTTATTTCTGAAGAAATACTTTGGTAAATTGTAACAGAGAAAGTGGGCTTTTTCTTCTTTTCGGAAGTACTTATGCGAGCTAATATTTATGGCAGACAATTTCTGAAATATGAATTCCTGCTTTTGTCACCTGAAGTGAAGTTGCTCAGTCCACTTCTTGTGAGATGATGAGAAGGTAATTCAGTATTTGCCAGATCTCGAGAGTACAAAATGTATTCATCAGCTTCAGACAATTCTACAATTCATTTAGCAGATGCTTTTATCCAAAGCGATGAATATCAGAGAGTAAGTACAACACAAGTAAGGATCTAGAGAGGAGGAAACCATGTCATAAGTCAAACGAACAGCTTTAAGTCCCATCGGACTCAGGTGCTGACAGGGAAGTGCACAGAGGCTGAGAATGAGTTAGAACTTATTTTTAATAATTAAAGTAACTACATCGTCATCAATAACAACATCGACAGCTGCATCAAAACCATCTTAAACATCATCATTATCATTAAGTGCGTATGGTGGTCATGAAAGAGCTTGGTTATTCATGAACCTTTTTGTAAAGAAGCAAAGAGGTGATTGAATGGAGTTTTGGTTTGGTTTGCCTTTCATTGGCAGAGCGTAGTGGGGGGGGGGGGGGGGGGGCGGTGTAGACCTGGATGAGAGAGTTTAGGTAAGCAGTCGTTTTTGACGCTGTTTTGTAATCAGGCTGGTTTCACGTCTTTCACAAACTTACTGAATAATACTGTTGATGATGATTACTTCACTTGTACATTGCTGCCTTCCGCTTCAGCCCTTTTCACAAATACACGAAACTCCTGAATTCTTTCTGAATTCTTTCGGGATGAGCTGCATGAAATATTAGGCAGATAATTCTAAATGTCTTCTTTCTGCTTTGTTTATTTGGAACACTGTGCACGGCCATAAAAAGGTGTATTCATGAAAAGCACTTGTGCAATGAGTCTTTTTTTTTTTTTTCAGATTTTTGAAGTCTCCTGTAAATATGGTATTTTAACCCTACATGGATTCCAAACACCAGGGCTCAAAAAGCTTCATAAAATATAGTTTTTTTTCTTAAATATGTGTTTATACTAATGTCAAAGTCTAAAATGAGCAGAGGAAGTTTACCTTAGAATATCAATAACAAATCAAGAGTTGTTTGGAGGAGCCGGTGCCTGCAGTTTCTCCTCAGGCTTTTTTACATCGTGTTTCTGCAAATATTATTTCCTGTGTCCCCCTAGGAGGACAAGACATCCTGGTTCTTGTTACTCATCTGATGTGGACACATGATCCGATCTATGGAGGGGGTCAGTAAGGGACAGGGATCTACAGAGGCTCTGTCAGGAGGCCAGCCGCAGTGATTCAGGACTGGTTGATGTCACGATGACAGGGAACAGGGAAGGCCATGTTGGTGTCAGCAGGGAGCCAGACACACCGACAGGCTCTGTTCCTCCTCTTACTCCCCCCCCCCCCCCCCACTACAGTCTCTCTTTTAATGGCCTTACACTTCCCTTCACAGTGCTGTCTTGTATCAAGTCTTTAATATTCCTGCTCCTAACAGATATTATCTGTGTTATCATGTATAGCTTTGATTAAACCTCATTATTCCCCTAATAGCATTAGCAGTTCATCGTTTGGAATGATTACAGAGTGAAATGTAATCATCGATGTATTTAAGAGAAGAACAGAGAACCGAGTGAATTGAGGTTTACACAAAAAAAAAAAACTTTCTCCCTTTCCTATGAGTATATGAAAAGAAATGGCTGGTTTAGTTGCCATGGAGATATAGGCTATGTGGAAAACCTGGAAGTCAATTAGCAATCTGGCTGCATCTCATTAAACGTTGTCTAGCAGCGAAGAGTGGGTGAGTTGAGGATTCACTCAGGAGCATTAAAGGATGTCTCATCCTGTTTTTTTTTTTTTTTTTCTTCCTTCTACAGGCGGGACATTTTAACAATCTCTGCATCTGTGACCTGTCAACAGCGTTAAGTTGGAAGACTTGGGGGCTCCATTTAAATGTTCTATGTGGCCATTGTGCACCTCAATTGAGGTATAATCTGGATGGACCATGTGTTTGTCTCCACTCGCTGTGCCGGTGCTGCAATCTAAGGATCGTCACAAAAGACCCCGCTGATAAATCTGTCTGTATAACAAAGTCCTCAGAACACACACACACACACACACACACACACACACACACACACACACACACCCACACACACACCCACATTCTTAGTCTGTCCTGATTTGCATTAGCCTCTATAAATACTCTGAAGAAGTTGCTTGCTTCTCTGTCTTGCAGCTCTATTGTGTCTCTGAGGATAAAGGGTGGAGCAGAAGCAATGAGCAACACAAGCCCCCCGATGCACCAAAGAGCAGCTCGTGATATTGCAGTGTGAATTCCCAAACAGCATCTACCCAACAGTAATGAGAAGCAATATGGATTCATTAAATGCCGTTATCATCAGCACCTGATAGGCTATATCATGGCACATCGGGTCTCAAGAATGCAGGCGAAATGCTAATGCGTTCTCAGTCCATTACTGCCTTGGCCGGTTTTGTAAGACCTGATGAATCCACCAGCAGGTTTCCATTCACTTATTCATTCATTTACAAGTGGTTCCCGGGCAGCCAGCGAGACGTCGTGTCATTGTGTCTGACAGGCAGATGACATCAGCGTGCCCTCGGGAAGCTCTGGGTATGCGACATCTCTTCCTCATCAAGCAAAATAAAGGAGGACTTTGATGGTATCTCTGAGCCCCCCCCCCCCCCCCCCCCCCCCCCACGCTTCCGACACTGTCACTGTCACACAGGAGACTTCCATTTCCCAGTAATCAAGTTTCTGTCTCGCTTCTTTGTGTTCAGATGAAGATCAGATGAAGATCAGATGAAGTCCCCCTTCCACAGAGCCTTTACCCCCCCCCCCCCGTAAAGAATACCACCCCCTAACCTTGTTTTGTGTCTACTTATTTCCCACTTCACTACACATAATAAATATTTATAATCAAACTCAGCAGTTAGAACCCTTGCTTTTCAGTGCATGGACTCTTTTTTTTTTTCTTTAACAAATTAATTATGAACAATTAAAAGTCATTTTAAAAGTATGTTCGGTCTATGAGCGACAAACCCAATTTACTACTACTGATGCCTCTATAGGTCCTAAGAACAATCCAGACCCTCTTTGAGAAGACTAAATCTATGTTCTTATTTTTAATGCCTTTCACTGCTGTCACCCACTTACATTCCTGAGAATAATCGAGTCGTGTGTATTTTTACAGTGAGTAATATGTGACACAGAGTAGTTCAAATCAATCTTAATAAGATCTCAACAATAGAAAACATCTAAATGATGCTTTAGTTACAAATCTCAGCAACACTTAGCATGCCATAATTAGACAAAGAGCAATTTATACAGGATGTACAAGACATATGTTTTATATTTCCATGCACTGAGATAATTAAAATGAGTCAATGTGAATACTTCAACCACAGAAAGGCAAATGCCTTTTTTTTTCATCCAAAATTGGAATTACAGTTTGATTTATTTTTTAAGCAAAATGATGGTTTCAGCTCAGTGGAGAATGAAAAGAGACAAACACATCCCTCAGTGGGTCCCCTAGATCCAAAAACACAAGTAGGTAAAGAAAACAAGTTCAGCAACATGCTCTTCTTCAGACTAGAAGATCCAGCTCAGTGGGGGCATTGCTTTTTTTAATTAGTTTTTGTCCACATTTTAATAGAGTATCTTTGAGTTTGGACAGCTGATGGAGCAAATCATTTGGTCCACATGTCCCCTTGTCTGCCTGACATTTAGGAAAACATTGAAACATTTGGTGTTGGCCCCCCTTTTGTTTCAAGCAATCTTTTAATGATTCTCTCATGGGGAACTTGTGGTTTTGTGGTCAGCACTGCTGACCTACAATGAACACATGCGCTGGTTTGAACCCAGGTTTAAAACGTTGTGTACCTGTAGTTGAAATGTGCAAGGGAAGCAAATCAGGGGAAGACATAGACCATACAATGATCAAACTTCATTCATTCCCCTCTGTCACCTTTCACTCAATCATAAGCCCCCTGCCTATTTTTCAACTGCAACAATGTCAGTTATTTGTGTCGAACTACACTTTTTATTTTTTATTTATCTTATCTCATCTATTCTGTTTAATGTGTATTTTGTATTTTGAGTTTACCTGTCTGTGCTGCTGCAGCGCCCGAATTTCCCCTCTGGGGATCAATAAAGTATTGTCCTATCCTATCCTAACATCTCCTTATTTAGTACAAAAAGGCTGTATACTGCAACCAGCAGGTTAACAAGTTAGCCCTGATTTTGAGTCTGGATTATTATTTTGTGCTTTTTAAAGGATTATCATCAAAATATGGCAAAACTACAGTAATTCTGCGTAAACATAGAGCTGCTGCAGTTAACCCTGTCGCTTATTTCACATGCTGAGTTATAATAACTATAATAGTAATGGGTAGCTCACATAAACCTTTGTCAACTCATGGCTCATGGCAAAAGACGGGAGGAGTCAGAAGTAATCAAACTAAATAATTAGGTGAATAAATGATCAATAATAAGAATTATGACGTGTGTTTCATTTATCGTCAGTGGTGAACATGTGGGTGTGTGTGAAGGCATTATGTGGTGTGAGGTGTTAAAGGGTGCGCTAACATAAAGATCCAAATCAACTAATGTGCACGTGTCAGTCTGGCTGAGGCAAAGAGAGACAGATTGGCACAGGAAGTTGGGTTTTTATATCCTGGGTTTAGCAATGGGTCCAGGTGTTCCCAGCAGCATGACGATGACAACCTCTTGGCAACTCGAAGAAAGGATATATGAACCAATGTGACAAACACACACATGTTTTTCATATTTTCTTAATAATTCATTTCAAAGTTGAAGTTCAATGTAATCATTAAAGTGCTCGTCTACTCTCTAACTTCAACGTGGATTGGCTATTTAAAATATCACAGGCTTTGATCAGTAAATTTGTACCTGCTCTTTGTTTCAACTTTGTTTCAGTTTGCCGTTGCATGAGTGGTGAAATCTAGGTGTTAGGGATTAATGTTAAGCAGTAACTGTCACAAACAGCAACGTAATCCTTAATGATGAATGTAATTATGAAGGTGATTGGTTCAGAAAAGATCATCACAGATTTGTACTCGTCAGTCAGTAATGACAAATTGATTCATGCGCTAAGATCCTCTTAAACCGTCAAAGATTTCAATTGCAGGCTGTTTTTTTTTAATCTGAGCATAGGTTGGCTGGCAAAAAGCTGTGTTCTGCTTCCCTCTGTTGGTTGTATGAAAAATTACATATTATCACCAAAAAAAAACAATTTTGCATTCATTTTTTGTAGTCTCAGGCGCCCCCTTGCGGCTGTACTTTTACTTGTACATTTAGTCATCTTGGAAAAACCAGCAGTCTTGAGACCCGTGAGATTAAACTTCATAGGCAGTCACAGCGTGGCACAGTGTTTCTACTTTTTTTTAGCGTCACAGTTCAATTTTATATCCCCTGGTGTCAATCTGTTCAAATCCCTGGCAATGATCAAACATCATAATTTAACATTTGCCCACAGAGGGGTAGGATAATCTCTTACCATCAAAAAATGTGATATTTGTAATTCAGTATTCTTTTCAAGCTCCTCTTGACTTTGAGATCCCCTTGCCACAGGGGTATCCCATTTTCTCCCACCTTTTCTCTTGAATATATAATTCAAGTCCTTTTCTTCCTTGTCAGCAGGGTGTTTTTTTTTTCACACAGGGTCAATAGCCTAGTGATTTAACACTTGAGACATGAATCCAAAAAGCCACTCATATTCATGCCCTTGGGCAAGGTTCTTGTCCTTAATTGCCACAGTAAAAATACACTTGTTTCAATGCGCTCCCGAATGTATAAAACACATCCCATTACTCAAAGAAATGTATGAGCTCAAGTTGTTAATAATGGTAGTAATGTAACAGCCGTATCTTCCTACTTTATGGTGGCAATAACATAAATAAGTCTATTTTTCACAGCGCAGCCGTATGCAAAGTAGGGCTGGTCAGTGATTGCTTAGTAATTCATCCTGTTATATATAAACTTTTGGCACACAGTTCAGTCCAGAGGGAGAAATAGAGCATAAAAAAGCACACAGCACTGTGCTGACGGTTTGGATTCTTCTAAGAGAATGTTGCATTTAACATTTTTCCCTCCACGGTACCAGAGAAAAAAACAGTCTGAGCCCGGGCTGCTCATAAAGACACATATGCAAATCTCCTCCTCCTCAACCCTTATGCTAATACCCACCGAGAAGATCTCTGAACTTCACTTTCACCCTCAGCAACCTCACACCAGCACAGCCCCCTTCCATGTGTCAATGCCAGTCTAATCTCACACCCCACACCATCTGCTGCCAGCCCACAAATTTGTTATTGGTTTGCTCTGGGGAAAGGCTAAACATGCAGTTCACACATCTGCAGATATGGAACACTTTTACTGATTTGACTGGAGCACACAGGTTATTAAAGACACAAGCTGTACATCTCACCATACGGAGTATAACACTTTAAACTTATTCATCATCATCATCGGCAACTTTTATTATTAGACTCAAGGTCCATTTTAAAAGACATACAATTATTGAGTTAAGCAGTCGCACTAAGAAATGTTAAATCACAGCAGTGTTTCATTTATTTTGATTGAACCTGAATAAACTGTTACGTGTTCTCACTATCCATAATAATTGTTTTCTTGCCTTTCTCAATCGGTATTGAAGATGCATTACTCTTTTACTATATTTGGTTTGTGAACCATTGGACATGAAACATTCTGTAAGGTAGTTTAGCTGGAGTGTCAAGGAAGGCGGTAGGAAGGCAAACTCGACAGACTCCCAGTTCCAAGAGGTGAGCATGTGTTCCTTATTTTTCATAAACTGCGGTACAGCCTCACCTCTCCTTCCCGTTAGGCAAAAATCTGAGTGCCTTTAAAGGAAGTTCAAGTAAGACCCTAGACTGCAGCAGTGTGCAGTAATACCCCACAGGGGTTTATTTTAGATTAAACAAAAAATCCAAACCCATCCACTCTTAAACCTTGGCTCATTTATCTAACTGGCATGAATTGTACAGGTAAGTAATGTATTTTCTTTATCTCATAATGTGAGGAAATGAAACTAAAGGAAACAGAATCCAGTGATGTCATTGATGGCATCGCAAAAACTCTATAGAATCAAGAAATTATTCACGGCTGCTTTACCTTGTGTTATACTTTGGTGTGAACTGAAACGTGATGCTGGCACAAACAAACCCAGGAGAGTAATCAATGAAGTGTTACACATTTACACCGATCATTGCAAAAATGTGAAAATGCAAAGAGTAATGTGTTGGTATATGTAAAGTGAATACATTATTGTTTCCAGAAAAAGCAGCATAAAAGGATGAATACCAAAACACAAACAAAGGGAGAATGTAGTGTACCAAGGCATCAAAGTAAATCTAGTGAAATGGTTGTGTCTGTTAGATGAACACATTCCTGGAACAAAATGATCAGCACATATCTGGAATTGTGACAACTACGTAACCTTTAAAACAAAAGTCAGAAATTGGTTAAAAACAAACCAGTCATGTACTTGCATATCTATTTCCTTTATGCCCTTTATATTTACTGGTGAAAACATATTTTCATCAGTGCATTATTTGTTAAGCTCAGTTGTAGAATCGCCGTCTCTCAACCGGCAGGTCGAGGGTTTGATCCCCAGCTCCGGCAGCAACATGTCCGATGTGTCCTTGGGCAAGACACTTAACCCTGAATTGCTCCCGCTGCTTCGTCAGTGGAGTATGAATGTGTATGAATGGGATTAGTTACTTCTGATGGTCTCACTACATAGCAACCTCTACCATCAGTGTGTGAATGTGAAGGTGTGACATGCGGTGTAAAAAACACTTTGAGTAGTCAGAAGACTAGAAAAACGTTATATAAGTTCAAGGCCATTTACCATTTATAATGTTAATATCAATTGTGTTTATTATGTTTGTAAAACTATGTGCCGTGTCTTGTGGCCGTGCTTGGAGGTGTCTTTTAACTGGAAAATGTGTAACATTTATAAGTACCAGGACTAAATTTAGTTATTGATTATAAGATATAATTTAAGGGTCAAAGTCTTTACAGTACTTTATCTTGCTGCATCCTGGCATTTTGCATGAATAGCTATTTTCTAGTTTATCTAAAGGCCATTACTAGAATTTGTGCAGTCACTTTATCTATAAAATCTAATAAATAATTGCTCAGTTGGGACTTTCAGTCGTTGAGGTTTGCACATATAATAACTGAATCTGAACTGAAGAAAAATCAGAGTAACATGGCAGCTGGTTAAGCTTATAAGTGGGCAATTCTCAGTCAAGCACAGCCTCAACAGCTTCAGTAAATAACATCACTTGTTAGATATATGATGTGTTTTTAATTCAATCTAACCTGTGCAGAGAGCGGAGAGCAGAGGGATCTTAATTGTCTTCTCCACACTGTGGAACAAATGTTTAGAATTCAATATATGTAGATCTTGACAGTTGACACAAACAGAACTGGCAGGCCTCAGGCTGCAGGACGAGGACTGTCGTGAAAGACAACTCAGCCTGCACAATACTGTCTTGGCAACAACATGTGTCTACAACCTTGCACTTGCATAAACACCACTGCTTCTGCAAATATTTAATTATAGCATTACAGCACAGTCACCACCCTACTTCAGCCTGCTAACAAGGCCAGCAGAGTTCCCAATTATTACAACTGTCAAGACCACTTCTCAAGGGCTGCAGTCTTTGAAAAAAGAAATGTAAAAATGAGCAGCAGAAGGCCCCATTTGATTAATTGGTGCAACCAGTGTAAAGTGTGTGGCAGGCCTGGAGGGAGCAGGGCAGCGGGTAGGGAGCAATCACTCGTGCTGGCTGGAGAAGCACTGGGAAAAGCTGTTGACAGTCACCAACCTCATTATAGGGTTAGTCAGAGGTGGCTAGTTGCTGTGCAGTCCGCTGGAATGTGTCTCCACTGAAACACTGGAAGGGCTCAAGAGCCTGCTGGTGTGTCTCAACCATGTCAGGCCTTGAGCAGAACCAAAGTCTGCGTGTACAACGGCACTGATTTATCGCGAGTTGTCTCCCCACAAACTGCAGGCTGACGCTTTACGATAGCTTTGGAGAACTTGCTCTACAGTCGTGTCTTTTATATTCTTCTAATTTAGTCTTAAAAAATTCATTGGAATTAAAAAAAAAATTGGAAGTGAAGCAAATCATTTTTTAGCATTTCTTTGTTTCTTATCTTACTGTCTTTGATTTGCAGGATGTCTTTCATGTCAAAATGTATCTAAAGTTTGTAATGCAGTATCATTTCCAGCTAAGATCCTTATTGCAAAACAGATTGAGGCAATCCATACAGGACAGTGAATACGTCTGGACAAAGGAGATATTGGCGGATGTACTGGCCTCGCTCAAGTGTCACAGAACTGGGTTACGATTCTGAATTGCTGTTGACACACATCTCAGGAAATTTGAGATAAAACTGCCAGAGCAATAACATATCTAATGTCCCTAGATGGCTGCTATAAGAGCAAGGTTTATTCAGAGGAGCCGGTGGAGAGGTGAAAGCAGCACTATGGTGCTTATGTATTCCAGACTTCAATAAAAATGGGTTGGAATCTGTCATGCCTACCTCATATACGAGCAAAACCAATTAAAGCACAGAGAAGAGACACCGCCAGTGAGTAACGCGTTGTAGGACAAAAGTAATGTAAAGTAAAGAGAGCCGGGCATTCATGAAAAATAGTGTTGTGATGCTCCCAGATTGCAAGAGTGAATACAACAATGCTTCAGTGCTCCCTGGAGAGAGAAACATCTCACTATTTACAGCCCGGCGCTGTTCCGAGAAGCAACTTGAAAAACAACCTGTGTCGAACGCCGATAGAATCTGGGGCCCAAGTGATTGCAATGCATGGTGCAATTATCAGAACAAGGTAACATGCAGGGGCAGCCTGGAACTACTGCAAAGCTCTCCTCGGCCTTTCCAAGGACACAAACAAGCAATAAACTGGATGCCTTGACTTAATTCAAGTAGACTGATTTGGATGAATTCAAATGTCCCCCATCTTGCCATTGCCAACAAAGCCTGTAGAGTTTCTGTATAATGATGTGTTCGCCTACATGATTTAAGTAATGTTTTCAACCAAGTAAATGTTTCACACATTGATAACATTGGACATGTTCTAAGACAGCACTCTCACAAGCGTCAATGTCACATCCATACTGTAATGACTTATTGGTATTCACATAAGGTCCAGTGAAGTGTGCACCGACCCGAGCCGTTATAAATGTAAATCTACTTGAGGGTGCTTGTTGATAGGATTATTCAAGGGTCTGAACATCCAGTCTGCAATTCCGCAAGACGGGTGAAGTCTGAACATTTTATTCAGCCTTCCTTCTATTGATAAAATGGTCAATAGAAAGTTCAACACTCTTCATGATGAGCATGCTCTCCGTGATGAATACACCACCATAGCAAGTTCACCGGCTGTTTGCAGACATCTAGATTTGCAAATTCATACGGTGTCCTCTCCTTTGTACTATTGAGCCAGTAGAGAGTCTAGCAACAGGTCAAACTCTGTTCAAACTCGACAATCATGATCACCTTTTATTTAAGTTTACTGTTACGCTATATTATAAGAAAATGTGTGACAAGGCTGCCAACACTGCTAGAACATTGTGTGGTCTGATGTGTCTACATGTGTCCTTTCCAGAGGCTGTATGTTTGGTTGCCAGGTTCATGTTTTTGAGGGTTGGAAAGATCTATTTTGCATGCAAATGAAAGGACTTATGCGTTGAAAGGTTTCCATAATTAATATTATATAATTATTTGGCTTTTTTTTTTTTTTCTTTTTACAAAATACACCAGATAATTAATACATTCACACATGGAAAAAAGAAATGCACTCCTACCCAAACACATACACAGACACACAGTCTGGGGTCCGTGTCTGTCTCTCTAATACAGTGACAACTTCAGCAGCAGAGCCTGTTGACCCTGCCCTCAATTCAAGTTAACAACCCAACACACACACCTTCTTTTTTCTTCTTCTTCAGAAGCCGCTTTGAAATCAAAAAGTGTGGGAGTTGATTCGTGCCCCTGGTGCTTGATAGAGACCCTGTTTGCTGCAAATGTTCTTGATTAAAGTTCCTGCTTTGCTAATGCAACAATAAACTGAACAACTTAAACACAGATAGGTTATTGTTATCCGCCTCTAGGTGTCATGAATTGTGACGATTTAACTCATTATATTCTGACCTTGCTCCTGCTGCATCAACGGGTTCAGCTGAATTGACACAATGTATTTGGGGATTTTTTTCTGATATTGTTGGCGGAAGTAGCAAAGTAGTCAGCGATCTCACTTCCCTCTCATCTTTGTTGAGAGCTGAACATAGGCAGTACTAATTGGGTAGCCTGCAAGAGCTGCCAATAGAAGCTTAAAAATATATAAAATGGTTTATCATAAGTACATGATCATCCTATAAAAGCAAGGTCAGTTATAAAGGTGATGGATATAAAGGCTGATTTGTACAGCAGTGTGCGAGATAACGTCCTATGAGACAGAGAGACACATACACACACATGTCATGTTAGTCACGAATCGAATGTGTTTACACACATCTTCTCCCATTTCCCTGCAATCAATCAATACATGAACTCCAGATATAGTTCCCCTTCATGGTGAGAATGAAAGGTTGTTTTATTGTTGAAAGAATTTGAGAAAACTCCATGGATTCTGTTTGCGCTGATGAATGATCAGACCGAGTGCAGCACAGCAAAACAGGGTTTATTTTACACTTCCACTAGATATGTGCTCTTTGTCTCGAGTCTCTTCATGTCCAGCGGCCTCTTGCACCTCGCTGTGTTTCACCAGTGCAGGAAACACAAAGAAAATAGACAAGGATGGGACTCTCCTGGAGACAGCACATCAATATTTGAACCAAGTTTTCCACCTTTGGCTGTCAAAGTCAGAAGAAGGAAAGTCGACCAACATCAGAGCATTCCACAACTCTGAAGAAAGAGACTGAGGTATGAGACTGTGCTGCACAGGCTTCATCGTACCAGGGGTATGATGAACTGGAGCAACATCAGGCCTCCATGTTGCTGCAGCACTGCAAACATTTTATAGCATCATTTATATTACTTATCTACCAATCTCCATATCGTATAGACATAATGAGAGTGCACGATGTGCAACACAGCCGCACTAAGATGTAGAAAGCATGCAGCACAGGAGTGTGAATGGTGTCGTATCATAACAGCCTGACGAGACAGCTTTCTTTTCACAGCAGAACGCAATGTTCTTCAGGGTTGTGTGCACATATCAATGTGTCAAGCCCTTTGTCACTGAGTTTCACCATGGAACTAATTTGCAGCTGGTGAAGAGCATGCAACCAGAGCTGCAAACACACCAATTAATCTGACATTCGGCGTTCTGCTTACTTGTCTTTCAAAACACACGAGGGCTATTGCTCCAATACCCAATGAGAGAAAGTTCACGAGTGAAACCCCTCAACCCCTGAGAGAGCAGAGCAATAATTACTGTCCAACACGTTTTGATTTATTGTTGTGCTACATTCCTGGAGCATGGTTATAAAACACTTCTAAGGCCTGCCTGAGTGTGATGCAAAGAATGATTATCCCATATATATATGTATATATATACTTTGGTGTTACAGTCTATTTCTGGCCTATTATAACATCATACATATTTAATCTATCTTTAGGTTTACCACAAATTAATTGAAATACATTCTTGTAGGTTTGAATTAATATTTCAATACGTACATGGATTTGCCTTTCGAAATTTAACTCCATGTTTTTTGAGTATCAGATGAGAACCAAAGAGGAGAAGACATCGGGAGGCAGACAGATTGACAACATCATTTGTGCATAGAGAAGGAAAAAGATTGAAGACAAACCTGATATCCCTTTGATATCTGTGATTGACTCCCATCTCGAATAGAGTATGTCGATGGCTGAGCCACTCACAAGCTTTAAATATCATTCAGTCAATAGGATGTTGACATAATGAAATGAAGCAGCAACAGAATATGTATAAATGTGGAGAAGTACAGCAATGTCATTTTGAAAATATGATCCAGACCGCCTGACTCAGTCAAATTTGAGATCACTATAAAAACCCTTTTACCGCGGATCAATCCTGAGCCATAAGGTCAGATCACATGCCTATAAGAGCCGAAAAAACCAACCCCATGGAGGTTTCGTCCTTCCTCACAGAGCTTGAATACCACATCACAATATTTCCATTAATAGCTAGCACAACGCTCAGCTGAGCCCCATCACTATATGGCATTTATAAAATGGACCTTTGCAGAGACAAGGGGTTTAGGAGGGTAAACAGAGTCTAACTGCTAATACACTGAAATTGACAGACAGTAAATCAATATAATGAATATTGCATGGTTTGGATAAATACATTGATTAGTTAATATAAATGAAAAATGGAATAAGTCTTAAACGTGTTCTGCCAAGCGAGGGTTGCTATAGATATTTTAAATGTGAAAGAAGTAAAAGTGAATTGTACCACAATATATAAACACCTATAGTGTAAAAAAAACCCTGAATCATGTGTATCTGTATTTGCCATCACATCTTATAAATATCTGCTAGGGCTGTAGAACAATTACATTTTTCAAATTGCAATTAACAACTGAGTTTCAGTAGGAGGTCACGATTAATTGCTTTTTTATTGCATGTTTGAAATTCAATTTTGGGGGATTTAAAAACAGTTTTTTGTTGTGTACTGGTAGCCTAGTGGTTAGTGTGCACGCACCATGTACAGAGGCTAAAAGTCCTCAAAAGCAGTCGGCCTAGGTTCAAATCTGACCTGTGGCTCCTTTCCCTCATGTCTTTCCCCACTCCCTCTCTCTGATTTCTGACTCTATCAAATGTCCTTTCTCTAATAAATGCCAAAAAAAGCCAACAACAACAAAAAAAGAAAACAAAAAAACTCATGTTTACTTATGTAAACACAGTCTTCTAAATGAAAGTGAACCTGTAACTATTCCATGTCACTCGATGGTGGAAGTTGCCCCTGTCCTTTACTTCCCCGTCAATAGAAAGAGGAAGAGTGTGTGTGTGCAGGACATACATACTGTACAGTGTGCAACGAGTGACGTTGCATCCATTCATTTGATATCATGCTCCTGATGAGGGAGCTTTTGTTAGAATGTTTGCACTGTCTTAAGATGAGGGCACTCAACTTCCTGTTTGAATACAAACCTGCTTTTATTTTGAAATAAAATTGTGAACTTCCAGTCGAATGAAAGTAACGACATTAACTTAATCACAGAAAAAGGAATGTGACATGGATCTAAAAGTAAATGAAAACAACTTCAGGGACCAGCAAAAAAGTGAAAATGTCACAAGGTGGTTATTACTTTTGACTCTTCAACTGAGCTGCCTGGGAGTTTTTATTTTTTTAAATTGAAATGAGACATTCAAAGGCGCAGCAGGTTTTGTTTTTTTCCATCGCTGTGACTATTCCATCGTTTGACAGCCCTAATTGTTATAATTTTTTTTTTTACAAAATATAGGTTGTTCCTCTTAATTATTTCATGTCAATTATACTGTAGAAAATAAGGACAGCGTAAGTACTGGTATGTTTGTATCGGGTGTTTGAGACACATGCAAACACAAATTCTGTGAAGTTGGTAGTTGACTCAATGTTTGTACAGACAAAAAACAAAACACAACCTGCAGCCCCAGAGGTCAACAGCTCATAAATGATAAAAGAAAAAAAAAGTTTCGCTAGACTTCAATTTCAACACACACTTAAAGTGTTTACAGTGTGTGCCACATTACAAATAGAAGAAGTTTCCTTTTCTCCACATAGGTTACACAAAGGTTACAGTGCGTATAACTCTGACTGGAAAACTGGAAACATCAAGATTGAACCTGTGTACACGACATAGAGTTACGACTGAACCTACATTGTGATTACTGGGCTTTTTATTGGTAAATGATTTCAGTGTTTAACATCTCTCATTATAATGTTTTGTTATTGGCAGAAGCTCTTTTGGTGTCCGTGCTACATGCTTTTCTCTTTAAAAGAAGAAAGTAAAAGCCACAGTGCAACAAAAAGATTTGAATTCATTCAGCTTCACCATTTCTTTTGTTGTATTGTTATCTATGTGATCGGTATCTCAGCTTCTTGTTACAGATGACACATTTTCCGCCACCTGTTTTGTGTGTTGTGCTATCGCCGCTTCACAGAGAATAAAAACAGCTGTCATCCTTCACAGTGGAGCAGTTTCAGAAGCGCAAGTTCATGTCTTAAGAGGATGAATGTCCTTGATTGAGAGTGACTAGTGATGCATCGGTTGGTTTAAATTCTTTAGTTATAGAATATGAAAAAAAACAGACTTTTTGTTTGCATAGATGAGCGATGTGGAGAAAGAGCAAAGGCCACACATTGAATGGATAGTAATATGAAGCACTCATTATCTGAACATTTCATTACTAGCACCAAATTGGAAGTCTCTTTACTGCAGCTTTGACCATGATCAGCCGTTTAACAAGAGGTGTGTCTATTGTGCAATTTTTCATCCAGCTCCTCTATGCTCTATTGATGACCCCTCGACCACCCACCTGAATCTTTCCAGAGTGGGCGCCCCTAGAGCTCTCAATCCTGATACAGTCTGGATGACATCTTAATAAAGGTTAGTTGACCTTTCCCTCCAAGCATGCAATGTATCATCCACACACCTGTCTGTTTTTTTTTTTGTGGAGGACCATACAGTGCTTTGGTCTCTGTGTTATTATGAGCCGGCTCTATTTGATACAAATTAGGCATGAACACAAAGACACTGACCGGTTCCATACAAGCTAATGATCCATTTTCACAGGAGAGATTTGCTCTATGAAATAAAAATAGCATTTATCCTGTGTATAAGCTTAAAGTGCCGTCTATGAAAAAAACACAAGTGGGGCGCTGATAGCCTAGCGGTTATGTCACGTGCCCCATGTACAGAGACTATCATCCTCATCGCAGTGGACGAGGGTTGGAATCCGACCTCGGCCATTTGCCACATGTCATCCCCCTGCTCTTTGCTTCCAACATTTCATGTCTCTTTTCTCTTTTCTTTATCACTAAAGGCCCAAAAAAATAACTTCAAGAAAAGAAGAGGACTTTAGTGTGTTGAGATTAACTAAGAGCTTAGAGAATTGAATGTGTATGTTCATCATTATCTAGCATGGGTGACTACAGGAACAGATTTATGAAATCTGACACTTTAATTAAAAAAAAAGACATCAAATATGTTTGATATTTTGTATGAAATGACAATGTGAAAACAATGTCCAACAATGACTCATCTAAATCCATAGCTACCTCTGTTAGCTTAGCTGTCCTACCCCAAATGATTTATTGTTTTATTTATTTATGGCACAATCTCTCATATTGTTTTTATCTGTGGTGGTGCAGCAGGAAGCAGTTTTTAGTGAAAAATACTCTAAATATACCACTGCATACTTGCTGCTTGGCTAAATACAGCAGGCAGGCATGAAAGAGTCAGATATGAAAGAATATATATAAATATAATTTTCTTTTTTTAAGATGTATTCTGGAGTCCTTACTCTCCTTTTTTCTCATGTCAGTTAACATTATTTGCAATGGGGAATATGAAATGTAAAAGAGCAATGATGTACCTTAATGTAGTTGAACCATAATTGAATCTCCACACCCTTTACCCTTCACCATTTGAGGAAAGAAAGACTAATCCATCACATAATGAATGTTTATATTTTATAGGTGTCACAAAAAGGAGACAGATTCAAGCTGGCAATTTCAAAAGTAGAATTATTTTCCAAAATATAAGCAACTCAATATAATATGTTATTAGTTTCAGTAATGTAGTGAATGTATGGATAAGTGTAGATCTATATTCTAAACAGAAGGGGAAAAAAGACTGTTCTGTAGTCAGGCCTGCCGTGGGAGTTGCAAGCTCAGTACCATATCCAGAGCCAGAGAACCAGAGACAGAGCCACCAGATCAGAGAACCAGAATCGGAGACAGAGAGTCGGTGGCTAAGTCTCAGTTCCCTTGATTGCATCTGTGCATCCCTCACTCGCCTCTTAGTCCCGCCCACCAGAGATAAATGGAGAGATGCAAGGAAACGAAGCACGGGAGAATTGCATTGTAACTGTATTTAAATCACAACATTAGATACATAAATTAAAAACATTTGTTGATAAAATTGTTGTAAATGTTAGACCAACATCACATCATGCTGTTAAGTGTCCAGGTTCCTGCTCCATACTGACATCGATGAGCTGTCTGCCTTAAAACAGAATCCTGCAGCTGAAGAGGAGAGGAAAGGGAAGTTGATTGTCAAGAGCTCCTCTGTTTCTTGATGATTTCAAAGGTTACAGTTATGTTTATGTCCTTGTGTTTAAATGGCACTGGATGGCTCTCCAGGATACGACCAAGTTTGGTGAAAACCACAAACACAGCTTCCATCTCTGTGCTGCAAAGTTTCAGTATTCAAGGATTGAACTGGGCCCTGCAGGTTTGACAACTGAACATCACAGCCTCTGATGCCGTTGGAAACAACACTGTTAAATCCCACCACCTTCTGCGTTTCCTCCAATTGTAAGACAGATGCAGTACGGATGACTGTATGTGTTCCAGTTTGTACATTTGCCTCTCCACATTTTTCATTATGTGTGCTTTTAAGTCTAATAACCCACAACCAAAGAATCCTCCGCGGGAGAGCTCACGGAGTGGAAAACCAGTATCTGCAGTCAACATTAAGGGCTAAAATCAGGCACGGCTGGGCTGAGGAGAGGAGAATGGAAGGACCCTCTTGTTTTGTGTCAAATAATTTCAACAGCAACATTAGAAGTGTTTAGTGACAGATTCATTTGGGATGTGCTGGTTTATCAAACAAAATCATTTTTGAACAACTTTTTTCAGCTGCATCATTGGTAAATACCATAAAACTTTTAAAAACAAACCTTTTTTTTTTCCTCCCTTCTTTGATATTTCCTCTGATTTTCCGTCTGGCACATTCCCTCGGAGCTGTGATTACCTTCAACTCTGGAACTTGGGAGTACATGATGTCTGGGCAGGGCTTTAATCAGGCTACCAGAAAACCTTGATGAGTTACTGATGATGCTTGGCAGTCTGCTTCTCTGGTTAAGTGGAGCAGGAGGAGCAACAGCTGCAGCCCACCGACTGGGGTTCATCTGATGGAGTCTAAGACGTCTGAAAAGTCTGCCTGTTGTGATTATATACAGTCCTGAAGCCCTGACCTTGAACTAAGATCTCACCCTGATTAGATGTTATCCATTGTCCATCTTGAATATGCTAATGCCTTAAATTTGATATAGTCCACCAGTATCGACTGATGATGATACCTTTTAACACTCTTATGGAGGTCTATGGATATTGCTGCAAATCAGTAGGGGCGCCAGATTTATTTATTTTTTGCTAGTGCTATGGGATTGCTCAGGTTTTTCAGATTTAGGGTTCCCCATGCCGGTTCACCAGTTTAATTTCTACTGCAACATCCGTGAGTCAGCGACACACACGCGTGCGCCCACACAGGTACCTAATCCGCAACCTTCTGTGGCAAACACAAGCCTAGATATTCAGCTCATGAGATATAGATGTATGCTCACACGTCTACCTACGTAAACACACCTCAGTATGAATCAGAAACGGAAATACTTTATTAATCCCAGAAGGGAAATTCGGTCTTTACACAGCAACAGAAACAAGTTTACTTTGTGCACATTTCAGCCTCGGATTTTAAGATCACAAACTGATGCTGCCAGTTAACAGCACCTGGACTAACAACGTAGATATAATATGACATAAATGAGCATCGCATGGAGAGAAATAAAAGGAGTCAGAATTTGCAAATCAATCACCAATTGCATTAAATTCATAATAGGCTACAGAGGTATACAATTGTGCTCTGGCCTGCTGCGCCCATTGGCCAAATCCTAGTAGTCACACATTCTAAATAAACCACAGACATTTCTTGGGGGATACTATGGTTATCCTAGGAATAGCTACAGTGCCCCCTAGCCCCTGCCTGGCGTCGCCCTTGCTTCAATCACCTGTAATACTCAAACTGTCAGCTGTCTCTCTGAGTCACTCTGAAAACAGATACCAGATTTAAGAGAGAGTGTTTATAAGTACTAACACAGTTGGCAAGCTACCATGAGGAATCGGTGGACTAATTTCAGCTGTGAAGGCAAAAAAACTGGCTCGGTTCCAGGGAGGTGTAGGCCTAAAGACTTGGACGAGCCCCTGAGGCAAGCGGGACGGGCAGGGCAGTGAGCCTAGCTTGCACTGCGCCTTGGACGGCTCCCTTAAGGAATTCCTCCAGGACGGCAGATGGAGGGCTATGTGAACTGGAGCTGCATCCCCTCACTTCAGTTAGCCGCTTCCAGAGGAATAAACCAGCTAGGCTTTGCCTCTTCCCAAATCATCTGGCTTCTGTCACCGCGGTTCCCACCAGTGAAATCAAAACGCACTCCTCCAGATGGAAAGGCAGACACGGCACAATATGGCATGGTGCTCTTTGTGTGACAACTCGTGCCTGACAGCAATAAAGCAGGAGGAGGAGACTTCAGATGCAGAACACAAGAGAGCGAGGTAGTGATTTTTACTCTGATGGCATCAAAAACAGTAATTACTCTACTCTCATGTGTCAGTACGGATGGCATGATTTATTTGACAGCGTGTCTTCAAATATCGCTCTACAGTCACATTGGAATTAAACTTGGCCTCTTTAAGCAAGCAGTTAGCCAACAGTAATAATTAATGTGCAAAAATGAATCCTCCGCTGTGAGAAAAAAAGCGTCAGCTCCGGTTATGAATTCCTTTGAGTCGTACCCCGTGCCTCTCTCAGTAGCCAGCTAGTAAAGGGCGGCACAAACTTCACACCATACCTGACATGCTGTGTGTCTGTGTGGGTGTTTTGTGTCAACTTAGGCCCCGGTTTTTAATGGGGAACACCTGGTCCTCATCCATAATAAAATACAGACTTAATATTAATAAGGAGGGGGGTCTCAGTGTCCAGGGTTATGTTGAACAAATGTAACAATACAGCACTGCTGCATAATGCATAAAAACCTCACATTTATTTAAAACAAAAGGAGTGAAGTCTTCATTGTTCCAGCAGTGAGCACAAAGGATACTGATTCATTTAATGCTAAATTAAAGTTCTTTAGAAAATACAGATAGCATGAAGAAAATGTCTTTGGAAGATTAAAGTTCTTGGATTTTTCTTTTTGATTATTTTTTTTTTGCCCAGTGGAAATAAGATTGGTGCCCTCATGAATGTAAGCATGTGCATATTAAAGGTATCACGACTCACTGGGTGAAAATGTGCAAATACCGTGTTTGTTACTCGGAGCAGGAAGTTGTGGCTCCCTGCCTTGATTTGGTAATTCCTTCCTGGTGAAAACCAAACGTTGGTTTTCTACCTTGAAGAGTTACATGCTTTTTGAAGTACTTAATCAGAAGATGTAACAATAAATTCTTGAAATAGAGGCTCTCAATATAGTTTTCATTACTGTTGAAAGAAGCCACTCTTACCAAAAGAATCTGGTGTAAAAGGTGCACTTTTAACACCTTTTTTTACTAATAAGAAGAGGGATGCATTCTATATACTTCTGCTACATACCATTATAAAATGATGAGCAGTATAAAATGAGCTACTCTGGAATAGTAATTTTAGTTGAAATACATGTCCCTAGAGGAGTGCTGGTTGGATTGAAAAGACTCCTAAAGACAACAAGTGACCAGCAGAGGCACACATCTGGACAAAAACAGACGGTTTCTAGAAAGAGCTACACAGCCAGACCCAAAACTACACACTGTGGCCTTTGCTGAACACCATGGAAGTTGTCTTGCAGGACGACAGTTTAAAACTTTGTTCCCTCTGGAACCCCCCCAAAAACAGACATTTTTACAAACCGATGCATTATTTCAAGTATCTTTATCTTTTGCTGAAATAGCTTTATATTTAGTGTGAAGGCATGTACACGCTCTTATATATTCATATAACAACATGGTATAATACAAATTGTGTCCCTTTGAAATAAGTCAGGTTTTGTCTTGTGATTGAGTGACACACTGTACAGTATGTGTTTGCCTCCTCTTCCAATGTACGCCCCTTTTTTCAGTGAATCATGCAAGTAACACAAAAACCCTAACACACTATTTCATTCCTGGGTTGGTGGCTTGATTAACAATCACAGAAAACATCACTGGTGTAATTTTATGAACAAAGCAATAATGGGGAAAAACTTTCACATTAACCTGCTTTATTTCAGTCCTACTGGTTACTAGTGGCGGCTGTGTTGGTAGGGTCGTCGTATCTCAGCCAGAAGGCCGAGGGTTCGATCCCCAACTCCTGCAGCAACACGTCCAATGTGTCCTTGGGCAAGACACTTTACCCCGAATTGCACCCGCTGCTTCGTCGACGGCGTATGGAATGTGTATGAATGGGATTAGTTACTTCTGATCGTCTCACTACATGGCAACCTCTGCCATCAGTGTGTGAATGGCTAGTGTGTGACATGCGGTGTAAAACTGCTCAGAGTAGTCAGAAAACTAGAAAAGCGCTATACATGCTCAAGTCCATTTACCATTTAGTGTTGAAGCTCCAATTGGTTCATCACAAGACAGATCTTATAACATTGCCCCAACACTTATTCAAAGGAATACCTGAATAAATCTAAAACCATATTTTAGGGGCAATGTTTACTTTGCATTGGAGTGACAATTACAAGTCTTTTAAATTATACATAAACTGTTGATGTTTATTCACTGGGAGGGGAAATGTATAAAGCTAGAGAAAACATCCTGAAGGCCATATTATTCAAATACCTGAACGTACGTTTAAGTGTCCTGCTTTGGTACATTCCTCTTTGAGAACAGCATAACCAAAGATAAATACAGGTTCATAACAAAACAACACTGTCCACATTGAGATTCTGATCTGCAGCAAATCATCTGGGCATGTGGGTGTGAATATGTTTTATGTCACATTCACTGCAGCGCTTGTGGCAACAACGGAAGTGTGGTAACTTCACAACTTTTTTAAGACTTGAGAGGCTGCAGGGAGATTTATAAAAGGTGTGATTATTGTGTTTTTGTGTGAAAGGAAAGACGACATCCTTACAGCTCCTAATGTTCTCTGTAACCTCAAAGTGTGAAGATGTTCCTTTGAGCACATGTTGATGCATATTCCGTTACGGATGTTCAGTTAGTTATGTATTTCCGTCCATAACACATTCGAAGGCACACTGTAATGTTCTGGATTATCATAAAGAACTATACTCTGAGCTGTAATGTGTACATGTAGTTATGTGGACCTGCTGGATCCAGGATTCATGTGCAAGTAAGCAGCAGGTTATCAAAACACACAGACGGCAGCACAATGATTTCATCTCAATTTAAAAAGAAAACCAACAACTTCAGTTTGTGATAAACGAGGTCATTTATTCAGCCATCACCAAAAGATCTTTGAAATATACTGTGTGACAGAATGGACAACAACAGCATGACTCCATCCATAGAGTCCACCAAGTTAAACTGTCATGTTTCACAGTAGTCCAGAATGGACAAACAGAGCACTGGCTCTAACTTTGATTTTCTCACAAGTCTGGCAGCCACTGTAGGTTATTTATGTACTAAAATCTGCAAAACTAACTACCAGATGTCACTAATCTTAAACTGCTCCTTTAAGAAAGATTTGAGATTAAGGACCTTGGAAAGACATGTAAGGGTTTTCTTTTTTATCCTTAATACCTATACCCTGATTCAGTTTTGGCAGAGTTCTGCTGGTATGCACAGAAGTAATCTTAACCAATATCTTTCTTTCTCTAAGTTTTGAATTGTCCCACACACCTGATTTTATTTACTGAAATAATTACAAAATCTGCCTTCAATCATCTAATTACATTGCAAGAATCAAAGGGCTTCTATCTAAACACGACACAGGAAACACCTGTGCATGCTTATGAAGCTCTAAGGTGAGTCGGGAAGGCTATAGATTTGCCTTCACAGTCGGGTGAGTTTCTCATTCATCCCCTGACCAACAATCGCTCACATTTCCACCACCAGTGTCTGGACTCCACGGGATCTATTCTGTTGCCGTCCAGAAATGATATTCTCCAAACATAACCACCCCATAGAGTGCGATAGCGCCAAAGACCTTCTATCAGGACGTTTACATGTTATCTGTTATTGTGATAAATAATTGTCTTTATTCACACGTCTCTCCTGATTGAAATATCGTAAGTAGGCTAGATTATTGTAATATACACAGGTATAGCAAACATGAAATGCCTTCAAGCACTTTGAGTTGCCTGGTGCCTGAAAGGAGCTTAATAAATGTCTGGCCTTTTCTTAATCAAAATATGAAGGGAGGGATCAAAAAGTGTATTTATAAAAAAAAAGCAGATGGGGTTGCCACCTCAACCATTGCTGGAATCATTTCATTGGTAAACTCTACATATACGACATGTTACAGGTTTTAGATTTAACAGTGTTGTAGCACAAAAACCTACAGGCAGAGCCAAATAGTATACCTTCCAAGAGCAGTCGAAGTTGTCCTGAACGTGAGAAGAAGGGCTGAAGCTGGTTGCATACAATCTGGGCGGGAACAATATGTCTGACTGAAAGCATTGAGAGCAAATCTGAGCTCAAGAGGGCCTGTTTGAGGGCGAATGCATAGTTTGAGATGAAGCATTATAAAGTCACAAATCTATTAGTTATATTCTCAAATTAACAAACCAAGCTTGTGTTAAGATAGCAACGACAAAAGAAAAACACAGACCCAATGGACGTTAACTTTTCCTTTGGTCACTTCAAACAGTATTGTGTAGTGTCTGAAATGTATTTTATCTTTAAAGGGCCCTTCAGATAGGACGTGGCCGGGGGTGCACGTCGCTGTCAAGCCCATTCATTGTGTATTGGGTTGCTCCGCACAAGCGCGTATCTCCTTGCCGCCGAGTTGAGCGCAGCGCGCGGGTCCTGTGCGCCGCTCTTGCGCATTGCGCGAAAGTTAAAACGTTTTCTGCTTTCGCGCAGCTCGACCTGACGTCACCTCTGCGCGTCCAATAGGATGGAAGATCAGGTCACAGCAAACGGTGTCCCACTTTTCTGAGCTCTAGTTTAAAGACCTACCGGGGACATCGGCAGGAAAAGCTTTTGTTTTGAAAGATATTTCCAACAGTCTTGGCGTACCAGGTGTGTTTAAAACTGCAGCAGTAATGTGTTTGCTCTGCTCATGAAGCGGCCGTCTTAGCGCTGCAGCTCCTGAACGAGCCTAAACTATCCCACATCCTGATGCGCTCTGATGATTACATGAACACGCACCCTCTTCCTTTTTTTCTAGTGGACACATAGGCCTACATAGTGCTTTGGCAGAAGCTACTTTCCCGAGCTATTTCCCCCCCCCGAGTATCGTTTCTGTCACCTAGCAACACGCGCTGTTGCTTTTTGCTCGTGTGCGCTCTCCCCCTTTTGCTCTGCGCCAAACTCCGCGGCGAGCTCAGCGCGCACCGCGTCCTATCTGAAAGGCCCGTCACAGTTATGTTTACACACTTTGACAGGTTAATATTTCAGGCGAGCCTAAATTGATGTGGATGGAGATTAGGCTCTTGCCCTTCTGACCATAATTGCAGAGTTATAATCCTCTGGGCTCAATGTAGAATTTGATGCATTGCATACTGCCTCATACCAGTTTAAATGTTAATTGTGTTTGCTTTGCTCTTTGTTCCTGCTGCAAAGAAGGTGGATGTATCAAAGGGCTGTACAGTAACTATGGATTCTTCATATTGATTGAAACTGTGTAGTGTCAATCTAACTGCCATAGTTCTGAACAGGAGAAGGCATTAAAATGGTTACCCCGACAGACGTATCGTCAACATACCAACTTGCAAACACATTTGCATAGAAATTGAATATAACTTGCAAAAAAGCACTCAAATATCAATTTATAGCCCTGAAAAGTGAATTTATTTGGACACTGGTATAATTGCATTGGATGCAGTTATTGACATGTCCTTTGATGCTTCCAATATTACACACTGCAACTTGCAGCACAGGGCAATGAGTCACAATGAGTTATATTACTGTGGTATAATCTCTTGTCAATTGCCTTTTGAGCAGGTTTATTAATATGTCTTGACACAAGCTAGTAGAGCAGCTTGATTGCACGGACATTGTTTTGTCTCACCTTCAGAGCTCCTATCAGCTCTTAGCTGTAGATCACAGGCAGCTATCATGAGCCTTATCCTTTAGATAAAAAACCCTTTAAGGGATCATGTGAGAGTTTCTCCAAGTATGTACTCAGTGGATTCGCACACACACACACACACTCACACACACACACACACACGCACACGCACACTCACACACACGCACACACACGCACACACACACAAAGGGCGAGTGGCTGGCAGTTGAACCCAGGGTCTTTATGCTGGAAGGCATTAGTGCAAACCGCTGAGCCACACTCCTGCTCCTCAGGACATTTTTGATGTTGATTATTTTTTCCCTATCCACGTTAGAGGATGACACGCCCCATCCCACTCCCACAAAATTATGAATCCCTCCCATCCGAATCCAAGGCCAGAATATATATAAAAAAATCTGTTCATGTCCAAATCCTGGTAGAATGGCTCCCATCCCATCTCACTAACGTTTAGTATATATATATACAGTATATGTTTTAATTACACAATGTTCTCCATTTGGACAGTGTGTTGGCAGTACTAATAACAGTTTACCTGTAATAATGCTCCATATGGGGATCATTTTGCCTTAATCAAAAATGCCTTCACTAAAAGTTAAAAAAACACAATCAATAACCCTTTCCCGTTTCAACTAAAGTCCTTTGCAACAAGGTATATTTTTTTTAATTGCCATGGCAAGCATCACACGTTTGATCCTTTGGGTGAACATAAAAAAATCTGAATTATGTATATGACTATTTTTTTTTGTTTATTTCACTACATTTAGGGTTTTAACAGCCACATTTTTCACTTCAACCGGAGTTTCTCCTGCCAGACCGCTGGTATTTTTTCCCAACAAGTCAGAGTGGGCTGATGTGAGAATGCAGCAGGATATTCTCCAGAGTATTCACCTCGAGCCAATGGAAGGAGGTGGTGACGTTGATATACAGTGGCTGCTGCACTGGGCATAGAGTGGATGCGTGCGGACGCTACGGTCTCCGCGCACGTGATTTAACGGCTGCGTTATGTTTTCTGTTTGCCAGCATGTTGTTTTCCGCTCTTCAGTTGATATTGTGATTCTGCTGATTATTGTCTCCCGCTGTGAGGTGCATATGTGAACAGCCAGGTCAGGTGAATATCCGTAGCAGTACTTCTTAAATTATCTAGATATTTTCAGGAGTGGATATGTGAAAATGGCTTTTGATACTTTCGGTATCTCTGCCTTTCCCACATCAATTATACCTGCATTCTCTGAATCCAATGTTGTTTCGGATTTTTTTTTACAGTCAATGACTCTATTGTCAGTGAACCCAATGGCAGTATTAATGCTTCTTCTAACCCTTCTAATACTTTTAGGCGGAGTTTAAGTCCAAATATATGACACTACACCTCTAAGGGGTGAAACGCTAGACCCAGGGCGTCCAGTTTATTTACGACAGTGTCAGTGGGGCTCAACAAAACCAGCCAAGAAAGATATCCATCCATAGTAGGATTCTGTTCGAGATTTTTGCCTATCAAAACAAAATGTCATTACCTCTCACCAAGTGCTTGTCCGATGGCTGAATTTTGGGTCTTGTAGATGAAGAGTATGGTTTAGCGCTGCTCTATTCATAGAATGTCATACCTTTTGCTGTAATTTTCTATTATAATAATGGAATTGACATGGAATGACGGGACTTATTTAGCGCCAAGAGAGCAGTAAATCAATGATCCTTTAACTGTTAATCAATCACAACCTCCTGCTATTCTCACAAGACCATGTTAGCTTCATTACTGTGCAACAATTAACACTGCCAGCAGAGTGATCGCTCTCTGGCTGCCATGATGAATGTGACTATAAACTTTGAGGGGTCCAAATAATTAAAATGTCGGTGTCAATTAATTACCAAATAGTAATTAATAATTATAGAACAAGGTTATAGTGGTTGATCGCTGCCATTAACATATATCAACATGACTGACGGCAGCAGTATTATGATAAAATAAAACTGGAGGTGTAACAAAAACTCTGTAAACCGTTTTTAGCTGTTCAAATATCTTAAACTCTTTATTCACAAGGTGCCTGTCCCTTTTGTGCTATTTTTGTTGAAGTTGCTCGGCCTTTGCAAAATCACAATAGTGCTGGATCTGTCCTTTTCTGTCCTGAATCCTGTTAAAGTCTGTCACAATTCAGTGAGCCTAGTAATTGCTATTTGTACTCGCTTGCCTGTTATCAAACTGTGTTCAAGCCGTACACTTTTGGAGTCTCTGGACTGTTGCAATTGATTTCTTAGTAATCACTTGTTCATAAGTAAACAAATGTATGGCTCCAAATGAGACCGTAATTGAAAATGATTATGACAACGATGGAGTAATAGCAGGTTGCAGCTCAGTGGTGCATTGAGATGAGATGACTCAAGGCAGAATCACAGCACCTCCAACACACTAATGTCCCAGATGGTACATATAGGGTAGGGCTTTTGTTAATATAATGATATTCCCCCTGCACTGTCCCTCCAACTAGATTTTAATATTTGCTGTGTTCTTTGTTTTTTATTTTTTCTCAGTTATTTATCGATTGATTTCTTGGCAGTGTGTCTGCTGAGGTCAGCATTACAGAACCTGAATGCCTGAGGGTGATCTCATTTCACACAGCCAATAAAGAATATGAAGTGGAAAAAAGAATATGAAGTGTCTTATCAGCTGTCATAATCATCTTTCATGAGGTTATATCTTTTTTTCCTCTGACATCCTGTAAGGATGCAGAAGACATTAAGCCAATTACGTCTGGTTTTATATATATAAATAATTCACTGGCTCTTAAGAACCACATTTTTTGCACATACTGTATATAAATCATCTGCCGTGGTGCAAACCAAATGGGATCAAAGCCTGGGTGGAGCACAAGCTAAAAACAATTGGATGGAATGCAGAGCAGTGGTTTTAAAGGTTTGGTGCCTCTTATCTCCTGTTCCATCCTCCTCAAATTTCACGCAGCTATCGCTCACACATCAAGTTCAAGCGCCAAGCTCCCACCTAAAATGTCAACAATCAGCTGGTGCAAGCTCAGTCAATGTAGTTTACGAAGCATTTAAAAAGTGGAAAGTGTTGGTCTTGCTTGTGTCCTATTTTTGCAACATGAACAGATGTTGCTAAAAAGGTATTTTAGTGCCATTCAGGAGGACTCGAACTCATTTGTGAGAATGGACCCAGATCTTCAGGTTCAAAAACGTGTGAAGTGCCACTTAAATGTCCTTTGTTGGAATATTAACTTTGAAGCAACCAACTGCATTGACATGTTTAATTAATTAAAATATAAATATAAATTATTCTTTATTTATATATATAAAAAAAAGCATAAATAAGACATTGTACCTTGAGAATGCATTTGGAGCCTTTCCAAATGACCTCCCCTTAGTCCTTTTGCAGCCAGCCTCCAGCAGCCATTAGCTGTGTACCACAAATTATTGTTTATTAGTCATGCTCACTAACAGTACGGATGTTCTGTGTTGTACTTTGCCTCTATAATGGGGAGTTTGTTCTTGGTATATCTTTACAGGCCCCTGTAGAGATTGAGCATGCTTTTTTTCCCCCCTCACCTCAAGTTGCAATCAGATAATTGTTTCTCCGAGCAACCATTTGAGACTGGAAAACCATGCACTCCCCCACGCTGCTCTGGTGGTGCTCCATGGCAGGGGACTGCTTGAAACTCTAAAGGGTTCATTGTGAGCTTGCTTCTTCTAAGGATGCCTGTCAGGATGGCTTAGGTTAACGTAGGTAACACATGCCATAGTGAACATTCACAAGGACAGGATGCATAAAGTTTGCAAACAAAAAAAATCTACTGAAATATCTCTGGAAAACAAAATTCAAACCTTCAGCTTTTGCATTGTCTACATGCAAGCTATGATTCAGATAACACTGCAATGCCTTATTTCATCCTCAATTGCCACCTGCTTTAATTGAGATTGTAAAACCTGCAATTACTTTAGGAATCCAATATTTAAGTTCCCCCCGCCCAACATGTATCGTAACTGTTTTACTAGTCATGACATTTGAGAATTTCAGTATACATGGTCTTCTAAACCATAGCAGTGCTTTCCTGTGTTAGCTTGTGTAACACTGCAGCAGATAGAGGTCTACAATCTCAAGCAATATGGTGCCTTTCTCAAAAAAGCATGTGTACTTGTGAAAACCCTGGAAGTGGAAAAAAATAAAGGGAAGTGAAGAGAAGAGAAAACAAGAGAGGATAAAGGAGAATGACCTTAAGAGTGACCTTCGGAGACAGACACTGTGAAATCACAGCCATGACATTTCAACTAAGCCAAATTATATTTAGAAATGAAATGACTAATTGCAATAGAGAGCTCCAATTCCCACCACTCATTATTTATTTCAGCTAAATAATTACTCAGAGAAAAGAATTGATTAAAATGTATCAAGGATTTTCCCCCTCCCTAAGAAACAACAACCCCAATATATATTCTGTTGGGCAACATGTATCAATCCCTGAACGCCTCTTTTGTTGGCTCAGGGAGGAACAACAACTGTGACAGCTTGAATTCAGGTGTCATTTTCTATCAGCCTTCTTTAAGATGAAAAGTGTTTTTTTTTAAACTGAGTTAACAGACTGGCTACTTTTCAGCTTTTTTTTTTTTGCAGTTCAAAGTGTTGTTGTTCCCCATGGGCAATACATTTTTCATGAGAGCTTTTGGTAGAATCCATTAATGGTTTGAAAGCAATGGAACAAAAAGCTTTCCAGCAGATTGCCTTTTTTTGTGATTCCAAATGAAATTTAAAACAGGAAAATATGCTGACTAGTTGCAACAATATTTTTTTTTAAACAAGTGTTAGCATCATGGCATACAAATTGCTTTGGAGTATTATCTATTTCAATCAAATGCATAAAGCTAAAGCACAACTGTCTCCTAATGGAAGAAAAGCACTTTTGTAATTTGTGTCCATTTGACAATGTTGATGCTGGTCGGTCAATCGCTTTCTTTTTTTTCTCCTGCTGCTGATGCGGGGTAGCCTCCAAATTGAAGCAGTAGAAACGAGGCCAAGTGTCGGCCTGCTCAGCAGCAAGGATGACAAAAGATGGGTGTATTCTCATAGCAACAGTGCCAGTCATGTTAGAAGAGAGACACTGTCTGAATGGCTTCCATTCAGAGCACAAAGGTTTTGTTCCCTGTGCAGGAAAAGTTGACAGACAGGTGCTCTGCACATGGGGCCAACTTCAAACAATACTCCTGAAATAGACAAAAGGAAGGAGTTCCAGCAGAGGAGGTAATCAGGCTTTTAAATTCCCAAAACAATCACAATCCTTTTGAATAACTTGAATCATAAAAACATTGAATTTGTATAGCAACTAAGGCCATACCAATGACCCAAATGCAATTTAACATTGAATATTTGTTGTACCTCAGTCAAATTGTTTATTCTGTTAATCAGAACGATTCAAAGGATTAGGTAGAACTAATGCTACTTAGCCACACCAGGAACTCACATGTGAGTATCACCTTTCAAGGTCAGTCGATTCGAGCAATGCCAGACTCCACACTACGCTTACAGTGTTGTAATGCAGGGCAAAGAGTGACAGAGACAGTCTGACTGTCTGAGAGAAAGGGGAAATAAAGACAGAGGTACCACCCTGATTGGTGCATACATGACATGTAGCAGTAATGACCTCTCTCTTCACCTCTAACAACACACTCGGGCATTAGAGTTGGCATCATTCCCTTTTCAGTACTGTGGACTTAATGTCCTGTGAGGCAGGAATTAGACACATTACAATACCAAGGTGAACAAAAAAAACATGAATGCAAACTTCAACTAGCAAAGAAGAAGGGGAATTCAACTTACCAGCCTCGCTATGATCAACTACTGCAAAGGGAAGTGTGTGATCTGATAGATAAAGAAAACGTGGACTCCTCAAACTTCCTGCTTTTTCTGTGTGTATTAAATGATACACTTATTTCCAAAGCACAACTAGCAGGAAAATTCAGCGAGGAAAGCTGGTCTTCAACCAGCTGTTCATATGACTTTTGGGGTGAAGACTAAAAATCTGTGCCGTGAAAACCATTTTGTGTGGGCTATGTTTTTGTTCAACTTCAAAATGTTAACAGCACCATTGTACCCTGTGATTTATTTCTCGAAAAAACATCTTGCAATGAAAGAGTTGACAACATTAGCAACACTGAGATGTGAGAAAACTACATTCGATCAGGAAAGCGGAGGCTATTAAATGTTTATTTGAAGTTTTATGTGGGTGTAATATTTAAAAATCCCCACTGCCAAAAGAGTTTTGCCTTGTGCCTGTGAATAATTCCAGTCAGGTACTTTTTATTCAAATATGCCTATTGAGGCAGACATAGTCAGATGCTAAAACAAATCTTCCTTGATAACATAAAACAGCATGTAACCATCAGGACCATTTCAGTAAAAGAGATCTGCCTACAGGAAAAGGAATCACAGGTGTTTAATTTTTCAGGAATCATGTCAGGTCGAGAGTTTCTTCGTTGCAGGGGCTGTGCTTGGCAATAAAATTCACGTCAGCAGAGTCAGTTGTGATTTGTCGGCTTTGTGAAAGATATGAGGAATAGCACCATGCACATCTTTCGCAAAAAGCCATGAATAATGGCAAAGCCACGTATATGCAAGTAGGCATGGCACTGGTTTCATGACAAATGCTTATGTAGATCTATCATTCTGTGTTGTCTTCTACCTCAGTCAAGACATGTTTGCTTTGCAAGGAAAGACAGCTCTGCAGCAAATGCAATTTTTTTTACTGCTGCAATACTTATTTTCCTGCCATCCAGATGAAATTGCAGAGCTGTTTCTCTATTCTAGCTTTCACTGTAAATTCATGTGCATTGACCGGAAGGCAATCTTGCCCCAGCTCCGAGGGCAAAGATTGTTGTCTGCCGATCTAATTCGGGCCACACTACTTGCTGTATGGGAGGAATAATGAGCAAATTCTTGGCTGGTGCTGTGAGCATGCCAGAGGCAAATCTGCCCTGCATGTGTTACTACAAGTATGAACACTGCGAACAGGGAGACCCCCAAAATTCACCTATTAACAGAAGGATTTTAAGTTCAAGTGAATGTGATTAGACGCAGTTTGAGACATATTTGAATGCAGAAGTATTTTCAATTTGTACACTGCAGTGTTCTTAGATTCCTGTATTGAGTAGTAAACAAATATCTGGTGTCTCTCCAGACCAGTTGACAGCACACCAAGGTTGGGACATATTTTTCATTTTGGTAGATGTTAAATGGTTTTCTAGTCTTCTGACTACTGAAAACATTTTTCCATCACAGGTCACACCTACCCACTCACACGGATGGCAGGAGCTGCTGTATAAAGTGTCCATTAGTATTAATTCATCCCATTCATACACGCTGCAGATGAATCAGATACTCTGAGTGAGGGGTCTTTTGCCCAAGGACACTTCGGACATGTTGCTGCAGGAGCTGGGGATCAAACCCCTGATCTCCTGGTTGAGAGAGGACCAACTCTACCAACTGATCCACAGCACATTTAAAAACGATCTTAATTGTAATATAAAAAGGTTAAAAAAACATCATGATTCCTATTTTTAAATCTTCACCATCTATTGTTTTCTCCAATGCTGTATTGAAATACAGACCATCATAGGGCATTAAAACTGGCAGAGCCTTATTGAATGTCTTGTTGTAGGAAACATCTTTTATCATTCTTTTTCACTTTAGGGCAGCGCAACAAGCTGTTAACAAAATAGTCAGTTTACTAATTGACGGCTTACATAGTCTCCTGTTGAGTCTTGTACAGGAAGAAAGAATATCAGGGTCCTTGTTCTGAAAACAGCTTACTGGATTTTTGTACCGTTGCATCTACACTTGAGTCCGCCGGCTAAACCAGGTAAGTGTTTTGTTCTGGATGGGATTTTTCCATTCTGATGGTTAGAAATCACACACAGAGCCCCAGTCATCTTGTTGGATGAAGCTGACTGGACCCCAAGATTTAGTAATATCAGAGTTCTCTATGCCAAATCTTCTTAATCCATGATAGTCTTGAGTCTCTGCATGTAGCTGAGCGTTTCAGCACATGGGGCCTTTGTCAGGATAATGTAAGTTTTACATGGAAGAGGAAGCGGAGACAAGAATACGGTTATGTCTCCCTTATACATTTCACTTCAAGGCTATGCCATTTCATCTTCGCAAAGAGCACACAGATGGATGGAGGAGTCATCATCTTTTATCCTCCAGCTGCCAAAAAGAGATTTGCGTACTTAAAAAAAAAACAAAAAAAACAGACCAACCTGACTGAGGAACTAAAAGAGTTTCACATTTTAATACCTCCGGCAAAGTTTTATGTGCTATTTTCTCTTAGGGGAAGGAGAGGAGAGATTGATTCTGAAAAGACAGCAACTAAATGCACTATGTGGGGGGAGGGGGGGGGGGGTATATTTATATGGTTATATACTGGAGGTTCTTGCAAGGTTGTGTAGTTTTAAGGTTCTGTATACTCCCCTTAATCTAAGGGTCAAAAATGATGTTTCCCCAGGATCACAGCACATCACTCCGCTGTTCATCTCCCTCCACTGGCTCCCAGTTACTGCTCGCATTAAATTTACAACCCTGCTGCTCGCTTACAAAACAGCGACAAAAACGACTCCTCCTTACCTTGACTCTCTCAGGTCCCCCACACCCACTACGCTCTGCCAATGAAAGGCGTCTGATTCATTGATGTTGATAATTATGATGGTATTGATGAGGACAATGATGATATTTCGATGGTGGTTTTAAAGCTAATCAGAACTCCCAAGCGCAGCTTTCCATGTTGTTGTTTATTGTGATATATATATATATATTTTAAACTGCTTTGCCTCTTCACTTCCTGTCAGCATCTGTGTCCAATCGGACTTAAAGCCGTTAGTTTGCACTTACTGACATTGTTTTCTCCTCTCTAGATCATTGCTTGTGTTGTACTTGCTCTCGTGTATGTTGCTTTCGACAAAAGCATCCACTAAATTAATTGGAGAATTGTAGAATAGTAGAATGAAAGCACCTCAATGAACAGTTTATTAAAGGTGAGCATGAATTGTTAAAACAAGATTCCATTACCATTTACCATTATTTATTGTTGCTGTTGTGAGGAGGATGTAAGATGCAAACTAAAAGTTCTGTTGTCCTAATTTAAACAGATCATAAAACATAGCACAGTGATGGTCTGTATTAAAATGTGTAGGCTAAAGAAATTGGCTTGAACGTAAGAGTAATGTAAAAGCTATAGTTTTTGTGGTATGGACAGTCTTTTGTCTCACTGTGTAGATCTCAATGATACAAAGCATAATATGGGAAATAGAATGTCAGCCTGAGATGAAACATTTAGAGACACTCTTTAGCTTTTTTTCTCAGCTCTACGGTTGCACATACAACACACAAAAAGTTGAACAGTGGGAGATTTCAGGTGAAGCCCTTTGATTAACTGACGACCGGTCCAGGCTGTACCCTACCTCTCGTCCAATGACAGCTTGGATCAGCTCCAGCACCCTGCGACACTGAGCAGGAGAAGTGATATAGATCATGGACGGATGGATGGAAAGAAGAATTCACAGGAGACACTCCTGTCTGTATTCTTCTCACTACCTTGATGTTTTAAATATAGACACTTTCACTATGTTGCATTGCACCGTCAATCAAAGATAAAACAAAACAAAAAACATAGTCCTGTTGAAGCAGAGTTTCTTTTTTTTTTACTAATAAAGTATATATGCTCATTTTATTTCATGCCCTTGAGTTTCCTGGCTGCTCTTTTAATATTGTGGAGAAATATGAACAATTTGAATCCAAGGCCTTGAGAAAAGGTACAGTCACAGCACATGCAGGATTACATAACAAAAGAGTTTGAGAAAAATCCCTGATTGAACAGTGAAATAAATAATATAATAAACACCATTAACTGGTTCCATACAAAATGTAATTATGTAACTGTGACAGCTTGTTCATCAGGAGCCCTGCAGAAAGCAGACTGAAGATAGATAGATTAGCATATAAAGATTGCATGGTTGTGCATACCCTGTCACATAATAAAACCAGCCACTACCACAGTAAGATATGATGACAGAGCCGTGATCCTGTGAACGTGGGAATATGTTTTGAATGCACTGCTGGGGAGCCTGGGGTTGGATTTGACATGCACTGGATGTGATTGATTGTGTTGTTATTGCTAAGGACTCTCTTCCGGCCGCCTCCGGGACCCTTTTTCGATCCATCCACTGTCTGTTTGTAGTACTCCTCATAAATTTTACAGCCCGTGCAGGAATCTACTGGGAGCTTAAACAATTGCTTTATTGATGAATTTCGCTCATACAAGGAGGAGCACAACACCAGGCTGGCATAGGGCTTCTCACCACAATGGAATGAATATTGAATGAATGTATTTTTTTCTTTCATGTATGATCCGGATCTGGGCCGCATTGGTTCTGTTAAGAGAGCGCTCGTAAAATAGTGCAGTTTTTTTTATTTACTTTTTTTTTCAAATCGCTAAAATGTTAATTGTAGGCAGCTGAGGCTCAGTCGTCTCTCAACCGGAAGGTCGACGGTTCGATCCCCAGATCCTTCAGCAACATGTCCGATGTGTCCTTGGGCAAGACACCTAACCCGATTGTGTTTCATTGTCGTCCTTATGGATACATTAATAATACATTAAAGAATAAACAGAAGAAATCTTAGATGAAGAAAATGATAAAAGTAACACTTGATCTCGTGCATAACTCTGTTGGACGCATAAACAAGTTACAAGGAGTAGTGCCACGGCTATGTGAGTGTTGTTAGTGTGTCAGAAAGGAGGGGTGAAGTTTATGGTGTGTTAAACAAGTAACAGAAACAAAAAAAGCAGCAACGTCATCACCAGGCCACCACGACATCACTAGTTGTGTAGACTGTGTCCCTAGTTCTACATTTCACACTCAGTTGAAGTGCTCACTGAGTAGCCTACAGGTCGTTTTGTCGCACTGTTATTAGCCAGGCTTTTTAGGTAGCCGTGGGCGCGCCTTGTGTCCCCACACAAGGCTGCGGTCCTTTGGGGGGACGGCCCGGGTTTAGGACCAGCCTGTGTCTCCTTTCCCTCGTGTCATTCCCCACTCTCTCTCTCTCCTTGAGTTCTGGCTCCGTCTGCTGTCCTGTCTCTAAAAGTTGGGTCATGGAGGGCCCAGGAATAAAACTTTGGTAAAAACTTAGCTAGCCATGCTTGGTATGTGTAACCTAACCTTGTCCCTTACTGGAGAACTGTCACTTATTTTGCCTCATTTCACTGAATCTTTGTCATTGGCCTTTCTCTTTCTCTTTCTCTTTCTCTCTGCTCCACCTGTCCTGTTCTTGTGAATGTCCATTTCACCTGTTGATAATGTTGTCAAAGTCAGCGGAGAACCAGTAGGTAGATGGTTGGTATATGTGCGTCGCGAGGGACACTATGATTTTTTTTGCAGACTGCAGTCGGGTCACTAACGACAACTCCTTGGGCAAAATAATACAAATCCCGAGAATCTCACTCGTACAATGATACAAGCATTCAGAGAGGACTATTCACTAATTCTGGCTGTTCACATTGACCATTTACAGTAGACCCTCGGGCCGTTGGGAAATGTCCTGGCGCTCCTGACTCTCCGCTGTTGGAGGATTCCTGTGCTACTGCGTTAACACACATGAAAGAGAGAGAGCTAGGAAGATGAATTATGTTATTAAAGTGCACATCTTTAAATGGACACTAGATCACTCCCAGTGACGGTAACCTCTTAAAGCCAACAAATCCACAAGGAAATATCTGTTTTAAAGAATAAATATGAAAGGGAAAACGTGTTTAATTTTTTGTCGGGATCAGCTCCAGGTTCCTGGTGAGTCAACTGGGGGTTGGGGAAATGGAGTAGTGAAATATTTATCAGCGCGTTGCATATTCAGCTGAGGGTCCTTTGTGCGTGCTCGTGTGATCTTTCACAACGCGTTCACAAATTAAATATTTATTGCATTTAAATAAAAAGGCTAGTGCCGAGTCTGGCCCGAATGGGAGTGTGTGTGTGAGTAGGTGTGTGTGTGCGGTGTGTGAGTAGGTGTTTGTGTGTGTGTGTGCGTGTGTCAGAGTGCATGAGAGAAGAAGTGAGTAGTTTGCTATCACGGATGGTGTGGAATCCCAAGAGGCGGGGGTGTGTTGAGCCTGTCAGGACGGAGATATGAGACTCACCTCCCTATCTACTCATACTCAGAGACTGAAATCAGCCTCGGCTTAACCAGTGTGCTGTCGCTACTGAGGGGACTGCAACAGACAAAAACAGCTCTGCGCCTGACCTGACGCCGCTGTATGCCACTGCATGAACAGCTGTACAGAAACAAATGGCTCCCCTGAACGAGTAAATGTTCTCGAATATGATTTTTAGCAACATCTTCCTTCATCTACCTTAATACAGTTGTGATTCAAATACCAATCAAGCTGGTTTTGGACACTCAGTCATGCTGACTGAAAATCTAGTAATCGAAGTAAATGGACACAACAAGAGTCCCATAAATATCAACCTTGAAGTAATTTGTATCGTGTTGCTTTTCCTGGAAAGGGGTCTTACAATTCATATAGAAGCCTAATTCAGCATTAATGTCACAATATAGTTTAAATAACTAGTTTGTAAAAGCTCATATTAGTAAATTAAGACAAGATTGTTGTGGTATTTAAGGGATAGCTTTTTACACGGTAACACATCTTCATTTATTCTTAAATCCTGATCCCTATTTGTGTCTTAGTAACCCTCAGCAACTAACTGAGTCAACAAATATTTAAAATGAATGTAAATCCAATGCTTAAGTATGATAGAAACAATTCAATAAAGTCTGTAACAAATATGTAATCCCTAAATCATGTGAAAATATGGATTTGGAAAAAGTACAGGCTATGTGGGATATCAACCAGGCCTGACCCAAACAACTGCCCAGCAACTGGGTTAGCCTTAAACAACCAAACTACCTGAAAATATAATTCAGAGAAACGACCAAACCTACTCAACCAAATGTTTGGTTGATAAAATAACCCAGTATTTCATAATGTACAGGTTAGTGAGTTATTTGCGGTTTCTAATAATGACTTAAAAATTGCAAAACTCTTTCAAGTACAACAGCAGCAGTGACATTGTTTACTGTTATTCATAATAAATAGGACTTGTTTTTGCCTTCAAAGCATGGCAATAAGACCATAATGGACCATAAATGTGGGTTTTTTTTCATCATTCCTGTGGTGAACTTAAAGTACGGGTCAGCTCGTGCTGTGCGGGGGCCAGCTGGATACAAAAGGCTCAGGTTCTTCTTTAACAGTGGCACTGTGAGAGAAGCTGACCAACTGTGACAAAGACATCAAAAAATGAGCCAAAATTAGCACAAAAAAAAAAAAAAAAAGTCAGAATTGGGTTCTTTTTTATGTTCAAAATAACATCTCATCCACAACAGCAATCACAACATGAAGATATGCCTCTATTAATGAGTGCAGCCAAGCAGAGCACACAGTAAAGAACAGTACAATCCCCACTGAGGCTTAAATTGCCCTCCTGTTTCTGAGAGAGAGAAAAAAAAAACACTTACCCTACAAATGAAACACTGTAACATCAGGTTGATTTTCTTTCTATAACTAAAAGCAGCTCTTTAACTACTTTACTGGTGCTTCCTGAGACACAATTCTCGTTGACTTGGACAGCCAGATGAAAATGACCTTCTGCAGGGGGAGTTTAAGAGCTTCGTCTTAAAAGGTAGCACCAGTTCATTTAACGTGTTAATGGTGTCGTGATGATAAGTTGTATCCACCTTCTCTCTTCGGACTAATGGTGCTCTGCTACCATGTTGACATTTAAAAGGATGGGACGGGTGCGATTGTCTTTGGCTGAGATTTGAAGGGTTTGCTTGTGGCCAATGCAGCGACAGAATTCTTTGCAGGAAATGCCAGAAGTTCTGAGTCTGAGAGGATTCACAACCCAAGACACATGTGTTGCCAGTCTACCTACCCAGCACCCTCTCAGCATGCTCTAGGCATAAGCACTACGTTTCATATAATGTTTCAATACTGAGACTTTGACATTTTTGTACTGAGATAGATGTCAAATGCATATTGAAAGCAAGATTAGTAGAAATTCTGAAGTTAGCTTACCCACTGGGCATTAGACACAAGGTTGGGAGCACCTTCATTTTAGGCAGGAACTAAACAAAACAATTAGAGCAACTTTGATTGATTCGTCATGCCTGACCTACAGAAGCTTATGTTATCTGAAAGTATAGTGTGGGCCACTGAACAATACACTAAGATTTAAAAGATCAATTTAATGTTCTGTATGATAGGAATTTACGGATGTTCGCTGACATTGCCCCTCACAACACATGTACACCAACCTTGAGACCCCTTTTATTATAAAAACATATTATTCCAGCTAATTCATTCTCTTTTGACAGACTCCTTTGTGGTCAAATGTGAGTATGGAGTACACAATAGAATTACTAAAGTAGATCTTAAGAAGTAAGTAATCACTCCTAAAAAAAATATAGAACTGGTTTTATTTTACATTTTTCATATAGTTAATCTAAAAAGCCCTTCTCCCTGTGAGTAGACTTGCTCCAAAAAAACGTTTTATTAAATAAACTGAATAGTTTGATTCATAATACTCATAATGACAAGGTTTGCTTTGCACTTCTGTAACTTATAACACACATACACAATCACATTTAATTTCAGGGCATTGGCCAGCCAGAGTGGTTGTTCTTCCCTGGAGGACAGTTTCCTTTTTCATAGACACTGTGCGACATGGCTCAATCTTCCTTGTTTAAGGCATTTCAAGTAGTGGATTCGATTTTCATTAGCAGGATATAATCTGACTTTAATTAGTTGTGCACGTGGAAACCTTAAAGGGAAGAGAGAAGTGAATGGTGTAAAGACTATTATCTATTATAACTGATAAAATGTGATAATTAAGTATTGTTAGTAAGTCTTTGACACTTCAACTCTTTTTCAATCATGGGGCATCTGCCCTGAGTGGCAGCAAGATAAGTACGCTCATGAATTTGAGACTCTGGTGGTGGTGCTGTCTAATGACCGCTGCCAGAGCTTAAGAAATGAAGAAACCAGTGAATCTCTGTGAAGATAAAGACATAGAAAGAATCATAGCCTATTCAAAGAGACAGATAGATAGATGATGACAATAGAGGTATTTTACAGTGCTTTTGGATGGATGTCTGCTAAATGAAATAATAACATTGTAGCATTGTAATTTGCAATGATGAGAACTGCTGATTGCTTGATTGACAGCCTCAGGCAGTGAAAGCAGGACATTTTGAATAAACGTGTGAAAGGAAAAAGCAGCTGGAAAGACAATCTCAAAGTTCTGTTTTTTTTTGCCTTTATTAGACAGAACAGCTGAAGAGAGGAAATGTTGTCGAGGAGGGTGGGAACATGCAACAAAGAGCTGACGTCTGATTCAAACCCACGGCCACTGCAACAAGGACCATAGCCTCTTTCCATGGGGCGCAGGACATAACCGCTAGGCTATCCGGCGGCCCGTGTAGAAGTTCAGAAGGCTCATAGAAGTGAGATTTGATTTCATTGTCTCACAACTGCTCATTTACAGCTCTGTCACATTTTCAATTATCTATGTGCTGTTCAGCAGTACATTTATAGTGAAGTTCAGTGTTTTTGCTGATAGGGCTTCACATGTTGAATTATATTACATATGCCTTGTGGCTGTACTTTTTATAAAAACAACCATTTTGGTGGTTCTAAGGGTTATCATCATCACTTTTAGATATCATTCAATGATGTTCTTTCAGCACAACTTCCATCAGTTACCTGTACAGTACTATCAGTGAAGGCAGATAAACAACAGAGTACAAAACAAGCTGCTTTACAAGAAAGTGAACGATGAGAACACTTTGACTTTGTAGGAGTTCTTTCAAAGACCAAAGGTCTCATGAGAGGCTTAATTTTTCTGAAATGATGTAACCTTGGAAACCAACAAGAAGCCGGGTTGTTTGGCAGCAAATTTAGGAGCTCTGAAGTTGTGCCAGAGCTGTGTTGAGAAGATCGTTCTGGTTTTAATTAATACCAGTGGACCTTCAAAGGCCTCTGAGTGGGAAGCTATCGAAGCTAGGTGCTCATCCAACCACAGAGTTGCAGATCTCTGTGAAAGCCAGTTAAATGTGTTAATATTTTGGTAGAATGTTTTTTTTCAAATACTGTTAAGTAGTTTGGATACAAGAAAATGATTCTTTAGTTCGGTGTTAGTTATTTTTGCATTGTCAAACTGGCCTTTAAATCACAGTTGTTATGTTAGGGATTATGTATAGTGAGTAGGTTGTTTAAGCAAAATTTAACCCCGACAGGGTGTGAGGACACCAGCGTGAAGCAGAGGGATCTCGTCTCAGAGATCTTACACAGCTAAGAAAACCATTACATATTCCCACGATTAAAAATGGTCTGTTAGACTTGGAACTGTTTACATAGCCATGGTTAACTCTGTAGCCTCCTTAAAATGTGTTAACCTCCACCACATTATCACTGATGCTCAAGTGAGACGGGATGAACGTCTGCTTAAATTAGTTTTTATTTCCGGTTACTGTCGGAGTCTGTTGACATTTTCTTTTCCCATTCACCAACTCTTTAAAAACACTGCTGCTCCCACAACACATTCTGTAAAATGTTATCTTCTCCATCTACAGCTCTGTAGACTTCTTTCTGCAAATTGATATAAGGATGGTCCTCCAGAGACTGGAGTTAGAGCTGTGTCCCAAGCAATGGTCTGTACTTGATTGCAACAGTCTATCAAGGAATAGTAGACCATGCATAATCAGAATCAAGTATTTAAGGCAGCTGTGTGATAACTTTTGATAAATGCTACTTTATATCAAAAAACTATTATTTCAGTAAGAACTGCCGTCTCCAAACTGTTAAGAAATAAAGCTTTTTGTCAGGCTTTTGTTCCTTCTTGACTCCATGTTGTTTCTAATCTGACAGATGTGATTTTTCCAGCACATTCCATTAATCTTGTTTTTTTTTTTGTTTTTTTTAGATTGACATTGTCGTCACTGTGTTACAGGCTGAGAATAGAACAGGTTAAAGGGGCAGTAAGGAAACAATGCAAACATCATCTGCTTAGCCAGCAGTAGGTGTTGCAAGACTGGCACTGTTAATTTGTTAACCCAGATTTCTGACCCTGTCACACACCCTGCATCCTCCAACATGCAAGCCATTGTTTTTACATTTCCACATCTTTGGAAACCCTGTGGTATCGTTAATTATTAGCCAGATTGGTCCTTTGCACCCAGCTGTGAAATAATATCTTGGCTGACTTTGCCCTAAATCAGTCAGCTTTGATACAAGAACATTTTTGAGGTGAAATTCCTAATATTATGTTTGGCTTTTTTTCTGCTTCTTTAGTTGGACACCAAAATTATACTAATTAGGATTCTTTTCATCAACTGATCAGAAGGAAGAACATTTAATTTCCACTTTGTTACAAGCAGCCCACTGTTTCCCTCAACAGGAGAGTGATGCTTTGAGTTCTTGCAAGTTTTTTATTTGTTTTTTTTAAACTTCTTGTTCTCAAACTTTTTTGCTGAAGTACACATACTGAGCAGAGATCATGGATAAATAGCAATTCTCATCTTATAGAGCAGAGTATGGCCTGGGGCTGAACATGCCTTAATAGATGGGTAGTGATATACATAATATTTCCGATTTGACAGCAAATCTGTTCTTAAGTTGCCGTGACAGCCACTCAAATTCATGCCAGAGAGCTATCAAATGGAATGGATTATTCCCTGTGTTCTCTGTCTACAAACTGAGCGGGCCATGACACACTTCCTCTGGCAGCGGTTTGTGGGGTGGCATGCTGCCAAGGAACAAAGGCCATAGCTTGGCAGGGCCATGTGACAGAACAACAGAAACATCTTCATAGCCCCAGCACAACGTTCAAATTTGTACAGGTAAAGAAAAACAGCTGTGCACAGTCATAACCCCAGAAGATTGCAGTCTCACTCAGATGTGGAAACACAGCTGCTTATTGTGTTCGGTGCTGGAGTTAATCATACCAATTAATGTCCTCATGATCCTTCCTTCCTGGCAAATTTGGATAAATGCCTCCATCGGTTCTTTCTTGGAAATTACTAACAGTTCAACTCTGAATATTCGTTCATCATCAACAACTGCAGAAAAGGCCATGTGTGATCACTCAGAGGCTCTTAGCTTCATATAACTTTTTATATTGCTCCCTAAGGAGTCCTTGCTCTTCCTTAATATTCATTGAAATAAACATCCAATTCAAACTATTATGTTACTGTGTGATGTAACCATCATTTTAAATGTCCTATCACTGCTAGTGAAAGACCGATTCATTAACATATGAAAACACTGTGGATGTATGACAAGATCTGTGATTCATTTCAGTTCAATTCATTTCAAGTTCATTGCTTTCACAGACAGCCCAAAAGCAGAGAAAAGCAAGTTATATAAATAATAAATCATGAACAAAATGCAAGTCAACAACATTCAAACGTACAGAGGGAAGTTTTTAACTGGTTATAAAACAGACTGAAATGTATAAATGGTAATTGGACTTGCACAGAGCTTTTCTAGTCTTCTGACTATTAAGGTGCTTTTTACACTGCATGTCACATTCACCCATTCACACACAGACACTGATGGCAGAGGCTGCTGTAAGTGCCCAACTGCTTAACAGTATCCATTCATAGCAGTTGGAGTAATTTGGGGTTCAGTGTATTGCACAAGGACACTTCGACATGTGATTCAGGAGCTGTGGATCAAAACCCCAGAACTTCTGGTTTAGAGTCGCAGCCTCCCAACACAAAGCCTGTTTTATTTATTCCTTACAATGTCCCCACCTCCTCAAAGGAGTTCTTTTAAATCTTTAACTGTACTCTGCTTTTAGGGCGCGGTCACACTGGCCATCTGTACCGTGCCGTACTCAAGCACGATTGCCCCCCCCCCCCCCGCTGCGCCATTCCCACGCTGGCCAGCACGGCCTGCGGTCACACAGTCCGTGGCCGAATCTGCGGCCGCACATCGGAGAACAACACAGAGAACATGACAGCTACTTTGTGGCTTATATTGAGTCATGTTAGTCAGATACAGCCATGAAACTCTGGATTTCTCCATAATGAAGGCTGTCGGCGTTGTGTACCCGCGTGCTTGTGCTCGCGCATGAAGTGTACCGTGCCGCAGCACACCTCTCCGAAGTGTGCCAAAGCCAAGGATGTGTACTGTGCTCAGGTCAAACGAACTGGACATGAGGCTTGAAGCGTGCTTGGGCACGGTACGGATGGCTAGTGTGACCGCTCCCTTAGTCTTTACATTATAGCCTCTAATTAATTTTCTCATTAAAAGGGTGCAATAATTGATCAACATCACTTTGGTACAGCATCAGTTTAGTTGTCGCAACATGTTCCAGAGGTTCATGAACAGGTCAGTGAAAGCTTTTGATATTACTGGATCAGAGTTGAACATGAGTATAGTTTAGCCTGGAGGAGAGAGAAAACACTTATTGTCTTTGCTGTACTGGATAAGCAATAATAATGTTGAACCAACCTTTCCGAAGGATTGTGGATTGAGATTGAGTTATTTCATTAATCTTGTGTCACAATGTTCAAATAAAAACGACAAACGGTGGTGTCTGACAATGAATTGACAACAAGAGGGAAGGAACACTTAGGGTGCATTCAAATGTTTTACTTCCTACCAACTGTTCCTAACTGAGTGAGATGACCTGGAAGCATCTAAGTGGCGGCCACAATAAGAGCGGTTTGAATTCTCAAAAGCTAATGAAAGGTGCATCAATGCTTCCTTTATAACCTCCTTTAGCATAGGGTACATTAGACCATCCTTTACAAAAGGAGATGAGATATGCCGTCCAACACTTCCTTGCGGCCGCAATATTTAAAGCGACTCGCGCGTTCTACCATTCATGAAAACTAATGATGAAGGGATAAGAGACATTTTTAGCCAGATGATGTTTTATTGAACATATTTCATTCACTTAAGAATGCTTTGTGCTGTTTTACATTTGTATGCCTAAAACATTATGTATATCTTGCATAAATGTAACAATTAATTTCATACAATTGTACTTATTTTGGATTAATGTTGATTTATTAGTGGTCATGGAGGTGATTGTTTCAATTTTGTGACTCGTAGCCTGGTAGCGTATATTCCGTTTATTTCAATTCCTTGTGGTAATTAGGATTATTTCACCGGTAAGAAGGCACAGGGGAAAGTTTTTCAGATGCGCTTTTAGTCCATTTTTGGAAAATTGTTTCACATCGGCATACCAACGTCATTAACCTCTGCCGTCGCATAATTACTTTGCCTAGTGGAAATGCAGTCAGACTGTCAGAGCAACGCGATCGCCTTTCCCTTAGTCCCTTATGAATTCCCCTAACATCTTTCCTTAACCTCATGACGTGTTCCCCGGGGTTAAGGTAAAGTGGATAGTTAAAGGGGATAGGAGGGGCAATCCAAATGCACCCTGAGACTAAATAGAAAGGGTTAATAAAACACAGGTGAAGACAATCAGGGCAATCAGACAAAGGGAGAAAGTTAGACGAGACAAGAAACACGGGACAAGAACTACAAAAATAAAACAGGTTACACTAAAGAAATACAGAGAAATCAAGAATGTAACAGTAACAATACACACTAGGACATAGAGAAACACAAGGATAAGAAATGACAAAATAAAACAGGGAACACTAAAGACTAAACTAGAAAACATTTAAATAAAGAAAAAACACAAAACCAGGGAATAATGAGACAAAATAAAACAATAAAGGAAATCTAAACTCTGAAATAAACAAAACAGAAAACTCAACAGAACAAATCATTTCACCGTGGTTCTCCACAAAAGAAATTAAGAAAGGTTGGTTAAACTAAACTTTTAAATATGCTAGTTGTATCTTACACTTGTACCATAACAACAGGTGATGCCTTATGAATAATGACATGCATAGGAATAGTAAGGCTGTTTGTTTATAAGTGTGGTAGCGTACAAAAGGTAAAGGACTGTCAAGGTGCAAGGTGAAATGGTGAAATGATTCAATATATTGCATTCATTTGAACTGATAATTAATTACAATTTTAAGTAGCTTCAAAAAAGAGCTGTATCCAGCTAGCTGTAAGTAGTAGACACTTCGACATGTGGACCGCAGGAGCTACCTCCTAACTGAAACACTCAACTCTACCCTGAGTGACCTTCCAACCAGTGTTTGGCAATGTACTTGTAAAATGTCATAAAAAAAGCCACTAGTTATTCTACTATTTATTAAGCTATACAGCAATAAAGCAAAGTAGCTTTGCTACAACAAAGCTATTTCCTTTTTAATTGAACTTATATAAGTTAAAGCAACAATATGTAACTTTTCCAGCTTAAAATAGTAGTTGCAAAGGTCGGTCTAATGGCACAATAACTTTAAACAGGGAGATTGGCGTCGATCCCATTTCCACAGATTGTCGCCTGCATCAGCTCTTAATAACTTTGGCAGCAGGCTGAAGTCATCTGGCTAGAAGTGCACATGGCTTCACTGCAAGAGTTTGCCCAGCAGCCTTTAGTTGTCAAAAGAAGCCAGTTAGCCCGTCTGGGTACTGTCTGATACAACGGCTAAGGCTAAGAGATGGTTGCAAACTGGTTACACTTGTCATCAAATGCCCCTGCAAGTATGACCTGTCTCACTGCTAATGGTAAAGCAACAATCATTGTCTTTGGTAACGTTGTCTCATGTTAAGCAGCTTTACCTGGTGCAGAAAGTCCTCTTGTCCAAGTTGTGTCTCAATTTTGTATACAAATAAATAACCACTGGAGAATGTAGTTAAACTACTAACAGCAATATTTGTAGCGCAGTTACTGTCCCACACTGCTTATTGCCCTTATTTCTATTACACATTTTTCTCGTCAAGCTGTCGTTTTTTTTATTTCTTTTTACAAGACCATTGTTGTTGTTGTTTTTGTTCAATATGGTAAAAAAAATAAAAAAATAAAAAGATTCATACATTGTTGATAAAGCTGCAACAATGTCTTTCCAAAGTACATGAGTGATCGCCGCATGCAGGTGTAGTAATACGTTTCTTTAATCAATTAAACATTTTTTGAACACATTTTCTCATATAATAAATTGTTGTATTGCAGGAATGCAAAGATTGGATGTACTTCTCTGTCTGCGGATGTTCAGAATGCCTAAAACAACGTAGTGGAGTGCACTTACTCAGTTAAATTTGCATGACATACATGTTTCAACGTCTATTTCGAGCATCTAGTGGCTTTGTTGTAGTAAATAAGTAAGTATAACTGCACTTATTGTACAATGTATTGAAATATCACAGTAAAAAACATGTCACCTTGATCCTCATGCTAAGAATTCACCTTGAGCGAGTGAGAAGGGGTGGTCACATTTATTCCCTGCGAATCGGTGCAACGATCTCTGTGGATGTAATTAAACTGCTGCATTATGTTTTCTGCTCAGCAGTATGTTCTTCACAGCTCTTTGGTTGACACTGTGATTCTGTCGAACTACACGTAGAATTGGTATTCAGGCAAATATTCCCATTATAGCATCATATAGCAGACTCCGTTACTTCATCCGAATTGTTCCTTTTTATGTCATGTCTTGTGTCCCGCTGCCACCCCTACCATCTGACTGAGATAGGCTCCGGCTGTAAGGTGCATGTGAACAACCAGGTCAGGAGAATTTCAGGAGCAGTCCTCCTGAAATTCTACAGAAATTTTCAGAAGTGCTTGTGTGTGAAATTGGCTACGCAGAGAAAGGAAATTGAAACGACCGCTATAGTTGGGGCATTTCTGGCGGCTGTGGCTCAGTTGGTGGAGTCGGTCGTCTCTCAACCGTAAGCTCCTGCAGCAGCATCTCCGCTGGGTCCTTTGGAAGGACACTTAACCCCAAATCGCTCCCGCTGCTTCGTCGGTGGCATATGCATGTGTATGAATGGGATTAGTTACTTCTGATGGTCTCACTTTACATAGCAACCTCGGCCATCAGTGTGTGAATGGGTAGGTTTGAAATGCGGTGTAAAAGCGCTTTGAGTAGTCAGAAGACAAGAAAAGCACGATACAAGCTCGAGTCCATAAGTCTGCAAGCAATTATTTTTACCCAGCAAAGAACACTTCCAGCATTTACCTCATTGCAATGTTGTTGACATGACAACCTTTTTTTTTTTTTTTTTTTTTTCATGTCTTCTGTACCAATCGGGCAAACTGAATAGGATCGTTGTGGTATCAACTTTTGATCACTTCTTGGCATGAAGACAATGCCTGTGTTTCTCACACTTCTCCTTTGAACAGATCATTATTATTGTACAGTGTGGCTCAACTTAGCTTTGTCAGAATGTTAACAATGGGTTGCTTACATGTCAGCAAGACATATTTCTGCTTTGCAGCTCTGCCAGATACAGGGATATGATTGTAAATTGTGGTCATGTCGTTATAATGCTATCATAATGTTTAAAAATACTGTTTGTTTTTTCTTATATAACTATAGCCAATGTGTTTCTTATCCTGATTCAAAAAATAATGTTTGCCATATCAGTCTTTATAAGATTATGTTTTTAATACAAGTAAAACTCAAATGTACCTTACATTGCATCTTTTTTTACATTTAAACAAATATAATTAATTTCTCCAGCAGCCTTTGCAATGGATTGCGAGCATCGTAGGGTACGTTACACTCTTGCTTTCCTTTTTCTTTGTTCTTTTACATTTTCCTTCTTTTTCACTTGTTCCACCTTTGACAAGTTCCCTGAGAGCTGTTACCCACGTCTCTCGGTTTCTCTGCAGCGCAGGCCCAAAGTGCACCAATAAAACATAAACTGGTATTCTCGCCGGTGGATGTTGTTATACCTCCAACTTTAGAGAATTGGCAGTAACAACAATGCGAGCAGTACTGTATACTGCCAAGCCTGAAGCGCTAAAAACTCACGGTCGCTCAGTAAAAACTGTGTATCTCACTGGAAACCACTGTACACCTTCGGGTAAATTTCATCACTTTCCTCTTGTTTTTCTTTGCCTTTTTTCTTTTTTTTCACATAACGCAGTTTCCTTTCAGAAGATGAGTTTTAATTAAAAAAAGAATGAGTGGACCTTGATGATTAGACACACTACATTGCTTTTTTTTCCTTCGAAGAAATGTTGTCTCTAAAATAGCAATATAAGAAATATATATATATAAAAAACGCATTCACATTTCTATCAGGAAATAAAGAGAAAAAGTCCATAGTTCAGTGCTTTATCAGTAAAGAGCCACTCTCTTTTATGCCTTAATCAAAAGTTTTACTTTGACATTCTGACATTTACTTTAAATGTGGTATTCCTCGGTGTGATTGAAAATAGCTTTGAAATACACAGGGCTTCAGTTTGATTGTAAAAGAGCCTCCATTGTCTTTTGGGTGTGATCCACATGAGGCCAGGTCAGAGTTAAGATTCAGCAATAAAGGATCCTGGCTGACCTACAGTGTCTTGGTCCAAGATTGTTCAGTGGGATTTCTGCCCGCTGAACTGATGCTTAAACATACAGAAACGTCTCAATACTCATTTTTGCACCTTATGAATGCTGGTGTAATATCTGCAGTGGCAGTGAATGTGGTACCCTTATATCTTTGCTGACCTTGAATTGTCATTTTCATAACACAGACCCCCACTCGTATACCCCCCCACAACCAATATGATACCGAATGACCTTAATTAATTACATCTCTGTATTTCCATCTGTCTATCTGAATCCCCCCTGGAGTTCTCTGCTGCCCAGAAACATTAAATATTCATTTCTTCATCATTTTAATATTTAAGTCAATCAAATGGATTGCACCAGATAAAACTAACAGCAATTATCTATGCAGTGATGGGGATATTTATGTAGTGTGATGAGTGACAGTCGGTGAAATATGAGGCTGAATGTCTGCCGCTCTACCACTTCTTTGACAATTTTTCATTTTTGTGACAACAGTGCGTCTGTCAAGTCTTCCCTTAACTTGAAAGAGAATTGCTGGCACAGCTTATGAAGAGTTTTACAAGTGAGATATCCACTTCTAACAAAAAATGACACAGACCCTTCAATGTGGCTGAAAACACAAGATTTAAAAGATGTGGTGCTACAAAATATAATGTTGTGGGTATAGTGGCTAATGAAGCTAAAGGAGCAGATCAATATTCTTATTGAGAATGAACAATACTAAGCCTTTACAGTTTTGGCCTCGATGTTGTGTGGGCTACTTGGATACCATCTACACTTTATAATCCTGAATAGAGGCTAAAATAACTCTGAATTTCTGCAAATATTACAAACATAGCAATTGTTTGGCACTTCCTCTGTTTGCAGGAACAAGTAGTACGATAAATCTATTGGAGGAAATGTCTTCCAAGTTTTCCAGATGATCTGCAAAAAAAATGGAAATCATAAATTCTCTATAATGATAAATTGTAATTATGATCAATGTTGTAGTTGCTTTACTGATGCTCAAAGGTTTGGTTTACTTTTACCTATAAATCATTTATGACTTGGTAGAAATAACTGTGGTTTCAGGGGCACTGACTTCTTCAGATCCTCATTATTTATTTTGAAGATAAAGAAAAAAGAACAATATCTGGCATCATATTTTACTCAAGAAATTTATTTCTAGCTTAGTCTGTCATAATGAAAACACAAAAGTTGAAATTAAACTGTAGCAATGAGCTCAAAGATGCTAAAATTCTCCATATAGCGCCAATAGTGACAGGTGACAATTTTGTACTTTTAAACAATCAGAGCACCATTTAAATAAAACCTAGATTTAGTTCACAAAATAGATATTTCTTCATCCATGTGCTTGGCAGAAAACAAGACTAAAGAATTATGTATCATATGTGTAGTAATAACCATGTGGCTGTGGGAAAATATGCTTAAGTTGGCAAACACGCTGCAACATTCAAAACCACTAAGGTACATGTAAAGAATAACCTGTAGCAATTTCAGAAACGATGCAAATTCAAAAACCACATGCAATAGTCCAAAAAAAAAGCAACTTCTGAAATGTGCTGCAAATGAAAAAAAGAACGTGCTGCAAAAGGCAAAACAACTCCATTCACACCAAACATGCTGCAAATCCATAAACTATGTATAATCACAAATATTCAGAAAACATCTGCTTTAACACAAACTCTGCAAATCAAGTTCATTATTAACAAGAGAGACTGACGGGGACAAGAAAGGGATACCATTTGTTAGATCGGGAAAATGGCATGCTGACAACTCTATGAGGGTAACATTAAATGTACAGCAACTAAGAACTTTAAAGCAAGTCCGAAGCAAGATTTGAAGACTGGATTTATAGTGTTTGTCTTTTTGCAGTCGTATTCTGAATGAGTGTGTTTTTAATCATGCATCATTCATTTATTTGGTGTCAACGCGGTTGTCAACTTTTTCAGTTCGTAAGTTTTAATTCAACACCTTTGTTTTGGACTTCAGCATGTGCTTTTGATTTTGCATTGTTTCTGAATTTGCTTAAAGTTCTTCTTAATGTAACTCATTAAGGCCGTTGCCGAGCCTTTGTCCTCATTGGCCACTGTACACAAGTGCACAGCAAAGAGCTACAAAACTTCCACCAAAATACACCGATTTCAGGTGGTTGCATCATACAATTACATTTCAATTAAGTGACTGACGCCTTATTCAAAGGCTTAAAGCACCTGTATGTGTTGTCTCTTTGCAGCTGTCAAAGTGCAGTCTTTACAAAGGCTCAGACTCTCTTTAATCAAGTTGATTCCAGATTGTTTGATTTGGAGGCATAAACACCTCTTGTGATCCAGTTCTGTGCATCGCATTTCATTTCTGCACCACCTACTCTCATCTTCTGCGGTCGGTTGCTTTCATTTGGTCTCCGCTCTTCATAGCATGTAAATATCTACAAATCAAATGTGCATTCACTAACGCACTTGGAATGGCAGGTGCCCATAGGCTGGTGGTGCATTACTGTGCTGCGATGGGTGTTTTCACGCGTCACCAGTGGGCGCTTCTTCCTGCGCACAAAGAGAGCAGAGCCCGGGGATGCGCACAATGTGAGCCTCCTCTCAGAGGCACCGCGGGTCCTCTGTGCTTCTGCTCAGTATCTTGTTAGTGTAATGCGAGGAAGTCGAGTAAGCACCACGTTGTAGCGTGTCGTCCCCAAACAGAAAACTCGTTGATTGTGGAATATACTGCGAATGAGGATTACGTTTATCACATCCTTTAAAGACCGAGAGGCGCGTTTCAGACGGAGCAAAAATTAAGGGCAAACCAGCAAATCACTGCTGGAGCAGAGAACAACCTCTTCTTTGGCTCATGAGAGGACAAGAGTTGCTTTGAGAAATGTTATCCGCTCACTTGAGCCGGAAATAACACAGCCCTAGGATACTGGAATTACAACCAAAGCAGTTTAATGAAGAGGAAAAAAATATATTCTATTACAGGTAAGTAACCAATCATTAGACGTCTCTGGCGTGCAAACTCCTTATTTTACTTTTTTTTTTTTTTTTAACATTTTATTATGAAATTAACTCTTAAGTTTGTCATCTTTATCTTGTCGAAAAATGTAGGCTAGCAAAAAAAAAACTACATGTGTCCAAAAAATAAAAATAACCTCAATTATTAGATGCTGTTTCTGTTACAATTTAAGAAAGCGGCAATAACACAGCTTGTATGCTTAGATGGGTCACACATGCATGATGCTGATAATTGCGTTTCCAGATGAGCCTCAAATTGTTTGAATGGTTCTGTAGGGATTTCTACTGTTGTGGCTCATTTACCTCATCTAGGACAAAGTCCATATGGTGCTGCTGTCTTCTGTCCGGATGAAAAAACAGCATCAAGAACCTCTCTCTCTCTTAACTTGCTAGAGACAGAGAGAGCTTTGTGCTCATTTGTATTTTTTTAAGAATATGACTTATTTTTTTTAATTAAACCTGTACGGTGAAAATCTAAATTGTATTATTTGTAATGCATTATTTTTTTAAAAATCTTGCAGGACTTCAATAGCTGTAAAAAAAACAAAAAAACAAAAAAAAAAAACAGAGGAGTGTGAAAATAAATGAATGAAACAGCTCAGGTTCATCAATTATTTTGAAGAAAATATTAGGCCCCCAGCGGTCTGTATGCAAGTATTTGTTTTCCCACCCAGACTGCAAAAGGACAGACCCAACAGAGTGAAAAATACCCAGAATCCTCAATCTTCAAAGTATCCTACTGTTCAGCAGGGACTGGAATCATTCTTCCCTCTATTCATGTTTATTTATAGATCCTTTGCACATATTTTGAGCAATAGCCAAATGAGAGGTGAAACACATCTTTGAAACCATGCAGTGAATTATTTTATTACACAGCAATATCCAGGACTCTAGTGCAGGGATGAGTTTGGAGTACCATTTGCTTCAAAAACCCTTTTTTTTGATTGAACCGGAGTGGCAATTACATGCTACAGCCAGTTTCTCTTCCAGGGAGGCGGTGAAATGGATTCATAGCACAGAAAATATGTAAAAAGCCTGCCTGAGTGTCTCCTGCTCCTCATCCTTGACCTCCAGTCATGTATTTGTGGCTGTATCTAGAATAAGGTTCAATGGATGTGCCTGATGGGGGGATAGAGAAATGGATTGCTGCTCCCCTCTCTTTTAAGTGCACTTACTCTCCTGCCCCTGTGTTGGGCTGCAGCTGAGGGATGCAGTTGTGTTTAACGTTGAAGGGAGTCTTTTGGGGGGGTGTTCGGCTGTCTTCCAGGGATTCTATCATTTTACGCATGAAAATACACAGCTGTATAATGTCTAGAGAGTGTTCTGTCCAGATGCTTATTTCTACGGTGGTAAACAGATATTTGGAATGAAAAAAAAAAATCAGTTGAAATAGGTTACCAAAGAGTGGGAGAGAACAGATTGCATGTGTTTGTTTAAATACCTCACAATGAACTGCAAACATTGAGTGAAGTTTCACAGGCAGATATACTTATTCACCCTTTTATTCATAGCTGCGTGTTGTCCTCAAGCATTCCTTAGCCTTGACCTTAGCCTCAGTTCTAATCATGCTTCCTTATTCATACATGCAGAGTGACATGTCAGTCACATGTGTGAAGTGTGTTCTTTTTTTTTTTTTTTTTTTAGCGTGCAAGGCTGTGCTTGAAATTAAGTTAAATGAAATGGGGGGGGGGGGGAACCTCTTGAGAGAATATGCATCCAAGTAGTTCTTTTATGAAAGTTAATGTAAAAGCATTTGAGATTGGATTTATAGAATAATAACATGAAATGTCCTTGTATTGGAAACCTCATTAAATGTAATTTACCATGGGGGTCATTATATAGGCCTATGCTCTAACAAGATTATGCAAAGTTACTGTACAATCAATAATACTGAAAACCCTCTCCTACTTTGCTTCTTTTGTTCATTTAACATTTATTTTTGCTGTAGCCCATGCCATGAAAGGCAGACATTAAAGACGGCCTTCGTTTTGTTAATAGCTCTTTTGATTCCTTATTGGCTCATGTGAAATGGACTTTCACAGTCAGCCACAGTAAATTAGGAGGAATCAGTGCACAGTTGATGGTGAATTCTTCATTCACTTGCCGAAGAGCAGAGCAGCTGTGTATTCAGATGGAGTCCGTCTCTGGTGACTGATCCTGCTCTCAAAGGTTCTCTTACTGATTCGTTTAACGAAGATGGCAGCAAATGGTGACGAGGACGATGAATTGTGTAAATGAATGTATATTCTGTTTTGCATTCCATTGAGTCTAATCATGACACAGAGATGTGATGTATCTAGATCTCCCAACTCTGTGTACCATGTGTGATCTGAATACAGACCTTAAGCCTGCACACCCCCCCCCCCTACGATACAACCTCTCTCCTCCCTCCCTCATTAGATTCTTTTGCAATTATGCTGCCCTCGCGGGGGAAATGGATGCCTTTAACCACCTTTCCTATCAATTATGTGCCAGACAACAGCCCCACTAAGCAAGAAGTCATCTAATTTACTCTGCAATGTGTTGAGCCAATGACTTCTATCAGGTTTAGCTTCTTTGAGGGGGGGAAAAGTGTGACACCTCATTACTTTTGGCATTGCATTTTGTTGCTCATCATTTAGGTTGAGAAAGCCAGAGAAAGGAAAACGCCATCTCACCTTCATTACCACAAAGCCCAGAAGATTGTTTCAGTGTTTCTCTCTGTGTCCAGGTTTTTTTTTTTCTTTTGCTTGATGTAGAACTATACAAGGCATATACACAGCCTTAAACTGGTGCTGCTCTTTTAGGGCTGTAAATGATACAATTCTGTCTGGAATTGTATTTGTTCTTGGCTTTTGGAGCATAATGAGACACTTTAGTTCTCCACTGAGAGCCCCCTGACAAGATGTCCTGATAAGAAATTCTGCAATGTAAAACTGTCACACCCTGCCAACACAATGACTGCAAAAGTGGCGAATAGTGTGCCTTTTTAATGAGCTATCAATTCAGAAACTAATCGACAATGAGGAAAATGCAAAAAAAAGAACACATTTACAAACTCCAGAATGAATGTGCTCATTCAAAAAAAAACACCCATTAGCAGAGACACTGTGTCATTAGCAGTACTGTATAACCCAAACTTGTAAACACGGTCTTTTTGAGGAGATTTCACTCTGGAGTATTGAGGCTATTGTACCATTAGGGCTGGTTGGATTGTACAGAAAAAGAATGACATTTAATACTGCACTAAAACTGAAAAATGCAGCACCTATTTTATTTTGCTCCAGTAGAATCCCAAACCGTGTAATCCAATGTGATGGGTTTTCAGAGTGGCAAAACGCCCCCTAAATCTTGAAAGACACAAGAAATTCCACTCTGAATCACCTTTTGCCTGCGATTACGGAAAAATGAGGAACAATTACAAGCAGCACAACATTCAGGCTTAACCATCGCTGGCTATTAAGTTATGATAAGGAAAAATAGGTTGATTTTTGCCCCCTGTAGTTTTCTTCTTTATGTCTGCTCATCGTTATGACTCTGCTTCTGCCTCCTTCATTTGAGACTGTTGCTATGCTTTTACGTAGCCACATTACCACAGTTACAAGTTGCTGAAACAAGTAAGTGGTTAGTATTTAGCTGTTTCAAGAGTTCCAAAGATAGCCCTGGGTTAATCCACATAGCAGTGTTCTGTGTAAGGATGAGAGATTGGGATGAATTCTTAATCCTGAGAGGCGTATCAGTTTCCATTTACTGTGATGTAGGTCAAAGCTTGTGCAAAGCCCCTCTTTTGCCACTGATGCTACAATTACAGTCTTAAGGCTCTCCATTCCATCCCTCTATCAGAAAAGTTTAACGGGGTTTAGGTCGTTGCTCACGCGTTGGATTAGGCATCTTTTGGACCGTTACATCTGTTTATGCTCAGTCTTTATTTCCAAAGATTTATTTTGGGCTTTTTATTTCTTTATTCGAGAGACAGGTCAGTGGACAGAGTCGGATGAGGGAGAGGGAGAATCAGGGAGAGAGAGTGGGGAACGACAGGAAAGGAGCCGCAGGCCGGACTCGAACCCAGACCGCTCCCTTATGTGCAGTCTTGAAGTTTAGCTGCAACTGATACTAATATTTATGGGGCGGGAGACTGTTGGAGCTATAAGAATAAAATCTTCTATCACAAAATTCATTAATGCCAATGTTGTGTTGTGCCATCGAGGTGTCTGTCTTTTTGGCTAGGCAAAGGAATTGAATACCTGTTTCAACAAGAAGATATACAAATACAGAAGTCTGCTCATGCAACATGGCAACTTAGAATGTCTTCATAATGCTGATATCAAAACTGTTCTCCTGCATTCTGGGACCATTATATGATTCACTTGGTTAATTAGTATTGTTTCCACAACATTAACATATATTCTACTAAAGATGGTAACAACATCTTTTTGTTTAATGTAGTGTTGGGCTTGAAATCGATTCATTTATTCTAACTACTCACTGAAAAGTTAATTTACTTTTTTGACTCTTTTTCTTAACTCAACCAAGAATCTCCAACGAAATAACACACGAGTCATTTGAATTCATTTGTAGTTATAGTTTTCAGAATCAAGGACCCACTTTAGCTCTATCCGTGCTGTTATCTTGGCAGCACAGCTTCTAGTTTTCTCCATTTTATTTCAACCAAGAGAACAACAGTCTCGGTAATTTGAATAAAAAATAAAAACCAGAACAAATTTTGATGGATTAAGCTGGGTCTTTGTAATAAAACAATGACTAAGGTCTTTTACCTGTTTTTTGTGTCTCGAAATTGTCTCGAAATTACACTTGTTATGAATTGGCACTATACAAATAAAGATTGATTGATTGATTTAACTGGATAGCTTCCCTTCTGATAAAGGCCGGATGCCCTCCTCCCTTGCTTTATCCTTTAACTTAACACGTCTAAGACTTATATAACAAACAAGGCCAGCCTCATTATGTCAAAGTCAGAGAAAAGAAGTTACAGAAAAGAAGTCATAATCACTTTGTAAGGCTTGACAAATGTTCTAAAGAAGACATTTGACTGTTTTCAGAGGCTACAGGAGTTTCACCCTGAACTTTGTTATATAGAATTGTTTGTGTCCCCCATTTAAAATAAATAACATGGTTAAAAACAGTAAAGGATGCAACATACATATATCATCTTACTGTAAGTGAATAAACAAGAAAATACTTCAATTCAATAAACTATACAGTATTCTTTGTTTTAGTCATTTATTTTATATCTCTGTTCATCCAAAAGAAGGATGCAAGACAAAAAAAGCAGGTTTGCTGAGATTCTTTTTGCCTCCAAATACATTGTTAAAGTATAAAGTGGCATTTTGTGGAGTGCTAGTACACAGTCTGTCAGCTCCTTTTAATAGTCAAATAAGAATAGAAAAGCATCTTTTGAGGTCAATCATTTCCTTCCTCACTTGTCTTTAAAGCTTCAGAGTTCAGCTCGTTAGGCAGGATGAGAATATCTTAGAAGAAAACATACTCATTTAACAGCTGTTTCTTTTTTCTGTGCCACCTGAATACCGCACTGCCGATTTGGGTCTGCAGGTTTTCGTGTCGGCTGCTGTTTTCTCCCGACTGCTTCTCAGTTTCCAAAGACTCGCTTCTTCTTTACTTTCATTCACTTCAAATAAAACCACATAACATGAAACAACTAGAAACTTAGCGGTTTAATGATCATGTGTTTTTCTAATAAGTTGCTTGTCTCATTTTGTCACAATGGCATATTACAATAATTATTATGCTTACTTTCCCTTCAGATTTTAAATCCTGTATTTAAGGAAGAGCATTCCATACACACACTGTTGGATGAAAGTGTTACTAGCCCTTGGGACCTAAAGATGATGTTTCCATGGAAACAAATTGTTCTGCTATCAATCACTGGATGCCTTGCAGGTAAGATTATTTGAACTCACACATTAAGTCTCAGTTTTCTTTAAGTCATTGTTTATGTAACGACAACATTCCTCCTAAAGTTGTATTTTCTATTTCATATATTTTATCACAGGAAAATGTTACTGCTATCTTTTTTTGGGTATGAATGCACATTTGTAAAGCTTCAGTTCATTCATAGCATTGCTATATTATACATAGTGCCATCCATTAGCGAGGAAGAGAAAGAATCAGAGTACTGTAGTGTCAAATATCCTCAGAAAACTCTTCTTCCTGACTGAAAAGGTTAGACTGATAAAACTGCAGCAATTATGTGTACAGTGTTTGCGAATGTTGTCCCTCAACACCCCCCTCAGGCAGCGTCCAGCTGCACATTTAGAGCTCAGGGACAACTGGGGGTCCGATCCTATTCCTGTTTATGGTCTGTCCAGATCATTATCAGGACCCATGCAATGAATACAGCCCTGCATTTTAGCACAATCTACTTGCCACTGGGCTTCATTCTGCCCTTGCATGTACCCCTGGGATTTGAGCAGGAGAAGCAAAGACACTATACCAGAATGTCAACCGTTGTTCAAATTACATTCTCTATCTCCATGAATGCTATTCAAATTGGCTCATGGGTATTTCACACCCAGTACTCAAGGGAGTGAGAGCCAAGCAGTTTCACCTTCCTAGCGGACAAGTGATTCTAAGCGGGTCTTGGTTACTGCCTAGAAATGCAATTTCTTATACAGTGTTGTTATTGTATTCTTGAAAAGCCTAACAAATCACTGAGGTTTAGAAAGCAATCATTAAGACATCTGAGGTATGTTCTGTAGATGTATCCTATGTTACTTACAAAAGAGACCTCAGCTGTTTGTGTGGAACTAAAATCCAATTTTGCAGTTTAGTTTGAAACTAATTCCAACTTCTCCATAACTCAACTACCAAGAGTTGCTGAAATGTGTTGCCCTTTATTTCTCAATCTGTCACAAAGAAAAATATATAGTATAAATGATATATGTATATATTTCTTAGTTCTTTTTTAAGTTTCAAACCAGGTGTAGTCAAACCTCCACATGCTGAAATCTGTTAGCTGCAGGATCTTCATTAGGCCTACTCTGTTGGCTCAGCTTTCGTTTAGTACCAGATTGTGTTCCACATCCTTTCCCTTTAAGCTGCTGGCAGATGAGTATATCCTTATGGCCTCAATTAACCGGTGCATGCAAAGTATGACATAGATGTTCTGAAAATAGATCACTCTGCCTTATTCATCAACCCTGTAACTTATCAGAAATCATGAAAGAATAGTTGCAACAGTTCATTTGTTTCCCTTGAGTTATCTGCAATTTTGCTGTGTTTTTAAATGTAAGGTTTAAAGGGGCAATATGTAACTCTCACACATGGCATTTAAAATGAGTACTGAGAGTCCAAAATCAAAATATTGGAGAGAGCTGTTTCCCCCGGCGTCCTAGAGTCGATGTGCATGCAGGTTGCCATGTCGCGGACACTGAAGCTTCAGTGTTTAGCCAGCTCTGCATCGATCTTAAAACATTTCTAACCTCTCTCCATTTTTCAGAAGGATTTGTAATGTTTATCCTAGTTTGCCATGTGTCTGTCGTGGTGCTTATGCAAGCTGAATGCCGAGTCTTTTTTAGTTCGGCTAGACTCAGTTATATCTGAACCAGTTCACTTGCCAGCTTCCATAGCTGCAACACCTGTTATTTTGCCGCTTGCCGAGGGGCGTCCAAAACGGCTGTGTGAGGGTGTCCTTAAACCGTCTTTTCTTCTCTGGTCAAATCAAAAACAAACTTGGAAGGAGGACATACTGGCTACTGCATTGTTGTGAGAGAAGCTATCCCTTCAACATAGCATGTTTTCTTAGCGTCTGATGATATATAAGGTCATTTTATGATTTAATTCAGTAGATATCTTACATAATGGTCCTTTAACGACATAGAGGCTAAACAGGCTTGTGCTGCCGTACACTTTCTCCCCTTTCCCCAGCCTGTACAGAGGATGTCATATTCCAAGGGCCAAGATGGAGGACAGAGCCAAGTGACCTCATTTTACCAATCAACACCCCAGACCAGCAGGCTACAATCATATGCGAGGCAGAAGGGAGCCCTTCTCCACAGTACAGGTAAATTACCACATCAAAGTTAGATTTCCCAAAAGCCTTGGCTTGTTTACCGTTTTTTTGCTCAACATCGCATGGTTGAAATGAATTGCTGCTTAATTGCTTGTGCGAATCTTTATGGTGTTTCCACTGAAATCAAAGAGGGAACCAACAGACCTGATTGCTGTTAAGTAGGTTAAGGAACAACCTTTTCTGGATGTTAAATGAGCTTGAGAGACATTATGCACGATCAAACTGACAGACAGGCCTCAATGAGCAAGGGTCCAATTAATCATCTCTTTTTTTATTTAACAAGTATTGAATATTATTTTCCTGCGCGATGATGTTGTTTTAAATCATTATATATCTGAAATGTTCGAGGTCAACTTTAATAATAATAAGATTTAAGCCACTGCCCATACTGAGTCTGTTAATGAAGTCCATAATGCAAGGTGTAAGAAATTATAATGGGAGAAAAGGAGAAGCTAGCAACTCATTTACACAACAGATCCTTTGATATCTCCCAGGCTATTCCCTGGCGGTGCAGTGAGCCTGCCTGAAAATGGCAGCTTGCGGTGTTTTTTGTGGTAGATTGTGTTTCAGAGCTTGGTCAGCAGCATGTAGATGCGGAGCAAGCAAGAGAGAGAGGCAATAACCTTGTGAGTGACATTCTGTTAAATGCGTACATTTCCTATTATGTGTCCGCGCTGAAAACAGGGTTCAGGCACAGCAGGGAAGGGGGGATGGGATTGGGGTGGAGATGGGGATGGGATTGGGGTGGAGATGGGGGTGGAGATGGGGGTATCATTATTCTTGTTATGCAACCTAAGCCATCTCAGGATGAAGCTGAAACCATCATATGCATTACTTCACATTTAACTTGGAACATTCTGTTGCTCACTTATAGAAAATAAAGTACTTATTCTTCTGCGTGGTGTAAATGCAGAAGTGGAAAACAGTGTTGTTGTCAGTGTATAGAGTACCTCTATAAACAAAGCATGATAGGCACAGAATATTCTGCCCTAAAATGAACTTTGTTTAAATAAACATAGGATGAATTTACTATGTGTAGCTCTGCTGTCCTCTATAGATATAGAGTGTTTAAGTATCCTCCACCTCACTTTATATATATATATATCTGGCAGCATCATCATTGTTTTGGTAAAGGGCTGTTACTTGGAACCATCGACCTTACTGTAGGTCCAGTGGCATCAGATGGAAGCTTTTTTTACTACAAAACTCTGATAAACAGAATTTAGGCAGCATTCCCAGCACTCACAGCTGACACACTTAACTGGCATAGTCATAGCTTACATAGCAATCCGTTGGGGGGAGGATCTTTACTCTCTTTTAATGATGAAGTTTTTTAATGAAGGCGTAAATTACAATTCTTATCAAATTAACCGACTACAGACAGACAGATATATGGATGGATGGATGATGGATGATGGATGGATGGATGGATGGATGGATGGATGGATGGATGAATGGATGAATGGATAGATAGATTGACAGATAGATAGAGTTTTATTTTTCTATGAAAACAGACTATCCAGCTGCTTGCTTGTTTGGAGGTGAGTATTTCTTATCTGATAATTGTTTATATGAACACAGTTATCCCCCTGTCCAAACAAACAGCTGGATAATACAAGTGGTAAATTAAGCACACACACAAAAAAACAGATCTTACCAACTCCTATTGAGGTAAGAGCAAAGCTCAGATAGTTTCTCTGACCTGTCTACCTACAGGCCAGACGGCAGATAATCCAAATCTCTGTCTGCTTAAAGGATTTAAGTCAGAAAACATACGTTTGCATTTGTTGGAAATATTTATTGCTGCATCTGAACATAGTTTATGTTTGCCGTCTAGGCTCTGACTCCTGGCAGTGATATTTTATAAGCAAGATTTGAGGAGTGATGAGATGATATCCTAAACCTCCAGTCTGAGCCTACGGGGGGGGGGGGGGGGGCTGACCTGCAGTATGGTGCAGGTCAGAGCTGGCAGAGAAGAGCAGAGGGATAGACCAGAAATCTTGCAGCTTTAATAGGCCGCCAATCGAAAGGAGGTGTTGTCAGGTGTTTGTGGATAATGACGCAGTGTAAAACAGTTCAGCTCAAGTTGTCTGCCTGAACTAGCTCGCAGGCATCGCCTCATTAAGTATATCTGGTAAAGAATTGTTGCTTTGTATTAAAGACTCAAATCCGATATGAGTGACAGATTTCAGGTAGATACACAGCGTTTCTATTGCTATTGTTTAACTTCAACCTACTTCTCAGTCTGGTGAAGCCCCACTCTGAAGGTGTTTTTCTATAAACACCAGTTTTCTTGGAGTTGTAGAACCTGACATGCACAGATTTTTCTGACATTCACAGTTTTCCAGAACAGCTTTTGTTTGTATCACAAAGTCAAACACATATCTCACCATAGTTCATGTAAGTCAGTAGTCTTCTCTTTGAGGTCAGTTCTTTCAGTTATGATTAAAAGTATGAAACTAGGTTCAAAGGAAATGACTGATGTTTGAGTAAGCAAACTATGACTGCTGTGAACTGGCTGTTTTGGTTTTTTTTCAAACCCTTTCCATTTCTACCCTTAATTCTACTTGAGGAAAGAAACCATTTTGCCTAATTTGGGTTGCATCAGTTTTTCTGACACTGATCGTCCTAGACTTGTTTCCCTTCGGGCAAGGAGAGGACTTTTTGTCCTGGTAATAAAATAGAAAGCATAAATTCTGAGCGTGTGTGTGTTTTTGTGTTTGTGGTTGTGTGCGTGTAATTTTCTGAGATGTAGATAAACTGCTCATGCTCAAACTAATTAAGAGACACCCAGATCCACCAAGTGACCGATTTTCTCATTTATCTGTTTTTACCCCTTTTTGGATAATGAAGCTCTAGACCAGAGGAATACAGCAATACGAGATGTTGACAAAAACATGAGATTGAATTAAACATTGGTTGGGTCTTTTTCTGGGATCAATAAACAGTAAAAACAAGAATTATAAATTGGACTGTCAATCTCACAACAGTCCTCATCACTTTGCACTGATGCTCAGGGACCACAGATAGCCAAATCCATCATCAGAAAGACCCATCAGATCAGAAATGTTTGATGGGAGAAACAAAAAAATATCCTGTCAAACATTAAAAATTACATTATGATGATACTGAACGGTAATGTAGAGGAAGATAAGTCAATTAAGATTCAGCTTGACATGTTGGCTAATTGACTGAAAGGCTAAAAAAAAACAACTAGCAGATATATTTAAAGAAGTGCATCAGGTTTTCATCTGCGTTTAAGTTTTCATCCTATTGAATTTTGTTTCAAAGATTGTGGTGCTACACTCAACCTCGCCCACATGGCGACACGGTGAATATATGAACAATAACCTTGACAGTTCATCAGTTGACACATCGCCGAGTGTAGTGCCACAGGCAGCACACTCCGGAGTTCAGAGCTGTGCTTTATAAATACACCTGTCATTGTGTTTACTATGAATCTGCTGTAAGACAGGATCAAGGGCACAGCAGTGATTGGAGAAGGGGGATAAAAAGCACTCTTTTACTGGTGTCTACTCTCATATAATGTTACTTTAGGCATTGCATGACTGTTCATCTGTTTACAGGTCATTGTAGGTAGGAATAAGTGAAACTGGGAGGGTGTGATTACAAGGATTTATTCTTTTTGTTTTAATAAATGCAGTCGGCGATATAGCCACAAACAAAGACATGCACAAAAACATTCACAATGACACATGGTGGTGTTCTGGATATATATTGTGCTACACTTAACTTGAAGGCTAAATAAACAACAATTTATTAAAAGGCAGCGTCCATTACCTTCTGAACAAAATAGCAAAGAGTACCCTGATCAGCAGTTAACCGCTGTTCCATTATCAGCTGTGAATCGTGTGTGTGTGTGTGTGCGCGTGCGCGTGTGCGTTTGTGTGTTAGTACAGTATGTGACTTCAAACAGTGGTCACTGCTGTCTCTGTGGGTGTCTGGCCTCGAGGAAAAGCTAGGTGAGCCAGTGCTGCAGTACAATCCCTATAGTCTATTTGATGAGGAGACCTCATGCAAAATTGATGTGAACTTCAAGGTCATGGTGAGTTCATTCAGAGCATGCTCAGATCAGGCCGAGCCTGCAGCACAGCACAGCACAGCAAAAAGGGAATGTTCTTCTGGACACTGTCAGACTTACTGTAAGCTGCTCTCGGCCTGATGGTGTGGTACATTCAATATAATCAAGTTTAATTTGAGCTAACATTAAGACTTATCCTCTGTCTGCTTCACCTTTGTTTCACTGTCGCAGCCAAGGCATTATAATGGAGAAGGAAGGTAACTTCTGTTAAGAAATATTGCTGTGATATATTGTTATTAGTTAGTTAGAAGATAAATATTTATGGATTATTGGCTCTTCAATTTGAATATCCCTAATCTAAATGCATGCAATTTGTGTAATATGGTTTACTTTTAGGACATGACCACTTAAAACGAAGCAATGCTTACTTGTGAAATCCCATAAAAGACCTTGGTATGGACATGATTTGTCAGCATTCACTGAGGAAAGATTTTCCCTAAAAGTTGTTATTTAATTTACTGGAATTTTGACTGAGATAGAGAAACATCTACAGTATTGCCAAAAGACACAGCATTACTCATATGTTTTAGTTTGGCAGGACCATTCAGGGTATATCATGGTGGGTTGGTAATCATTTCAGTATCTTCAGTAAAGTAGAGCCAGTGTCCTTAGGGAGCGGTCACACTGGCCATCTGTACCGTGCCCAGGCACGCTTCAACGCTAAAGTCCAGTTCCTTTGGCCAGTGTGACCGCTCCGTATCGTGCTCAGGCACGGTACACTTCCTTGGCTTTGGCACACTTCGGAGAGGTGTGCTTCTGCACGGTACACTTCATGCACGAGCACAAGCACGCGGGTACACAACGCTGACAGCCTTCATTATGGAGAAATCCAGAGTTTCATGGCTGTGTCTGACTAAAATGACACAATATAAGCCACAAAGTAGCTGTCATGTTCTCTGTGTTGTTCTCCGATGTGCGGCCGCGCGTCTATTTTATATTTTAATTTATTTATGGCTGTGTCTGATTAAAATGGCTTACTTTGGCTACAAAGTCAGTAAAGTAGCTGTCATGCTCTCTGTGTTGTTCTCCGATGTGCAGACGCGGACTTGACTGCGCGTCCCGTCTCTCTCTCTCTCTCTCTCTCTCTCTCCCTCTCTCTCTCTCCGCCTGTTTGTCAACTGAGCACGCTTCATAATAACAAACATCATGCATGCGTTGTATTACGATGTTATATACAAGAGGTAATCGTGCTTAAGCACGGATAGTCCTGTGTAGTGTGACCACGGGCCGTGCCGGCCAGCGTAGGAATGGCGCAGCGGGGGTCCAATCGTTCTTGAGTACGGCACGGTACAGATGGCCAGTGTGACCGCGCCCTTAATCTTCACTTTTGTGTTATACTGTTCTCTAGTTAGAATTTGGGGGATTTCCTAGTGTGGTTTGAAGGTATTCAGAGACGAATCATACCCTATATTTTTTTTACCTAAATGACCCCAATCTCTAAATAAATATTCAACAAATAGGATTAATAAGTAAAACATTTTAAAAGTCAGCTCATCCTGAAAAAAAGTTTTCAAGAGTTTTATGCAAGAGTGAGAGCCCCCTAGGTGTTATCTTGTTGCAGACTATTTGGACTTTGAGGATGGCAGGCAGCACATTTGAACAAAATCCAATAAGATCTGCAAACAGCTGGGAAGAGCACAATGTTATAATAACGCTATATTTTCAGAATGATTCTATTCAGTGTCATTAGAACCCAGCTTGGTTTCTAAAGATGTTAGTTGTGCTGAAGTTTCTTCACCTTATTTTGCCTATGAAGGCTCCCTTTTTTTTTTACCTCTCACTTGCCTCTTTTACATTTCCAGGTTAAGGCGGGACTTTACCTGTGTTACATCTGGCTCAGAATGTACAGTAAAGGTTGCAGAGGCATATTGTTAGAATAATTCCTGTGGCTGAAGTGGCATCAGAGGTATAACCAAGGCTTAATAGGGGCGAAACAGTGTCACTGTTAATGTTGGAGCCAGCAGGGTGAAACAGCACTGTGTGTGTGTGCAGTTAGTGTCTTTATGTGAAGTTCCTGCTTCTTGTATACACACTTTGACCTGTCTTTGGACGTTAACGGAAACAGAATTTACCAGAAGTTAAAGGTTTCGCTAATGTTTTTTTCAAATTAAAGTCCAAGTTAAAAATGAATGAATAAATTTGCAAATTTGTATTGTCAATACATTGTTATCACAGCCCCACTTACAATACTGACCCTACTGACATTTAAACCTCATCTCTTTCGCAATTGAATTAATGTTTTTGTAATTGATTCGGTATGATTTAGTGTCAAGTTGGTGTCTCTCCCTTTATTGGCCATTGCCTTTGAGCAGGTCATGACAATCAGGGTGTATGTTTTTATATTCCTAGAATTATAAACGTTTTAATGTCAAGTCTTGGGCATTCAAAAGGAATGTCATTGTTCAAACCAATGGGTGGAATGTTTTTCTCTGTGACAAATCCATTCTCATTAAATGATTGGCAAAGACTTGAACTGAATAGTGCAAGCTACAAAATGAAAGACTGAGTCATTTGTATTCTGTCAGGTAGGACACTTGGGAGGTCATCACTGGTTTCAAGACTTCACGAAGCATCATTTCGACTGCCTGTTAGTTTGCCTGAGAAGGAAAAGATGATACAGATTTTTACCCCTTCCTCATGTGAAATGTAATTTTATACTCCTTAGACAAAAACTCTATATGGCATTCCAATAAATATTTGTTTCTTAAATCTCATACTGAAAAGTATTTTTCCTTCTACAGTCATGATCTGAGATAAAGTCCCGCAAACCTCCAGACTCTTATGACTCTGCTTGCTTCTCTTATAAACAGCTCAAGATCCCAGTGAATGTAAATGTCCTCTTCTTGCAGCATAAGCATTCTCATTTTGTTTCTGTTGGGACTGTGATTAACTGCTTTCGTTACCTGATCTGAGCTTTCATAACTAAGTATCTTGTGACCTTTCCTTTAGGGAAACGGTCTGTACACAATGCAATATAAAGGTGTCAGAAAGCAATAACTTAGAAACACAGTAGAACACACATAGGCTAATTAGAAAGCACTCAGAGAGTACATTACTCTGCCACGGCTGTAGTCCTTTGCATATGTAATTTCACTTTGCTGCAAAAATATTGAGGTATTTTTAATCAGCTTCAAAATGCTTCCAACCATACGTGAATAAGTTGCAAATATATTGAGCAGATTTGTGTGCTCATTAGGATGTTGATTTTAAATGGAGGTGTAGGCTGGTGCATTGTTGGGACTTTGCTTTCCTTTACAGCAGAAAGCAATTGTGCCCTTGACAAACAAAAACCTAATATAAACTCAGCAGCCTAGTGTCTTTCTTCTATGTAAGAAGAGTGACTTGTTCTGAAAGGTGGACTCACTCTGCTTGTTACATCTGCAAGGCACACAGCAGCATGTCACATTTCAGTTCACTTTCACATTGAGAGTCAAAATATAATGTTTATTAACTGAGAGGAATTGGAGGCTTGACAAAAACTCTCTTCCAAACCCTTATCTTACATGCTTTTCTGTGCATGCCCGTACAGGTTACAGTCCATGGAAGTTTTTATTTGAATTTTTACTACTCTACTTTTCAGAGTTAAATATGGTATGCTACCTTTTATTAAAGAGTTGGCCTTTGGCAGCACTGTTCTGCTACTACTAACTTTACAAATAATATAGTTATAAAACTTTTAGTAGGGCACATTTTATCAGAAGTACTTTCATTATTTAACTTTTAAAACATTAATTTTTAACCAAGACTTACACCTGTGACATTTTTACATTTTAAATTGGGATTTTGCCTTTCAAATGGTTGTGATTGGAAATAGGGCTGATAGATCATAACTTTTTGAAAAAGGTATTTCCAAATTAAGGTACTGGACAAGTGAAGAAATACTTTATACATTTTTTGGATAACAACCAATTTTATTTCACTGAAAGGAAAATGTTCCTGCAGTCATCTGAATACATCAGAGGGAACAGGAATGCTACTTTTCAATTAAATGAATCAGAATTGGCTAGAATATCAAAACTTTGACCTGCTGTTTGTGCTAAATATCTGATTTAAAAATAATGGGGATTCATCCTCTGGGTAAGGTGAATTGCGGAACCAAATTTCATGACAGCATCCAACAGCTGTTAAGGTATTACAGTACTGTCAACCTTGGTAAATGGTAAACGGACTTGAGCGTGTATAGCACTTTAGTCTTCTGACTGATCAAAGCACTTTTACATGGCAGGTCACACCTACCTGTTCACAACCGGTTACACACTGATGGCAGAGGCTGCTATGTAACCTTGGGAAAGTACTGACAGGAAAATTCAAAAGAATTATTATTGAAGTCAAAATCAATTATCCTCCGCAAAGTAGGAGAAAATCAATTTCAACACAGTAAAACTGGCTAAGCTTTAGAATATTTCTTTACTCAATGGGAAAGAAAAAACACCTTAAGTCGCACTGTTCAAAAACTGGAGCTATAACTGTTCCCAGTTTGAAGAAAAAATTAATTTCTTCCTTGTTTGCTGTAAGGGAAACTCAAAAAATGCACATTTTTTTAAATTAATACAGAACCCTACTTGTACTATATATATATATATTATATTATATTGTATTATATATTGTATTGTGCTACTCACCTTTTGTCTTTCCAGCATGTTGTGGGCGGACTGATCATATTGATCTCTGTGAGGAACACACAAGCAACTCTAAAGGGATCAACTACTGATTGTGTTTGCGTTTTTCCAGATGGTCACTAAACGGAACACTCATTGATCTGGGGAATGACTACAGGCGTCACATGTCTGGGGGCAGCCTGATCATTAGCAACCTGGACAAGGACCAAGACACCGGGGTGTACCAGTGCACCGCCTTCAACACACAGGGGTCCATTCTCAGCCATAGAGCCAGTCTGCAATTTGCATGTAAGTGAGGCTACAACGGATTCATGTTTCTGTTTCGACTCTGACATATTTCAAACATTTTGCCATCTCTTTGTATTTGCTGAAATATCAGTTTAACATGTGTGTTATGAGCCGAGGCCAAGGCCTTCTTTTTTAATGTACAGTTTATCATTTAACTGCCTTGGAAGAGTTTCAGGAATGTATACGATTCAGAGAGTTCAGATAGTGGCTATGACAGTTTTCTTCCTGCGTCTTAACACAAATGATTCTCACGAGCTCTGATAGCATCAATGCTCAGTCCAATGTGACTTATAGTTTTGCCAAATGATATGCTTGCTCCTGTTATATAAACTTTAGGGGAGACAGTGGCAGAAGTGTTTGCAATTTTGTGATCATGATTATGATTTTTTCTTTATTATATATAAAATAGATCATGTGCAAATGAGGCAGTGGGTCTGTTTAGTTTCATACTTCTGCTTAAAAGACAAAAAGTGGGTTGGATAGTAATGCTGTAGAGTGAGGTTCTACCTTCCAGACAGTAACTCTATAGCCAACCTTTCCTCTCCTGATCAAGTCTGCTGACTATTGATCATGTCCCAAGGATAGAGAACCTTTCACTTCCTCTCAGGAGATGGACTGCTATTATCTTCATTGCCCAGTAATGAATCTCACTTGTGGGGACCGGGTGAAGAGCAGACCTGATTGACATTTATTGTCTTCACTAATGTAAGTTAGGGAGGTCTAGGATATCAGCATGGCTGATGCTTAGTTTTCTCCATGTAATGAGGCCACTGCCCTATGATAGAACTGTCATGCCTTCTCTTCCAGCTGCACCTATAGGCTTACATCTCCCCAAACAATACATATGTGCAGTATAAATCACAGCACCTGTCTTAATGGATCAATATGTAACTCTGACAAGTAACGTTTAAAACCGGTACTGCAGTCCACTTCAAAGCATTGAAGAGAGCTGTCTCACCACGCACCCTCCTTCCTGAAGTTGAGGCGCACGCAGGTTGCCATATCGCGGACATGAAAGATTCAGTGTTTAACCAGCTCTGCATCGATCTTGAAAACTTTCTGCGTTCGAAGCTCTCTCCATTTTCTCCAATATTTATCCTAGTTTTACCACGTTCTGGTTGTATAGCGTATATTAGAAAATGCAGAGGCTTGTTAAGTTGAGTAGATAGTAATATCTGAACCGTCGCTTCAACACCTTGGTGTGGTTTGCCGTCGTATTATTTATTTCAGCAGATATTTCACATATTGCGCCTTTTAAAAAATTAGTTACTTTTATACTGCCTTAAAAATATTTCATACAAACTGGCACTCTTTGTTTCATGATGACATAGTTCTTTCATCTTGTTCTATAATGGTAATTTAGAAAATTACAATACTTGTTAAGCCACAATTTATTATAGTTGTTGTTTCGTTTTTTTCAAGTATCATGATTGGCCACTGGGGAAACTAGCAGTAAGACTAAGGTGGGGTGCCTCTTTGGCTTTCTCAATACATTAAGTTAAGAGGACAACTTGGTTACTTCATTTAGTTTAATGGACGTCATTAATCAATGGTTTACATGTACGACATGTCAAATTAGTATTTGTAGTGTGAGAGGTGAGAAAGAGGAAAGTATGCATTGCGATGCAACTTCTGCTTGAAATGTATTGTTTTATGGCCCTGGAACATTTAGTTAGAGTGCTCTGAACAGTCTTAATTCAGTTTAGTTCTGTGTTTAAGAAGCAGTGTGAGCTGACTGTTGGGAGGGAACCAGCCCAATGTTTTCTCTATCCGCGATCACGTTATAAAAGGTTTTGAATCATGTCACATCGTGTTCGTATTTCTTTTGAGAACGACCAATTCTCATATTTTTGGAAGAAATTTCTCTCACAGTCACCACAGTGACCGATCTATCCGCTAAAGGGAAAGATTACCGTGAAGTGATTACTGTTTGTACATTCTTTGGTTGTATTGATGCAAAAATATCAAATGACAGATACTTGGCTCTGATACATGATGTTTAACAAGTGACCATCTTATCAGATCAACCACAATATCAACTCATTTATCAGTGTTTGTTTAAAACTTGTTTAAATCCCCTCATGTGGTCAAAAATAAACCGAAACTAGTTCAAAGTAAAGTGTCAACAGCTGATTGTTGTCCTTTTCCCCAATGTTCAGCAAAAACGTACCTAGTGCAGTGTTACACTGAAACAAACACTGGAAAAACATTATATGACCAGATTTTAATGAAAATATCAAACACACAATAAGGCTGCTGCATTTGTTTGGCTTTGTCTGGAGCAGGGACAAGTGGATTTGCTTAAGAGTTGAACACAATATATAAGAAGGGAAGTTATACTGCAGCTCTATTGCCCAGACCAATCATCTTTGAAATGTAATGGTAGCTCCCTGTAATCTCTAGTCCAGCAATTCTGTTATGGCATAGGCTACTTCTGCTTTCAAAGGAATCACTGCAGCTACAGTGAGTTTGGCCTCTAGCTCACAGAGTTACAGTGTGTGGTCAGTTCACTCCAGTGCTGTACATTATTCTTCTACTCAGAAGCCAGAGAAGAGAGTAGTGTATCCCCTGCAGCACTCAGCCCAGCTACATCCCTCTTCTTTGCCATTTTGCACTTTCTTGGTAAAGATTACATTCTTTCCATATCCACCAAGAAGTTATCGTGAGCTCTCTGATTGACCTCCTGCTCCATCAAAAACATTGCAGTTGTTGTAATCTACTGCTTATTGTTCTGCTTTTGAATCAATTATATGTATTTCCCTCCTGCACCTCTGCCCAGAATCACAAAAGCATTCTAGAGATGAAGTCAGTGGCATCCTGTTGAGATAAGACGGGCATCACATCTGTCTGTATTTCAAGTCAGCCATCTCCTCCTGTGGCCTCCTCTGTGTCCTACCGTGACTTGGCTCTGTTTGATTCCACTGCGGTCATCAGAGAGCAGCTCATTAATCTTACCAGCACTCTTTCCCATTTCTCTCCATAATCTTCCCCCTCCTAATTTCCCTTATCGGTCACACTGACTTTCTTTTGTTTGTGTTTGGAAGGCTTACTCTAGGCTGGTAGCCAGAGGGTGCAGACTGAGTACAGATCAGACTGCGGCAGCTTCTCTTCATCGGTCATGAAGCCAGGGGTGGTTTATCATCCCAGGTTTGGGTTTTGTCTGCCAGCATTTGCTTATTCAGTTGTGTGGGGATAGATTGTACCGAGAGTATTGATAGGAGAGTTAATGCTTTTAAGTGCAAGTTTACACTACATTTAATAATGATGTTACTTATTGCTGCTGGCACGGTAACGGGTTATTTGTCATGCGAGCTCCCTCTCTGTTTGCTCAGCCTGTTAGAACCCCTCCGATTCATTTCCAGTGTATGTCTTCTTTGCGTGCAGTCTTGCAGGGTAAACATCACCAAGTCAGGTCCCTCTATTTCATTAGCAACCCAGATGCCAGTGAAGGCTTCGCACGCTGTCAGGACTGTCCAATGGCTATCAGTTATGCCATATTACATTTCTAGTGTCTACAATGTAACAGCAAGAATATCCTGTGAAAACACATGAGGGAAGTTTGGGGGAAATGATGTCTCATATTTTCACGACTTCTTTTCAAAAGAAACCATCGAGACTTCGAATTACATGAAAGCACAGTTTCTAGTTGACTTATTTCTGTTTCATATTTATTTTTTTGCTGCTGTCTTATTCTATCTCACTCTTTTTTTTGTGGATTTATCAGATCTTGAAAACTTTAAAAGTCAAACTGTGAGAAGCACTGTAAATGTCCGCGAGGGCCAAGGTGTGGTTCTGTTGTGTGGACCACCAGCACATTCTGGAGGTAAGTTTGATTTATCTTAGTTTGCCCCTTTTGTGCATGTTGTCTGTTAGAGAAAATTACTGTCAACATATTTTTTCTTCCTGTAGCACTTTGAGATTTTTTTGGAAAAATGTAAAGTGCGTTACAAATGAAATGTATTATTATTATTATTATTATATCAAAACTGTGTGCATGCTCTTTATTATCACCTTCTTACCTTTAAAACACTAAATCCACACATTAACTGTCGTTTGTGTATTGTTTAACTAAGGGTTGAAAATATGTTCTGTAGGGAAACAGATGGGAGATTAAGAAAAAAAATAGGTGCGCCACACTTCTTTGAGAAGAGACAGAAAACTGGGGACATGGACAATTGTTGCCGCTGAGCTTGTCTCACTCTTGATACAGTAGCTTGCACTTCGGAACAATCAATTTCTTTCACAAGAGAACAGTTTGTAGTGCAGTGTATTGTGCCGCTGGTCTTTGGGATAATGGGTCAGAGTACTGTGTGTGAAATACAGTTTGACAGCTTTCCCCTTACATAGCCGTATACACAGTTGGCTCTTGTCTCCGTAGCGCTATTGTTTGTTCTCATATTTTCAGAAGTGAATGAAAGTAAAGCATCTAGAGCCTGCTATCCCTTTCTTCATTGCTTGCCCTGTTTTTCACTCACCCGCTTTTTTTCACTCTTGAATTTAAACCATTGATTTGCTACATAACCTTGTACTCCACTGGGCTTTATTCTATGGGGTATTCCTTAGTTTTCATTACGCTTCATTGACTTTGAACTCTGCAAAAGCTTTTCTACCCACAACCACATTTATTATCACATCACTCAGATTGTTACTGTCTGTGAGGACGGACCCAAGTTCAGACTCGGATGACAAAGAACTGGTGAAAGAAGATTTATTGCAAAGTTCAGAGGGGAATGATGATAGCCGGCAATGGCAGATGGCAGAGAAGATGAATTGGGAGGACTCAGGATACATGGCACGGCATGATTGCAGCTAGCTGGAAACAGTCGTGGGCATTACAAGCATGCAAGCCAAGCAAAGCAGGAAATAGTGATGCTGAAATTGGAAGGGAAATTTTAGAAAAAGCATACACACAGAGAAAAATAGTTATGAATGAATGACACTGAACAGCTTATGTTTATGTCCTTCCAACATTGGGAGAAACATCAAACTGGTGATGTCTGAATGGAGAATACGAGAGTACTTTTTTACGTTGCTGAGTTGCTGTGCGAACAGGAGCTGGCAACTGAAATGCTGCCATCGCATGCAAGTTCAATCTGGAACTGAATGCCCCATTTAGCTCCAACATGGAGGTTGAAGACATGCAATTTTTGAAACAGTCTGAATTGGGCTTTCAGATATGTTTCCTCTGATTTGGTTGATTTGCTTAAGGGTTTAGCCAGTCAACAGTGATGTTCAAATAAACCCATGCATTTGAAAAGGCAGTCAAACCGAATGCAATTGTGTCACTTTTAGGAATTCTTTTATTAAAATAGTTTTTTGCAACAAGTCACTGTTTCATTTTCAAACCCCTTGTGTTACCACTTAAATTCTGTCACAGTTCATTACAATACGTAGTTCAAATAAAGGTTAGGCTGTCTCTGGCTACAATGCTCATGCTTGCCCAGTAAGGAGCTTGGTGTCTACATCACTGCCCCCAGCTCTCTGTCCCATCCAAAGCTCAGGACGCTTGGCGATATGAGGGTCATTGCATACAGCTTTTGTCTTTGAGCCTATCAACTCCAAAATATTAGATCACACAGAACATTGCTTTGCTTTTGCAAATGTGTGCAGTGATCACTCAAAAAGATGAAGTCATTGGTAATGGCATGCCTCTTCTTTCTACCGTAGACGTATCACTTCGAAGGGGCTTAATAACATATTTCTACTACCATACTTCAATTCATCCACCCTTTAATCCATCCATCCATCCATTAGTTCATGCCTCCCATGAGGCTTCTATGTCACCCAGGGACCTGGGGAATGGAGGCCATGTGTCAGGGGAGAGCCACTGACGCACTGTAATCCATTTTGTTTCGCTCCCTTTCCTAAGGTCCCATTTCTTCTGCACTGTTAGCGCTAACATTTGCACTGGTATCGCTTCCAAAGGAAACAGAGATAAGGAAAGAAAATTTGTGTGATGTGCTTATATTTTTAGGCCAATGTTGGGTATCTTCCCATGCCATACAGGTTGATTTTCCTTATAGACGGATAAGTCATGCTCAGAAAAAGGTAGAGCAGTGGAGAAACACTCTTCTAACTTGAATTGTTATGTGTTGTATTGTTATGTTTTCCAGATTTGACATTTGCCTGGATCTTCAATGTGTACCCGTACTTCGTTCAACAAGACAGTCGTAGATTCATCTCTCAAGAGACTGGGAGTTTGTACATCGCAAAAGTGGAGCCCTCAGACGTTGGCAACTACACCTGTGTGGTTAACAACACTGTTACAAAGGAGAGGGTGCTCAGCTCTCCTACGCCACTGGTTCTCAGAAGTGATGGTAAATACTTTAAATTACAAGAAACGTCTATGCTGTACTTCAAATCTTTATCTACTAATGTTTTTTAGACATTTTAATGTCACATTTAGTTTGTGACAGTAATCAATGACTTAACTTTTTGTTATTTCACACACCACCCTTCATTTAGATACATGTTGGACTTCCATTAGAAATAATCCTTCTTAGTTTCTTTTTTATTTTGGCAAATTCAAAACTATTGGTGTTGGCAGTTTTTCAAAAATTTCTAGACCAAAAAGCGGCCTAGATTTGTCAAAAAAAGATTAAAAGTTAAGAGCTCAATTTGGTTGAAAAAAAACCCCATTGTAACTGTTTTTAGATAACCTATTTGAGCAATTTACATTGTGGTCAATTAAATATATTCATGAACTGCATTTATGTTCTGATCGAATTTTACAAGTATGTTAGCTCATTTATGATATTTTTACATGGTTCAAACCAATCAGTCAGAAAAACTAAATCACCTGACTAGACTTACCTATTGTTTGTAACGTATTTAGCGCTGGAGCCCACTTCTTCTTCTTCAAACTTCAGGTATCATTGTCAGACTGTGAAGGTGGCATTAGGTACATAAGCTGTTTAGTCATAATGAAAAGCTATTGGAAAGGGATGACTAACAATTTTTCGATATTGGTTTGAATGAAACAAAAAACGTTATAATCAGAAAACTACCTATTATTCTATTAGTACTGTTTTTATTTAATTTTAATTTTAATTTTTATCTAGGCGTTATTTGTGCTGCTCTCTACAAGGCATCCCTTAAAACTTAGTTTTTTTGTGAAATACAGCCTATACATAAATGATTCAATAACATACATGACAGCATGGATGATGGCTCATTAGTAAAGTGTAATACAGTGGCAAAATGACTCTTCGGATTCTGTAATCTGTGTAACATGTTATGTTAATCATTCATTTATAAAGCTTATCATCTGTTTGTTTTCCTTTTATAGGAGTGATGGGTGAATACGAACCAAAAATAGAAGTTCATTTCCCTGATACAGTTCCAGCTGCTAAAGAATCGTTGGTGAAACTGGAATGCTTTGCTCTGGGAAAGTAAGCCAGCCTAATTTAATGTGTGATATAAGCTGTAGGCGCTTCCATATATAGTATTACCCAGGATTTAAGAATCCACAAGTGTTACTATATTAATTCTCAGATTCCTCAAATCATTGGGGAGTAAGGGCAGCGGTATGCCAGGGGAGGAGAAACCCCAGTTCATTTAAAAAACTTTGGAACTCTGACCTTAGAAAGTTTGACAATAATTCACAAGTCACTTTTTTCAACTAGCTTTTTTAAGTTCTTAACCAAACTATGATTCCTGTTATGTTTTGTCCATCTGTTGCAGCCCTGTCCCAGAAATAAGCTGGAGGAGAACCAGTGGTATCCCATTCCCCACCAAAGTTAAAATGAAGAATTCAAATGCAGTCCTTGAAATCCCCAATTTGCAGCAGGAAGATGCAGGGACATACGAATGCATGGCAGAGAATCGGCGAGGGAAAAACGCTGCACGGGGTCGTGTTTCATTCCATGGTTAGTGTACCGTTTCAGATTGATTGACAGTGAACGCAGGGAGACGTAGAACAAATGTGTGTCTGTAACGGAGATCATTGAATAGAAAATATGTGTGACCAACAGCTGTTTTCCCATTTGTATGACAGAAAACCAATTTGCTCATAGCATGTGGGCCTTAATGATACTATGAAATGATAGGGCAGGCCATGGTTCCTGGATCAAAATGGAAAAGCGTACTATGAAACAGATTCCTAATTATTTTAAAGTCATCAGTATTCAGATCTGCTGAAAATCTCATTGTCCTCATCAAGTTTACAAGACAATCATTTTGATGACTTAATACAAGGTTTTATTTCCAGCTTTATATTTTTATTATACTAATCTTTACTGATTCACTGCTTCTATGGTTTAGAAGACTGAAAACATAATCTTTTGATTCATCCAAAGCTAAACCTCACTGGATCCAGACAATAACTGACACAGTTCGGTCCATCCGGGATAGTCTTTTCTGGGAGTGTAAGGCCAGTGGAAAGCCCAAACCATCCTACAGCTGGCTGAAGAATGGGGAGCCAGTGACACCTGAGGTATGGCTGTCCACAAGACAAAAAACACAACATTGAGGTTTGTGTTGTTACTCATCCCTTCGAGAGTTATACACTTGGAGAAAATCACTAATGGGGCCTGCTGAGGAGATAAGATAAAGTTCAACTTGGTGTTATATCACTTCAGGTGATGTTTAGGTCCAAAATGTTCTAATAATTCTCAAGATAATAACAAGAAAATACTGATGAGATTTGTTAACAGTTACAGGTAGTATTGTCATGGAAGTAAGCTGACTTGGCTCGTAACTTATATGTTCTATTTGTAGATTTCAAAGTTCATGCTTTCCACATGTGTCTTTAATTGTAAGGAGCTGCTAAAGCATTGAGCATTACTTATTATTGCATTACATTAAAAAAGTAACTGAATCACCTCAGTATGTTTAGACCTCTTTGTCGAACACATCACCATGGAAAAACTTACATCCACAATAAAACACACCAATTTCTGACAACTTGGGAGCCAATCCTCACCTCACTACTTCCCGAACAACATAGTTCAAACCCCTGATATTCACTACCACAAATATAGACTCATACAAATACATACACACACACATAAAGACACACACACACACACTTACACAAATACACACACATAAATACACATACACACACACACATAAAAACACATACACAAAGACACACAACTTTTTTTTTTTTTTCCTTTTTGTTTCCTTTCTGTATAACTATCACAACTTATTTATGAATTTATTTTCCTCTTACCATCAAATTTAATCTTTCTTTTTATTACTATTATTATTATTATTATTATTGTCTTTAGCCACCATTTCATTATGACCTATTTATTGATTTATTTCCTCTCCCCCCCTTATATTCATATCACATTTATCATCATAAATTCTCATCACAGCCACTCTCATTTGGCATGCATTTCTTTTTATTTTATTTATTTCTTTTCTCTTTCTCTTTCCCCAATCCAGATGATTGTCTGTTTTTCTTGTCTGTTTGCCTTGTTTTATTCGTCTCCCCTGTCTCCTACATACTTTTGTTCTTGTCATATCCCTCACTTGTCTTGTATTGTTCTGCATCACCTAATAAAAAATAAAAAAAATAAAAAAAAAGTAACTGAATCATCTTCCATGCTGTCATCACAGAAGTCATCTATAATTTCTTCTTTCCTCTCCTGCCGCCCTCCTCCCTTAACGGTGCGCCAATAATTGCTGCTGTGCTTTTGGACAATGAACATGCAGAACTGTTTCTCTTCTCTGTGCAGTTCCGGGTGCAAGTTGAAAATGGGGCGCTTTCTATAACGGAGTTGGACCTGTCAGATTCCGGGATGTATCAGTGTGTGGTTGAAAACAAACATGGAATTGTTTATTCCAGTGCCCAACTAATGGTGTTAGGTAAGATTGCACTCCTCCCTCTGCTTTTATCCTGTTTATCTGTCTGCGTGTTTGATCATCACCCAGGATAGGAGTAGACTGCTAAAGCTCTCTTCAAGCAATCGTTCGTAAGCACATCTGATCTGTCACTGGGCTCTGCCAGCAAAAATATGAATCAGAGAGAGTGTCTCGTGTCTCTCTCAGTTGTATCATCATATTGATTTGAAGACTACAAACACATTGCTTTTCATAGTTGTGCATACTAGCTCATGCAGATGTGGTATTGACTTATTTGCAAAGCTTTATTACGTACATCTGAAAGGTTCAGTGAGCTATTCAACCCTGCCTTGATACATATGACACTTTCAGGTACAGATAAACAGCTTACACCTATTTGAGATTTGAAGCTAAGGTTGGATATTGTGTTTTAAATTGAGTTGGGGTGGCAGGTGGAACTATTGCCTTCAGCTCAATAGGTTTTTCTGCTGCGTTTAAGATAAGATTTTAGCTGCTAAAGCTGCATTAAAGTCAAAGTCAATATGGCATGTCTGATCAGCAAAGATTCAGATTACTTTACTTTCAAAAAAAAAAATCCCATTACATTCTCTGCTTCTCTCCCCCATGCAGCTTCGCCTCCCAGCTTCTCCAAAACTCCATTAAAGGCCTTGCTAAAAGCTCGATCAGGCACTGAAGTCACTCTTGAATGCAAGCCTGAGGCCTCACCCCCAGCAATTAGCCTGTGGAAGAAAGGGAATGAGATCCTGCAGAGAACTGAAAGGTAGGATAAAAGTTCAAACGCATATTCCGAGCAGCTTTTATTCAGATTCACTGCAAGACGACTTGTCTGAATATTGTATTTGGCATTTGTGCAGGTGCATAGAACAAAAGGCTAATGAGGAAAATGAGCACATGGCACCCATGGGGGAAATTGCACATGGCTAACATGCTGCTTGCACCCCATGTGCAAATAGCTTGATGTGAGGGATGAAGATGCTGTTGTATCAACACTGCATGCATTAAATATTTAAGAAGATAAACAAACGACGCTGCTGCTTAAGATAAATCCATCTCCTTTCTGAGTGAGTAAGGAGGTCAAAGAGTCAAATGATGTTTGAGGAGGCCCTGAAATCTGAAGACACTTAAAGATTCTACTCTGGTTGCCTTATAAATTAACCTTTTCTCAATAATATAATTAAATTAACAATGTAGGTCTTTGTTTCTGTAAGATCCCCCAACATTACGGAGAAAAGATCCAGCTCCAGGTAGAAACTTATTTTGAGCACATTTTTTAAACCTCTTCCCAAAATACAGATACAATATGACAATACCAGAAAAGTTGGACTGTTGACTCGGGTGATATACAAAAAGACCAGCTTTCATCTGATTTTCTAATACCTCAAATATTTAACATGTTTCAACTAGCCAGAAAGTTATAAATTATTTTTTATTGGCAGTACCTTGTGATTAAGTCAACAACATCAAACCAGAAACTAATTCCCACGGTATAGGGCAGTCTAAAGTATCCTCCCTTTAAGGTACTGTATGGAATATTTCCCAAGGAACAGTGTGTTAAATAAAGGTTTGGTTTTTTTTTAGTTTGTGTTCCTGTTTTGTAAATATCTTTGATTTTTTTTTTTTATATCTGGCTGATAAACTAACAGTTTAGAATCTCAATTATTTTTTTTCTTTCCAAGTGCATTTTAAGAGCAGAAAACAGTTGATTTAAGAATTAGAGGGAACAAAAAGTTCCATCCATTTCATTGAATTGGTTGTAGTCCATACGTTTTCCCTCTCCATTAACAAGGTAATTTAGATACAAAACACCCTGTTCAAAAAGACTCTTCCAGAAACGGGCTTCTCTCTAATCACAATATTTTAATTAAACCATAAAACCTCCTGCAATACCTAATTTCTTCCCTCTGGACGGTTAAATTGAAAGCATAACCAACTCTTCATTACGTATTTTTTTTTTAAAAGTGAATTTCCCAGTAACTTCTCAACTAAATCCATGTGACAAAGTTGGATTTTCAAAAACTAAAAATACTATTAAAAGGGGAAAAAAATCCCAAAGCAAATTAAATGCAAGTAATGAAACATCTGAGCAATTTATGATTCCTATAGACTTTCCATCTTGCTGGATGGAAGGAGAAGTAGATAGTGATTAAACCCATTGCATGTCATCACACACCCACTTAGAATCCTAACCAAGAGCAACACACACACACACACACACACACACACACACACACACACACACACACACACAGGCAGGACAAGACTAAATTGAATCTTTTCAGCCAAGCTTTTGATTGCTTGATGGTACGACATTGTCCTCTTCTCACAACTTTGTGTCACAAATGATGTATGTTGCATTGGTATAGCAAGTCGTCAGATACCTCACTGAGGTTTAATCCTGAATGATTTATGTAGCTGTAGTTGGAACAGAGAAGCAAATTTGAAATGTACCTGCCTTCAAGAAATCCACAAATCTCAGTAATGAAAAAAAAAGTGAGTTATATACTGTATCCTGTTTTCACAGAGCAAAGCCATTATTTTGATCTAGTTGATAATTAATGGTACAAGAAATTACTTTAATCAATTCATATTATGGATGGTATAATTCAATATCACTTAGTTTAACACTTTTTGCTGGGTAGTACAACCCTTACAGTGCCATGTTTTATGGGACAATGCTTTGTTTATATAGTACTGTATTGCGCCAAAGCTTCTGAATTTTTGTATTAAATTATATATCCTACTAATCAAAGAACTCACAGCACGAGAGTGTTCTTTTCAACCTCGCAATGCAAAGCCTGTAGGGCACATTTAATCTACTCATTAAATGATTCTGTGCTACTGTTTGTAAAATAAGTCATTATTTATTAATGTGAACCAGTGCTCTTGCCCACCACTGAGCCAGTGTGGAGTTCACCCTGCCTGCTGTTTACCCACAACAAATAATCTCATTTTTGGGTTTGTTAATAGAGTCCACATAAGTCAGTACAGTAAAAGTATGTTCTTCTTTCCTCAGAATTATCTTGCTTCCCAATGGGACTTTGAAGATCGCCAATGTGACCAAACAGGATGCAGCCAGCTACACATGCTTTGCTAAGAATATGTTTGGGGCAGCAAGCACAACTGGGAGGTTGATTATCACTGGTGAGTCCACCATTCAAGTCAATGGCCATCAGACTACACATACATAGTGCATTTATAGTCTGTAATCACTCAAACTAAGCCCTTGTATACAGTGTTTCTTTAATGATATACATTTATGATCTAAGAGGCTGCTTTCAGCATTTTAAACATTACAGCAGCTAATATCACGGAACAGTTTAGATAAACCTGACAGGACAGAGGAAACTCTCCAGAGGAAACAGAATTACATTTTAAGCTGCTTAGATTGATATTTTTACACGGTGATGGAGCTCTGGATCCATCGGGAAGATGACTACTCCAGGTGCTTCTGGTGTAATTGTGCAAACTCACACTTCTTTCTGCTGTTGTGAGATCATTGCAGGTAATATTATAACACAGCAGTGACATGGTGACAGTTCATTTTATTGCCAGAATCGCTCGAGGAACATAGTGAAGAATGTAAGATGCTGAAACGATCACTGCCCTATGTATTTACAGCCCATCTGGTTATCATGGTGCTTCTGCCTCCCTGGCCTTATAAGGAGTGAAATAATTCCTTTCTATCTCAGCTGAGTTAACAGTTTTTGTATAACTAACATCTAAAAGTGGGGGGACTCGGTGTCCCCCCTATTCCGGCGCCAGTCACAGGCAGTGGATCTTAACACATTATAACTTTTAAAATGCATTTCAGTCACAAGTGTTGGAGCCAGGCTAACTGTTTCCTCCTTGATCAAGTCTTTGCTTTACTTCATTAGCTGGCAAGGTGATATCATTAAATAGGATATTTCCTCTGTATTTTGTTAAATTGTAAATAGACTCGAGCTTGTCGAGTCCTTTTAAAGTCTTCAGATGACTCAAAGCACTTTTTACACTGCAGGCCACATTTACATACTGATGGCAGAGGCTGCTATGTTATGTCTACACATTCATGCGCTGCGGACGTAGCAGCGGGAAAAATTTAGGTTCAATTTCACTTCTTTATGTGGCTGAAGGAGCTGGAGATTGAACCCCTTACCTTCCTTGCGGAACATGACTGACTCTACCACTGAACCACAGCACAGTTGTTAAATCAAGATCTCAATTTATTTATCTCGTAGTCTAGCTATAACAACGCTGGTTCTAATTTCCGTCATTAGGTTTGATTTGATTTCTGCCATTTATTCCAAATCTTGAGAAATTAACTCTTTATCACAGGAAAACCTGCATTGTTATCCATAGACAACAAAATTAAAGAGTGACGATTTTAAGAAAACAACCAAAATCTTGCATTATCATGGTAAAACAATGTGAAATAAAATGAACTGATGTACGTCCACTGACTTAAATGGCAGTGTTTTGAAGGAGCTGTGTTTAAGTTAGACGGGCTCATGGTGGTGTAAAAAGGTTTTAGGTAGAGATATTAACATTCTTTGTTGTCATCTGTTGTTTGGCCAGAGCCCACCAGAATCACCATGAGGCCTACAAACATGGAGATTATTGTTGGCGAGAGCATCGTGTTACCCTGCCAGATTGCCTGCGATCCAGCTCTGGAAGTGTCTTTCTCGTGGGCATTCAATGGACAGCTCATCGACTTCCAGCGAGACAGCGATCATTTTGAAAGAGTGGGTGGGGTGAGTCATCTAAAGCACTAAGCTCAGCTGCTTTCTGGCTATTGTGGGATTAATAGGGATATACTGTGTTATGCTTAAGGGTGTGCTCCTCTGCCTTGATAAAGGATCTTAGACACCAATAATACCCAAGAAAGGAAATTTATGCCAAAATTGGTTCATTTACAACTTTTCAATGGGTCGATTGTGAATGAAATATTTAAAAAAAGATAGATATTCACAAAGAATTCAACTCTAATTATTTATTTTATATGCCATTAAAGCCTCATTGACTGTAACTATCAAGTCAGGGTTCAGGATCCTTAACTTTTAACTGGCTGCATGAGTGCCACATGTTACACTTTTGAAGATGTAATTGTGAAATGCAGGTTCAGTCATATAGAGGGTCTTTATTCGTAAAGTATTTTTATTTTTATCCATTGAACCTTAATTTACCTTACCTCAAAGGAGGACATGTCTTATCTTCTCCCTCCGCCATACATTAATTTGCATTCCTTTAAAGAGCTTGAGCCCAAAAATAGTTAAGTAATGAGCTGACCGGCATTCACCAAAGGCATGTCCTGGTACCAGTCCATGTTCATTTGAAATCCTTATGCTCTGAGATAAAAATGAATGACAAATCATCCTGAAATATTTGTTCCATTTGATGAAGGGCGAGGTCAGTTGTTCAGAACCTGTCATTATAAAATCACTTCACACCCTCCTTGGTTTTCTTGTGCCATTTATCTTCCTAGGCCAATTGTCCGATCATTGTTGTTCTTGTGTAAAAGCCTGATATCATATCTGAACGCCCTTGTGCTGTTGTGGATGAAATTTACATTGTTGTGTGCATAGGCATATATTGAGATAAAGTTTTTACAGAATCTGTTTCCCCTGTCCAGAGAGATTACCAGCCCCATGCTCAACAGCTTCTGATGAATTAATTTACATAATTAAAGCAAATCTGCTCATCGCGTCCTTCTTGCCAAGCAGGGCGCCTTGCTCAAAATTGCAAGCTCTCAGGTCGACAGGTGGTGGGTGACATTCAAGAGAGAATCAAACATGGAACAGCCAATGCGTAAAAAAAAAGAGTCAGAAGAGGAAAGATAGCAGGATAGGTCGTCTCTTACGCCTGTGGCTGCATAGAGGTGCCATTACGCTCAGCTCTGCTTTATCAGGTGCTCCAGCAAGCTGGACATCAACTGGTCGTCTTTCCAAGTTGCTGCAGATTGAAGCTAGGTGAGGGTAGTAAAATCTGACTGCAGTGAGTTCTGCCTGCCTTAACCCTCTGGTGACTTGCCTCATTCTTTGTATGAGTTTACATGTTCTGTGACAGACCACTTTAACAGGGGACTTTTAGAGGGTGGATTACCATGCAAAGTCAGAATGAGAAAGTAATGATAATGTCTGGATCTAATGTGTTTTTATACATTTTTTATTTGATCCATGGCATACATTAAAGGTTGATTTTGATGGTATAAAGGGTCTTGTGTAATGCGGTTGGCGCACGGCGATTCGTGCGCAGCTATATTTCGGTATTTACGCAGTGCAAAGAAGATGGATTATGTAACTTGATTATACATGGGTGTGTTTTGGGTGTAACATGAATCAAAGCAATCATTGTCAGATCCCATTTCATTTAAAAGCCACATGCGCCCCTGCAGGCTTGCACGTTGCTATATACTGTACACAGCAGAATTTTTTATTCTGATGGATCGAACTCCAGCCTGATCCTTTAACTTCTCTGCTTTCATTGCGCCCCTGAAAAAATTAAATAGAACAAACACAGGACAGTGGAATATGATTATGACGGACTGAGGTCATATTTCACTGAATTATTCCCACAACACCAGAAACGATCAGATAGACATGGTGAATATTTCAGCATGAGGCGCAAAAGCATATCCTAATTAATTATTAAAATCTCCAGACACGCCGACAGAATCGTACAGGATCTATGTTAACTAATGTTCAGTGGGCTTAACATCAAAATACATGCAGGCTGTAAACCTGTATTTACTTCTTCTCTGCTGGAATGCTTGACTACATTATCTAATGCGTGGGTAATGAACAGTGTCTACATGAAGATCTGTGGTTGTCTGTGGTATTTATAGTTATGTATAAGATGTATTATAAATCTGAGTCTCTGCTGAACTAGAGTATGTGTTTCTGTGTGTATTAGACAGAACGCACACTGGAAGAGTGTACAAGGTAGAGGAGCTTGGAAACAAACAGAAATAGAACCGCTCCACAGCCTCTATGCCATTAAAAATGGAATTGGAATGTATCAGCAAATGCAATGACATGAGTTTGAATTAAGCTCAGTAGAAATGTGTTGTGAACTCGTATGCCCATTTATCTAATGTTTCCTCTTAATATCAGAAACATGCTGTGCCACAGACTTTAAACTGTGGACCAGGTTTAGGTGCTCTGAGGCGCAGTCCTTTTCTGCATCCTCAAGATAGGAACGCCCCCAACTTTTCAAGTGACCTCACCTCATTCTAAAACAAACACACCCCTGGGCGCTAACAGCAACCCCCATTTGCTGTTGAAACAATGTGAGCGCTGGCAATTCACATGACAACTGTGTCAGGAGGAAAATAGGAATGCATGCCAAGAGGATTTGCACTGGGCTTACGATTGTGCCCTACGTTGTTTATGTCACACTATAGGTATCAGGTTTCACAAGCAATCAAGATTTAGGCTAATTTTGTGTTACATATAGTATTTCGTTACAGCCACATTGTGGCCGGTTAGCATTGATAGCTATCACAATCATCAACTTGTGATCCTCAAAATTCAACTTTTCAAATTTTCCTTAAAGCAACCACACCTCTTCAGTCAGGAAAGTTGATGAAAGATCACCTTACCATGTTTTGTTGTGTTCCCTCATGGGCATTACATGCAACAGCTTATGTTAATTAATATTTGAAATACACTCCTATCTTGCTTGAGCTTATGTAATTACAGAATAATTAGGAATGTCAAAATGTCAAATTGACTGGCCTGTGTTTGTTTTGTGTGTTGAATGTTTAGCTGGTAGCTGTTTGTATGGGGGTTGGGGTGCCGGTTGCTTGGGTATTGCCTGAAGGGCAGCCAATAGCATTGTTTGTGCAGAGTACAGCTGCCATGTGTATTTTTACTATTTGAAGAGGAGAAAAAAAATCATTGGCCTAAAGATGATGTAATTGTGCAAAGCATTATAAAAGTGACAACAACCCAGAGCCAAAGGAGAGTGATGACATAACTTAGCATCTCTTACCAAGCCTTTTTTTTTTCTTTCAAATATACATTTTCTCTAGAGCATATCAGGGGATCTGATGGTTCGAAACATCCAGCTGAACCATGGAGGGAAATATGTATGTGTTATTGACACTGATGTTGAGAGCCTGTCCACGTCTGCCATCCTGGTTGTCAAAGGTAAGAGAACCTTTTGATTTCAAAAGCTTGTACGATGATATAGCATGAAACATTTGTAAAAAATGTTCAAAGAACACAAGTTTAATAAAAAAATAAAAATAAAATGAAATCCCCTGAGCCTACCAATCATTTTCTTTGCAATGTAGACACAAGAATACTATTTCAATCAGAGGTACGAGTTGCTGAATTTCACAAATGTTCCACATTCACACTGGTTAGTGTGACTTCTGGCCCAGTTGGATAGTGCTTATGATATGTTCTGTTTTTATCCTGCTTATTTAAGTCTATCTGGTGATTTTCATTAGTATTCATGCCCTTTAACTGAACTGAAATAGCTGTCCCTGGTGCTTGGAGAATGCAATGTTTATCATAGAAAATGAATATAATTAGCTTATTTACACATTGGAAAAATACCATTGAAAACATTTGAATAATTAGAGCAAAAAATAACCAACGGACAAAGTCAGAACATGTTACATGTTACAAACAAATGCATTCCCCTTTCTCTCTCTCTCTCTCTCTCTCTCTCTCTTTCCCTTTTATTCTTCTCAACATTGTCTGCTCCTGTGTGACACCATGCTTTATCATAAAAAATCCAATCCGGTGTCTGATGAGTCATGTTGAGTTGTCTCTTTGTGGCCTGGCATATCCACACACAGTGAAAGAAAAGTCCATGAATGCACACATATTAAAGATGGCTCTTAAATTAAAGGTACAGAATGGGCTTGATAAGTCATGAAGTGTAAAGAACGTAGGGGGAGCTGCTCTTGCAGTGACCATCAGCAGGTGACTGTCATGTGTGAGTCTTCGTAAGAGAGTCTATGTGCTTGTGTTTTTTCTATATGTCTCGTATTTGGAGACAATAACCCTGAAGTTGTAGATTTTTAGTTTGAAAAAGTAGTGCACTTTGCTTTACAATGATTGAGCACCTAAGGTTAACCTATCTCATTGTCTAATTGATTTAGGTCCGCCAGGTCCCCCTTACAAGGTAGCAGTGGAGGAGATTACAGACAGCACAGCCCAGCTTTCCTGGAGTCCAGGAATGGACAATGGCAGTCCCATCACTGGCTACATCATTCAGGGCCGAACACCTTTCACTGTGGGCTGGCAGGCTGTTGACACAGGTATCATTAAACTCTGCTCCCTATTTATAAGCTTTTGTGTGTTTTGATATTTAATTCAGGTCCATATTTTAATGCTTTATAAGTATGAATGCCATTTTAATATTTGCATTTAAGTGTCAAGGTAAATACAAATTCTGAAAAGTTGATGGAGTCAAATGCATTTTTAGGTAAAATAATCAGTTACATTTTGAAATATAAAAGGAAAAAATACAATACATTTTCAAATATTACATTTTTCTAACCTGTAGTGTAACAACTTATTTTTCTAAAGAACCAGTTTCTGCTTTACAGTGCCAGAGGAGATCAGCGGTAACATACTAACAGCAACAGTTGTGGGTCTAAATGCCTGGGTGGAGTATGAGTTCAGGGCGGTGGCACGCAACACTGTAGGCCTGGGGGAGCCCAGCCCAGCCTCAGCCAAGACCAGGACAGAGGATGCAGGTAGTGAAACTCTGTACTAAAGTGTCCACTCAAACACTGTAGAATATATATGAAAATAGTGTCGAAAGATTTGCTACTGCTTTGCACTATTACATACCATGAGTTACCTTTCCTGAGATGTTTCCCCACATTCTTGTGTTATATAACTGACCCAGAATGCACTGTTCATTTACATATACAAAGTCCATAAACTGTGTAAAACGTAGTTTTAGTCGACAGCTCAAGACGCAGTAGATGCCGAGTTGTAGAAAACTGAAAAAGAGAAAAAACACAGCACTGAAAACAGATTTTAAGATATTGGAGAATATCATATGTGCCTATCTGTCAAAAAAACAAATAAAATGTTTGAAGTTGAGAAAAGTCTGCTGCTAAGATAATAAGTACGGTAACTATATTTTTAACCTTGGGACTGCTTTTTAACTTCCTTTTATTTGGCAACCCACTAAGTAGGAGAGAGTGACAGCATAAGACAGAGTGTATAAACATCAGAGAAAGATGCCATATAATGATTTGAAATCACATAGAAGTTATATAACTTAATCATTTGAAGCATTTGAAGGCCAGTATATAGCTACGAAGATAGCGTGCACGTGTTTTTATGTTTTTCAAAAGAGCCAAACGTGAAAAACACTGTAAAGTTTGAGGTTCCCACATGGTGATGTGCTGTAAACTGTTACCAACATCAACCCCCCTCTTACAGCCAACCACGGGAATCAAACATTAACGCTGCAACAACACATTAAGTGTGATCCTCCACTTACTAAAGGATACTACATGGACATGAATGAGTACTCCCCACCTACAGCATCAGTTTTGCCATTACTTTGCAGTGCACAAGCAGTAGAGTTGGAATAGGAATGGAGTGGGTAGAGTCAAATGTCATTTTCTAAAATACTACAAATCTTTGCTTAGTGTTTATGCAAGGAGACATTTGGCAAAAACACTATTTCAGTTACACTGAAATGTAACTGTTTGCATGAAGTGGAGGAGTTGTGTGGTGTGAAATACAACACTTTATTAGTCTACAAGTATAGTGAATACTCGTACTTGGGCCATGTATACTGTGTTCTAATTGCCTGCCTCTGGACCTTTGCCTCAGTTCCTGATACAGCCCCCACTGATGTTGGAGGAGGAGGCGGCACAAAGTCTGAATTAGTGATAACATGGGAGGTAAGTCATCAGTCACGTTTTACTGTTCTCTCCGTGGCCGAGTAATGGTTTTGCTTAATTGTGCTGAATTGAATGGAGCAATTCGAAGACCCTCATTAGAGCGAGACACCTCACCTCTGACTCTGCCTCCAAGTGCCATTTTATCCTTCCAAACGCAGGGACAGAGAGCACTTCCTATGAAGAGCTTTGCACTTTGGCCGCAATTACATAGCAGTGCTAGAAGGAAAGATAAGGTAAAAGGTGACTGCTGAGTGTTCTGGGCAGTAACAGCAAAGAAAGGGGAAGTGTCAAATCACAGAGACCCTTGTCAACACACTGCAGAGACAGGCCTATCTATTTCTTTGTCTGTATGCCTTTTAATATCACTATAGTTTTGTGTTTTGCTCCCAGCCTGTTCCTGAGGAACTACAGAACGGAGAGGGCTTTGGCTACATCATCGCCTTCAGGGCTTTGGGCACAGTCATGTGGACGCGAGCCGTTATCTCCATACCTGGCGTGGCCCGCTATGTCTTCCGCAATGACACCATCTCACCCTTCTCGCCTTTCGATGTGAAAGTGGGGGCGTACAACAACAGGGGGGAAGGGCCCTTCAGCTCGATTGCTACAGTTTATTCGGCAGAGGAAGGTATGGGAAATACTTCATCGTCTGCAGCACAGAGTGAGGCTTTAATAAGCTATAATCTCTCTTTTCACACCTACGACCTTGAATAAAAATGATTAAATGAGTTTTTTTTCATACTGTTATTCCCCTTCCCTCTCATGCTGGGAATGTCAACTTGATATTAGTTATCATGCTGGTAGATTACAGGAAATCCTAGAAGACACTTACTACACTGCTCTGTCAGGGAGGTATGCTGTTAATTGAATTTGTGGGGCAGATAGTCTTCCTTTATGTCATTCACAGATCCCATTAAAAGAGAGCAGGGGAAATAGCTTTTCAGTGAAACTACAGGTCTTTTTGCCATTAGTGTGTGTGATGGTGCTGTCTGAGTGTCTAAGCTTCTGGGGCTCTATTTCTGCAGTTCCCAGTTTGGCTCCTACGAGGGTTATGACCAGAAGTGTGTCTGCAGACCACATTGAAGTGATCTGGGAAGCTCTCCCTGCCATCCCTGAAAGAGTGCTTGGATACGAGGTATATTGTAATTTTGTTTTTTCAAATAACATGATAATTTATCTTTTTCGTTGGGCTACTTACAGCTACCATCTACCCTTTAATCAAAGTTTTTCTCCTTGGTTTACTCGTAGCATTTTACTTTACCTTTGCATGTATTTCTGTGAAGGTTTGTTTTAAACATTAGAATGACCTCAACACTGTGGGTACACCAACACCAAACTCAAAAGAGGAAAATCAAAATTCCCCGAAAACCTTCCAAGAATACAAAGAAGGCTGTGCTGTTTTTCCCCCTCCTAGTGCTCTTACAATATATGTCAACTCTGGCCCAGCAGTTGCCATAGCAGTGGCCACATTGTCCTTCAGAACACATCTCAAAACCTGATCCTGGACTGGTTTTAAGCCACTGAATCTCAATAGGCCACAATTTTGTATGGATCCAGAGCAATGTATATGTTGTAATCATTCCTTAATTATATATTCTCAGGTCTACAAATGCAATCTATTTTCAGTTTCTTGTAAACAATATAATTGTGCTTATGGTTCACAAATTTAACTGACAACAACTTTGAAATACAATAATTAATGGGCAATGGAATAACATGATTATTTCTGAGTGCACACTTTCCATTTCAATTTAATTATTTATTATTTAACTAATTTGTCACTTTAGACACATGAATATTAACGATAACCCAAAGCAAGTGTTGAATTAGCAAGTTAAATGACATAATGGAATTTCAATTCATATAAAGTAGATCAATAGAAACGGGTCTTTTACAGTTTGCACTATTTTTATTGCCAACAGGTCGTTTACTGGGAAGATGACACAAAGCCTGACAGTGTCGGAAAAGTGCGCATATCTGGAAACTACACACTAGTTAACATCACTGGGCTGAAAGCAAACACAGTTTACTACCTCTCTGTGGCTGCTTTCAACACAGCTGGCCCTGGGCCACAGTTGGCGCCCATCAACACCACCACAAAGAAACCACGTGAGTCCGTCCCACAGGGGAACTTGTTTTTTTTCCAAATGGTTGTCCTGCATAAACTTAGTCATCCCCTCTAAGTTAAATTTGTATTGTCGGTATGAGAAGAACGGCATTTCTTTAGTTTTGTTGATAAGGCTGTGGAAAATTGTTCTAACAAGAGAGCTTTCAGTTTACCTTAACAAAAAGAAAACCGGATACATCCAAGGTTGAGTGGAAAAAAGTAGTGTTTGAGTAGGCTATATGAATATATATTTGAGATATGCTGCCAGAGACCATGCAATGTTGCAATGTTTTTCTGAAATTACTTGTGTTTTCTAACTTGGCCAGATTTCAAAATGTGCCTTGTGTCATAAACATTTTTGAACTGTGTGATTATTATTGTGTTTTGATCTCTCAGGGCCACCTTAGAATGAATCACTTTATAAGATAAGATAAGATAAGATAATCCTTTATTTATCCCACAATGGGGAAATTTACATTGTTACAGCAGCAAAGATTGCAGAAGGGTCCTTATAGGGTGCCTTGCTGCAGCTCTTTCTAATTGTAGCACTTAAGTCGAGCAGAAATTCTATTAATTGTTCTACAAACTGAACCAGCATTAGAAAAGCGATTTTTAGCATATATTTAACTCTGAGTTTTTTTTCTATAGCTCCTGATCGGGCCCCACTCAACATACAATGGACCATGATTGGCTCCACACTCACGTTGCACTGGGATCCTGTAGTAGCTTCGGAGACGGAGTCAAAGGTCACTGGATATTTGGTAGGTCCCAATTTGCTGCACCCACATATATCTTCAAAATAAAGAATGACGTTTCTTGGATAGCGAACCTTTTTTTTGCATCACCCTCCGCTGCTTCAGGTGCTGCTCAAGAGACATCGCTACAATGACATCAACACCATCTTGACCGACAAAACCACTGTGGAGCTCAACCTCTCTGCAAATGACAACTATCTCATTCAGATCAAGGTCATGAGTGATGGTGGTGAAGGTGTGGGCAGTGAACCTATCCACATTCAGAAATTGAGTGAGTTCAATGTTGTTTTTAAGTCTTTGTACCATTTCCTTTTGGTAATTGATAACACTTTGGACCTGATTCCCTAAGAATGGATTGCAGACACTTTTTGGTAAAAGCATTTTTCATCTTCATCTTAACTTTTGCTCTCACTATCTGCTCCATCTCAAGGTCTAATTCACAAAGCATGTAGCGCTAATGATTTTGGGCACAAACATGCCCTTAAAGATTTCTTGCCCCGTGCAGTTTTCTCTTGTTTTGCATCTAAACGTGGGGAGAAGTATATACTCCTCCACTCTGCGTGGAGCTGCACTCTCATGCTGAAGCAGCACCATTTTGTTGGCATACAAATAATGAGCTAGGAAGGAAGGGGAAACTTTTCAAGTTTATTGAGAGACCAGACTAAAAAAATAGGGTATGGCTTTTATCATTCCAACAGTTTCTTCCTTGATTGTATCAAGAGGAAAAAACAACACTTGCATTTTCGACATTTTAACAGCTCCATAGTGTCTCCACAAATTTGGAAGAAGTGTTGCCGCTGACAGCCCAGGAGTACGACGGAGGATTAGGGCCATGTTATTTTTTTTAATTTTGAGATTAAAGTCGTAAATTTACGAGAATAATCTCGTAAATTAACGACTTTATTCTTGTAAATTTACGAGTTTAATCTCTAAAAAATAAAAAGTTTTATGTGGCCCTAATCCTCCGTTGTACAGGAGTGATTTTACCTCTGGTTATATTAATAATAGTCATGTCAAAGTAATATTTACAGACTTTATTGACATAAAAATAAATCTGAAGTCATACAGAGGTGAGATTGTCTTCCTGATCACTGGAAAGTTTGCAGGACATCTCTTATAAATATTTTAACACGGTTATAACCTAGCCTCAAGAGATGGTCATCTTTCCATTCTAACTGCGCTGGATAGTGGCCAGTGGGAATTAGACACTTTTTTGCAATGAGGTCAATTTGCATCAAAAGAGGCAATGTGCACAAACATCACCTGCTCACAGAGACGTTTGCTCTGCAGCACAGTTAGCGGTGCATTTAACCCTTAACCTGTGGTATGTGAAATAGACAAGTGTCTGTTTGATTCATTTGCACAGGTTAAGCAACACTACAGACTAATTTGACTTTAGATCACCCATTTCACCCCTGATAAAAGCAACCGCTTTTATTCAAAATGTGTGCAAATTGTCATCAATCTCTGCCATTGGGTTATTATTCCCTGCTGACTTGCTGAATAATGCTGTAGAATAGTAAGCAGCTCTGTGCTATCGTTTAACGTCTGGGCAAAAATTTTGAGGCAGCTCAATTTGCTGCTCTGCCCTTTGATGTGATGTGAACTTTATCTGATAAATCTGACTTTCACGCAAGTCATAATGTAGACATTTAAAAAAAATCAGAGTTATCTATGACTTCCGATGACTTGTCAGAAACGTATCATGTGTTTCCAGGTTTTACTCTCTTGATTCTTTAGAGTTTCCTAGATGTTTTTTTTTTATTGCAGGTATGGGAGCGCGGGGCTCAGGAGCGATCCACATCAGCCCATGGTGCCTCCCTTCAGTCCTCATCAGTGCGCTGCACTTCTCCATCTGGTGATGATGTCTAATCAGAGCCTACAGAGAGCCCTCCCTCCCCACTATCCCCTCAGTCAGCCTGTTCTTTGTTAACCGTCAACTGGACTGGCACGAGGCCCGCGCTACAGATTCAGGGCTGGGAAAGACTGAAAAGGACTGAACTCTGCAGAACTCAACATGACCATGTTATTTTCTTTTCAATCATCATATAGAGATGTGATGATACGTATGCATGATACTTTTTTTTTTCACCATTTTACCAGGGTCATTAGTGCTGGCTCAAGGTTTTACTTTAGTTATGATGTCCACATGAGTTATCTATTTTGGTATCATATGAGATACCACTGCCTTAAAACCCATTTTAGTCCATACCAAAGTAGGTGACAGAGGCTGCTTGCATTAAAAATGTTTTATTTTTTCCAAGAAAGGGAACTCAGAAGAATGAATCTTCTAAAAGTCAACTTTCCAGCTGGTGATATGCCGATAGTCAATGGTTGCATCAATATTTAATTGTCTTTAAACTCAACCAGTTCCCTTTATAAAACATAAAGTGGAATCCACACTTATCTACACAACTTTTTGCAAAAACAGAACCCCCATTTGGGGCTTAAAAGTTAAAAAAGCTTGCATCAGAAATGAATAACATATTAATCAACTTGAAACTCAGATATTTCCAAAACTGATATTAGATCTATTTGGGAGCCACAGGCTACATAACTTTAGGCTTCTCAGTACTGTGGTTGTTCTTGGCATTCTATCTCATCTTACCATAAATAATGCATATTACACACCACATTCTTGGTCTAAAAAGAGAGCAGGCAATCTAGAGAATTGAGACATGTGGTTTTTACCAAGTCAAACAGATCCCCTGTTTAATGTTGGTCTTTAGATACATATCTCATATTACTAAACATGCAAAGTCACCACCCCTGATGACCAGCAGGCCTACTGCACAATGACCTAAAGAATAACAGTGCCTTCACTAGAGCTCACACCACCCCTTTTTCCTTTCCTTTCCTTTCCTTTCTTTTCATTTCCTTTCCTTTCCCCATAGCTTAGGAGTAGATGATACATTGTTTTCTTTTTTAATACATCAGACAGGGGTTATAAGAAACTTCAAATGTAGAGAAGGAGGTCAAAGACAGAAAGGCAAAGGGTCAGAAAGGGTTGGAAGCTTTAGGAAAGCTGTATGTGAAATCTGTAAGCTTTAGGAAAGTTGTATGTGTATATATATATTTTCATCTGTGGCATATTTTTCAGCTACAAGGCATCAAAATGATTGATGCTAAAACCACGGTGGTGGAGCCCTGACATGAAATTGAGTGAAATGAATGACTGTCACTTTACCCCAACCCAATTACCATCAATTTGAAACATACCACAATGATGAACAGTTACAAAAGAACACTGCTACTCTGCTGAGGGAGCTACTTTTTGCTCTTTTACTGTGCGACTGAGTCTTTCGAAGCCACCCACCTGAGTAAGAGTTGAGGTGTGATCACTGCGGTCCTGGAGATGTGGAAGTATACTGTCAGCTGAAATGCTACACATAACTGTGCCTTTGATGAACATGGGGCTGGGTAGGTCATACGCTTTGGAAGCTGTCATTGTCTGTATTTTTGCACTGCCTACTCCCCTCCCCTGCTACCCCAAAGTCGAATGAAAGCACAACGACTTGATGCAAGGTGACTGCGTGTCCTCACTTAGCCATCTGAACAGGTGTGCAGACCCCAGAGGCCTCATAAAAAGTCCAAACAGCCTACATAAGAACATAATAAGGCTGTCCTATGTGCTGCTCTTTTACTGGTTTCACAAAGCTCTGTGCTTGTTGATTAGACTGCTGCAGACAAGTCAATGGGATATTGATTTTCCTGTCCCATCATTACAGCTGTCACCATATAGCTGCTTGATTGACTAATGACGATGTTCTTATTGGACTTGTTTTGTTGGATTACAGTCAATGATGTTTCAGATGTCCTTCACTGCTATGACCTTCAAATCCAATCTTTTTCTGATGTTTGCCTAAACAAGAAATCCCACTTCAGCGGCTCACATATGTTTATTTCTATGTAATTTAAATTGTATTGGTACATAGTGACTTTTGGATTACAGCACTGACCTACAGTTGATTCTTTGAGTTGTATATCAAACTGTACTGTAGCATAAAAGCTCAGTCACACCAGCAATTAAAGTGAATGAATTGCTAAATCAGTTCATTCAACTGCTGTAGTTAGCGGATCACGTATATGGAAAAGAAAATCCATGTCAAATTTTGCATTGAGAACAATTCATTTGATTTTTGTTGCTGTCTTGCCATTGCTTACCTGTGAAGGAACTGAAGAATCCAAAATTAGGCAAGCTGGCATAGCTCATTTGCTTTGTTGCATTCACCACTTTAACTGTATCCTTCCTTGAAGTCCCACAACCTGCAGAAAATAGAGACGACATGTTTTTAGGCAAATAATGTGTCCAGCTTTGATTCTCTTAAACTTTTGATTAACTTAAACTAAGTGACCTGTTATTAATCAAGTCACTGACGGTGATAACACACTTCTGTATTGATTTAAAAAAATGTCCTTCAATCCTGAGAACGAAATGACTTATTATTATGTTACCACAAGCCTCAAGCAAAGTTTGTTTCACAAAGATATGCAGATGAAAACCCTTTTGCCACTTTCTGGTGTGACCAAGCCTCAGAGCAGTGTATGCAAATACTTGAACAAAGTGATGTTAGTATATCTGTTAATATCCAAATAAGGTAACCTTATAGCCAGATGTCAGACTCATAGGCTATTAAGTAAAAGTGCTTCAATGTGTGGTAGTTTCTCAGAGCTTTCTTGTTATTACACAATAGTGATTTAGCTTAATGTTTCTTACTTCTGGTCATGATAATATAAAAAAACACACCTATTGTTTTTGGCCTTGTGCTTCAATAAAATTTAAAGTACGATCTAAAGGACATGATTGGGGCCACCAGCTGAAATGGTTTAGATATATTGATACCAGAACAAAACATATCTATTAATATTCACAAGGTGAGTCTTTTTTATTGCTTTCTGTGTTATATTGTTATTAGAAAGGAGTGTACCTGGAACAGTGTAAATAGCTTGCATATATTTTTAAACCATAGCCATCAAAGGCCAACCTTATTGCTCTTATATAGTGTGTTCTCCTACCTTAATACTGGTGTATTAATCAATGATCTCTGTGAGATACTGACATGTAGAATGGTATTTTCATATTGAAAAGTAACTGTTTTGTGTTCTATACTAATGTGCATGTTAATCATTGTTTATGAATTTGTGTTGGGTTTTTCTAAGCTATACCTTAATAAAAATGGTTATTCCAGCCAGCCAGCCATTTGTCTACTATTGCAAAAATCACACTAACAACATTCATCCATTGCAAATTATCATTACTGTGTGATTATAACGTCTCTGTGCCTGCTGATGAGTGACGAGTCTTACTATAGATGGTATCGCCATAATCAATCATTAAGACTGCTTCAACGATCTACAATCAAGAGGGAAGTTAGCTTTGTTTCTGTACAGAAACCTAAGTTTCTGCCTTAAGTTTGCCTGTGAGATTTTCCATATGATGCTTAAAAGTAAATGATTCGTCCAGCCAAACGCCAAGATATTTATACACTCTGACCATTTCAATACTGCTGCCTTGAGCGTGGATAATTGTAGACTGTTAAAATCAATATATGTGGCTTTGGTGAAGATAATGTACTTGGTTTTGCTGGATTTAAGGACTAGTCTTAAGCTGATAAATGTCTTCTGAAGAGTATTACAAGCAAATTGTAGTTTCTCTACACCAAGCTGTGCAGAGTCAGCAGAACAATGTAATACAATGATGCCTGCCTATAGATGAATGTTACAGTTTGTGATAGACCAAACAACATTGTTAATATAGATTGTAAATAAGATAGGGCCCAGAACTGACCCCAGTGGAACGCCTTTTGTTAATGACAGAAACTCAGATTGACTATTTCCAACCGTAATCGTAATTTTTATTTGATTATTTACCAGTGATTCCAAGATTTTTGACAGACAGGGCAATTTGGATATTGGTTAGTTATTATAAGGATCACCATTGTCCCCCCCTATACACTGTATCAGTCCATATCTGCAGTTGCGATGTTATTATATGATTTAGATATCTGCATCAGCGGAATTTGCAATTACTTGTTAAGGCTCATCACTGGGAAAGTCTACTCGAATAAAAAGTCATCTTAAATTTATATAGGACCCTATCTTACATCTGGTGCAAAGCATTTTGGCACACGGTGCACATGTAAATGGTATTTTCCACCCAATGCAGTTGTCGTTTTCTTGCCCAGCGCCCATGTTGTGTAAATAGAAACTGAACTTTAGCCTATTTAGCGCAATCGGGCGTTCATTTACAGGCAACTCTAGGATGTAGAATAAGGATTTGGAAATGAAAGTCTTCTGGTCTCTTCAAAGAAATCTGCCATTGTGCTAACTGCATTAAAAACATGTAAATGACCAATTAATTTATACTCTGCATTTAAGTGACAAAGAGATCAAAGAGCAGGCTGGCTGACATCTGAACATCTTTTTTTTTTTCATGGTTACATCTAAGAATTGAATAGTCCCAACTTCCCTCGATGCAGATTTATTCAGAAGGATTAGCTGGAATATTGAGTTAATTAAAAAATATAAAGCAGTTATCTTAACACAGTCTGTCTCCCATCCACTGACATACAAGAAAAAAGCTAAGTTGAATTAGATTCAGAAATTTTAGGCTAAAGTTGTGGTATATAGATGAGCCACATCTTGGCAAGACGCAGGGGAAGAAGAGCTAATTTCATCACATTTTTGGTTTTCATATACTGTAGATGAAATTAGATATTGGGCATTAAAGTCTTCAAACTTAACAGTATGAGTGGATCTTGATAGTATTGGGCAGAGCCAGGCTTGTACAAATAGTCTGTAGCCATGCCAGCAGCGATGTGAGCAGCTCTTTGGGGCAGCTAACAGCTGTGCTCTGTTTTTCAGCTAAAGGCAAACCTCAGCATGCGGATGTGTTCACACTGATTATGTTAACGTGCTGATAACTGAAGGATAGAGGGCATTATTTAACAAATGCACAGAATTAGTTCAGCCTGTGTCTTATTAACTTCCTGCAGCTCTAAACTCAAGCTAAAGCAGCAGGCTGATGAGCTTGCTGGGAGCAACAGCTAATGAGTCCTTAAAATCATAAAAACATGAATTCAAGAATTTTTGAACAATACTGCTATCCTCAAAGCAGTGCTCTAAAAGTCCGGTAATAGTTGGAATATTTTCAATTATGTATAAGTAGAAAGCCTATTTATTACAGAAAAATGCTTTTGTTCAATGCCAGGAAAATAAGTAATCATGTGAAGAAAATACTAAAAAACTTTGTTTGCAAGAGAGGATAGTGTGTTACAATGTGGAAATTGTTATAAACCTACTTACTGTGCCTCTATTTTTTTAGTATTCCAAATATATTGTCAATAAGTATGACACAGATTTGGGCGTATATTTAGAATTGTTTTTACTTTACTGTATGAAAGTGTTTAAAAATAGTACAAGTGTGAGACAATGCAAAACAAAGCTTAGGAGATAGGAGACAGTAAAGACATTTTCAAAATACTTAGACAAAAATCTAGGAAAGAAAAGAAACAAGGTAACAAACAAACAAAAGGATGAAGGTTTGGGTAGTGTTTAGATGACAGGGTTTGGGGCTGCATGAGTTTTAGGATCGGAGCTCCACTGCTGGTGATAAAAGGGTTGCGCTGTGAGGGGTTTGATGGGATGATTGCTTTGGTTTCAGGGCCAAAAATAGCAGGCCCAAAACCCTTGGAGAAGACTTGCCACCGCAAGTCCTACCTTTATACCTTAATAAACCCAGACAGTTTTAGGTGTATACATGTAGGTATAGGGCCACCAGACCAGAGGAAGATGCCTCCCAACAACAGCACATGTTTTCTGTTTTTAGTATCATTCTTCTGTTAACATATTGTGTCGTCTTGACCCTCCCTCCTGGACATCTTAAAGTGTCGTCAAAAACTAGAGGAGGCAATGGAGATAGCAGTCTGTGTTAAGGGGTTGATCCTGTATGGTTCCTGGTTGGTCAGACGGGAGGGAGTATGCAGGTGACAATATGTGTGTGTGTGTGTGTGAGTGTGTGTGTGTGTGTGTGTGTGTGTGTGTGTGTGTGTGTGTGTGTGTGAGAGAGAGAATAAATGTAGAAAATTAAATTTATTACATTTGTGCCTGTAGTCTTTTCTATGAACTTGCCAAATTGTATTTAGCTTAATGTCCTGTGACTAATATTTCTATTGCCAGTTAAATTGTGCTGCAGTGCATGGCAGCAAATGAATCCAGTACATGGACCTTGTGGTTGACATTGATAGATCATCTTCCTCATGTGTCTTTTTTTTTTTCTATACCATAAAGTATGAGTTTTCAATTAAAACAACTTGAAAGGCTTCTGTCCAGTCTCAGATTAAAAATACTTTCATATTAAATCCTACCCTGTATCCATGCAAAATAGGGCTGAAACTAACTTTAACTAAATTATAGATGATAATGAACACATTATATTTTCAGCCTAGCGTGGAAGTCAGGTTGCAAATTTAGAGCCTTGAAAGTATCAACCATGTTAGTATGTCCTTTTTCAATATGAAAATCCAATTAAATGTTATGTAAAATGTCATAACAGAAGAGAGCTGTATTTTTAGATAAAATAGACCCAACAAATCTTGCCATTTAAAAACTGTTGTTAAAGAAAGTTTACATTTTTATCATTGATTTACGACAATAATTACACATTCTTTTGTAGGTTTTTATTATTTATTTCCAAAATCGATGGGAGAACAATTGTTCATTTAGAGATTTGATTAGGTTTGAAGTTGAAGGAAATTTGCCATACCTTACCTTTTGGTGACAATTTTAAGCAATAACATTTATAAAGTACCGATTTGTTTCATTGTTTTCAACAGCATACTTGCTCAACAATTGAGCTAACACAAAGACTTGACCTTCAGTCGAAATAAGTCATCAAGCTGTACATATTTTTAGGCCACTTGTTCTCAATACACGAAGCACAAGCAAAGAACAAAAATGTATTTTCAAACTGCTCTGCAAAGCAAACCATGTCTCTGTGCTCCAGTGCTGTTTGCCCCTATTTTACTTTGTTCTTGACTCTTTTCTTTACTTCAGATCAGCTCATTTCCAATCATTTTCAATCATTCTCCTTTATAAATTACACAATTAAATGTTTCTTAATGAAATCAGATATGATCAATTGTTATTTTCTTGTTCTGAGTTATGGTGGATGAATTATCTATTGAAAAACATGGGTGTGTTTTTAAAAAATACTCACGACTTGCAGTATGTGATGAATATGTGCAGGTGTCCTCCTTAGTCATCAGTTAAAGTGTTTTGTCAGGTGCACCATCACCGACTCTATTTTCATAATCAAATATCATCACATCATTATGTTTAGACTCAACATGATTGAATGATTCATAAAGCATTTAATCGTGTGTTATGCAGTTGACTACTTGTGACTGTACAGCTTGTAACCGTGTGCGTGCACACATGCACATGCATCATAGGTGCGCTCTGGTAATAATAAAAATAGCACTACACCCCTGCATAAGGAGCACAGAATTTAGACTTTAGACCAGGTTTTAGGTTTTCTTAAGTGCAATTGTTTTCTGCGTCCTCCTGATAGCAATAGTTCCAGCTTTGCACCTGACCAAACCTCATTTTAAGACAAACACACCACTGGGCGCTAGCGGGAGCGCAACGTGCTGGGCGTTAAAATGACTGCGTCAGGTGTGAAATAGGAAAGACATTTGTGCTGCAAGCCAAAACGCTTTGCGGGAGCCTCATTCGGGCCCTTTATGTCTGTATCCCTCTTCATGTATATTTTGGTGTCTATGTGCATTAGTTTAATTTATTTTTCAATAGGTGCACATGTGTAAATTGTGCAACATGCCCACAGAACAATAAAATACGCTGCAGAGACACAGCACTGCATGAACAATGCTCTTGTGTGTTTTTTTAAAGGTCACTTATCCTTCTAAATTTCTTTGGAAGTAAGAATGAATCAGCTGCACAGTCCATCCATATTCATGGTAAGTCATACTGGTCTTCAGCCTGTTTGTCTGAACAAGCTCTTCTCATTACAGAATGCAATGAACATTTACAGAGTTGACTACAAGTCTTTACAGCTTCGAGGTTTAGTGCAGTAAGTATCTCTATTATTCAGTCAGTGCATGATTTGATTTGTCAAATAATAATATTCCCATATATTGATATTATTGAGACTTATGATAATAAATATGTTTAAAGTGTTTTACTTATTGCATTGCATATCCTACATATTTATTTATTGAGTCATTTGTTATGGCTTGACTGAGGACTCTGCGCACTGATGCTTTTTACACTACTGGAGTTCCTAATGGATAAATAAAGTTCTTTGAATTGAATTGAAAAAGTAACTGACTGTAGGTCACTTGCACAGACTCCATGTAAATAAAACACTTTTTCGTACATCACAAAAATGAGTCCTCTTAGTCTTAACATAGCAAAGAGGTGATAAGATTTATATTATAAGATGTATAGAAGTCATAGGCCTAGGTGTTTTCTATTGTGTAGATCATAATGAGACTCATTTTAGATCTCAAACTTGTCTGATTTTGCTTTAAGATCAGATCTATGAATGAGAAAACCCTAAAACTAAATCTTGAACATACCTGCACAGTTCCTCCATTGCACATTTTGTGTTTTCATATTCCATTATATATTTTCTAATAGCCTTTATATTTGTACCTTATTCTATTTAAACTGTCAAACAGTGCTCTGCCGATTTATATTTCCTTGTTAATTGTTTTGCTCCAAAACACCAAGTCAAATTCCTTGTATGTGTAAATGTACATGGCCATAAACACCACTTCTGATTCTTTAATAAGTTTGACTGCATCTAGCACTTGTCTTACATTTTTCTAAGTTGATCTATAGGTGGAAGACAACCGGAAGACAATTTAAAGAACTTGGGCTTATCTAATACTTGTCTTATCTTTTTCTTAGCTGAGATCTCGTAATGAGACATCTGCAAGACAACTAGAAGAACTTGGACAGTAGCTAAATGTTGCTTGGTACTTATGATGGATTAATGTTCGGTCTTTACAAACAAAGATTGTTTGAATGATTGACGATTTGTTTTCAGATCCAGCTACATTCGATGTGAAGAACTCCTGTCAGTCATAGCTTTGTCAAAGAACACTGCAGTGTGTTGTCATGTGCATTTGCCTAAGAAAAACAATAACATTTTATTTTTACAGTGTGAGAATTAATGCACATTCACAAACTAAAACTGCTATGGAAGGCAACACACAGTACCTACCCGTAGTGCCAATATCATGTGATGTGGAGACAGGGCGAGTGGATCATTAATCTAGTTTATAGCATCGTGGCTCTCATGAGAGTTTGACACAGGGCTTCCGTAATCAGACGCCAGATTCACAAGGCAGGACCTGGATTTAGTGAGGCCTGTCGGGTCAGGAGAATGTGAATTAATGTTCAATGTTCTTCGACAGTGCTGAGCCGGTGGCTTCATCTGTTCTGACAGGCTCTTGACTGTGTGTGATGATGAGCGACAGCTCCGGGTTGGTGCTCGACACAGGCTCTTCAGCTGACAATGTGAATTATGGAGACCCAAAGGAGCAAGAGCATGCATCAGCAGACCCCCACCCTATTAATCCTTCAACCGTGGTTTCACCGCAGAGACCCTAGACATACCTCAGCACATGACCCGCATGCTGCAACGACTGGCTCGAACATGATGGAGGCAGTGGACCCAAATACAGTGTTGACCTCTGTGTCGGCTTCTTATATTTCTCTTAAATCTCTAAACGATTCTTCAATAGATTCTCTACACTTTGGAAATAAAACCATGTAATATTCAGGCTGAAATAATAAATGATATGACTGGTATAGTATTTTTCAATAGCTCTGTTAAATTCTACTTAACCTAAGTCTGTAAGCTTGTGGAGTTGCTAGAGAGGCTTGACATCGCAATATCCATATCCTTACACATTAACCACAGCTGAAGCCTTGTAGCCTAAATAAGCATATGTTGATATAAGCACCTTGGACCTAAATTGTATTACAGTTCATGTTGCAATATGTTAAGGCTGGAATTGCAATAGCACATTAATTTTTTGGAATATTTTATTTAAAAGATAACTTTGTGAATGAAATGTGAAAACATATTTGTTTTTTCGGTGTAATATAAATCCATCAAGCAAATCTATTGACTAAGGTGTTTTCTAACTCTCAAGTAGATTTCTTCATATTGAATGAGGGGTGTCTATTTGAGAATCCCCAGAGTCCGTGGTCTCTCAACCGGAAGGTTGCGGGTTCGATGCCCAGCTCCTGCAGCAATATGTCTGTTGTGTCCTTGGGCAAGACACTTAAAACCAAATTGCTCACACTGTTTCGTCAGCCGCGTATGCATGTGTTTGAATGGGATTAGTTACCTCTGATGGTCACTTCGCATTCCAACCTCTGCCATCGGTGTGTGCTTTGAGTAGTCAGAAGACTAGAAAAGATTATATATTATCTATATTATCTCAAGTCAAATTGCCATTTACCATTTTTGATGCACTGACACAGGATTCTGTAAAAGGATGTAAGGATCAAAGTAGTATCATAGATTCTACTTGCCTTGTGTGTTACTCCAACAAGTAAATAACATTAATGCCTTCCACACACTAGAAAACTGTGTAAAAAATTTGCACAGTGTTAGAAAGAAACTTGGCCTGAAACTTGTACACGCCATTTCCCATGCAACGCTTGTGATCTATAAAGACTAAGTTGATTGGTTAAAACATGCTCCCCATTAAGCAAACTCTGACCCATGATAGTTTGTACATTTTGGAGACTGGGGGAATTGGGGACACAGATGCTAGGGTGAAATTAACCTAGAACTTCCACCAGATATGTGTTCATTGAGTGTCAGCTCTGCTCCGGTTCGGCGCTCCATCTTCCGACAACGCCAACAAGCTACAGAGCAGCAACACCGGAGAGGTGGAGTCCCAAGACCAAGGAGTTCCTGCGGTAATTACAATATCATGTGCGACTGAACACACATCTGGTGGAATTTGACAGTAAGTGTGATTGTATGTTGATGCACATTTAATTTCATCAAGTATCACATTTTATTGGCAGATCTTTATTAAAAGTATATGAAAAAAACTCCTCCATATAAGTCATCAGCATGGTCTCACCTACATTCACAGATAGCAGGGGACCCGAATGTATTGAAACTCAATTGTTTGATGTATAAACCTAAAGTAACACCAAAAAGCATGCAACAACTGTGGATCATAATGCCAGTAGTTTCTGCTCATATCAACAATGTGATATGTAGTTTTAATATAGATCACAGTGCTGATAAGACACCAGGGTCTGCCTTGTCATCACTCAGCACATTTTCATCACCTGCATGCATTTACTGTGTTAACTAAGTGTGGACATGAGCTCTCACATAACCATTACATATATTCATATTAAGTCATGCAGACAAGGTTAGAACAAATTAAAAGCTTGTGATTGCCGTCCTAAGGAGGCTGATTAATGTGGGCACTCTGACATAATGTGTCAACTGCAGGGAAAACAAGTAAACACCGCAATGACACTTTTGCAAAAATGACACTTTTTCAAAAATGATGAATGAAGCGGCAGTGTCAATTCTGGTTTTTGACCCCACTGCCAAGCAAACAGTATGGGTTGTCTATCCGCCCCTTCATACACAATTACCTCGATTTTTTGTGACGGAAATTTAATTTTAATTCCAGTTGTTATAGTGATTCACTGTGGGAAACCTCTGACCGGCCAGCTCCTTTGTATGCATTTTAATTCATGATGTAAATGGTAATGGTAACCACCAATTTCCCCATACTCCGTACACCACCATCCGCTGCCACTTTTGCTTGTTAAATACTTTTATAAAATGTGAGACAAATTTACATTTTGATAACATTTTTGCATTGTATAAAACAAAAACAAAACACTTTTACATGTTTTAAACAAATTTACAATTGACAGAATCTTTACGGAAAAAGGGAATGTACCAAATGCCGGAAGTGATCGCTCAAAAACCTTTCTACCAGACTGGAGCAGCAGCATTTTCATACGTTGCTGCTGTGCTCCTAAATCTAGCTGAGCTCTGAATTCAGACATGGCCTGTCTATTAGAATGGCTTAATAAGCACAATCCCTGCCATGCAAAGAGACTTCATCCCAAGGTACCAACCCCCACTCTTCCCCATCTCAAGTACTTTCTAATAGCTATCCACTTGATGTGTGAGAAGCACAGCTTGTGGTAGACCACAAAGCATTGAATCATTGTTTGCTGATAAAACAGCCAACACAGTGAGTCCATCTCCAGAGTGCCAGCATTGACTGCAGATGAGACAGTGTGTCTGTGCTGATCAATTTCATTACAGGCAGGTATAAAATCATTGGCACTCACTTATCAAATGTACGTACGGCAGAAAAATGGGTGTACGGTCATTTCCACGCAAAGTTCGGCACTTATCAATTTGAATTTACTCAAATCCCACGGCAGGTCTCAGTTCATGTATGCACGTTTTCAACTCAGTGTGGTCTTGCAGTGCAGCGAATCTGTCTGTGTCGGATAATAATTAGATCATACAATAACAGTGCTTGTTAAGACGGATAAATAGAGGTTCACAGGTTTACCGTTAGATAAGATATGGCATCTAAAATGTATTTTATATTACGCTCCACCTCAAACGTTCTCTGTAGGCTACATTGCTTTTTAAATAATGTTGAGCAGCGTGAGCTGTCAGGTGATTTCTTCAGTTGTGTGTTTTATTTGATGAATTTTTGTTTGTTTAATCGATTTACTTTAAAGATTAGAGAGGCTGCTTTCAGTAAATTCATGTTGAACGTTCATGCACACAGGAATATCACTGCAGAAAATACTGAGACAAATTAAAACAGAAAAAATAAAAACATTTACTTTAAAAGGACAGAAAAACTTCAAGAGGATAGTAAATACAACTTTTAGCCTCTGAAATATTTAGGAAAACAGAACTGTCATTATTTGTTCTGTTAAGTTTTTCACAGTTTAGATGTTTTTTATCTTTTAGGTCTCATTCTTCCCTGGTGTTTCCCTCTATGTTCTAGTGTTTCTTAATTTTTCATTCTACAGTGTCTTCAGTGTTTCATGTATTTATTTTGTAGTTGTCCTTAGTGTTTCTTGTATTGTATTCCTTCCTCTGTGTGTTTCCCTCCAGTGTGATTGCCCTCATTGTCTTCACCTGTGTTTGATTACCCCTGAGTCTATTTAATCTCTGTGTTTCTTCCCTTCTGTGTCAGTTGTTAGTCTACTAGTGTCTCCTTGTTTTTTCGTTTTGGATTTTGATAGTAAGTTTTTGTTTGCCTTTTTGTTTAAAAAAATAAATAGTTTTTGTTATTCTGTACTTGGGTCCACACCTCCTTGTTTTCCCACAACCTTGACAAGAACATCAACATTAGATCATAACTAATCGGTATGTCCGGAGATTAAAATAATAAATACTCTGATGTGCCACATGCGTAATTGCGCACAGCAGACGCACATAGGCCAGAGACTACATGTGACTTAATAACAAATAAAGAAATCCGGGGGGCTGTAAGACGGGTGTCAGGACCTTCTTGTGTTAAATTCTTATGTTTGGAAAGAAGGCTAATCGGATGAGAGGTGCACATTGCACAGCGTTTGATCAAACACTTTATTCATGTGATGCAGGACGTTTCAGGTTTCTCTTCTCTTTTAAAGTCTCATTAATGGCGAGCTGCCAGTGCAGCCGACGTTATCCGACACAGATGCAGGTTCGCCTGTACCACTTGTGCCTGATATTGAGGCTGAACCAATGAAAGAAGCCACTCGCTCCACGATCTGGGATTATTTCAGGTGGGGTGCGGCTGGCGTCCTCCGGTCCGCTCCGGGTGCTGCTTCTTTTAAGACCTGCAACACTAGACTACATTGTAGCGATCGTTTGGTTTGACCAGGTTTTTTTGTCACCGTCATGTTGCACCTTCAATCTGAATGGCAGGCATAATGAGGGGATGAAGTGACCCCCTTTCAGAGCTTTGGGACGCTCCTTAACATGGCAGGTCGGAAAATACTTCTGATTCGATCGAGTAGAGAGGAGCGAAGAGAGATAATTTAAAAGACACGGGATGTACCCAAAGTTGCTTTAAAGGCAGGGTGTCATTTTAATGTATTTTCACATCATTATCCAACTCAGTTTTTTTTTTTATTGTTGTTTTGATGGGATCCCCATGGTGGCTGAAACAACTAAGTGTGTTTTTAATGTGATATTTCTGTCAAATTTAATTAAAGGTGAAAGTCTGCTTTTCAACCACTGCTTGAATGTTTCATTTCAAATTCATTATGGTGGTGTGATGACAAAAACACAATGAAAAATGTCACAATTTAATTTCTTAAAGATGGCAATATACCATTACATGAATGTATTACAAGCTTTGCAAATGAGTAACTGTATCTGGGAGTTGTGTTGGCATTGCAGTTGGTGATTTACCATCTGTTACATTAAATACTCTACTGAGTCTAATCTGTGTCGGAGACTTAATTATACTGTCAGTCATGTGTAGACAGATCAAATTTGAACTTTTGATTTGTAAAATGGAAGTATAGATATTACAGGAAGTAAACAGTAATTTAAAAACTTGGTATGGTGCTGAGTCCTGATGGCAACAAGCGCTGGCAGGAGTACAGTAAGTGTCCGAGCCTCAGTGATTTTTAGTGATATTAGTGTTGAATATGACTTCATTGAGTCTGGAAGAAACTGCCTGTGAAGGATAGCTAATATCCTGCTGGAAGACTCAAATGCAAACTAACACACAGGTATAAGTAGAGTACACCAGTATGACTCATAACTGGTGTGTTCAATTCAGTTTTAATTCATTCAGTATTGCCTACGTTTTCAGTAGCACAGCATTGTGCTGCGTTTCATGATGCTCTGTTTATCTTGTTTTAATGTGTTTACAATGAGAGTAGAATTGTTCAAAATTCTTGTGGTGGTGTGGACCGTAGGTTACCAAAACCTAGCCTACATATAGTCTATTGGTAACATTTTTCTAAACATTGTCACAACCAGCTCAAAAACCGTGACAAATGAGCGGAGGAGACCAGGAGTTACGTTTAAACAACACAAGTTTATTCACTTGACACAAACTCCAAAATGATACAAGGAAAAGGGAACAGCCTCTCTCCCCAATCTCTTCCCCCAAGTACCAAGTACCTACTGCCAAGTGCCAAGTACCTACTAAATCTTTCAATAGTCAGTAGCTACTATCCGTGCTGTATACTGTTAGTACCTACTATTCAGTATGCACACACAGTAGGCAGATATTTGTTCCTACTTCTTCTGATTCTTTCAGTATGGAAGTGACATCATTTACGTTTCCCGAACCGGCCGCATTCACCCGTTTTTTTTTTTTTTTTTTTTGTTTAGCTTTATTCAAGAAGAGAAATGCGCATATACAGTCAGGTAAACAAAAAACAATATTACAATGTAAATCAAGTAAAAGACAGATTAAATAACTAAATAACATACAGTACATAAAGAAAAGACATTTTGTTAGTTGAAGATGAATATAGTACCCAATGCAAGACACCATTACGCATGGACAAGACATTTAAGTTTTTCACTCATAGAACAGAGAAAGAGCATAAGTGAAATCCAATCAATTTTATTGGAAGCGTACATTTAAAAATAACCAAAATTGACGTAAAAACATACTCAACCCCTTCTTCTCATTGTATGGGACTGTCATGCAACCATTCAAAACACCCACTTCAACTGAAATGTACCTGCAGAACTCCAAATGAATGAATTGGAGCTGTAAAGGCTTGAGTTCTGGTTGTGTGCTGAACTCCCATAAATACAGTACACTGCTGCAGTGTTACACCCTCTAATTGTTAGGCTGAGACAGCAGGTGTTCAGAACAAAGTAAACAGAGGGGACGTTGTTGGGAGGGATTGTTTAACCTGCCCTCCCTGCTATTATATGGCTCCCCACTAGTCTGAAGGAGGCACCTGCCATTTTGGTATGCAAAACCTGTTAAGCTTTCCCTGTCGTAGCACAAGGCCAAAGCCCAAGGTCGTATATCTAGTATAGGTTGTGAAAATCTTGTTTTAGCCCAGAGGCAGTTAATTATTTTTTCATCAGTTTGTTCCTCTGGGAGACTTGGCTGACTGCTACACTGATGCCATCTGTATCTCCCTAGCTTGTGTTTGGATTTGTGCAGTATTGATTTAAGGCACACGAGTTAGGAGGCAAAACAATGTGCTGCTATGCGATGCATTGTTGCTTAATGCACAGTAAACTAAAAAAAAAAGGTGTGTATTGCTTTGAGTATTTTGCAGTTAGTCCACAGTGGACTAGTCAATATTTTTGCAGTTTTTGTGTCTGTTATTTAGTGTGAAAGTGGACTCAAACAGCAGTGACAAATCATCCAGAAGTTGTTGGGACACTTAACCAAAATATCAAAATCTGCTTAAAGAGGCTTAAAAAAAAGCTACATGTAATTTGATGCTGGGTTATTTGTCTAAATTGTCAAAGCCTTTCCACAATGACAAAAGATATTTCAAATGATCCTTATATATAAGTAGACTGAGTAGCAGTCTGCTTAAGGATTAAATGTATCTTGATAGGGAAAATTAAATGTCTAATAAACAGGTTTTTATTCATTTCAAAACGTGAAAATGAATAAATATTTTAAAGAAAAAGGATTAACAGAGAGCTTAAGATACATTTTTAAAACTCTTGGCTAGTGGCTATTGTGAGCACAATGAGAGTTCTGCTGTGGTGTTACAGTCTTAGCTGCTGTTCCAGCATAATAAGCATACTGCCTACTTGGCCTCCAAACTTTTTGCAAAGACATTAAGTACTGTTTGAACTTTTTGTAGCAGTCAAAGGTCCTTCATTGTTCATGCTGCTTTTTGATTTGCTAATTATTCCATTATCCATTTTTGTTTTATTTGTGGACAGATACATATTGTGCCTACGCCAATCAATCTAAGAGAGCATCTCTTTGGACTGTGGGAGGAAGTCGGAGTGACTGTAGGGAACATGTGCACGCAAACTCCACCTGTCTGACAAGGAACCAGCAACCTTCCTGCTGTGAGGCAAAAGCACTTACCATTGCACCACCTTGCAGCCCTGCACAGACATTTGCTTTTAAATCAATTATTATATTCATTAAATTAAGACAAAAGTATTATCGTTTACTTCATTTGTAAAATAGTAGGTTTATTTAAATATATATATACAGTATATAAATATAGCTTAAGCTCAACTGATCGTATTCTGTTGGTTTACTATGATTGGTGGAGTTCACCTCTGTATGGCCTTTGACCTGTATGTTGTGCCTACTCACTCCTCGGGAATTATTTGGTATATTGTTGCCACAAGGTTACAGGTTCACTGAGATGGAATAAAATGAATGTTCAAGTATGTAATCACAGTTATGAATGAATGTAACCATTTATTGTGACTTGATGGTGGAAGTTGACCTTGTCCTTAACTTCCCAGTCCATAGAAATAGGAAGTGTGTGAGTGACACACATAAAATGTACAACAGGTGACGTTGCACCTGGGGTGTGAATAATTTTGAATAATGCTTCTGACCATAGAAAGAGTCACAAGGTCAAAAACATTAATTTTTATCCCTATGCCAATACGATTACACAGGCTTTCCCCCCTCAATGCATCCTTTACCATCATTTTTTGAAAGATGTTTTTAGTTTGGTTATTGATTGTTATTGTAGCACAATCATAATTTATTCTTGCTATGATACATGCAGACATCATTTTCACAATGGTAAAGCTGCTTACTAAAAAGTGTCACCTTCTACACAGTCAGAAAAAAAGTCTATTCTGAGACCATGGCATAGATAAAGTAAAGGCTGAAAAAAATATACTCCTAGCTGATGTAAACCTCCTGAGATCTCCAGAGAAATCTGGAGAGTTTATGTCTTTTTCTGTGTTTCTTGAATCCTGGCAGACATTTTTCCTTTCAGGAGAAAAATGGGGTTGGGGGGGGGGGGGGGGGCAGAGTCATTGTGTTGCTATAGTGAGTGTTATAACGCCAGTGTTATTGGTGGTTTGCTTAAAATTGAAAGCTCTTTTTTGCAGCTAAAGGGGCCTGCAGTTGGTATCTTGCTATGCACACTTAAACCCAAGGCCTGCCTTGGGAGGACAAAGTGCTTTGGAAGTAAGGGAAGTAACAACTAAAAATAAATGCATTAATTGTCATTGGTTAGGTTTGTATCAGCATGTTTACAACGTTGTATACTTATATAAACAAGTGTTTCACTGAAATGTATGTAATGCAGAGAACATAAATTGCTTAATATTGGAAATTCACCCACTATACTTACCTTCTACTTATTCTCTTTAAGCCTGTGTTTAATCTAATAATTGTTGCAGCATGGATGCACAATGAATAAAGCCCTACAGTGTAGGTTAAAATTAGACTACTTTAGTGTTTAACATGTGTATTTACTTTCGATTAGGAGGCAAACACAACCCCACTCATTCTAAATTTATAGCGCACCTGCTTTCAGTGGTACCATGGAGAGCTGCTGACTGGGTTGAAGCAAATAGACTGTCAACACTCCTCACAGGGACCCTCCATTAGGCTGTCTCTTTCAGCAGCCCACGCCCCAAGGGCTATAAAGTATTTTGCTCTCTTACTGCTACACTTTCTCTCCTTCTTCGTCCATCTATAGAAACAGCCCCTTCACTTCCAGCAGCTCTGTCTTTGTCTTTTTCAGCACACTAACATGAGAACAAGCAGCAAAATGTAATCATTATGCATGCACAAAGTGCTATTTTTCAGTCCATGATAAGAAAAATAGATACAAGAAAAGATGAAAGAACTCTGAACAAGATTCTGCTTCAATGATTTAGAGCAATGGTTTGGGGTCAGGATCTCCATTAGTGGGCCAAAAGTATGTTCTGCCTATCTTTGCTATTTTTCTATTCAATTACTTAATATATTTGCTTATTCAATTCCACACAAATAGGTTGTACTACCTTATTTTTCTGCTCTCTCCAGACTTTTTCTCTGTTATTACTTAAATGTATCCATTTTGTCCCACACATCACATAGGTTAGCTAACCGGGGCCCTTTTCCGAATAGTCACAGTTCAGTATGCAGTACGTACTATTCAGTATGGAGTTTCAGTATACTGAACTTTCGTGGTCATTCAGTGTGCATTTTTTGTGTCCGCCTCAGTACACTGAACATTTCAGTGTGGATACTAACTTCCGGGTTTCATGCAGTATGGATCGGATGCGTGCCTTCAGGAAATGAATTGTATTTTACCACCCACAATGCAGTGCGAAATTAAACGTAAATCGTCACTTCACGTCCGCCTCCAAATCAAAACAAACGAGCGTGGATTACGTGAATCAATTTTTAATCAAGAGTTAAAGTCCCGACTGAAATCACTACTTTTAATTAACAACAGAAAATATAACAAATGTCTGCATTATTATAAAACCTTTCCCCCTCTATTTAAATAATGATTTCACTATTTAAATGTGTCTTTATTGGTTTATTTTACTTTATATTCTGTATATTACTGTCTTTCATTTGTTCTTTCCTTTATGTACTGTATGTTATTTAGTTATTTAATCTGTCTTTTACTTGTGACATTGTTTTTTTTACCTGACTGTATATGCGCATTTCTCTTCTTGAATAAAGCTAAACAAAAAAAAAAACGGGTGGATGCAGCCGGTTCGGGTAACTTAAATGACGCCACTTCCATAAGTAGGAACAAATATCTGTCTACTGTGCGCGCCTACTGAATAGTACGTACTAAACAGTATACAGCACGGATAGTAGGTACTGTCTACTGACAGATTGAGTAGGTACTTGGCAATTTGGATACAGCCCAGATGTTTAATCTTGTTCTTTTTTTGGTACATTTTTTCTGATGCTGCAACTCCCGTAAAGTCCTCTGGCGCCCCCCGGTGGAGGTGTGCCTTTCTATTTGAAGTGATTCAGATAACAGAACATGAGTTTCTTTCTCTCTGGGTTTGCCTTTCATATAATTAATGCTGTCTGAAATACATTACTTTATTAAATTAAATAAAACGTATATGATCTCTTCTCTGCCCTTTTGCATCTTTGTCTACCACACATGTTGAGAAAGGTATGATCCTAATCGCAATAATCATAACCATTTCAAAGTTGAAGGAAAGCATTGATTTTACGGAAGGCAATGGGTCCATTTGTTGTTACAGAGAGGGATTCTGGAGTGACAGAAAAAAATAGGAAATACAACCACCACTATATAAAGTTGTGATTTTCATGGAGTGGTCCTCAAGTTGCTCTACAACCACAATGTGTAATTTGCCAAGTGGAGCTAGATGATGACAGTATAAAGTTATGGACCATGTAAACTTCGGCGCCATATTAAGACCTGGCACCCAACTTTGGTGACTAAGCCACAGGAGTTTTTGGATAGAAAGCCTAAGACATTCAATCAATCAATTGCATAGTACCAATTCATAACACATGTTATCTCAAGACACTTTGCAAAAAGGTAGGTAAAATACCTTACTCAAAATTGTGGTCATAGAACTGTGGGCTAGTTGTAGGGCTGAAATATAAACTTGACACATAAGAGGAGCAAGTCCTGACTGTCTATGGGGACTGAGTTCCCACATCTCAAAGGCAAAGGCTATAAAGGTAATCACCCCTTCAGCTCCTGTGTGAGAGTAGATTTTCACATTGACAGAGATTAAAACAAGCAATGGTCAATTGTGAAGGTGGAGGATTATCTGTGATTAATCCTTTCCACAGCGCATCCCTGCGTAAACCCCATATTCCCATGAAAGTAAAAAAGCGGGCCCATTGTTTCCACTAAATGAGCATAAGAAAACGGAATCAAATGCCAAAGGCTGTAACTAATCATTAGTAGTAGTATCTGTTCTTGGAAATAGTGTCAGAGCGATAATGGATGAATATGCTAGGAGAGTCTAAACATAATGAGTTTTATAACATAAAAATGTTCATTAAAACATAGCTCACAGCCTCTCTGGAGGTGTCATTCCTGTCGGATTAGAGGTGCTGAAATATGGGTGGTGCTGAGCGCAAGCTGCCCATATGGTCTCTCTGCTTGACGATGCTGTGACCCACAACAGATGTGCTGTTTTTCTCTCCCCTGATGTTTGAATCAGCTTCTCTGACTCAGCTGTGTTTAGTCCCAAGACACCCTTTACAATCAACAAATGAGACTGTTGGATTTGCCCTCTGAGTCAAAAAAAAGAACTCAATGCAGCCAGAAAATATTTTTGGATCGTATGCTGAAGACTGGCATTGTTATGGAACAATGTCAGGCTTTTATTATTCCTGTGTGCTTTTCACTTTTGTTTCAGTTATTTAAGAAAAAAAACAGGATCGTGTTTTGTTCTTTGACTGCACATTGGTAAGTTGTGTACATGAAAGAATACACATCCCATCTCTTTCTCCAAGTTAGTGTTGATGCAGTGCAAGAACTAAAAGCCTGCAGACTGTCTTATGAGAAATGAAATTTGATCAAGACATTTAACCAAGTCAAGTTACCTTTTGTATCAAGCCTTGGATGCTTTAAAAGATTACAAGTCTAATTGATTTGGTCAAAGCTATACTGCTGGTTCCTGTATTTTCAAGTTTAAGTTGAACTTCACGATACACAATTCCCCTGAGTGTTAATTAAGTATCTCGGGTAGGAAACATGCCTTGACTTGATACTTTGTGAGAACGATAAAAACTAAAATCAGCAACTTGTGGGTTTTATGGCCATGATGAAAATTAAATAATCTCATTTAAAAATAGCTCGTGGTGTGCCAAACCTTGCTTTTATGAAATGCAAATGATGGATGTTTATGTTTTTGCTTCCTAATTCTAAATAAGGCTACATTAAAAGTCGGTATATGCAAGCTCCTGGAGAAATGTATCCTGAACATGAAAGTGTAATTTCTCGTCAATCCATCAGATAAATCTGTCACTAATGAAGTTAAATACCTGGCCAAATATTATGAAGAACCTCACATTTCAATTTTGATTCTTTGGGTCAAGATTCAATATTGTTCGCTATGCTTCAACATCGATTCAACATCCGCGCAGATGACAGAAATACCCAGATCATTCCATACAGTACCTTTTGGTATTTGTTAAATCATAATTTATTCGTGGTGGTGTTACGGATCATAAATCTGTCAGTTCGGATCGGATTTGGACTTTTGATCGGTTTTACAAAAGGACAATAAAAATACATTTGTGATATCAGCTTGACATGACTCAAACTGTGGATTTTAACATCATCACTGCAAATCAAATGCATCTCCATGAATCTTAATAATGATGCACATCCTCTGTTTTTGTTCACCATAGGCTTTGCACATTAGTGACGTGTCGTTCAAAAAGAACAAATCATCTGGCTGAACGAACTGAACTGAATCACTCACTGAAAAGAGTCGTTCATTTCTCAGCTTCTCTCTCCCGTCTCGTGTCTCTCCCTCTCTCTCTCTCTAGACCACAAGAGTCGCTCAAGCCCGCCCTCCCTCTCCCTTTCATGTTGGTGATACATACTGACTGAACCAACAGGGCATCATTCTATGGTGTTTCTTTTAAACTTGTTCTAAATTAACAGTTTATAAGGAGAGTTGTTTCTTTGGATGGGTTCTACAGATGAACAGATTTTATTTCCTCTCTAACAAAAATCTTTAACCTGCACCTGTACCTTCTGGCAGCCTGACGCTTGACTGTTGAGTTCTGCACTACATTTGACTGTTGAATTTTTTAACCTTCCCTCATGGAGTAGCATTCATCCCTTCATATGTGCATCACAGGTGTCAATGCAGAAATGAAATATGTGGAGCATGACATAGCAGGGGTATGAGAACCAATATTTCTCCGAGATGTAGATTTCTGTCTTTGGTGGTCTATAACACGACTAGTTTTTATGGATGTGTCTATCCAGCAGCTGTCTGCACTTGTTATTCCCTTAGCTTGATTTAAATGTATTTCCCCTTCATATGTGCACAAGCTTAAATATGTATGGATAGAGTAGGTGGTATTGAAATCACTTATGACGAGGGGTGAAAGGATCTTGACTAGCTGTAGCAGAGAGTGTGAAGATAGACAGTGGCAGCGACAGCAAAGGCACAGAGGCTTATATGCATGTCCCCTGGTGAAATACCATCTGGAAGACGTAGGGTGCCAGTGGATTAATGACCTGAATGTTAATTCTCATTCTCAATTATATCCTCTGTAGCTTGATTTTGACTACTTAAATGCCAGCATGGTTTTTCAATAAATGGGGAAGACTGAACCGTGACAGCTAATGGATGACCCAGGGTGCACACAGATAGATTAATGTGATGGGAGGAGGGAGGTTAAGGGAGGATGTCAATTTATGAAAGTGTTGTCTTTTCCAGTGTTCAGATAGAAGATGTCTTGTTAGAGGCATTTAGGTGAATTATTTCCATCCTTTGTGCGTGGAAAATACTTGTTGCTGTTTGAAATGAAGTGGAGAGAACTACAAACACACAGGTGCCACCTCTCACCAAATGGTACGTTATCTGAGATGGTGTAAAAAGAATAGTAGCTGTGTCCGTTTAAGGAAGGTCAGGGGGAATATTACATTTATTAAAGAAAAAGATGAATATGTCAGCAAATCAAGAAACTTAACTGGAAAAGTTCCTATAAACATATATATATATATTATCATATTTTTGAGGGACAAGGAATTTGAACGTTGTATACATTTTTAAAAGCTATTTAAAAAACAGACAAGTCCATGACACTCTTTGGTGGACAAGGCCCCATACAATATCCCAAGATAAGTCTAAGGCTGAGAGCTTTATTGCTGTCAGCAGCAGTTTAAGATACATGGTACTCTATTAGCAGAGCAGCTTGCAATCAAGGAGTGTGAAGGGGGAGAAAGTAGATCAAATCTGGCAAGAGGAGATGGAGAGCTCCAGCAGGATGACATCTCAATCACAGTCTGTTTCTGCCTTCTTGATCCGCTGTTCCATGAGGCGCATTGTGGAAAATGTATCTAGTCAAAGTCCACTAATTAAACTATGATTAAGCTCCACTAATCAAACTTGTTCTGATTCCTAGATGTTCAGCGAAGTCAATTACATCCTATCTATGAATTTGACTTTCTCATTACTTTTTTTTCTCCTTGCAGTTTTTAAATTAAAGTGATAGCCGACTTCATGAAGTCAGGCTCAGTCAGTGGGAACTATATGACCATGTGACTGCAGTAAGCAATCTCCCCGAGATTGTCTGCCAACTGCTAAGAACCAATGCTTCATCGGGCTTATGAGCGCTGTGTCATATCTGTGTTATGGCTGATGGAAGTGTCAGCCCCACTCCATAAACAGCCTTTCTGTCAGACATATAAACTAAGGAAGGTCCAGTCAACAAACTTTGCTACTTTACTACTTAAAAGGCAAAAAAACATCCAGTTCTTCCCATGAGCATGAAGAAAGCACATGTTGATGATATAAACAGAAGAGGTAACTCAGCTGTCAGCTGTAGGGAGATGGACGTCTGAATTGGCTCATACCACTTGATGAGACCAAAGAAGCTGGGTGTTCTGGGACAGAGAATGGAGGCAAGCATGGAGACCTGCTGTGACACTAACTGAGGGTACCACAGTATGTGGCAAAAGGGGGCTCAAGGCACAGAAAGATGCTGTGACAAGAGTGGGATGGAGCTGTGCTCAGCATTCCCTGAGCCTTCTCGCTCAGGATATCCCCTTTAAACGTATTTAAAATTGATAAGGTTTTAATCTTACTTTATCAGCCCATGGCTAGGGGGGTTTTTCTTCTGTCATAATTTGGAAAGTTGAAAAAGATAGGGAAGTTGTCTTCCCATAAATTTTCTCAATAACTGTGGAGAAGCAAATTTGGTTTGATGTGCACTAACTGAACTTCTCTATGGCCTTAATTTCACATTTGGACTTCATTTTTCATTTGTCATAAGGAAAGAGAAGTCATATTCTACTAATAATGTGAACACCATAAAATGCTGCAATGTACAAGCTGGCAAATGAAGATTGCATTCACATTGCAGAAAGAGGTACCAAAGATGTAAGCAATTTGTCCAAAGTTTATCCAGTTGAATTTAATGAGGTTCAAGTTTTTTTTTACCAGAATTATTTAATTTAGGCAATTATACACTTAAATTTAAATGATTTACTTGAGTATGAAAATGTCATGATAGGCTTCTTTATATTTCTACTCCTAAACAGTAATCAGTAATTCAGTAATTACCTCTGAGATGTGGACATGTTTTTCTACCCTTATGAACACATGTAAAACCTGAAAATCTAAAGAAATAGAATTCAATATAAATGTACTATGTATGTGTATGTATGTATGTAAATGTAAATACTTAAGACCAATATTTACTCTCACTGGGTGCATTTTATCTAAATGCATCAATACTAAAAGCATTTAACTTAATTTGATGACAAACAACAATCCCTATACATTAGCAGAGATTACATTTCTAACAACTTTCTGATACATCTTTTAAAAGGGGTAATAATGTTATTTACTTTATGCTACAATAAAGACATAACTCACTGCTTGGCCAGGCTAATTTGAATTATTTTTACTTTAAAGCACAACTACTCGTATTTCTACTCTTTTGTATTTCCACCGGATAATTTTGACATTAACGTGTTACTTTACCCAGAAACTTTCAAGAACCGAGCAGGAAAGCTTAGAGGAGGAAGGGCAAGGGGTGGTGTTGCCCCTGTAGGAGATGGATTGGGCGAGTCCTTTTTTTTTATTAATATAACCAACGGACCACAATCCTTGGTCTGTCTAGTTTTGGGTTCTTTTTCCACAGGATTAAACACATTGGGAATATGCCAGGTTTAAACCTTGAGGGGTTAAAATAATGATCTTACCCCTACACCCTCCCTGAAAATCTCTGTTTCACTGCATGCTAATCATCCCTTGCTGCAACTGTTGCTGTTGCAGAGAGATTTTGAGTTACAGTTGTGCTTTGCTCAATGATTTGACATTAATGCCTCTATCAGTGAAAGTCTGCTCTGAGCAGGAGAAACTGAGAACAAAGGCTGAAGGCTGGGTTGGGATGGCAAAAGAGATGATTGGACCAGCTTGGAGTCATTATAAAGTACACCTTCTTAATGGGCAGATGATGTTTTTTTGGTTTTTTTTTAATTAAGTCATATTGAGTAAAAATGTGTCCACTTACCAGTAACATGCCCAATTACCAGCCCTGAATTTGCCCTAAATTAAATGTGGGTTTAAAACACTATCTAACACTGTTTTATAATGATTACTGTTATAATTCCCACATGATATTTATTGAAATTTAAAGCAGTCAAATAACCCCAGTAATTGAGTGCTTAACCATCAGTTCAGTGCTGGTGCCATCATTTCTTTAGTCTGCTCAGTGCAATGTACTTAAGGCTATCAACATGACACTGAGCATATGTCTCCCACAGCACTTTTTAATTCATCTTTTTGTATTTTGTAATGAAATGCAGCTTAAACTAGCAAGCAAGTTGTGTGGCTGTCTTACCTTGGGGTCAATTAGTTAGACCTAGAAGGTTCTTACAGATTTTTCGTTTAAGATTTCAAAATCAGCCAACCAGTTTTGTTGCCTTAATTCTGTAAAAGTTAAAAGGGATTGGCTTTTGTTTTCTTTAATGTATGAGCCTAACCTGCTACGTCCTGACAGGTGTTGGTGAATGAGAGAGGCCTTTAATCATTTTCTCTCAAAAATGCTGCACAGTAAAAAAATATTTATAATTGTTGATTCAAAACAGAATAAATTCATTTTTGTATATAACAGAGGAAAACTTTAAAACTTCTGTTTTCTCTATGCCGCAGTGAGGCGTTTGCATGCTATGCAGGATTTTGTATTTGTCCCATACCGTCACGGTTCTGATGTCACGGTACGGTGCATTCAATTGACGAATAAGTCTGATTGGAGAAAAAAGGCAGTCACACATCTAAAAAAAAAAAAAAAAGAAAAAAAAGTGCTTTGGAGAGTAGGGCTGCTAAATTATGGCGAAAATCATAATCACAAATATGTTGATTGATATTGAGACATACCCAATTACTAATTTATTTTACAACATCTGCATTACATGTTTTAAGCTAACTTCAACACTGAACACTTTAACTTTGTAAACACTTTGAAAAACAATTAATAAATAAAATCAAAAAAGTGGAAAAATATCTTCATAAAAAATAATATAATAATAAATAAATACAAATTGACTATGTTTTTGAGGTAGTAGAGATGTACTCTTCTGGCCAAACAAACACTTTGAAACACTGACCACACTTGACAAAACCTATGTACAAACATAAACAGTAATCGTTTCATCTCACTTATCTTCATTTCATGATTGTGGGAAGTCAAAATCATTATTGAAATTGAGACTCGATGAATTGCCCACTACGAATGGGGAGTTTATAAATCCGAAGTAAAGCAAATTAAGGAAAGATAACTACTCTTAAATGCGTTAGGAGATTGAAGATACAAGCCTAATACTGCAGTCAAGTCCTATCTGCTACTGTAGCTCTGGCATTATCTCTTTCACCTCTTAGCCTTTACTGTAGCAGTTAACAGACAGAACGTTTCTACCAAATATGGTTAAACAGTAGTTTTAATGTAAAAATAATAAAAATACTATTGTGCATTCTTAGCCCAGTTGGAATAGTGTGTGCACCATGTGCGGTGTATATAGCCCTCTGTGCAGAGGAACATTTTTTTTATTTCTGACCTTCTTCTCTTCCTTGTATGTCACAATATTTCCCACAATATTTCCTTTTTCTTGCATCGGATGTCCTATCACAATACAGTTCAAATTATCATGAGCATTTTTTTGTAAACAATACGTCAAAGGCTTCACGCTGGCGTAATTCAGCGGTATGTATGGGTCTTAAGCTTGCCGAGATAACATCACAATGATACACAACTGTAAATGCATCGCAACTTCTCCTTTTTAATCGAGACATGCATACTCATTTTTTAAAAGCTTGTAAGGTGCTGTACAAGTTTCCAAGTCATAAACAGTCAGGCATCAGAGTAGACAAAATACAAGGCGAAAGGGACGGAAAGAGATCGCCCAAGCAGCTGTGTGCAGAAAGAGAGCATAGGTTTAGGTACAGTATGTGTGGAAATAACAGAAACTGGTGAAGAGGTTAGAAGTGTTTGTGAATACAGTTCAATAAAATAAGGTAGAAAACCATTACTGTGATACATACAGTAGTTATTCCTCTATCCGACACCAAACAGTCATTAGCTCAAATTTGAGTATCACTTCATGTTTCTGATTATAAATCTCACTTTGATTCAATGTTATCAATGAAACCCATATCTCTTGTTCATCTGCAATTCTCTTAACTTTTCTGTTCTTACCACATTTTTACTTGCATGCCGTGACCAGAAACCATCGCTACATGAGCCTTATGTGGTAATTGGACTTGAGCTTGTATAGCCCTTTCCTAGTCGCCTGACTATGTTCTGAATGTGTATGAAGTCTTCTTGAAGAATTTCACAGAAAAATGTTGGGTTAAGTGACTTGCCCATGAACATATCAGATATGTAATTGCAGGAGCTGGGGATCGAACCCCCGACATTTCCAGAAGGGACGACCAACTCTACCCCCGAGTTGAAAGATTTGAAAATTATTTTCCAATACCCCACTTGATAGATGGTTCCTATTTGATCTGAATATCTCTTTGCTTATTAATAGTGATATGTATTAGCTCACAATAAAAGATTAGATTTTTATTGGATATCCCCCCAAAAAAATCAATGCAAAACAATTTGGGTGAAAAGTTACAAGGTAAGCCAAGACTGGAGGGGAACTGTACCTGTCAAATGTATTATACTGACCGTCAGGGTTTTCTCAGTGATGTTATATGAATTAACAGGTGATTGACAGCATGAAAAAAAGAAAAATGGAAGTCAACTTGATCAGCTGTCAGCTGCTGTCACAGCAAGATTTTTATGAAAGTTGTGGTCAGTCCTTTTGTGACCTTTGCATGTATGAGCGCATGACCTGAGCTGTTAAGCTGTGTGCTTTGATTTGCACTAAAAAAGACACTCTTCCTTTGAAGCACCAGGCACCAGTACAGGCTGAAGCTTTTACTGTAAAGGTTCCAGACATGAATCCAGTAAAGCAGGCACCCCATGATTCCAATGCCACTGTGCAAAATGACATTAAATGCAAACACCTTACTAGTCTTGAATCTTCAATACAAATGTGCTTTGTCTGCAGAGAGTCTTTTTTAAACTGACAAATTAAGAATTTGATATCAATTGTGGTTGCATGTACAGTCATTTGGTTCACTTAACACTATCTTTAGTTTACATGTAAATATTGATAATTATATCAAGAAGGGCTGCAACCGTTTGGTGTTACCTCTTCAAGAATAACGGCTGTTGGCAAAAAAAAAGGTTTTGTCTGCCTGCCAGTAACTGGAAAGTCTTGAAAGGCAACACTGGCCTTATTAAATGCGCAGTACATTCAACAGAGAGTCTGCATTGTGTATTGCAGTCTGTTTAACTTCCATGGCTCCATTAGGTTGTTGTCATTACTGTGAGTTTAAATCCTTCTACATCTGTCTCAGTTGTTTTCCACACAAAAGAAATGGTCCCCAGTGTTCAGCAAATACAACAATTTAACATTGTTTAGCCATGGCCATAACATAACTTTATTTTCGAGTACAGGTACATTAAACCATATTTTGGCAGATCTTGTACTGAATGAGCCTCTACCTGTTGTAAAAAATATTATTCAGTGGCAGCTTCATAACCGCCTTCAGCTCTGCAGTCTCCTAAACTCACATTGGAAAAAGGAGCCGATTTAAGACCCTCATGTTGTGTTTTGATGCCGATGATGACCTCTCTTTCACATCCCAAAGATTGTTTCCTGGCCTTACATGCACATACTTGAGCAGCGATGAGCTTGCCTGCCTCACACAGTTCTTATACTGCCCTCCAGTGGCTCTCTTGTGAAAGTACAAGTCAGTGTATACCACATGTACACTCCTCCCCAACATACACAAACACACACACACACTAATTTCAGTATGCCATTGCCCTCATCAATTCTATCAGTTATTTTTTGCACACATGTTCCTTGAGCTAAAATAACAGAATCCACAGGGAAGATTCAATAAATGTTGACTTACTCCACTGCTATAACTATTAGAGTTGATCTCATTTGGCATCCCAAAAGCAGTAAATGTAACTGTAAATTACTTCCAATGCAATTACGGAAGTGATCATTTTAAGCCCACGTAATTTCATTATACAGTGAACAAATAAGATGGACTCCCCTCCATTTATTACTTGAACTGTATTGTTAAGTCCCAATTGAATGGGGCAGAGCTCTCCGCTAAACAAAACCAGCTGTGGTTCAGGAGGCTTTCTCCAAGCCAAGCTGTGAGGAATGCACAGCTCTAGCATGGTTTCTTGTGAAAGGCTGTGTCGTGAGGAGAAGGGTTGAGGGGATCGGGAGGTCATGATAGTGCAAAGTTTGCTTAACAAGCATCTGAGGTTACATGCCAGGTTAGCCTCTTAGCTGCCAACTTTTGGGCTGAGGGGATTTATAGGTCAGACTGCAGTAGTCGCTATTGTGTTGCCAGACTAACATCAAAGCACAGGAGTCCTCTGTAATCTCTGGCCTCTCACTCTAGCCTGACTGTATCACAGCCAATCAGATTCCAGTTGGAAATAGGAAACAACACTTGTCTGAGAAGACTTGTCCTCTGTTCTTATAAGCTTTTTTGCTGTAATTGGCTTCTGTATGGAAGCCCATTTCTGCCAGTTTGCTTTATTTTTTTTCCCTTATCAAGTCGAAATTATGAGATAAAAAATCAAAATTATGAGATAAAAAATCAAAATTATGAGATAAAAAATCAGGGACACCATCTAGTACCCTGAATGTTAGCCTACAAAATAACTGTATGGTGCATAGACAGTTAAACAGTACAGTCAACGCTACATAAACAGTAATGTAATGTGTTCAGTTCTAACGACAACCGAATTAAAAGACATAGTTATTATCATGCATCTGACATTTACTACATTTGGCAGAATTAGGATTGCCTTGTTTAGGATGGCATATCATTTACATGGCTGGGTGAGTGAGGGGATGCAGGGACTACAATGCCAGCTGGAGCACATGCACACCTACCAACTCATAATGTCGACTTTTTATCTCGTAATTTCTTAGTGTTAGACAATTTTATTCATCCCGGAGGGCAATTTGGTTCCACAGTCCGCCCAGACAATCCAGACATTTACAAACAAACAACAGAAGGAGATTAATGAGAGACAAACAAACAAATCAGTATTTGACAAAGGTAAGCGCACGCTGATGCCCTCGTGTGGTCTCTTTAGGCAATGACACCCACAAGAGCCAGATAAAAAGCACAGTTTAAGGACAACAGAAATAAATACATAAATAAGACATTCAAGGATGTTTCGTGGTCACATTAAGACTAAATTCAAGGAATGTACACACAGGCCCCTGGAGCAGAAGTCATGGAATAAAACACTTTATTGTTAAACCCATGAGCAAGGGACACGATAAAAAAAATAGGAAATTCAACTTTTTATCTCATAATTATGACTTTATCTCATAATTACGACTTTTTATCTCATAATTTCGACTTTTAACTCACAATTTCGACTTAATATAGGCAAAAAAAAAAAAAATCTCAACAAATTTTATGTTTTTTAACTGGCGGAAATGGGCTTCCATACTTCTGAATAACTGGATCATTTGAGTCTGCAAAAGCAGAAAACAACAAAATTCGCAGCCTCTGGACATTTAACAGACAACCGTGCAGGACAAGTTGCAAGGGGTCGTCCATAAACTCTGCACACCTTTAAATAGAGAAATCATGTGAAACAACAATCATATGCTATTGAATTTGATGACTGTGGTTTTACACATGCAAGTGTACACACGCAAACCCATAAGCAACCAAAACCATCCTATAAATACACCTGCGGAAAATTCTTCTTCTGCCTTTGCCGAAACAGATTACCTGGTTAGAGTTCAATCACCAGTTTAACAATTACAATACTTGTTCAAAATTTCCAACATAAGCTGTTACTGCCACGAATATGAAAACATGCCATTGGAATTTATTATCAGCCTTCTAATCTGCTCTGCCTTTAATACTTGATGAAGTAATGTTTTTCTCAATTTCAAAAGCTTAAAAAATTCTATTGTTTATTTTTAAGACTAGTAAGACTATTTTAAATTTAGTTGACCTTCTTTGTTGCAGACATGTCGTATTGTACTGTCTGGGAAATATCAAAGCTTCCCCTCTGCTGATGTAAGAATTACCAGATGTTGACCCAGAATCTATTATCACCTATTAGTGTCTGTCTGTCTTTCTTTAATGTTTAGTGTGAGCCAGTGTTGTTAAACACACTCTCTTGTTATACAAACACGGGGTGGCTGTGGCTCAGTTGGTAGAGACGGGCATTTCTCAACCAGAAGGTTGGGGGTTCAATCTCCAGCCTCTGTAACAACATGTCTAATGTGTGCTTGGGCATGAATGTATGCATGTATGAATGGGATTAGTTACTTCTGTCAAATAGGTAACTGTAACTATAAGTCCATTTACTCTGGCAGGTTGTTTTCTTAGTTGATGAAACCCTCCTAAAGTCTATCTCCCCACTGCTGTGTGAGGAAATATGTAACACATATCAATAATGCACACATTTGCTTCTTTGTTATCTGTGTTACTTTTTTCAGTTTAATGATTTAAATATTTTGTGAAGTGTTGATATGAAGCTTATTATATATAATGAGAACAAACCACATGCCCTTTAAAATCCCCAGTGTTTACCCCAAAATATTTGCACCTGCACCTGGTGTCTGTGAAGCAAAGCCAACACAAAAAGCCAGTTGACGCGTATCCTTTTAGAGGGTCATGTGTTCAGATTTCCTTTCACTTTTTCTTGCCTTGCACATCTGAAGGATAAGCTTTAATGGCTCAGCCTGAAAGAGGGTCCAGGTAGGCTTATACGAGTAATTTGACTGGTAAACCATACTTTCCATGTACAAATGTATGAAATTATATTATAACAATAAACACACAATAAACAAAGACTAAAACTGTATGTACAAGACTAAAACATACAATAGTGTGAATAGTGCAAGCATGCTCAAATTAACACAATTTTAAATTATATGAATGTGTAACAGATGGGTTAATTTACATGAGGTAGAGAGTTTTTACAGTATTTACATACACATGTGATATCAAATGAGGAGGATAATACAGTATTTACATGATTAAGTGAATGACCATAAAATAAGTTTCAATAATCAAGTGTACATTCACAGTGTTTGTTTGGTTTCAGGAACACTGGTATTTCACAGCAACAGTTCTGATATTCTTCTGTTACTGTTTAGCATTCATCCGAGTGTCAGTTTGAAAACCTATATCTTTTTCATCATCCTCTTGTTCCTGTTTTTTTACATTTAACCATTTAGGAGTTGTGTTGACAAAATGAAGCAGGACCACTGAGATGTGGGTTTCTTCCAGGGTTTGTTGTCAGTTGCTTACTATTTGTTGTGTGTTTACTGTGTGTTTTGGTTAGGGTGATCACACTGATATGACCAGGAGCCGTTTCAGAAAGAAGGTTCAACAAACTCTCAGTCTAACCCCCGAGCTCTGAGTTGATTTACCCTCAGGTGGGAATCCAGCCAGACCAGCTGATTTGAGTTTGTTAAATCAACTCTAAATAGGTTCACTCGGTGTTCAGCGCGTGCACAACGACGATAAAAAGCCAACATTAATGGAGCCCCGATTCTACAATTCACCACGGCAACAGGTGACAAAAAAGAGATCCTCGTACTTTCACCGACTTTAACCCTCCTGAAATAGGCTATAGCCACATCTTCATGCAGACATGTGGCGAATATGAACAGGCTTTAAGAAGGAAAAAAAGTAACGCTCCTGCAGAGGTAGAAAAATGCTGCTTGCGTCAGCGCGTAATGAAGTCTATTCATTTAGCCTAATATTTAATCAGAATTCAAATATTGCGAAATTGGTGGAACGGTGTTAAACTGAAAATGTATTTTCATTAAGAAGCAATCCAGCAGGAGAAGAGCGAACAGCTCAAAATGAAATAGCCTATAAGAAGAAACTGGCCTCATGGTGGTACCCTATTTTAATCATATTTGACATAGCCTAATAAAGAAAGTGAACTTCATTCAGTGTCTATTTCATTTGCATTAGCTTTATCCTCAACATAATGGTGTATTCACACACATAGGCCAAATGTCCTCTCATCCTTCCTCTGTTTAGTTTATTCATTAGTTCTAATTAAATTAACATCTCCCGATATAAATGTAGGCTTTTATTCCTTCATCTTGAGGCTCCTCGACTAAAAGACATTTTTGTTTTATACGCTAGAGTAGCCTACCAAACATGTAATATTAAAACAACCTTTTTATTCAGACAAAAGGTGAATCTCTCAATAACACGCGCGTGATACGGACTGAATGAAAGAATGAGGAAATGAAACAGCATTTCTGGCTCTGAAAGAGGGAGGACACCGAGAGAAACTCGGGGTTCACTGAAGAAAACCTGCTCCCGAACAGGTCAGGTTCTCAGACTCAGTTACCATAGTAACTGACTTAGAGCTAAAGTAACCTCTCCCTCTGGAACGGGCTGGAGTTACCCCTCTTTCTCGGGTGCACCCCCAGCTCTTTAGCTCTTTCATGAATATCTACGACCTTAATGATGACGATAACGATGTTTTTGATATTATTGATGATGATGATGATGAAAAAGACGATGGTTTTGCTTGATAACGACGATTTGGTTTCTATGCTGATTAGAACTCTCAAGAACAGCCATCAGAATTAATGTCAACATTGGGTCATGTCATACTCATTTCCAAAAATGTGTGTCTACCTTCCACAGAACTCCTAAACTCCAGAAAAAGTTTTTAATGACAGGCTGATCAAATGACTTACCGACAGTTAGTATGGATTCAGACCAAACTATTAAAAAAAGCATTTGACAATATAAACAATGAAATATTGATTAATAAACGATATGGCATCAGGGTCATAGTATTGAATTGAGTAGTTATCTAAGCGGCGGGCAACAATTTTGTGAAGTTGGGAGAGTTTTCTTCATTGTGTTTGGACATTGCTTGTGGCGTCCCCCCAGGTCAGTGTTAGTTTCTAACTGTTACATATTAATGATATATGTACGGTATCCAAAGAACTGAAGCTGGTCTTATTTGCGGATGATATAAAAAAAAAAATTGTTTGGGTGAGAATCTACAGCAATTATTAAAGGTGATCACCACAGAAATGGGAAAATTAAAAAAAAGTGGTTTGATCGAAATAAATAATCACGTTTAGTAATTATAAAGCAAATACAAAAATACAGATAGAAATAGATGGTGTCAACATCGAAAGAGTGGATGAGTACAAATGTGTTGGGGTTCAATAGATAACTGTCAAGAGACTAGAGACTGTCTAACTGTCTCTAGATAAAAGCTTTAAGGCTTTAAGGCTCACATAAATCATGTTCAAGAAGCCTTTCAGTCCTGAGTAAAGCCAAGTATGTTCTGAATCACACATTTCTTCATATTCTCTACTGTTCAATTGTTTTATTATATTTAACTTACTGTGTAAAGGTTTGGGGCAACACATGTAAAAGTTCACTGCAATCACTTTCCATTCTTCAGAAAGGCGACATACGGTTGGTTCATAATGTTGGATATTGGGATCACACTTACTCATTACTCTTACAGTCAAAACAAACTCAAATTAACAGATCTTGTGATATTTTAAACAGGTCCAATACTGTACAGGGCAATAAACAGTCTACCACCAGCAAATATTCAAAAACCTTTCTTTGACAGAGCAGGGGGCCAGGGGGTTATGATTTGAGGAAACCAAATCTAAAAATTCTGGCACTCTCAGAAGTTTTTGCGTATCAACTTTTGGTGTAAAACTATAGAACAGATTGAATGTCAAATTGAAGCATAGTCCAAACACGAACAGGTTTTAAAAACTGTGTGTATTTTCACAAGGTACAAGGACGTAGAAGGGCTCTAAAACTCACTGTTGTTATGATGGTGGTTTTATTGGATGTTTATTTATTTATTTCTGTTTGTTTGCTGAAAGGAATGTAGATACATATATGTATATGCTAATATGTAGATAGGTTTGGTAAGGGCGTGGGTGCCGGAGAATACATAATAGCTTAAATTATTACACATTATATAAATGACAATGGGAGTGGAAGACAAAAGAAATCGATATACAGTAAAAGCTATAATATGTTAGATAAATGGTGGATAAATGAAACGTTATTTTGCAGGACGTATTTGGTTATAAATCATATATATATTTGTATTTGTTTATGTACAAATATATATTCACATTTTATTGTTTATGTATTTATAAGTTGGGATGATATGGGACGCCTATAATGAATTAAGAGCGAGAGGCATTAAATAACTTCACACTTCTTCCCACTCCTTTTCGAACATGAAATTAGAATGACCTGTTGTCTTGTGCACTATTCTTTTTGTTGGTTGTTTTTTTTTTTTGTCACGGACAAAACGGACATGTTCGAAATACATATTTTGGTAAGACGGCTGACTTGTGCCTGTACAAATTGAATTACAAGAACCTTTATAAAATCAAACACATTTATGACATTTCTTCTTGGTCTGCACACAACTTTCTACTGAGCTGCATCTGTGTCTCTACAAGTACGTATTACTGTATGTTTTAAAATGTTTTAAATGATGGCCTAACATTCACGTGTATAACCTGGAAATTTCCTATCAGACATCGACAAGAGGTCACAGGAAACATTGATGTCTTTGTCTGTCTAGTGTTTTAGCTAAGTTATTTTAAACTTGTTTTGTTATTGTTTGCAATATTCTAATCAATCCTCAGTCCTTTGGTTGCCAGTCATTGTCTTTCTTGAAGCAACAACAGATGTTTCATAAATATAGGTTGAATGATCTGAGAGTGATGAATGATCATAGAGCCAGTATTGGAATTAACACTCAAATTTGAGAACGTAAATAGAAGACAATCTTCTGTAAACAGTGTTGCTGATTTGGAAGGTTTCTTTGCCGTTTAAAATAGCAGAAAAGGTTCAATTTGAAGACAGAACATCCAGCTGTCTTTTATCCAAAGATGATTTCATTTTTCCAGACATTTTCATCATCTGTCTGGTTGCTTATCAAGTAATATGGCTTATATAGCATTTCTCTTAACTTTAATTTGACTTGTGAAGTGGATGTTTCTGCTCATTTGACTTTACTTCTTTATATTATGGGATATTACAACGTTTTATTGGAGCCCTACAGCAAAAGAGAGCTTGATGGCGATTGCATCTGAAGCTCCACTTAGGATTCCTCCAACTGCTGTTCAGACATGTTGCTATTTTCTGCTTTCAACCTGGATGTATGCATTAAGAGATTCCAGCATTCCTTACAATCCTCCCCCACCCCTTCCACTTTTATGGATTCCGCTTTCCTGTTCTCTGTGTTTTTGTAGCCCAGACTAAGGTCAGAGAGATGGATGTTGTTAATGACTTTAATTGCTCCAGTACTTCCTCTTTTCACAGCAATTTGTTCATGCTGTTTCCTAATCTTTATTGGGCTTAAAATTTGTATTACATAAATGATTACGTTACCACTTCCGGTGGCAATTATGGGATCTGCACTTTCATCCTTGCTTGAGCATACTTGTTGCTACTATGACACTGACTTGTAAACAAGAATTATAAAGGCAGGAATTGTGCAGGGAATCCACGTTAACGAGAAAAAGTGGTTCATCCAGATGTTCTTTTAATGTTCAAAATTTTCTCCTTGACTGCAAACCCATACAGGAATGACCTCATACTTTTACTTGAGTTGTGAGGTTCAATTATTTGGTGCCTGCTTGTCTACACATAAACTTGCAAAACATTTACATTCAACCATCCAGCAGAGGGACAATTAGGTTTATAATTTAATATGTTGTGGAATTCTGCCACAAGTAATATCATATGATGTCTAAGAAATCAGGGAAACTGCTTTTATGTCTATTGGTGTTGATTTTGAGTGCTTTCCTTGAGGGAAGTCAAAACATTTTGGCACAATCACGGCTAATGTGCTGATAAGCTCCACTTTAATTTGTGCCATAACCTCCTACATCCCATTGTTAATGTCTGGATAGTGTCAGTCCCACGCTAATTATTCATCTGTGTAATGCACACAGATGTCTTTGAGCTTGAGGCAGCATGACTGCTATAGGATATAGTTCTGTTGAGTCAATATCATTGCAGCGACATCATGCAGAAATGGAGCGGTAGTGAGGTTAATGTGGATGTCCTGTTAAACTCATTATCATCAGAAGCACATTTTCCACCAACCACAGTGGCTTCTGGACCACTAATCTACTCCATCTGAATCTCTAGCTCCTCATTTCCCTGCTGATTCTAAAAGAAGGAAAGTCCCTCCGCTGGTATCTGTAGGGTCTAATTAAGCTGTCGGTACGCTCTCCAATCTCTGTTAACATGTGTGTTACTCAGGGGAAGTGGCTTGAGAATTACTTTGACCTGGGTACAAATGTACAAGCCTTGGTACAGGTCACAGCAGCAAATATTTGATTAATCCTTGTGGTTGAATTTTTTTTAAACTTTTATATTGCAAATGGTTTTTCAACTCATTTCAGCTTATTTTTGCCTAAAAAGTTGCATTAACAGCGAATAACATAAGGGCTATCACACATCTTCATTTTAGGAAACACTGTACCCACTGAACACAGCATAGCCTCCGGCCGTTTCCCAGTTGTTCCTATGACAGACTGATTCACAGAATGAATCACCAGGGTCAAGGACAGATTAATTTCCGAACCCATCTCTTCAGCGTTTTGCTGCTTCTGCTGCCTCCTACTCGTCATCAGTATGGTGACCTACAGTGAAACGTGACGGGTCAGACTAACCTAAAGTGACATATTTGGGACACAGTCAGTACCTCTCTCTATCTGCAGTTTTTCAGGTCAGTTCAGTTGTTGCCAAACCCCCAGTTGGTAACTGACCAGAAGTACAGCAGCAGACAAGCCAATGACATTTTGTCACAAAACCACAAAATGCAAACGACATTTTCAAGGAGACAAGATCTCTTTAAATAATGAAATAGTAGGATAATGTATATAATGCAGTTTGTCAGTATGGGGAAGACTGCAATCACAAAATAATGACCTTATGTTTGATGTCCAGTGACAACTTTAAGGCTTACTTTTCACTCTGAAATATGATGATGATTGTGAGTCTTGAGGTCTGAAGGTTAGCGTTACTGTGATGTGGCTGACAGGAGCCTACATGTATTGCTGTTAAACAAGAACAGATGTTGCTCTACAAGGTTTGAGGAGCTGAGACAGGAAGCCCAGTCATACTGGTGTTAAGTCCAAGGTAATCACATCACCCTGCGCTGGGCAATCCCTATGATCAGGCCTCTGACATTTTCTGTTTAAAGTGAAGCTTGGTTAATGTCAATTCAAATAAGAAATTGAAAGGTGATTGAATTAAAAGGAACTTGCTTTAGTGCATGGTACTGATCTGTAGGATATAATAAGTGATGCACTTTAAGATAGATTAACAAACGGAACAATTTTATTTATTTTTTGTATTCTTTTGGGTATTCTGCATGAAATACTTTAACTGGCATTTATAATCAGATGTCCTGGTTTATTGTAACATGTAGGCGTTCAGAGACAATAAAGCTTTATTTCTACAGTTTAGCTTCAGACTGTTTAGTGACCTTATTGAGCCACTGCTAGTTATATAGCTTTGGCCCTGTATTCATGAAGCAGTTTGATCCGCTAACTAATATTTTACTTCATTTTTACCTTTGTAAACATCAACATTTACTGTTATTGTTGTAATGTGGGGGGGCTGTGGGGGTTTCTGTTGGATGTTTCTTGAGAAGGGACTTTAATACAAGGTTGAGTTTATTGTTATTCTCCAACAGGACAGTATATAGACTGACTTATCCTTCTGATCATTTATTGTCCTTGGACTGAGGTTTTTACACATTTTTATTTACATCTAACATGGGAATGCAATCATAACAATGTCAGTCAGCCGTGTCAAAACACATACTTATAAACTTCAAGAAAGTAATCTCATACAGTGTCCAAGCCAATCATAACACAGATAAAATGGCAACAACATTTCTATTTACTATTCATGCGCAGCTGACTGAGCATGTCTATTTTGAAAATGAAAGCACTTTAGTTGGTAAGTTTTGAACAGGATGTATTGTTGACAGTAAAGTCTGTTCTCAACAGACTTTTAGAAGAACCCATTAGCACTGTGTGAACCTCCTCATTAAGAATTTGTACACTCTCTCTCTCGCTCTCTCTTAAAAAAAATAGAAATGTTAAAATTTGACAGTTAAACAAGTAAAACAATAAAGACTGATAGGTAACTACAGAAAGTTGTTTTTGCAGTGAATAATCTACAAAGTCAATGAGCATAATATGAACGTTGTTGCGTTTCGACTAACAGAATTCTCCCAAACATAGAAATGTTTTTAATTGGACTTAAATGTAATTTTCATCGTTATTTAAAATGTATTTTCCATTGTTTAAGGCATATTATTGATGAGAAACACAGTTTTGGGATGATTCAAACTTCCCTTTGTCGTAAATGTCCAAAACATTTGAAAGACTATGTTAAGTGGCATGCAGTGAGGTTGACAGAGGCCTCTCATTACAAATGTAAATCCCCTCTAGCGAAACATTTTACATTCTATGACAAGGCCCACGATGTAAGGCTGTGATACTCAACATAGTAAATCATTCATATCAGTGACATGTCACTGAAGCAGAAACATCTCGTTAGACAGGTCAGGGCCTGACTAATGGCTTTTTGTTTTCAGACTATTCCCTACCTGGGAAGCAGCTTTCAGGCTGCAGAAGCTGATGGCGTCAATTTCCCCGGGTGCTTTCCTGTGAGTGTCAGAAGATGGTTAGGGTATTAGATTTTCTGGAATGTAAAAAAGTGTTAACATATTTAACATATTTGACATATTAAACAAAATAAACTTCATTCAGTGTCTGTTTGAATGTGCATTCGCTTTATCCCCAACATAATGCTGGTGTCACACATAGGCCAGTTGTCCTCTCAGCTTTATCCTGTTTATTTTAGTAATTTCGACAAAACAGTTCATGTTATAGGCTATAGGCTAGTATGCCTAACGCATAATATTAAAAGAAGTTGGATTTTTATTCAGACAAAATGTGAATCTCTCACTAACACGCGCGTGACACGGACTGAATAAAATAATGAGGAAATTAATATCTTATCATATCTTCAGCCACATCAGTTTGAAGTTGAAACATACTTTTTTCGCCATTGTCAGTTCTTATCAGCGTTCCCCATAGAGCCTGTTAGCATAGCTGCCAAGCATTATGGCGGACGTTAAGTTTCGATTCTGATTCTTTTCGACCCACTGATCTGTGATTGGTCTGTAGCTTCAGTGGTCGAAAATATGAGGAACTAGCGTTGTAGTTTCACCCCGCTAACCGCAACAGCTTCCAGAGATGCAAAAATCTTAATTTTACGTCACTGGAAGCTCCTTTTCAAACTTAGAAATACAAAGATTTCCCATCTCAGGGGAAAATGAGGGCGGGATGCACGACCATTCAAAAACACTACCAGGTTTCTAATGATACAAAGCTTAATGCAAATGAGTGAAGTATCCCTTTAAGTATGGCAGTAGTTTGTTTTGTTGATGCACTTGTAAATGGCAAACAATAAGACAATTTAAAAATAATCCAGATTGTGATTCATTTTCTGTGACACAGTGATCTTTTTATTATAGTTTTTTTCTTGGTTAGTGTTTTTGATATTGTGTTTGTTGGGCCCCAGTGGTGGAACGAACTAACTCCATTTGATCTGCAGAGTCCCTTTGTACCTTTAGAGAAAGTTAAAAACCAAACTCTTTCATGAACATCTAAGCACTCAGTGATGTTGATGATGATCGTCATCATTTTTTTAGGATTGTTTTGACGTCGATAAGAACTCTCAAGAGCAGATGTCGATGTTGTGGTTGATGATGATATATTAACTTTACTTTGTTAACCTCTGCTTGCCTCAGTGCACTGCCCATCAGCACCTGTCGATCGGACTTAAGGCTTTCCTTACTAATGTTGTTTTCTCCTAGATCCTTGCTTGTGCTGTAATTACTCTCTGATGTATGCTGCTTCGGGCAAAAGCGTTTGCTAAATTAATTGTAGAATTATAGTTTTAAGAGGGTTCGGGGAGGTTTCATTGACTCTCAAACTTGCCTGAGAGAGAGTGTAAGAGCGAGAGAGCTGATATGCTGCACGGAAATAATTGACAATGTCTGATCAATGACCTCACAGAACTCATGGATTTGTAAACATCTCCGGATTTGCACTGGAAACCATGCCCACAGATTGTAAATGCATGCACAACATGACATGTTTACCATGGGATTTGCAAATGGCTTTTTATTTTTGCGTCAACTGAGCCTTCAGTTGCTATATGCAACACAACAGAACTCTGGTTTTAAACGTTCAACTTCATCTCCATTATCACAACAAGTGAGCCTTGTGTGGGAAGACTTGTTATCAACAAGAAAACTGCATTTGAAATTGAGAATAACGGACACTGAGACTTAACGGCGGAAATCTCTTTCTCGCCCTCTAGCCAACTGCAGACTTTTTTTTCACAACTAGGTTGAGGATGCATGTTATTAAGACGGCTGATTTAACCATGAAGCCCAGCGAGAAACACTGCAATCAGAGGCAGCGTGACTGTGTAGCATTTCTGTATGAGTATTTTGAAAATAAAAGCCATCTAGCATTGATTGGTGACAATTTTCTCTGTCTGGTATTTGAAAAACTGAGCGAGGACCAGACCTTGGTGACCTCAGCTGGTTAGGGCCGTACCCATGGTAGTCAATCTCACCCACATCCTGCTCTCTATACATCTGACAAGGTAGGGTTATGATCTGGAGGTTCGAGTTTTCCTGTCTGAAAAGAATAATCTCCTATCGTGTTGTATCACAAGGATTTGGTATCCCAAGTCCCACAATGCATGATATCATCAACAGGGTTGCTTTTAACGTCTCACTTGATCTGCACTATCCACAGTTAAAGGCAGCAATAATGGCTGTCATAGAAGAATCAACCCCCCAAGTGCAGATGCTCTGTGTTCTCCTGTCTGCTCAAAGCGCTTTTACACCACAGGTCACAGCTAAATAAACTGATGGCAGAGGCTGTTATGTAAAGTGCCCATTGGAGTTAATTAATCACACAGACAGAATTAACGAAGAAGCGGGAGCAACTTGGGGTTAGAACTGAGGAAGAGGTCAGTGTTAAAAAGGAAGAGGAGCTGGGAAAGACTGGGGATGAGTTGGATTTATCCCTGAGGATGTACTGGAGCAAAGCCAGACGTTTGTCCGAGTTCAACAATGGAAATATTACGGAAAGGGATACTTTGCCCTGTTAAACTAATATAATCCAGAAGGTGGCAGTAAATCAACAGCTATGGATAACATCTACCATTGAGATCCAGAGAAGAAGAAAATGGTAGGTTAGTCCATCTAGGGTTTGCTGTTGTATAAGTGTCCAGGTGGAATAATAATAGATGAGTAATTAAATGCCCACATTCTATAGGCTTTGCCTATCTCCTGCCTCTGTCTTCTCATGCGGTCTATAGAGCTCCTATAGGGTCAGACTTACAATGCAGCAACTGAAGAAAAATGTATATGCTTTATATGTATTGATTTACTTAGAAGATAGTGATTTTACCACACCAAAATTACATTTAAAATCACCCCTTTGTCATTGCAGTTTAAGTATCATTTCCATCATGACAGCAGGCTACCATCTCTATCCATTCCTCCCAGTTAAGAGAGCAACGCTTTGAAAGGGCTTTGAAAAGTGGAATGTGATGTATTATTATTACAACTACATTATCTACTACCCAAGTGGAATGCAAGGTTAAATGTCAGGAGAAAAAACACACAAGGAAGCCTCAGATGTGACATTCATACTCTATGAGAACACAGCATGAGCAGAAAATGCTCTCCACAGAGCAAAGATCCCATTTCCTCATAATCTGGGCCTGTTAGTGGGGATCCTACAACTCTAGAGCTGACTTCCAGAGAGCTTTACTGACCCCTCCGTCAGTACTGTTTACATTCCATCTTTTAAACTCTGGAGAAACCGTGTTTCAAACTGCCCAACTCTTCTTTGAATTCCTTGTGATGATGGCACCCAACCCCCAACCCCAACCAAGCTCTTTGTTTATGTATTCCATAGTTGTTCCAGATGTTGGAAATCATTTGGAGTCAGTGTTCTGAGAAATAGCTTGCAGCTAAGTTTTGTGGGAAGCTTTCACCAATGACACAGATCATTTGCGATTGCTTCTGTGTCTGATACAATGACCTGGAAGCTGATTTCTCCCTGCTATCATCAAATTGTATCGTCTTAATGGTATTTATCACTGTGAGAAGCTGAATGTGACTTTGTTGGTAAGTTTTTGAAAGGGTTAGAGGTTCATATTGACCTAATCAGAAATGCCAAGAGATACGCTAAAAGATGTTCAGGTTATGTGTCCTTAATGCACTTAATATAGAATAAAGATAGGCAAACATGGGGTAAACCCATGAGGGTGAAAGTTATCTTTGATATCATAAGAACACAATAATCAATAATGTTTCCATAGCTTTATCATTTTCTCTTTGAGTGTTAAAATAATTTCCTTTTCAGTGTGCCTGCTCTCAGCTTGGCATTTAAAGACAACAGACCCATATCTGTTTATGACACACATTGTCGATCTGACCATCAAGGATGTGAAAGGCTTTGAATGTTGCAATAGTTCATGCCAGGCAATCAGGATCAGAAGCCATTTTTAAATAAAAACAGACACACTCACAGGCATAGGGCTTTTTACCGTTTTCTCTAAAATCATCAGTAAATTTACAGAGAACTGAATTTACCAATATTGTAAGATTGATGGATTTACTGTTATTTTTTTAGGGAACATAATAAGGTAACCAATATTTGTTCAAGCACTGTAAAGCCTCCTATTTATTTAATTTGACTTTGTCTCTAATTAATGGGTGAAGTGTCCCACTTTTTATGCCTCAAAGTCTAGCCTTTAACTAAGACATTCTTAGATAAATGGCCTTTCAAAGAAATCTCCCCTTTTTGTGGTACATGTAGCAGCTCATTTCCCCCCTCCTCTTTATGACAACTTTGATGGCCAGTTATATTTAATAAACAGTTAGGGCATAGAAATAAATCAATTTCATCAGGGCCTAATCCTCCTTCTCAGGCAGACTGAAAACCCACAAGTATTGAAGAATTGTTTGGAAAAAAAAACCTGTAATGGAAGACATATGTAATGCAGCTGAGGTCCTGAGTATCAAACTGCTCACTGCATGCTCCTCCAGAAAGGAGCTTACACACGGCAGATGCAAAGCAAAAATGCTGTTCTACATCTATTTGTTCTGTTTTTCTTGTGGATTTGTGGACAAATATTTTCGAACCAATGCCAGGTGCTCATCAAGGCCCTTTTAATTATGCGTTTACCGAGGGGATTAGATCATGACTTAATTTCAGATGCAGTTGCCTAGCTGCACACGTGTGGTTGAGATAGTTTACAAACTCTTGGGCCATGAGGTTTTCAGCTTTCACCAGTCTGGTTAAGCTTGGGTACAACAGACAGAATAAACATCAGCTGGTGGAGCAACACTTACACAAATAAAATATATGCCATTTACAAATCAGCTTTAAAGCCTTTAATCCAATGTGTTGTGTGCCTGTACTGTGCATTGCAGGGCATAATCATTAGCAGCTCTAAAGTTTTTGCCCTTAGGATTTTTAACAAGCTCCTTCACTAGCTTTCTTATAAACCTTCTTTGTAACATAGCATTTTGGCAAAAGCAGAGTTGGTCCGTGTTATACGTGGTACAAAGTTGATTTGTGTGTCTGTTTTGTGTGGTTGGTTGTCCATCACTAAGCAACAGTGGACAGTAGAAGTGGAACTCAGTTGTTGCTGGTGCCGATCCAGAAGGTTAATGATGAGCTTTGAACTTAGGGACTCCACAAATTTACTGTATGTACTCTGTGGTTTAATGCAGCTGCCAAATCTCAAACACTAATTGCAGGGCAGCATCTATGTTGAAACCCAGAACAAACTCTCACTCGTCTTCTCTTTCGCTTCGAGAGTTGATGCTCAACTGAAGAACAGCAAAAAGTTTACTTTAAGATATATTGAGATAGATGAATAACTGTGGAATTTATTTTGATATTTTAACCATTTGGAAATGTTAAACCAACTTACTTAAAGGGAGACAACCACTTTCTTTTCAGCAAACTATATAAAACATATAGATTGTTTTCCATGTTGCATTCAAAGGCAGAGTCAACATACAGTAAATAAATGAGAAAAGAAGGATTTGGATCCAGCATACAAATTTGCACAGGCATCTCAAACTGCCTTACAATATCTAAAAACACATACTTATAGCCTTTAATAGATCTTCTGAACATTATCCTCATGAAAGTATTATGCTATAGCCAAACTTTCTAAAGCCTAAATTCATGTGAAATATTATCATCTTTAGTTCACACATGAATAACTCAGGCAAAGAGGCAATAATGTTCATTGGAATATCAAGCATACTGGATAAGCTATATTTTCAAATATTCTCATGTAATATGACAGTGATGGTAAATATTGTATGTCATTTTATGAGTTTACAGTGATTGATTTTGTCAGATAATCTTCTGTGTTATGTAGAATTCTCAATTTCTCAATGTGTTAAGCCCATGCCAATTTTCAAAAGCCAGTAATACAAAAAAAGCATAGTCTACAAATATTTGACTTAGTTTTACAACATAAAAGAAGGTGTATTTGATATTTATTCAACTTTCCTTGTTTTAGGGATCACTTTGTAAGTAGTAATCTAGTTGATAAATTTGGTACCTTCAAAAAGATAAAGGCACTGGATGGTTTTAACAAGACTAAAGATATGTTCTAACTAACATGTTCAGAGGAGTAGTTACTCTTTGGTCTCTTCTTTAGCTAAAGCTTACTGGCTTTGTTGCATTATGTAATGTGCACTGACTGGACTGTTGTGTATGTTATCTTTGCTCCTGCTTATCACTGTCCATGCTTTAAGTCTTTGTTTGTAAGTGCCCATAGAAACATGCTTGAAGCAGCAAATAACTGTCCTGCCATAAAATAGTACTTTTAAAGTTAATCTAGTAATAAATAACTTGCGACAGGTAGAATGGCCTCACTCCAGTGCTAACTGTTCATTCTTTTGAACCCTGTATGTGAAGAAACTTTGTCTCCCTGAGGCTTACTGTATTTGTGCAAAGTTAACTTAAGTTTGTTGAAAATAGACATTGTATTTAAGATTCTACATCTCATTTTAGGAAAATTATCAAGTAAACTTTTCTAATATCTTCAGTAAAAAGGATGCTAATCTGGACTTGTCTGGCGTCTGTGGCTGACATGAAGTGTAACGAGATTCTTTTTAAAAGATAAAAGATAAAGATAATCTTTATTGATCCCCATGGAAATGTTTTCGTCACAACAGCTCAAGAAACAGGAAACAGGAATATAATTAACAAAAATAACAAGAAGTTAAAAATCAAACATATCAGTTAAATAAAGGGAGAAGAAATACAATAATAGAATAATACAAGGTATGTACACTTCAACTTTACTTTGAAAATAAGACATGCACTTTCTAATATTCTAAATTTTGCAATGTGCCATCCAAAAAAATCGCATTTAATTCTTAAGATATTGCAGCAGCCAAAAGGTTTGCAAAAAGTGTTCAGACACACACTCCTAAAGCTGCCTCAAGCTAAACACTCTCGAATCCTTATACCAAATACACACGTTATAAAGCCTTATTCATTTATGTTTTACAAGTAGGTCAGAAACTGGAATGCTGAAGAGGAAACTCGTTTTTTTTTATTCAAAATTAACATATTTTTGCATTTGATATTTTTAAACCAAAGCTACTGCATGTTATTTTGAGCAGAGCCCACCCATTGTTCCCGCTGTGAGATTTATCTCGAACTGTGATCACAGTTATACAACATGCATCATAGAAAGACCAATAGTGTGTTCTTTATTGATTTATCAATGTATACATTTATATTGTATAGCATTAAGGTTTGTACTAGCCTTCAAACTGGAGGAAAGTTTGATTTCACACAGCTCACAGCGTAAGAAGAAAACACTGCCAGGTTGGCAGCAGTAGACTGACTTCAGCCAGAAAAAAAAAGAAAACCAGACAAGGAAAAACATAGCTACAAAAGTAAACATGAAATCCAACTTGAAAAGTACTTCTGTTATTCACATGAAAGGAAAAGGAACAACATCATAGAACAATTTTGCTCATGAGGCCATCTGTTTAGATAAAACCCTGCATCTCAAATTCAGTGCTGAAAAGTACTTTATTTCTGCATAACGTTAAATTACGTAAAACCAAAGCCAGATTTAGTTATGACCTTCCGCTGTGAGGGAAGGTAATAACGATGACCTCAGTCTGTTATTTTGGTAATGGCTAATTGGAAGGGGCTTGTTTCCAATCAGCTCCTAATTTGACTCACACAGAACATGGCCTTATTTCCTTGTATATTGAGTTATCTTTCAGTCAACTGCTCTCGCCATGTTGTGCTGGAATTACTGGTTTGTGTGCTCCAATCAGGCAGCTTTTTTTTGTATGCTTGTTTGTTTCATTTTTAACCCATTCCTTTTCTTTAAGGATTCCAAAAAGATGTGCTGTGATGGAATAATCCTCATAAAGCTGTGTGGGTTTTCTATGGGATTCCTATGACTTTATGTTGTTGGTTCACCTTTGTGGTTGGTGCTAAAATATAAAAATGAAAAGATGGGTTAATTTGAGACTCCACAAGATGAATCGTGCTCCCAGTGCTCAACCAGGCAGGTGTGCTTCATGTAGGATTGTTCAAGTGTGAACTACACAGCTATATGACCTGTCAAAATTAGAAACAGGAGTTTTCTTATAATAACTCAATAAACTTGTAATAATTAAATAGTTTGTTTTGTTACATCTAAAGGGCAGTGCATTAAAAAGCCATTCAAAGACACATGGTTGCAAATTTTGTTTTGTTTTTCAGAATTGACTTAGTACATATAGTGTTTTGCAGTTTTGTTTTGGGGTAAATCTGGCTTCCATTGACCCACATCCTGTTTCTTACCTCCCTAAGTGAAATCCTTCCCATGTTTAGCAAAAAACAACAGCAATAATTTTTTACAGGTGTTTCCCACATTGCCCTCATGCCTTTGACATATCTAAAGAAGCATGGTGATAATGACGTCATGATGCTATGCTGAGGCCATGTAAATGGCTCATGACTAAAGTGATAGGATGTAACAAGGACACCTCGGAACCAACCTTTTAATGTCACAAAAAGCGTGGATTACTTTGCAAACAATCTCCAACCAAGACATTTGTACATCATTTGTTCAAGAAAATAAGGAAAATAAGGCTTTGCTGATATTTTAAGATGTAAAAATAGCTATTTTGGGATATGACTCTATTTGCTTTCTTGTTAAGAGTTTGAAAATGAGATTGATACCACTCATATTAGTTCTCTAACCATAAAGTTATGAGCAGGCTTTTAGTTTAGCTTAGCATAAATACTATAAAGGTTAAAAAGCTTGCCTTGTTTTGGCTGGAGGACACAGTAAAAGGATATCTACAGCTCAGTTATTAAGCTTTTACGTCTTGTTTGTTTCACCACATTATTTGTGTGCCATTCAGCCATGCGGCCCAGAATGATTGAAACTCAAGAAGGGTCTTGCGTGGACATTATCTTCAAATGCTTCTTTGGCCTGCAGGGCTGATGTGTCCTGGTCCTTCACTCACAGTTTAGGTTGGAGGACTAGGATTAACTCTTATCTCCACTGGAATGATGCCTGTATTTGGGGCTGGCCCAACATGGACTGGTATAAGCCCTGTTGCCACTTCTCCCAACTTCATGGAAAACATTCCTGAACCGACCAGTACAGAAGATAGCATACCGTTGCTCTAGAATACAAAAACTTCAGTTTCTCAACTTTTTGCTTGCCATGACTCCAACACAGTCTGTAAAAACAATTGTTTTATATTCTAACTCCATTTTAAGAGTAAACATCTCTCCTATGTGAGGCGGACCAAACTGACTGACATTTACGTTTTAAAAGCTGTGTAGAGGAATTGAGGTTGGAAATATAGCTACTGGGTCAATAGTATATTGTCTGCAAACGTTTAGCCTCTGTATGGAAACAAACATTTCCTCCTATAAGGCCATTTCATGTCTGACATTACTCTTGTAACCATGTATGCTGTAGGCTACTTAGAGGTTACAAGTAGATGATTTTAATCCTTCTCATGGAACCACTTGTAATGTATATCGAACTTTTATATTTGAACAGCAACATTGCTTTTATTTGTCAGGCTCAATGTAAATGCGCAGCTATCAGAGTAGTTACGGTAGGGAATAACTCCAAACTTTCGCCCCCAGAAATGCTGCCTTCAGTGACCGACAGAGACTTTGTAGATGCCTCGTTGGGTTTTCACATCAACAGCGTGTCACAGTTCAAATCAGGCCAATATTATTACGACAAAAACGAATTATTTCGATTAGGCCTAATCATTGGAGAAGACACGTTTTTTTTGTGTGTCTTCATGGAGTGTATGCTACTCCATGATAAGCATTTAAAATCCAATCAACTTTATCCGGATTTTATCTTTACATTTTAAACGTCCTCAGAAAAAGAATAAAGTCGCAGTAAGTCGAAGCTAAAAGATTTCCGTTTGGTTAATAGAGTAGTTTAATTATAGGCTATTTGGGGCTAAGCATCACTGACCACCTAAACTTAAGGCGAACGAGGTGCCTGTGAAGGCACCATGAGTCTTGGTCAATTAGTTCGACTTTGGAGAACAGCTCACAGTCGTTCTGAGAGCGCCCCACCAATGAGCTGCTGAAGAGCCCCCGCGACTCCGACTCAGATCTGCTGGGGTGGGGAGTCAGCAAGTTTTGGATTGTGGATCTGGAAAACCATGGGATTCGAGTTGGACCGCTTCAAGGGGACCGTGGACCCGGATTTCACATGCAATCTGTGTAACAAAGTCCTGCAGGACCCGCTGACGACGCCGTGCGGTCACGTCTTCTGCTCCGGCTGCGTGTTGCCCTGGGTCGTCCAGCAGAGCAGCTGCCCAGTCAGATGTCAGCGGATCTCCGCCAAGGAGCTCAATCACGTACTGCCTCTTAAGAACCTCATCCTGAAGCTGGAGATCAAATGTGACAACCACGCGAGGGGCTGCGACGCGGTGGTGAAGCTCCAGCATCTGGCCGAGCATGCCGAGATCTGCGACTACTCCCCGGCGAAGTGCAGGAATAGAGGATGCAGAGAGGTGCTCGACCTGAGGGATATGGATGAGCATATGCGGGAGACGTGTGACTACAGGCCGGCGGGGATCTGCGAGAGCGGCTGCGGTTTGACGCTCACCCATAGGGAGCAGAACTCGAACAGCCACTGCTGCGTGAGAGCTCTGAGGGCACACAACAGTGCGCTGCAGAGCAAAATCATCAGCCTGGATCGAGAGTTCAAGAAACAGACTATCAAAGCCAACAAGAGGGAGAAGACACTCTTGGCACAACTTTCAGCAGTGCACAGCGAACTTCAGGTGACAGCTCTGCAGTACCAGAAGAAATTCACGGAGTACAGTGAGAGGATCGAATCCCTCACTAAGACCGTGGCTTTTTCTTGCAAGGTAAACAACACTGTTTTCCGTTTTCAGGGAACCTTTTTCTTTCAAATCTTTAATACATCTCCCCGTCTTTCAGTGTTGAACGAATCATTACATCTAGGACTAACTATTTCAGATACCCACGTCGCTTGACAGTTTTTTTTTTTTTTTTAATCCCCACCAGAAAAAAACAGCAGGATTTATCTGAAGGTTTCTCCTTCATTCAGTCAAATGTTCAGAAGTCTATCAGCGCTAAGTAGTTTGTTTCTTCAGTCTACTTTGAGTCACTGAGGGCAGCTGTGCCTCTGGCCAGCTGGCAGTCAATGGGGGAGGGCCAAATATTTACTGCAAGTTCTGTACACAAGAGAAGGTATGTTGCCTACCAGCAGCATGCTTGTTTTAAGCGTTCGTTCATCAGATGTTTGTCCCTCATTGTGATCACAATAAGTTGGAATCAATGATGTAGAAATGTAAGGCCACCAGGACATCAGAAGTCTGAAAGGGCTTTGAAACTCCAGTGTATTGTGGTGTAGTGGACATTGCGATGATGAGTCGGATTTTAGAGTTATTTCCTCAGCCTACAGTGACATCAGAGTTGGGGGATTGCTACTTGTTGAATGTATCAAAAATACGTGGACAGATAGCCTATAGGTTCCTGTTGAGTCAAAGCCGAGGAAACCCTGCGCAAGTGTTTTATTGTTGCCATTGTGCCTCTCCACATCAGCGAAAGTTCATAAATCAGTTAATAAATTGAATTAGTGTCCAGTGTTGGCACTGCTGCTGGGATCAGCAGGGGAGTGGTCTTGCTGTGTTTTATCAGGCTTAGCTATAAAATATGTCCAAGAACAGAGGGAGGAGCTTTCCTTCACTACAATAACTTGAGATCGGGTCACACTGATGAAATTGTTTTATAAAGTTTTGTTATTTCTGAAATTTTAAATTTCAAAAACTATATTCACTAATTTGCTCACGCTGGGGTACTAAAGCCTGATGGGCCTGTAGCACAGCTGGATATTCATTCCTTCATGAGGTATAGATTAATTGAATCCCATGATACCTCAGTGTTAACTAAAAGAGTCAATTATTCTGTTCACAATAGTTACTTTGTAAGTTTGTTTTCAAGAGACACTCTTACACTGGGTACAGAGTCTTGTACTGAAGCAGGATTTGTTGTTACCAAGTTAACTTCAGTGTTAACTAAGGGTTTTGGTGGTTCACTTCTTTTGGGGGTAAATCACCATAGTGACCTTTTGCTGATAACCTTACCTGCTCTGGAGCAGGTAAGGTTTGAGATAAGAGATCAGTTTGTAGAAAACACGCCCATTGTCCAATCAGACTCTTGATCAAGACGGTCTGTGAGCTAGATGAGGAGAGAGAGAGAGAGAGAGAGAGAGAGAGAGAGAGAGAGAGAGAGAGAGAGAGAGAGAGAGAGAGAGAGAGAGAGAGAGAGAGAGAGAGAGAGAGAGAGAGAGAGAGAGAGAGAGAGAGAGAGAGAGAGAGAGAGAGAGAGAGAGAGAGAGAGAGAGAGAGAGAGAGAGAGAGAGAGAGATTATGTGAAAGTGCTCATAGTAACTGTGGGTTTGCTTATTAAGTTGACAACCATTTTTGTGTGACTTCTTCGCGCTAAAGCACCTTTTTGTTAGGGTCAGTGTAGCCCGATAACTAAAAGATGTTCAACTCAATCTGCAGTATAGGCGACAGGGATGCAGTGAACAGAATTGTTTGGTCAGAGACACAACACATTCATGAATACAAACAGAACATTATAAGAGGGATTACTTGCTGAAAGTGGATGACTTGCAGACAGCAAAACTAACTTCATTTTTGTCATGTGAATGACTTAACTTAATTGCAGGAATATTTTGACTTTGTCAAAACAGCAAAAGCAAAAGCCCAGGTAATGGCATTAATGAGGACATGGTACTGTGAGAGGCAGCATTCACAATACTGTGCACTAGGAACTACAATATGGAGTGCATTGATCTTTAGATGTGTTTAACATTTCAACATTTATATGATAACAATAGGCAGATTTGTTTTGCCATTTTTGTTACCTTAATCACTACTTAGTCTGTTTAGGTGTCTGCAACACTCCTCAGCATAGGATCCCTGAGCCAGATGGAGGATTTTATTATCTTCTTTAAATATCCAGTCATTGGCTGTAAGGGAAATGTGTCTGACCTGGATATGTGGAATAACTGACATGGAGTTTCCAATAAAAGTCCTAACACTATTTAGACTTCTGCACTGAGACCAGCAAGAGCTATAAAACAAAGTCAAAACAAAAAGCTCAGTCCTTGCTCTGGTTTCCTTCAGAGCTGCAAGAATTGCTGTCACAATTTCCATTAGGTCTTAGATCTCCATTTTGAACCATGCAGCTCTTAAGCTAGTTTCAGATTAGTTTTTATTAGTTTGACTGTTGTTGTTTTTTGTGATTCTGGAATACTTGTCAGGAGGGCCAGACAAAGTAAACATACAGTAATACAAAATCTATTAAAATACAAAGGATAAACTACCACAACCACTGTTCTACTGGGGCGGCTGTGGCTCAGTTGGTAGAGTCGTCACCTCTCAACCAGAAGGTCCCATGTGTAGACATACAGACACAGTCAGAAATGCACACATCGCTGCGCTCCCCCGCCGGCTCAGCTGGTCCTGTCTTGCTCCTGTCATGCCTCTGTCACTAGCTCTGAAGACAGTACATAAGTAGGAATCACTTCATCCCCCTGTTACGCCTCCACGACATTCATATTATATGTAAAACGTCACAGGGATGTAAATATCACTCCTCAGGACGGAAATCTGAATAGGGCTAGTGTTTCTGTTGAGACAAGCTGATGAACAGACCAAAGTGTGTCAAGTTGTGAAAGCCAACCCAAGGTTCACCCTCCTTTTTGGAACAAGCTTTATCTTCTTGGTGTTTCACCTCACTATGATTAGCCTGTTCAATTGGCTGAATTTCTCATCTGCCTTTAGCACTGTGCAAGTAGAACTATTGGCCGTGACGCTGTGTAGTATGGGAGTTAACCACACCCTCATTAGGTTGATTCATAACTTCCTTTCTGACAGGCAACAATTTGTTCCAGTCCGTGAGAAAAACTCTTCGATAATTAGCACTCTACACTGGAGTACCCCAAGGGTGTGTCCTCTCACCTTTGTTGTTCACTTTGTACACCAATGACTGCACAAGTCATCACGATAACTGTAAAGGAATTACATTTGCAGATGATGCTGCTCTGTCTTTTAAATGACAATGAGACCAATTACAGAGCTGAGATAGACAACTTTTACAACTGGTGCTCTGATAACTCTTTGATTTTAAATACAAAGAGAACTAAAGAAATTATTATTGATTTTAGAAGACAGTCATCTCTCTCCCCTGTAAATATGAAGGACACAGAAATTGAAATTGTACAAGAGTATAAGTATCTTGGCACAATAATTGAGAACAAACTTTCATGGAACTCCAACACAAATTCAAGATATGCAAAGGCTCAACAGCGCCTCTATTTTTTGGGGAGACTTAGAAATTTTAATGTTGACAGCACTATGCTGAAACTATTTTACAAGACTTTTATCGAAAGTGTGCTGACCTTTTGCGTTCAATGTCGGGGAGGAGCGCTGTCCTTACAAAATAAGAACAAACTGGACAAAGTTGTTAAACTAGGCAGCAAGATAACTGAGAAGCAAATGTACAGCATTTCTTTCCTGACAGGCCGGTACACACTGAATTTAGCCATCAAGGTCTCAGCTGACCCTCTGCACCCCCTTTGGTCAGAGTATGAACTCCTGAAATCAGGGGGCAGGTACAGAATGTATCCACTCCCAAACTCACCTCTGCGCTGTCATTGGCTTGAGGAAATACACCAGCTCCCCACCCAGAAGCGTCCAGAGTAAACCCAAACAAGACAACAAGACAAAACTTTAAAATCCAGGCAGAGTACAAGGTCTCTGCAGTCACAACCACACTTGTATGGAAATCCCACAAATAGCAATACTTTTGTGTAAGTCTATATTAGATTTTTTTTAGGAAAAAGCTTCAGACTATCTCTAATACATTTACTTTTCTACGTTTTTTTATAACCTTGGCTTCAATACTTCATACAATAAGGTCTGTCTATCAGAATCCCCTTAATATTAAACAGGTTGTGCCTTCAGTGAATTAAATGTGAGTTATCGAAGTCCTAATCTTATGAGACTAATTTGGTTCAAAGCATGATTGTGTGTGTGATGATTTAATAGAATAATGTTGCATCTTGCATATCTCACATAGAGTGCAGTGAAATAGAGCAGACCCCAGAGACCCCAATAATGGAAACTATCAGGGGTAACAGCTATTACTAATTTTCATGTAAACGGACTAATAAAGCAGTTTATTAGGCTGCTACCTATCTTGGAGACATACTTTAGTTTTGAGTAATTGGAGAGGGGTTAAAACACAGAACGGTTTTAAGACCGACGCAGACCTGACTAAAAGGGCTGAACACTGATGCTCCAGAGTCTGTGAAGCAGTTACATGGCACGCAGACTCGGAAAGTGTGACTGTACCAAGTGACCAGTGAGCAGCAGACAAATGTTTCACCATTCGCCATGTTTGCCCTCTTCCTGCTTTAAGAAATTGCTCTGATCATATTTTTCCAAGGACTTGCTAAGATTGAACTTACTCAACATAGTGTACGTGTTTCATTGAAAAATGATTTCATTGTCATCTTGTTTTGCAATTCTGGTGCTAACAACATTTTGCTTTTTATGAGGCGTACCTTTCAAATAACTAATGGAAACCTGAAGAGATTTACTACATTTCTTAGCGGTTAGACCTTTGCTTAAGTATTTGCAGATGTGGATGAATGCTCTGTCATTACTGGTGCATTTTTTAATAGCCCTTGCAGACATGGTGTAAAATACCTTTCGGAAATCAATTACATTTTCTTTCTGACTTTTGGAAGAGCAAGTATAAATTAAATTAATTGGGAAAATTATTTATTATTTTCCCCTTTGTTAAATTCTTAGTCGAATTCAACTTGATTTTCACCTCATGTACAGCTGTCTTCTTGATGACAGTCTCTATAATGCAGAAACATGTGTCATGAATGCTGCCGTGACATAGTGCAGGGGCACGCATTCCTGAATGGCCTGACATGCTAGATGGTCTTTTAGCCTATGGCAGTCAGGACACTGTACATGCCAATAATATCAGCTTTATATTTAGTTGCTCTATGTCACAGTGCACTACAGTGGCAGCTGAAATTATGTTACCTAATAACCTCATAAGTCCTGCTTAAAGAAACAGATTAAGAGCTGACTCTCAAAGTTTCACAGAGGTTTTCATGTCTTGTTGCCCGAGAGTAAGAGGTCATCTGGTGAATGTATTTATATTGGAGAGCTGTCGATGAGAGGAAAGAGTTGTTAATGCTTTGAAGTGGTCACTTTAGGTGTTTGGACTGGCAAAGAAACAGGATAACAGTGAAGGTTTGAGCTAAACTATTTTAGGAACATTTCTAATAAGCTTTTTTATCAGAAGAATTTTGGGGTTGCTGCTACTCATTTTTGGTGAATTCAAGATAAAGCTGATAAAGCTTGTCAGTTTTTGACAAGACAATTTTTACCAAGCATAATTGAAAAGTTGTTTCTTCATTAGTTAAATTTAAGGAAATAATAGTTTGTCGATGCCATGCCAGATATCACTGTTAAAAACCAGTGAGCTGGAGAATAATTTGGTTTTAAGTAAACATGGCTGAGATTTATTGATGTAGAAAAAATCCTTTAAATCACCTCATCTTCCCCTAAATGTGAAGAAAGAGTATCATCTCTGTAATCTGCTAAAATGGTAGATAGTTTGGATAGTTGGAAATGATTTATAAAGAATGTTTTTCTATTTCTTTATGTGTTTGTCTGTCTCCAGGAAGGAGACACTAAAAGCTTGACTGTTGTCCTTCTCCGTGAGGGCGGATCTCTTGGTTTTAACATCATTGGAGGAAGGCCAAGCACGGTAGGTTAAACGATGAGTGTCTCAAGAGTTCCATATCCCCCAGTTATCAGCAAACTGTCGTATGGCCACCCAGGAATGAATAGCTCATGCTTGAAGCACCACAATCTGTCCCTGTACTTACTGACGGAGCTTAGACAGTCATGCATGTGTTTGCAAGTCTGTGGATAGATGGACCGCATCTATCAAGATTTATTGTGTTAGTATATTGGTCTGGTTGAGTGGATTTGGCATTACAGATAAAAAAAATAAAAAAAAGCTATACTTACTTTTATGAGAGTTAAATATGGGATTAAAGCTTCAAATGCAGTTGTTTCGTATTTAATTGAGGGGATTTTAGTGGTGAGGTAAACATGGAGGAGAGGAATGGTTCATTTATCCCTTACTTAACCGTTAAAGGTTTTCTGACCTAGGGCTTTGAATTGAAAGTAACTAATGAAGGCAGGTTAGAAATGGGCCACAACTCTGCCTTCCTTACATGGTGTTTTGCAGATTCATTTGAAATGGTGTCCGTATCTCCATATCTGTTTCATTGGGACTGTGCTGAAGTGTTTTTCCACAGTCAAAGTGTAGTGCTTCTCTTGGGCAACGTAGATTATCACAGTGGAACTTTTTATTACAGTAATCTATAAAAAGATCTGACACATAAGAAGCTATGTTTTTACCCCAGTCCACAGTCTTGTAGATTTGCAACCTTTCCTACTCTTGTGACAGAACCATGTTTCAAACTCCACCATTAGAGAGCATAGATAATACTTTGCCCCTCCCTTCTCTGAAAGCCTTAAATCAGCACCCTCTGTAAAAAATGAAAATAGCTAATGTCCCCATTGCCTGCTTTGACACGTGTTCCATGTGGCAATACTTTTGGCATTGTTTATTTAGAGATATCAGCTGCCAAGTTTTGTGTTACCTAGAAGAACTACTTTGTCTGCAGTTCTCAAGAAAGGGTTAATTGTAAGGCAGGATGGTTGTGGGTCAAATAAATAGCTTTTTGAATAACATTCACCTTTGCTCCCCAGTATCCTGTGTAGCTGTGTTGCAGAGCTCAGCAGCCATTTAAACGTGTTTGAGGCTTCATGAGTCCAAATGATTTGGGAGAAGTTTAAAGCTTTATTCAAGCCAGTCTATGTTCCGACTCTGGGTTCATGACCAGCATGTTGAATGTAGAGTACCTCAGGTCCATCTCACATGTGAACATGTCAACAATAGGCGTTTTTGGGGCCGCAGGAACTTTTTCATAGTTCTAAACTTTTGGAACCCTCCCCTCTTCTATTTATTCCGCACCGCAGTAACTATGAACTATTTTAGTTCTGCTTCAGAGGGGGTGACTCTTTCAGGACAAGGGGGACCTTGATTGACATGCATGCATGGTGATTGGTCCAATATTAGTGCATGTTGATTGGTCGACCACAAGAGACAACCCTCTACCACCAACCGCCACTTAAATCTCACTGTAAATGTTAGTTTCAAACTCTTTGCTTCTACTCGCTCAAATGCCTCATCTAGGTCTCTTTTCAAACTCAGTTAGTTTCATTAACCCAATCACAGAAAACAAACAAACTCACAGCATGGCGTCCTCCATGTTTTCAGTTGTCATGTAAGTGACGTTGCTTTAAGGTTCATATCAGCCATCACCACGGTGGCCAATTTTCAGGGAAATCCCTATGGATAGTTCCTCTTAAAAAGTCCCCATAATTGTTACGTATTTAAATTTAAAGTTTATCCTTGACTCTGGGGTTAAAGGATAGGTTTGATTAAGTATAAAAGACTTAGAGATTTCCCTTGTTATGTATCAGTGAAAGTCGTGGATATATACATGAGTAATTACTTCTTAAAAGCTTTAAGAAGCACAAACTAAATTCAGTTACTTGCCTTTTAATGGACACTTTGGGCCTTTCTTAAAACACTCCTACGGCCTCTTCCTACACACTGTGCCCTTGCATTGAGGCTCCTGTGGACAACATGGAAATAGTCCCAGTTCTGAAGTGGTGTTTTGAAGCCCAACAATGGTGGTTGCCATATTGGAAATGCTATCTAAAACTAACTTTTGGTCAACCTACTAAATAGGTGGAGCTGAGACAAGTCTTTAGCCTGCTGGAACAAAGCTACATCATACCTGCATGTCAGTCAGATCAGTCACATCCCTTATTATGCGTAACGCTTAGCCTTAATATGATCAAAACCATTAAGATGTATATAAAAATTCAACCCCCCCATACCAATAAAGCCATGATCTATTTAGATTAAATGCATGTTTTTTATTCTTACCTTTATTACCTTTAAAAAATCTCATTGAGTTTACTCCATGATGGAGGTCCAGTGGGTAGGGTCCAGTTTGAGAAAGGACCTCTAATTTAGGAGACTGGAGACTAGGAATGTATCTGTTTGGTATGGGCTAACTATGTGAATTTCTTCATTATGTTTCCAGACCTTTTAAAGTAGCTAACCAATTTAATTGAGATATTAATTAAATCTTCCTTACACTCATTTTGGTCAGTAAGAAACACAATAAGATCTCTATTATTTGACAGATCTTTAAAAGTAATATTCTCCCAAACAATCTGAACACGTCTTGTACAATGTGGCAAACAATAACTGCCATTTATTTCATAGGATGACAATGACAGCACTTCAAATGAAGGGATTTTCGTATCCAAGATCGTTGCAGAAGGTCCAGCAGACAAGGAAGGAGGTCTTCAGATACACGACAGAATCATTGAGGTATGTGGCAGACACTCTGTTTCATTTAAAAAAAGAGGAAGAAAGAGTTATTTTTGTTACTATTTTGTACCGCTGGATTGTCTAACAGACACTGTCTTCATTATGAAACTGAAAGTGAGGTTACACACAACCATCCCTGAAAATTAAGTAACTTTGACTTCGAAAATTCAACTACAGCTGAATGACAGCAAACAAATGAGAATTTAGATCATTGCTTTTTATTTGAGTGATATTTACCAATCACTAATTTGACAAAATATGTAAGTAGGGCATAGTGAAATCGCACTGTGTTTGCTTACTCCCAACTCTTATATTATGATAGAGCTGTAGTATAGCATCCTCTCCTGGCATTTAAACTGAGTCATAGAAAGGCCATCTCATCTGAGGTCAACAAGAGGGATGCGTTACAAAGCTCAACATTCTGCAATAGGCATCACTGTGATTAGAAATATGGTTTGTCTCAGGCTTTATTATCAAACCTCAGTAAAATTGCACTGTAGTTTTTGGATAAGTAGCTACATGTCTTACAGAGATGTTAATAGAATTTGCTTACATGACAGGAACTCACACATCTGGACTGTAGTCACTGTATCCTATCCTGAAGCCAGTACAAATGTGCAACAAGCAATCTACCATAAGCCTCCCATTGTTTTTCAGAACGTTGTGGTTCTAAGTACTGCAACACCATAGCTAAGATGTGACATGCTGGTCCTCAGTTAAATATATATCTTAGAGTAACACACTTAACTTGTCCCCTTTCAAAAGCAGAATGAATTAGTCAGGCCGTATGATGAGCAAGACGGATTTGCTCATATGTTGTGTGAACATGTACAGTACTGTATATGTGAGGCTGCAGTGTTTGCCATAGACTGTATAAATTATGGACATAGCCACACTGACATCACACATTGGTTTTCAAGCTGCCTATTTGGCATACCAACTGCCACCATGTTGGTTTTCATGAGCCACAAGAGACCATATTTTGTTAAACAGTCTGTGCCCTTGACTCATTTGCTGGTGAATGTGTTGGGTTGTGATCATTTTTTCAACAGTGTACGATTCCTTTTTGTGGTGATAGTTGACCGTAGTTCTGTTTATCTTTTAAACTAAATTAACTTCCAAGAGCTTATTGAAAGTAGCAGAGCTGCCGCTTGCTCGGCTGAATCTCCAGTGAGCGAGTGTTTGGTGGAAGAGTTTTTTGGTGAGCGACATGTTTTTATCGACTTGAAAAGTCAACAGCAATCCTGAAACCCATGCTCATTTCAATAAACTGTACAATAAGTCATAGTATTTGTATGGTTTAAAAAAAAAAACACTGCTGAAAGGTGAAGTTCAGTGACTAAATCAGCTGTGTTAATGTCTCACATGTATAAACTCAAAGTCGCAAGCATAAATGTAACTTAAAGGCATGATTTGTATGAACCCCTACAGTTAATTAGAGACATGAGCCATAGAGAACAAACCAGTTTTTTGTCGCTGTAATCTCTTGGTATTTCTGTTGTTCAGTTTGGCATTTTATTTGGAGCCTAATAGGGTGAGTATAGCTGTTGGAGGCAACCTTAAGTGGCTACTCGAGGGACAGTCTTTGGCACTTCCATATATGCTTAATCCATGGGGGTTGTTGCTTGGTCTTTGCATGCCACTGCATTGCTCTGGTTTTTGTATATATATCTATAATTGTGTGTATATGTTGATTTGGGCATGTATGAGGACTATAGGAAATCATCTGGATTGGCTTTAACGGGCAAGTTTCTGTATTGTGTTACCAAAGAACATCTCTTGCATCGGATCTGGTTTTGAGATAGCGAGGCACTATTTATTGTCTAAGGCCTGGCACACACTAAAAGATTTTTAAAATGTGAGAGACCCAAAACATGACGACAAATCATGGCAGATGAACAATTCAGTTCTTATAGTGCAGGGGTCTCCAACAGGTAGCTCGGGAGCTACTGGTAGCTCACAGGCAGGTTTTCAGTAGCTCGCCTATAGGTTGACCGACTGTGTTAAAAATAAAAACAAAAATCTGACGACGGTAAATGCACCTCTTCCCACTATTCATATATTTGGCCCATAAAAACACGTATGAAGTACGAATGTTTTCTTGGACATTGATGTGAATTTAAGATTGTTGATAAAGCATTGGCTTATTGCAATTTCACAAACAGTAGCTTAATTCAGCTGATGTGAGTTATGTAAATAAATGCAAGCGATTTTATGCAAGTAGCCCTTGGCCACTTTCATTTTTTGAAAGTAGCTCTCAGATGAAAAAAGGTTGGAGACCCCTGTTATAGTGTGTGGTGTGCAACGAGACAAGCAACTCAGCACACCACACACTAACCGATTCATTAACCAACAGTCTCGACTATCAAAACGTGTCATCTCACGCAGTCAAATGCGACTTAAGAGTAAACAAACATGATGGTCAAGCTAAATGTGTGTTGTTGTTTTTTTGATGCACCAGCGTTACTCCTCTCCTCGTCAGTTGGATTGTAGTTTGTTTGGTCCTGAATTTATGACATCTATCTAACTTTATGCTTCCCGTTTGCTGTTGTTGCCATGGTAATGTTTGTTGAGCTTCCTGCTTCAGCCAGTTTGCTTCCCTATTGGCTATTGTTCCGTCCCACGTGGCAATTCACAGAGTCCGCGCTCGGCCGTCCTCAGTGTTCTTCCCACACATCAGGATTTCTGATAAAAAATAAAATTGGCCGATTATCTTGCAGTGTGTTCCCCGCTTTATTAGAGTTGAGTTCAGATTTGCTTTTGGACAGTGGCCTACTTGGGTTTGTCTTGTTTTTAGCTAGTGTGGCTAAAGTTATAATACATCTCCAATGAGGAAAGCACATGAGCTGAAACACAAACGGCCTACGGATGTAGCAAAGCACCATATTAAGTGACATTTTTTTTTCAAAAAGCTGAGGGTTTATTAGACAATAAATCATTCAGCCATTGAAATAAGAATATACAGTAGCACTTCAGATATGAAACCTGATAGAAGAGGAGGTAGTTCATATTTCCAAGTTCTCTTTTTTTAGGGTGTTACAGCAAGAAGTTGATGTCAGGTTTGTCAGACCTAAAAAAGAAAGAACGGGATGGAATGACATCTCAGTTTTCAAGTTTTGAAAACAACAGCTTGTTACTCTGTCCTTTTTAGGAACCTTTGTGATAGGGCTGAACATTATATATGAGTTTACCATCCCAATGGTGATGTGCACTTGTAATAGTCACATTGCAGGACGTGCTATCGGAGGTGTTTTCTCATTACAGTTTTCTTGTTTTTCATGCCTAATCTTTGATAAAAAGTGCTCTCACTGTTTGCCTATGGACACAGACATAGAGTCCGTTTGCTGCCAGGAATTTCCAAGATGCCAATTACTTCTGGAAGAAATCTCGCAATCAGTTGAGGAAAGGGCCGTATGTGTTGTAGTAAATGTCGGTAAGTAGAGCACCCTAGCTTCAGTGGGAGTGGCCTGCGGTGCTGTGCATTCTGGGAGTTGTTGTCTTTTATCCACACGAGCCAAAAAGACACTTTTTCTCGGCCAAGAAGGCATAAAACTTCAAAATGTATTTCACATTTCTACTACATATATGACCCAACTTCTACACAGATTCATGTTTCAACGGGTGAAGTATCCCTTTAAAGACGTTAGCACCAGCATTTCTTAACATTTTAACAAGCATCTAGTCAGACTTTTGTTATAGATTAACTTGTTTTAAAGCTGTATTCACTTTACTGCATTAGACAACAGTATATCATTATATATTGTTCACTCTCCTGTTCTACTATGTTCACTAGTTTTTGGCTTCTTCTGGGCTGGGTTAATCACAGGGTGGGATTCTCTGGGGGGTTCCCACTAAAGGCTACCACATTTACCTAAGACCCCGTCATTTGATTCACTACTGACAGAAACTTATTGTTCCATCATTTAGTTTCTTTTTGTCCAACACAGGAGACAAGTATACAGAGGTGGTCATTTTGACAGCCATTCTCAAAGTATATCATAGCCATGTTATGTGGATCAACTGTAAAGGGACAATCATGTTACATTGTGCAATAAAAAGCTAGTTCATCTGTCGAGGCAGAAAACTACAGGTGCTGAGCTGTTTTCCCTTCCTGTTATAGAGGTGCTAGTTCCAGTAAGTCTATATGGATGTAACATGAACATGATGATCTACGGCTTGTTCCTCTATAACAGGCTCTTAGAGGGGGGTGTGATAGCACATTGCTGTCCTCTGACTGAGCTACAGGCTGGTATGAAAGAGTACATGAATGATTCATTCTTCAGACATTGTCTCATAAAAACCTCAGTCTGTTTTTGCTTTTGCTGATCTCTTGGCAAGCTGAAATAGTTTGTTTTTTTTCTTATGTGTGACTTCACATTGAGCAATGCTGGAACACTGGTATAAGTTAGTTGTTGTTTACCAAGAAGACTTCTCGCTTTCATCGATCGTTTTTTTCCAGTCCAACTAAACAGAATGAAGGGCCTCTGTGGGCCTCTTAGGGTGAAAATAGGAAGACAATAGAGATGCCTCAGCTGCTGTTGTTAATGTTGCCTTATAAATCCTCAAACATTCTTAGGTTACAGAGGGTGAACAGCAACAAGAACTTTGAAGTAAACAGATGTGGAAATTTCAGTTGTATGCATCTTTGGATGGAGAAGTGGCTAGCTGACATAAATGTGTCCCTACTAAGACAGTCTTGGCATAATATATCCATTTGATGTCATTGTAATAGAATAGATACAGACATGGGGCTATAAATTATATGATTAAGCTAAATAACCTTTCATTTATCGCCACTTCCTATAAAACAAGATACTTTGGAGTGGTCCAAAATTCGCTGGCATGTCTGTGTTGGCACAGTTTTGTAAAAGACGCTGCAAGAAAGCAGGTACTCTTTGCATGTTGGCCATATTTTGCAGAAGGCCTCTATAGATGCATATTATATTTTGCATGATATGCTTGAGTAAAAGAAGGACAAATGTGGTAAGAGAAAGCCTAACGTCTGGAAAACCATTTAAGATTTTGTAACCTAACTACAGCAACATAAGCTTTATTGTGTGGCAACCTGTTCCAGTGACCATGTTGCCACATCTTGTATTATAATAAATGAATAAGTAAGTAAGAGTTTGACCTCTGTAAAATAATGCAACTTTATCCTAGATTGCAGCAAGTAATTCTAAGGAGATTTTAAAAAATATGGCACTCAATTAAACAAAATATCTGCAGTGTCTCAACCATTAATACCAACAGATGCGTGTTCAGTCCGTCTCCTCTCCGTTACGCCAGCAGAGCTGACAGGTTTTGACTTAATTCAATGTGTGCTGTGTCTCAGCTCAGTCCCAGCTCTCCTGCAGTCTGCAGCTGAGATGTAAGGCTTCAGTTTTTGTCTTATGGCTCATCAATTTACCACATAGCAGATCGAGCAGGACAAGAAGTCAGACGTCGAAAACGACATGAACACATCCGGTTTAATTTTCAGAATAAAACATTTTGTTTTGACGGTTCAGAACAATGACCTTATGTGTTTTGTTGATGCGTTCATAATGGTTTTTTATATGGTTTTATACCGCATACTTTGTATTATCTCATCTATAATTACCGCGGGAACTCCTTGGTCTTGGCACTCCAGCTGTCTGCTGAACGCAGCCTTTGGGTGTTGATGGATAAGGGTGCACAGAGCTGTAGCGGAGCAGAGCGGACACCCAATGCACATGTATCTGGTGGAAGTTCTCTGTTAGGTGGAACTTGCTGAATTAGTTGCGAGGTGTTCCACAGTGAGTTACTAAACATCTCAAACCTCTCACAGTCTTCAGTCCTGCTGGAGTGTATATGTCAGCTCCAACTGAACTGTCTTATTGGCTAGAAACTTTTGTTAATTAGTTTTGCTGCACATGGATCCTCGTTAGGACATTTGCTCAATGTTTCTTAGGTTTCTGACCCAAAGGGCTCTTAAGAACAGGCATGGAGGCTAGTTTCCTAAGGGATATCACATGTTGTTTAGCATTCTGAGGCAAGAAATAGGCCTTTGTGAGGACCTTCTATTTAATTTTGTCCCGTGTGCAGGCAGTGTTTTCATTCCCTAGATAGGCAAGCTAATTTTGGCCCCACTGTGTTTCCCCGTCTGGCCCTTGACAGTATGAATCCACCCTAGGCTAAGCAAACCAATCCTAGCAGCAAGCCACATTCCTGTGCCGCGTGTTCTTGCTGAGGCAGAAGCAGGACATTAAATCAAATCTAACTTTAAAGAGTCCATAATCAGCTTCTGGTGGTAGCCACTGCCCTATACAAAGCGGGTTTTAGGGAGTGAGGACAAGCACACCTTTGTTTTCCACTGCTCCATATGGGGGCTGGGGGATTTTCAAAAAGTAGATTCTTTAAAGTCTTGAAATCGGGCTTGTGCCTTGCTCAAGCCAGAAAAGCTCTTTTCTACTTCTTCAACATACATCGAATATTGTCTTCTCCCTAAAGTTTAAACAGTGGAGACATAGAGCCTGGGTCTACTGTGAATGTGTTTGCTCTGCTCCAACAAAGTCTCCAGCGACTACTTGTTCATTAGAGCTAATGGGCTAATTTATGGCTCATAAAAGGTTAAATAAGGGGCAGAAATAGACCGTCGGAATTCAGTCTAATTTTCCTGCCTATCAGTCCTTGGCCTTTTGTTAATGGAACAGCATAAGTTGCAGTGCCAGCTGATTTTCTTGTCAGCCCCAGACCCCCAAAAACAGAATGTCCACCAACTCCTCCATAACTACCCTCAATTGAATCCTAATAGGCTCATTAACAGTTCCTTATTTGACCTATAATGGCCGGCCATTTCCTTTTAGTGGCACCCTGAAATGCATCCAAACTACAGCATGTAAGTCACTAATCCCCTATTTGTTTTTCTAAGAGGCACATCTTCACACACTTGAGACAACTATCACAATTCTGCTGTCATAACACCAGCAAGACTTCACATACATACTCAGGCACACTTACATACACACTTGCTGTTCAACAAAACAGGGCTATGAGAGGAACGTTTTTCAGTAGCTTTTCCTATCCTTAACATGGTACATCTCCCCGGGGTTGAAAAGGTTGTGTGCACCGAATTACTGTGGATTTTGACATATTTTGCCTAGGCAAAGAAAATAAATAAATGGCATGCATGCTCAGGATACGTTCAGGACCACCCGCATAGAGCACAGAGCACAGCCTCTGCCAACGTCAACATCAAGTTGTCACGAAAGATACCTCTTCTTCCTACAAACTGAGCTGTATTTCGCTTAAAACCTTTGCAATAATATTTAGCATTTAATAAGAGAGTTATGCTCGTGAATGCACAGTGGCAGCCACTGTGTCTGCACCTTGGAGTAAGATCCAGGTATGTTTCTCCCTTCTTTTCTTTGCATTTATGTAAAGCCCAAGGCCATAATGGTGGTATAGGATATCCCCTTGAATAAGATGTTTTTAGTACCCATTGAAAGAGAAGAGAAAACGAGATGTAATTTAACTTCTGATGTCTTTAACTTTATGTCTATCCTGTCTTGACATAACAATATTTTTTAAATATATTTGAAAGTTTGTTTAACACCAGAAGATCAACTGCCTTTGGCTTTCTTTTCAATTCAAGGAAATTAAGCCTTTTTGTTTCCACACAGTCTGTTATCTGGTGAGTAATAATAAATGAAAGGAGGCCATGACTTTGAAAAATGAAGGTTGAAAATAATTAGGTTGCTCATCAGTTTATTTGTACATCCAAAGTCTGTGGAGAGTCTTCCTAGGCTAAAAGATTAGGTCCAAAAGGACACTGATTTTTTTTGTGTTTTTGCTCAGAATAAGTGAAATACTTTGTCCTGCCTTCTCTTTTTGCATCTGCTTCTTGACTATGCTCAGCACACTGTCAAAACTGTCTCTCAGCTATGACCTAGATTAACCTTTGATATCATTTTTCTTTTGTTTTCATATCTTATGGCATCTTTTCGCCTCATTCTGCCAGGACATGTACCCTTAGTGATAGCAGAACAAAAACAAGATATGGAAAATATGAGAAGTCAGGAATCCGGCCAGCTGAAGCAGGTCTGATGTAGAAAAAGCTGAATTTGACCAGAGTCAGGGATTTGCATAGTTCTGTTTGTTTTTGAAACACTTTAAAGCTAAACTTGTATTTCTGTCACCAAATCTTTCTTATTTTCACATCAGTTGTCAGGAGGATTGTGGGAATTACCTGATTTTCCAGTTCAAAATGACAAAAGCCTACCTGTGGTCTTTAATGGCCTACTTTTCTGTCTGTACTCTGAATTACATAGATTTTAATTGGGGCCCTTCTGCTCTATAGCCATGCTATATTAGGCCAACAGCTGCTGCATGTCTCTCAGCAAAGCATACTGACTGCTTAGCTTTTACACAAAGCGGATCTTACACAAAGACGTTTTTTAGGATTCTTAAGCAACCCATGCTCTAATTAAAATAGTTTTAGAAGAAATAAAAACACATGTTTTCTTGTCTCACTTCAAACCGTGACTCTAGTGTTTGCTGTGCTGAATGACTGTTACCCTACAACATGTATCCCAGGGAAAGGGTGTGATTCAAGGACTCAAATTCCTTGAATCAGAGCCAAAACAATGTAAGACCTCTCCAAGTTGTCCCTTGGAACTTGGAGACAAGGCCTTTATCTGATTTTGGAAAGTCTGAGTTGGTGTTCTTTGAACAGTCCTGCTGCTACTCAGAGTGTTCGAAGACAATATTGCACCAACATGGGGCAAACGCTACCATCCAAAACCAAAACTAACTCTCATTTACTTGTAGCACATCTGCAACCAGAGTAACTTTTTTTCTATTCCTTTTGTGCAGAAAAAAACTCACCTTCACTTTTTTAGCTACAAGAAGCTTTCTGCAAAAATGAGTCTCACGTCTGGCCCTTACTGTACATAAGGCTCAGTTTGAACCCTATGTGGGTCACAACCTGTTAGTTAAGTTACTTATCATGCAGCTTAACTGAATATGTCAGTTCTTGCTTTTTCTGCCATGGTTGTTCACCAACTTTCAACCCAAGAAGAACCTTCAAACTGGATTATTGTGGATGCTCTCAGGCTCAGCTTTATCTTCGTCTCAATATGTTTACACGGCGTCATTTTCCAGTCCACAGAGGTTTTAAGACTGACCTTAAAAATCCTCAATCAAGAAAACTTTTTACAGGCTGCTTGACAACAACAAACAAATCTTCACCTTTTTGACTTAAAAAGCATTTAAAAAATACTGAGATGTCAAGTAATATAAAATGGCTGGTATCGAAAGAAATAAGACGATGAAAGCTTGCCTCTTATCTCCAAATTTACGGACCACGGGGGATCAAATTTGCTCTAAAAATAACTGGAAATGTTTTTTTAGGCTGTTTCACTCATTTTTCCAGCAGTAAAAACACAGCTCCCCCCTCATTCAAAAATGGCTGCTGTTGTTATGTGTCTTCATCCTGTTTGACTCCCCCTGGCTGTGTTCTGCAGCCCATGAATTAAACTACATGATGCAGAAACTCTAGGGGGGCAGACTGGAGACTCCACTCACTCAGCGGTGATGTGCAGTGAATTAACTCTTCCAGTTAGCTCTTTCTAAATGCATTCTTTCCAATGCCATCCTGCTGAATGAGAAGCTCTTGACTTTGCATTTTTCAGTCTGCAAAAAAAACATGTTTTTTTTTTATTTTTTTTACAGTGTTTTCTCAGAAGGTTCTCCTCATCTCCCCTCTTCCAACAATTGTGTATTTTTACCCTCAGATGTACATCATTTTGGAGTAAACTGTAACATTGTAACATCTTGAGTACTCATTATTCTCTCTTCTTCAAATCTTGGTTGAATAAAGTATAAATCCCCAATGAAAACATTCAACTGCAAGAGACTCAATCGCCTATTTGGGGATAAACATTACTTGTTTTCCACATGTTCAGAGTGTTAAAGTGTTAAGAGTGTTTAAATTCAATAAATGCATGTTGTTTAATGGATGAGTAAATAGGATTAATAATCATGATCTCATCAATAAAATGATGTATTAGGATTTTTACCATGATCTAGCAGCCCTAGAACTATGGGAATTAAATCGTTTCTAGCGTTGGTTCCAAATCTAAGCATATGGACGTTATTTGGACTGCATAGCTTGACGATAGACAGGAAACATGGCGGGGGGGATGACATGCACCAAACAGCATCAGAATTGAGTTACAGTATATCATTTTCATGTCGGTGTTCTCTTGTGATATAAGGATCTGTCATGTTTTTTGAAAGATCCAAGTTTGCATAAAGTGGAAAAAAAAACCTCCAAGCTGTATTTTTTTTTTAAAAAGGTTTTGCATTTGAAGCAAGGCCTAAAAACTGATTTTGTTGCTTTTAAAAAAACGTATTTAGTTCATGATCAGTGGTAAGAAGTGTAACTGTTAAATGTTATATAAAATCTTATCTCCTTTCATTTTTAACAAACAGTTACTAAAACAGAAAATTGTTGTAATTTGCTGCTGACTGTTTGTGTCACTCTCAGTGGTCTCCTAAATCAAGCTATCAGTCCCAGACAAGTTGTTACCATTGATGACACAGGCCTATATGACACCAGCCTCTGATGTGCTTTTTTTGTTCAGTGAACAAGAGAATGTTATTCCACAAATTCCTGAGCCGAGCCTCTGTTCTCTCAGGATGACCTTCAACTTATCTCTCCATCAGAGCATGTCTGGGAGGGAGAGGAGAGGTGGGACAAGAGAGGGGGTTGGGTTGAAGGAAACACTCTAAAACACACAAGCACACTGAAAGTACTGGTTTAGCTTGTTGGATAACCGAGAAAACTCAAAGGACTGGCATTGTAAAAAAATTATTTTGAAGTTTAAGTACTTTACAGTAAGGAACAACTACATCTTCAGGATCCATACAGTTCCGTACTGTAAGGGTCACATGTACTATTAATGCCAGCTTCACTTTATTATGTTATTTTAGAACCATACAACCCAAAGGCAGCACTCAAGAAAGTAATCATGACAAACATAATAACAAATAAACATCAACATGATTGCAATGTCAATACAGCATGCTGACATAAGCATTAGCTCGCAGCATCGCAGCACACAGCAAGTGTTGTGGCTCTATACTGCACTAGTCTTGCTGATGACACACAGGTTTCTTGAACTTTCATGAGCAAAAGGAAAAGGATGAAGAACGTGCATCACAGTCTTAACACACTAAGGATGAAGAGGTTTGGCTGCAACAAGGATTGTCATTTTTAAATGAAACTGAAAAGTTCTTATCTAAGTTAAAGATCATTTGTGTTCACAACATTTCTAGAAAAGTTGTAACAAAATGTTTCTTTTTAATCCATAAAAAACTTGAGTTGAAATGAGAGAATACAAGAAACATCCTTACAGTATACCAGTTACGATGCATGGGAGGCATATCCAGTGTTTTTGCCAACAGTATACAAAAAGCCTTGTGATAGGAAACGATTGGTATTTGGTTGAGCTTAGCCTCTTGTTCTTGTTGTTTCGTAACTGTACTCCAATTGACGGATTGAATTGATTAAGACTTCCAGCAAGGGTATGCAAAAACAATTTTGCTGTTATGACTCCATAGTATATGTAGGAGCTGACATCAGTTTAGCATGGACAATGAAGTGATTCTACAAAAGCTACTTTTTGCCATCGCTGTTCGTACCGGAATAGATATTAATAGACCTATTACTTCTTTTATGAAGACACACTTTTAGTGCATTTGTTTATATACGTAGAGTTGTTTGTCACTGTAGTTCTTACTAGAGCCATGTAGGCTGTTCACATACGGTAATCCACTCTAATGGCCCTGTAAAACCTGATAGCTAAACACAACAGGGCTAATTGGAGAAAGTGTGTCCATGTACTTTGAGAAAGCCGAGGTCACTGTGTCACAACACAGCTCGTCAACATCAATTGCCTGCAAAATTATCAAGTGTAGCGTGTAAGCCTCTGGGCGAGTGGTTGGGACTGACTGATGATTAATGTTCATAAAGGCTGAACAAGTGAAATTAAATTCATTTTTTATGTCATGTTTCAATGCTAATTTCAAAGATTGTGCACTCGATCGATAGATGTCTTCCCTTAGAAAATAAATGCACTTTTTAGAACTTTGTTTCCAATGGCAATCAATGGTAAAGCTAAGCTAGCAGGAGGCCCGTTGCCATTTGACATTTGACATTTGACATTTGACATTATGCATGGATGAGTTTACATTTTGTTTGAAGCCTATAATTGGACTCTGTAGGTGCTCTGCATATTGAATGCTGTAGAGATGGCTGCTTCTCTACAACAAGAGAATCATACTTGGAAATGACAAGGTATTCATGTTAAAAAAAAAAAAAAAAAACATATTTAGGATTAAACTGAACTTTACACTGCTGTTAGCTACCATGGGACGACTGTGGCCCACTTGTACTGTTGGTCAACTCTCAACCAGAATGTTGGGGTTTGATCCCCACCTCACCACTGCTACGTCAGTGGCATGTGAATGTGTAATACTGATGGCCATTTAACATAGCTTAGTCATACCCTCTGCCATCTTTGTTAATGTGGTACAGATGGTGTTTAAAGGCACTTTGAGTCCATTTACCTTTTCCCATGTTAGGCAGGGAGATATTTTTTTGTAGCACAATCCCTTGTGGTAGCATGCATACAGAAAATCACACCGTCCTCTGACTGCTGCTCAACTCCTCTAGTAATAAGCCCCTAATAGGAATGACTGAGCCTAGTCAAAAATTCCCCCTTTTTGGCCAACTGCAGCCTATAAATCATCCTAAAGCTCTCCAAGTGAGAGCAGGGGCAGCTTGCTGTGAATTATCTTCATGTCATGTGTTTATGCCATGATTATTTCATTTGAAGAAGAACACTACTTCTGCCTTCCCTTCCCACAGTCGGTCTGAAAATGAAGCACCACTTCTCCGGAGTGTTGCTGATTTAAATCAGTTCTGATTTAGGCACTGTGCAGGGCAGCCATTTTGTGACTTGGCAGTGCAGACCTATGAGCTGAACTAGGCTGGGGAAATGATTAAATAAGAAAGAGCTTGCCTCAGCATTCAGCTGGAGCTGTCTGACTCAGACCAGAGCGAATAAGCAGACTATGTTTGTGTGGGGTTGGCCTAATTTGCAGGCATCTTTACCATTTCCCTGTGGAACTTTATTGTCGGAGTTTGACTTCATCAGTCGGATGAAGGAAAGCAATGTTTATTGTCTCCAACAATCACGATCTTAATTATTTTCAATGTTGCAATGACGCTCTGAACCACATTCAAACTACTTGTAAATCTACATCAAACATTTGTGGTTTGTCTGTAATAGTTGGGCTTAATTGGAAATGGCCGATGTCCCCTGCCAAGCCTCGTTTATTTTTGAAGAATTTTTTTTTAGGATTTGCGTTTATTAGATGGGACAGCTGTGGAGAGACAGTAAATGTGGGGTAGAGAGAGTGTAAGACATGAACCAAAGAGTCACAGGTCTGGGACCAGCGACTAGTGACTCTGTTTACGGGTCACCTGTTCTATCTCATGAGCTACACCGGTGCCCCCACCAAGTTTAATTTAAAACTAAAGAGAATGAATACCTAATGATCCATAGAAGATGGTTACTTGTGTTGAGGGAGGCCACATAAATAAAATCATATCAAACTACGTACATACCAGGAGACACTACGCTCTGTAAAAACTGTTCAATCATGATCAGTCTTGTATGAAATAAACACTCTGTCTGTCCCTTGGTGTGTTCTTGAAGTTATGGTTCTTGTTTCCTAACATCAAAAGTTCTGAATCTGATTTATATCCTCTTAGGCAGAGTGGATAACTCAACTCTAAAGTGAAGCTATATATTAGCCTTTAACTTGGCATGAGCGGAACTGATCTCTTTTATTGCACGCTTGGATGACATGAAGTGTCAAAGCAAACAACTGTGGTGAAAACTAATAGCATTGATGATTAAGGAATCAATACATAGCCATGAAACCTCATCTCGAGCCTCTACATGTTATCATGTGGTTGAATGCTGATAACCTCCTGCTTAAACTAGTGCTGAGGGCATAAAAAAAACACATGTCTATCCAACAGGCTATGTGACAGCCTATAAACAATCTATATTAATAGCAGGCACATTCCCATTTCCACTGAAAGCAACCTGGAGGTATTCTGGGGACTTTGCCTAAGACACTGGTATGCTGTTCTCTCCATAGTGCAGACATATAAACCTTCTTCTCTACCACCCACCTATGTTTATCCTGGAATAGGTCATTTTTATCCTTACACCTTGGAGGCCTGCTTTTAGCAGTAGGGCTGAAGGGGAGTAAGAGCTGTGTCCAACCTTTTGAAGTACTTTCTGGTATATGACCATATAGTGAAAGACACAGTGTGGGGTTGGTCCCCGAAGTTGCAGATGGCAAGCAACTAATATCCAGACATTCTTAATGTGACACAAGGTTTGAGTTCTGAAAAGTTGTCGCTGTTTTTGCAGTTAATTCTGGTAGCCACTGTTTTTACTTTATTACCTGCGTGTGTGTGTTGGGGGGGGGGGGGGGGGGGGGTCTGTGTGTATGTATGGTTTTCTCTTAAAGCTACACATTCATCCATGAGGCCCTTTGGTGGCTGTGGCTAGCCAAAGCATACAACAGAGCGCCTGTTGTGCGCTTTGATTGGTCTGAAGCTTCATCAGCTCTTTTGGGAAAGAAAAAAAAAGGATTTTAAAAATGTTTCGTTTAAGAATCTAATTTGTGAATGCAACATTTAGTTCACCCAACATTTGGTGGTACTGAGTGAGTCAGCAGTAAGCAATACACGTTACTTGTGAAGACTGGTACAAAGCCTTCAACAAAATACGAAATTTGCTAGTTTTTTGGGACACTTTTTTTTTTTTTTTTTCAAGATTTATTTTTGGGCTTCCTGTGCCTTTAATGTAGAGACAGGATAGTGGATATAGTTGGAAATCAGGGAGAGAGAGAGAGAGTGGGGAATGACATGCGGGAAAGGAGCCACAGGTTGGATTCGAACCCCGGGCCGCCCCCTTGGAGGACTGTAGCCTCCATACATGGGCCGCTGCATCAGGAAAAGAAGACAATAAGATTTTTAACGGATTAAATCATTACCATGATTTTTGTAAATAATCAATCAAAGGGAAAATAGTGGAGACTGGTCGTGAAGGCAAGAGAAACCACAGATGGTGTTAGCATAAGGCAATGGGGACATTAATAGTTTTTCAACTTTAAATTGTTCTATTTCAAAATGATGTGGCACTGAATTGGCCTAAAGACCCTTCTGGCACTACTTTTGTACATTTTTTTTGCACAATGAAAGTATATTTCATTGAGCAGAGAATTATGAAACCTCAAACATTATTGCATTTTACATCACATACGTGTTTTTTTTGCAAATGAGTTGAGGTACCTGAGAGGTCCAATTCTTGAAGTTTTCTGTTGTAACTGTTTTTGCAGGAGCATTTTTTTTGTGTTTCTAGGTTTGATTGATATAACATCTCCAAAAATCTACAGCTAGATGGCATAAGTCTTCATAATGGTTTGATTTAGACTAAAGCTGCTGTCAGAACAGGATATCTTGTTAATGTGTTGAGCAGGCTCTGTTCCTGCAGGAATGGAGGCAGGGAAAAACAGTGAAGAGCGGGGGGGGGGGGATAGACAGGAGAACATTTCTTTTTTTTAAAGAAGGAATTTTTTGGAATACAATGACTAAATTGTTGTTGGGTTTAAAGTGGCAGGAAGATGAATCTAGAGGAGATGTAAATGCTTTGATCTCAGCGGACAGTACCATTTCTTTTCACCAGCTATCTGTCTTTTCTTCTCTCTTACTTTTTTTTTTCTCTCTGAGCTATAGCGAACTGGCTTGACAATTGTGCACAGCTGCACTCACAGCTGTGCAATGGTCCATAGCAGACCCTGCTCTTTATCAGCTTGATTGGTCACATCTGGCATCATTACTTCCATGTTGGGCTTTTTGAGAGTTAAGAAGAGATGGGGGAGGGGGAGGGGGGGGGTCAGGGTATTGGTGGAGAGGGTTAAGGAGTGGACTGAGGGCAGTGGTTTTGGATGTGAGGCTTTAGTTTAAAGCAACAAGGCCTTTGCTGTGTTTGCTGGCTGGGTCCCCAGTGTTTGTGTTTGATCTCTGTTCCCTTTTTCTCTTTTGGCATGATGGGCTGGAAAATTGTTACATGACAAGGCATTTCATTTTTTTAAGGTGTCTTGTCTTTAGTCCTGATTTAGAGCGTTTGAGGAACCTGCCATTTTGTCAAAAATTGAAACAATCAACATACTAAAGCTAAATTACTCTTTGTCTTACTTTTAATATTAGACGGCGTAGTGTTTAAAACACAATAAAATGGCTCTTAATAAGAGAATTGTTTTGACAATATGTACCAATTGGAAAAGTAATTTTTTTTAACAGAGAAATTAGGTAGAAAAAATATTAAATTTCTCAATTCAAATGTCTTACAAATATTAAAAAACAAGATCACTATAACAATATGTTGTCCTTTCCTATTATTGATGGTTTACTCCAGTGATTGATGTTTGCACATGTCGACTTAAGTGGTATATCTTTTAGAAAAGAACGTGTAGCACCTGCAGATACCTCAATTGCACTATTGCATCAAAATGTTTACATCAGTTGCCCTGACTTTGACTCTTGACGCCTATGATCACATAGTCTTGACTTTATACATTTTTAAGAGTATTAGTTTAAAAAAAAAATACTAATACTGATATTTTAAAATGTAAAAGCCTGACGATAAACACCTTATAGGTTTGGACCAAGTTCTAATTCATCTGCTTGTCTTTGGACAACATTTCTGCTTCATCCTGTATTTACATCTTTTTTGATTGAAGAATAGAAGGATGTAAGAATTAGGTTTCTAGAGTAGTAACAAAACCACACCTTAATGGCCTACACTTTAAAATGCATCTTTAACTGGGAGATTTAGAATGTATGGCAACTTTTGAAGCTGGGACATATACTCTATGAACTGTATTACCCTTCCTCACACAAGTGTTTCTTGAGTTTATAGCAGGCCTCTCCATACCTCACAGTCTTTGAGACAGGACTCTCTTGTATCTCTTGTAGCTGAACCCGGTCCCTGTGGTTGTGGAGCTTCCTGCTGTAATTAAACTTCGCTGACGGTTATTGCCAATGAAAATCTGCCTCAAAGTTATACACACAAAGCGAGTGACAAATAAGATAAAGCCTTCTGTACGTGCACAGAGTTGTGTGTCACATCGAGGCTAAGTCGCAAGTAATGTCTTTGCCTCCTGTTGCTGCAGAACCAGGACTAGTTCTTTGCACATGTGCTAAGTGTATTCCTCAGGCTCTCCAGCAGCGAAGTTGTGATCTAGATGCAGATTCAAAGCTCTTCACTGCATCGGACCCTTTTATTTCTGCCAAAATGTTCCGAGCAAGGAGAGCCATAAAGAGTTCTAAACTTATAAATAAGCCACTCATAGAAATAGTGACTGTACATCCAGCATCATCACAATAAGCCTGGTGATTATAGAAGACAGTTGTTCTGTCTTTAAGTCTTTCTTTTACATGTGAAAGGACATAAAGTATAAAGTGTAGCCCAACTACCAACCCCCAGAGGAACTGGTTTCCTGCCATGCCTCCATGCTGAAATAAGATCCGAGATCGCTGAGGCCTTGTTTATCTTGGCAAGGGCTGCGCACAGACACTCAGAGAGCTGAGGCTCCTAAGATTTTCCACCCACCATCAATACCTTTTTCCCCCATGCTCCCTTTGTCCACATCTGCTCCAATCTTCATACATTTACATGGAAATAATTGATCTGCTTTCTCCTTATACCATTTTCACAATACCACGGTGTTATAGTTTGTTTTTCCGCTCACAATAGGAGTGTGATTAAGTATTGAATTAGTTATGATGAGGAAAGTTGCTAGACCTACACGCTTCTGCAGCCATATGAGGGCTGTAATGTGAGCCCAACCCATTCAGCCCAGCCAGCACATATTTAAATGACACTTAAACAACTCCAGATGTAATTTGAAAGGATCCCAGAAATTACTCAAGGCTTTGAGGTAATTTTTCTCTTTCTGTAACAGATAGATGCAAGAGGTTTCTGAGATAAGTTTTTTTCTGTAAAATCGCCTTTCCTTTCTGACGCTGCGACGCAGTGGCGATAGGTGCAAAAAGGCACAGCAGTAGCTGTAACAACGTACATTTAGAGAAACACTTTCAAGCATTTCCAGGAGTGCTGCACATTCGAAAGCAAAATAAACATCCAATACAAATGCAACAGCTGAAGAGCGCTGCAGATGAAATAAACCCCGCTGCAAAAAGAGCTGGAACAACAACATCAACATAAAACGCCCTGCAAATACATAAATGAAACAAGTCAAAAACACACATTTCGAAACAATTGCAATGAGAGAAATGCTGCAAGTTCTGCCTTTTTCAACAGAAGTGCATACCTGTAGGGGCGCTCTGTGGGACCGTTTATTTGCCTGGTCTTATCTAGAGAGTAAGAGCAGGCACAAAACGTTTTGTTTAGATGGGAAAATTGCGTCGTTGACTTACACAGAATAACATTATTATCACGGAAACAGGGAGATTTAAAGCAAGTCCGGTCTGGGTTTGACACCGAGGGCCAAGACAGCCGACTGGTACTTTCTGTGGCTGCAGCCCCGGGGTCGTCTTCGGACAGCCCTTCACCACAATGTCTTCGTCATCCCGGCTGTCAAGAGTACAGGTTGAACCCGCTGTTAATCTCTTGGCTGCAGATTAGCATTACTCCCTGTCCTGAGCTTCCCCTGCCCTGCCTGATAAACTTCAGGCTCCCAAGTGGTCTTGTCCTGTGCTCAAGCTGGGCACATTCAGTTCAATTCAAAAGGGCTCTATTAGCATAGGTGTACGTTGCAAAAGCTAAAATGAAAATAAAACACAACTTGGAAAAGGCTAAACATGCAGCGTTTGTCTGTTTGCAGTTTTTTCTGAACATGTGTGTGGTTTTGATTTGTTTATATACTTGCAGAGCGTTTGATATAAATGTAGTTGATTCGTCTTTTACAGCGTGTTTGTTTCATTTGCAGTGCATTTCAGCTGTTGCTGGGTTTTGCAGCTGTTTTGGGTGGAGCCTATGCACCTACCTGCCACTACACCACAAGCCCAGAGTCCTTGCCATGTGAAGCAGGGCACCATTACCATGAGTTCATGCACACTTTTAAACTCTACAACCACCTTAGCTTGACAGAATGTGAGTTATGCAAAATAAACATCAGCTCTGTGTCTTCTGGGAACAGAGTTGTAAAAGAGGGTTTGAATGACAGAAGGTCTGGTCAGTCTGCTTATTGTCGTCTGCTTGTTTACATGCCTTCGGCTCTCAAACCACTGCCATGGCCTGGGGCTGTCTGTCTGTTGAAAAGGTGCTCTGTCTCGGGGCCAAGCAGTGTGGTGGGGAGCTGAGTATGTGCACTTTCCATGGCTGGGTAAACAAGGCTCGCATTCTCCCAGCTTGTGTGCGTGTGTTTGTTTGGTTATGTGTGCACAAACATATGCAGGGGGGGGGAGGGGAGGAGTGCTACAACAATAAACTGGACTCATCAGCGACATTAAAAAGTATTTCTTTTTTTAGGAAAGTAAACAGAACAGGCTGTTCCTCTGCATTCCCACATATTACAAGTTTGTGCAAGTCATCCAGGCACTTTTAGGACCCTTTGCACAAGTCATTGATGGAAATCATCTTGGTATTAATTCTCCAGCTCCCCCATGTTTTTCCAACCCTTTTACCGACAGCAGAATTTCAACATATTCGCCAATTGCCAAGGCATTGTTGTTTTCTTGATCCAAAAATGACTCTGTGACGGTTTTCTATTTAATTCTCATGCACACCTTAAAGAGTAGAATGGGGGAAATGGACAGAAAAGTGAAGGTCCTCCCCGGTTGCTCTGTGTCACTGCTTGGTGAAGGAGCTACAAAACAATTGCATCCATTTAAATGTTGACGTCATGGCCTGTAACGTACAGGATAAGCTTTGACAATTGGGCAGCCGGTTCAAGTCACGGTACGGGTCCGGTATGGAATTTGGTCCGGGTGGCTGGAAAGGTGCCAGGTAACTTCCCGAGTACTGCGGAGGTGCCCTTGAGCAAGGCACCAAACCCTCAGTAGCTCTGTCGTGCACCACTCTGACACATCCCCATTACTGCATGTCCATAGGTCCTGTTAGTGCCATGAGTCAAAATAATCCATGCTTCGTGACAGCCCCCTAAAATACCTTTTATTGAGGTAGTATGTCTCAGAATTTACCCTCTCAAATAAATATAGCATGCAAAATAAAAAAGTAACCCTTTGCTCGCCCCACCATCTGTGTCTAACTCTCTGCTCATTACGCAAGCACACAGCTGAATCTCTCCTCTCTCTGCATTTTTCCACGTTCCCTTATTTGATTTCGAGCACAACAGATGTCAAAGGCTTGATCTTTTCGCAATTTCTTCTTCTCTTCGCTGTGCGTTGTAAAATGTTGTTTTCCTAGCTTTGTCGTCGCTCGGAGGCGTTTGATGTTTGTCCTGGAAAAAAAGGTGAGGTAACCCGTGATGCTTTGTTGTCGATGAGGCGGGGGCTGCCTCTCCTTCGATCTCTCAAAAAGCTAAACACCCAAACTGAGCCCAACAGCCTGTGTGTCTCTCTGAGCCAAATTAAAAGCCTTTGCAACTTGCATTCACATTCAATTAGATGCTGCCCTCTGCAAAAACAGCTGCAATGACTCCACGCTGTCTGTGTCTCCTTTTTGTGATGGAGAGGTTTCAGCTCACGCGCACACACACACACACACACACACACACACACACTCGCACACTAAGACACTGAGAGAGAAAAGCTAAGGGGGCGCTAGCATAATTAAAATCAGATTGTTTTTAAGTGAGATGCTGTCCCTGTTTCATCATTCTCTTATCAACCTAGCATGAATATGCACATTTGGGTGCAGCTACAGACCTATTACAGATCAGTGGGTGGGACCTCACTCGCAGAATCTAAACTCAATGTCCGCCATCTTTCTTGGAAACTATGCTACAGACTCTGTGGAGAAAGTTGAGAAGAACGACAGTACGATGAAAGTATGTTTAAACTTCAAACTGATATGGATGAAGGGGATTTTGAAGTTCTTGTGCTCGAATCGGATGTTCGTGGCTATCTCTACGAGCCGCAGTATACCGATGAGGCGGCTGCTGCTGACAGGCATGTCTTGTGCCTTGGGTGCTGCAGCCGAGGCACAAGCCCTGGCTGTCGGCTAGGTTAAGCTGTTTTCACATACGCACTCCTGAAATGATCGAGATAATTTCAGGAGGACTGCTCCTGAAATTCTCTTGACCTAGCTGTTCACAAATGGACCTCACAGCAGCGGACTATCCCTGTCAGACAGGAGGGGGGTGTGTGTGTGTGGGGGGGGGGGTCTCCTGAGGAAAGACATGATGTAAAAAAGAACGAAAGTGTAGGCGAAGCAACAGAAGCCGTTTTCCTACACTGTTGGTCTGAGTGTAAAAACTTCCCACAATAAAATAATGTTTTAACTTGAAGATATTGTGGCACACAATACCTGTGGCACCAGAGATAGAGTCAAATTAATAATAGTTAATTAGTAATAGTTCTGACTTCACTTCTTCGTACACTGCATTACCATTTGTCTCACCTGACGTTGTTTTTTGGGCTGAAGTAGCGGACTCAGTTTTGATTCTAGCGCGACAACATTGATATCATACGAATTTACAAAGAATCTGTTCTAAATATCGCTCCAAAGTGGACTCTTTTTTTTTTACCGGAATGTAATATTTTTTTTACAAAATAGGGTCATATGAAGTCGTATCTATGAAGGGGATTCATATGATGAATTTATGCATAACACACAAATATGATCCAAACGATATTCTTGGCGTAATCTGGTTTAATCTGCAGCGTGCCACATCTCTCACTCTTGACTCGACTGACCGCCGTCAGATCAATCCAGGCGAGAGGTGCGGGGGCGGACTAAACCATTCTGCGCATTCAGAAGGGGTGAGAGGGGCCTTTGAGACAGACTCCACATTTTTCCAACAAGGAATTCTGAATGTTTGTTTATTTATTCAGACAATTTTAGTGATCTTATTGTGGTTATAACTAAGAGAAAAAAGCGCCCTGGGGCCCTGGGTAGTCAGTCCCACTCCCCCCCCCCCCCCCCCCCACTACGACGCCCCTGCTGGCTGGCTGGCAGGCTGTAAGGACGAGGACTGAGGCATTGTGTCTGACCCAGCCTAAATTTAAACCTGTGGACAGACAAGTCTAGCCAGTGGCCAGCTTCATTCCGGCGGTTGATCATCTATGGCATGGAGAGAGAGAAAGAGACTACGCTTCGGGCCTTTTAAGTCTGTCCTCTTACTCCCTCCACTCCTCTCTTTCACTCCACTCGTCTGTTTTCTCCCTTGTTCCTTCTTTAACCTCCTGCTTTGAAACTACATTTGATCAGTCTCTGCAGCCTCCAGTCTCTGCAGGAGTGGGTGAAAATAAGTATGTTTAAGGGTAGAGCTGAATGCAAAGTACCAGCAAGATTTACTGACCATTCAATGCTTTTAAAACTGTCTTTTGGCTATGAAGTGTTTCCATTTCAAACAAACTATCAACAAGTTTTAACAAATACATTTGGCTTATTCCAGATGCTAATAGATCCAACTCAAAAGTCTTTCCGAAAGAAGAGACAGGGATAAATATTAAACCCATTTACACACTTGAAATATAACTACTTCTGTGTCTGAGGGCCCATTGTCCCATACTGTGCTTACGATTGTTAGGCACAGTATTGCCTATTGGGAGTTCACCCTCACTATTCTACAGCGTCTAAGCAAGTCAAACAAATATTAAATAAACATTGAAAATCCTAGAAAGTCACCTCTTCAAGTCTCTCTCCTGCTGCAGGAGAGGCAGGAACATTCAGCTTTCTGTATAAGGAACCTACACAGACCAATTGGCTTTCTGAACAAGTGCATGGTTACTGCAGATGTGCACACTGTTACCAACACTCTCCATACTCGGATATTTCTTTATCCTCATTCAGGAAATAAATATAACACAAAGTAATGTATTAACTGCCTCTGTACACCTTAAAATGACCACATGGCCTGATGTACTGTATGTAGGCCAAACGAAACAAGAGGCTACCAATTAAGGCTACCATTAATATGGATTCTACCATTGCTAGGCATCTCCTATATGTTCCTGCAACTGACTGATAGCTGAACAATAGATTGGCTGTGCACGGTTCCCTGTTGGTCATTTGTCCAACAGTCCTTCTATATAAATAAAAAAACAGTTTTCCTCTGCATTTATAGTGGCGGGATGTTTTCTCATCTCACACTTAATCTGAGGCATTTTAAGTTTCACAGAAATAAAATAACAAAGAACAATAGTGATGGTCCGTTCTCTGAAAAAATAAATGTTGGACACCAAGATGATACCTGATAAGATGTACATGATAAGATGAACCAAAGCAGCACAGGGCAGCTGGTAGTCGGCCGTCTTTCAACTAGAAGGTCAGGAGTTTGATCACCTAACCCCAAGTTGCTCCTGCTGCTTCATCAGTGGTGTATGGATGTGCATGAATGGGATTGGTTACTTCCGATGGTCACTTTACATAGCAACCTCTGTGCTTAGTGTGTGAATGGGTAGGTGTGACATGCGGTGTAAAAGCGCTTTGAGTAGTCTGAAGACTAGAAAAGCGCTATACAAGTTCAACCACAGACATCGACATTTAACAATTATTAACTCACATTTCATCTGACCTCAACCAACCATGGTAGACACAGGACCTTTGTTTGTTTTTGTTATGATAAAATAAGTATCTCCTCTGTAGTGTTTGCTCCCTAAATCATGTCATAGATTGGAGAATTTAGACAGTTGCATTGGAAAATTGGAAGAAGCGCAAAAACAAAGGCAGATCTTCTTACAAGAGCACTTTTGTCATGCTGCATCAGCCTGCTGTGAATGTGACAGTGGAAAAAGAGCTTTGAGTGCATGTGCTGAAAAGCCCACTAAAAATCCTAAGAAGGGAACTAAACAGACCTCACAAGGCAGATAGTTCAGAGACAGACAAGATATGTTTCCATTCTGGCTCAATCCACTCTTCTGTGCTCCATCCTTCTCTTTCATCCCTCTATCTTTCATTTCTTTCCTCTTCCTGTCTGTTGCTTCATTGTCCTTTCCCCTGTAATTAGGACCCTTTGATGTGGGCTAAGGAGATTAGATTGGGACCTGCAGGGTCTGACCTGGAGTGGGTCGGGGACGGGTAATTAGGCCGAGAACTAAGAGAACGCCCATCCCCTTTCTATGTGTCTTCTACAAATTTTGTGCCTGGTATACTGGAACCAGACAGTTCCCATGTTTAGAGCTTTTATTTTAGTTTGTTTATTAAATTGTTTCCATCATTAACAGAAGCAGTATTAACATTTTTTTTTGATATCTCAATTAACATTCAAATTCACAAATAAGCAGGTATTTCAAGATGATTCTGATATGTTTCAGCAACATAATTAAGTGTATCATATTGTTTGTTTTGTTAATATTAGCATTGAAAGTAAATAGATACCAAATAGGGCTGGGAAATATGACCTCAAATCAATATCATGATTAATTGAACATTTTTCCTCGATTACGATTAATGATCAATTATTTGTTTTTTGCCCTCATAGTTCACTGACATGGTCTCTACTGTAAACTATTAAAGCTGGGATCTTTTTACTAATGAAAGAGTGCATATCTGATGAACTATTGTGTGGTTATTTATTTAATATTTCGAACTGAAATCAAAGCATCGCTTGAAATGAAAATGACACATTTTAGTTTTAAAATTGAAATGAACTTCTCTAAAACAGAAGAAAATCAATAACTTGCATTCCTTGCTAACAGTTTTTTCCGCAGTGTTTACATTTGACTTCTTTTTGTTCGGTGTTGTTTTCCCTAAAGATAAAATGTGTCCAAACAACGGACATTGCTTCCATGTCGTGGATTGGACGTGTCGCCTGAAAATATTCAAAATAATCGTCATGGGCAAGATTACGTCGGTTAGAGGTTCTGAATGTCTGTTTCGATTCATTTCCCAGCCCTAGTGTGTAATTTATTTATTTGCAATTGGGGGCGGTGCAAAGATACAAACTCAACATTGACAGGTTATCTTCTTAGCCTATAATGTTCGCAAAACTAAACTTTCAGCATGAAGTGGCCTGTTTACAGATCCAGAATATACACACAGTATCAGCATTCATTTAAGGACATATTTCTCACAATGTTTCTCTTCTTTTGGCTTTGTATCCAGCCTCCAAGAAATCCTGAGGGAAGTAACTGGATCTTTAGGGGATAATTGCTAGATGCACTAGATTCATCTGGCTGTTTGGTGCAGGGTATGTAGTGAACTGTTGGTTTAAAGCTGCTCTGCTACTAAAGAGATGCAGGCAGGCAGGGCTGGGATAGTGTAACAATTCACAAAAGTAACAAGCCAAAAAAGAAAGAAATCAGCTCTAAAATATAGAAACACCCATTGGAGTTGCTGTAGACATGAAAGGACCTTCTCTTTTGTGTATAAAAAGAGCATTTCCCTTCACGGCCCTTCATTAAAACTCAGCTAGGGCTTAGGAACACTTGCAAAAACCATTGTTGTCATTGCTGCATTCCCAAATGCTAGATTAAACTCTACTTTTTTTTTTTCAACCACGAACTGCCTTGTTGAGATCAAGAATCTCTTTTACAAGAGTGTTCTGGCCAAGACAGGGACACAAGACGACCACATATCAACCAATCCTGGGTCACAGAACATGAAGTCATTAGTCAACCTGATGCATCTTTCCCCAGTGCCCTCAATCTACAAAAAAATTGACTGAGCCATAGTGGAAGACGGTCCTAAGGTCCCATGGGTAACCTGCACTTTTGCCTTGCTTATTGTGGTTTGGCAAGACAATACCCAACCACATTCTGGATGTATTACAACTACGGCTCTGTAGTAGTCTGCTATGGGTTAATGGACAGGCCTTTCACAATCCTGTCCCTTAACCCATAGAAAAATGTTTGGAGCATTAAGAAGTATGAAATAATACAAAGAAGACCCTGGGTTGTTGAACAGCTGAATGCAAACATAAAGCAAGAATGTTAAAACATTTGACTTTCAAAAATACATAAATTGGTCTCCTCAGTTTGAAAACCCTAACAAAGTGTTGTTATATGAAAAAGTGATGCAACACAGAGGTAAACATGACCCTCTCCCAACTATTTTGAAACGTGTTGCAGGAGTTATGTTCAAAATGGACACATCATTTCCCAAAAACATTAGTTTCAACATTGTGTTTTTTTCAAAATATTTTTTATTGGATATGGAATTTCAGTGTTTTGCAAATAATCAATTTCTGTTTTTATTTACATTATACACAACGTCCAAACTTCATATGAATTGGGGTTGTACATTACAGACATGCACTGTTAATTTTTAATGATTATTTAAAAAAAAAAATCAAAAGATAGCAGTGTAATAATTAATAAAAAATCAGCAATAAAAGACAAAGGACCCGAATACTGAAGTATCAGTAAGTTGTAAATAATCTGCAGCAGCATCAACAGTGTTTAACACCATCTTTTCTCAAATGGGGCTGTTGGTGGAACTGATCACAGTTTAATCATGATTATGTGAACCGCAAATTAATGCAAACATTTCTAAACATGGTGTAGTTGTTTTTAAAGTTACAGCACACTCCTATCGATATTAAAATAATAAGTAAAGCTCTATCCATTCGCATCAAAAAGAAAATCCCTCTCATAATACACCCTGATCAAACTGGTTTCATTAAAGGTTGGCATTCCTCCGACAACATGTGCAGACTTTCTAACCTAATAAATATCTCAAAATTAAACAATTCTAAGACCATAATTTCCTCCCTTGATGCTGAAAAAGCCTTTGACAGAGTAAACCGCACATTCCTATTCGCAACACTTAAAAAATGTGGCTTTGGAGAACCGTTTATACACTGGATCAAGACATTATACACTTCAGCCATGGCTACAGTCATAACCAATGACATAACCTCAACACCATTTACTTTGCATAGGGGAACAAGACATTGAACCTCTTGCCGCTGCTATCCGCCAGATTTATAATATCCAAGGTGTCCACATCTCCAACAGCAATCACAAAATAAGTCTTTATGCAGATGATTATTTACTATATCTCCAATCCACATCCAACTCACTACAAGAATCCACTAAACTCTTCAACCCGGTTGCAAAGATATCAGACTACTCAATAATTTGGACAAAATCCACAATTGTCCCATTATGTGGACGGGGCTGGACTGCTTCATCCCAAAATATACCAGCTCCCTTATCTTAAAATTACATTTAAACCCACTGTTTTAAAACTTAGAGAGCGACCTAACACGTTGGATGTTATAGGTAGAATAGCAGCAGTCAAAATGATCATATTACCAAAAATAAATTATCTCTTCTCAATGATCCCAACCCAATCCACCACCAACTGGTTCCAATTGCTGGACTTCAAAATAAATAAGCTCTATTGGAAAAATAAAAAACTGAGGATTAAACTCACCGCACTGCAAAAAAGTAAAACCACAGGAGGCACCTAATTTTCAGTTTTACTTCTTCGTAAACCAATAACAGTATACCACCAAACGGATTAACCATAAAACACAAACTATTCATGGACAGAAATAGAACAATCACAACGTAAAGATATCTCACTATCTATACTACTACACTTACTATTCTGGAACACCAGCCTAAAATGTCACAATTGCTTTAAAATTAATTCCATTTCTACAACTTTGACAGTTTTGATGGAGAATCAACAAAATCACCAAATCTACACTGACTCCCTGTAAATACACCCATATCTGGCAGAAAACCAACCTCACACTAAACAATTCACCTCTCAGTTTTATCACTTGGAAAGAAAAGGGAATCAGACACCTAGACCACATCTTCCACGAAAACAACCTCATCTCGTTTGACAACCTTGTCAGAATTGATGGCATTATGACTGACCTGTACCTTCAATATCTCCAGTTAAAATCTGTTCTTAAATCAAAAATCAATATCACAAGCAATAACTTACAGATTGAAGGCACAAAAAAGTATTATCTAAACTATATAAATTCTTATTAAATTTAGACACAACAATATCACTTCCATTCAAAAATGGCAGAATGACCTGCTAATCAGCCCAAATGCCAAATACTGGTTTTGTATCTGTCAGAACACTTTCACAATGTCCAAAAATACTAACTTACAATGAATTCAATACACGGTATTACATAGAGCTCATCTTACCCAACTCAAAATATATATATGTACAAAATGGCTCAGACATGTGCTCATCCTGCACACTCAACACAACAAATAACTATAATCATGTCATGTTGGACTGTCCCCCTGTACATACACTGTTAAAAGTAATACTTCCATTTTAATTAAAAAATATTTTGGCAATCGTTTGCGCCAATTTTTGGAATTAAAATCAACATATACATTTTTTAATTAAAATGAATTCAAATTAATATATTTTAATATAATCACAAAATTTAAGTACAGGTTAATTAAATGTGTAATGCTACTCAATAACTCCAACTTAATTGTATTGAGTAAATCCAATAATTAATTTTTAATTAAAGGCAACACAATTTTCAATATTTGTTTTGGATTTACTTAATTTTATCTCTTTTGATTTACATGTATGATTTAAGTAAGGGGGAATAAATATAATCAGTTTTATTTTACTGAAAAAATTCTGGCTTTAGTGCCCAATTTTTTTTAATCCAACTTACTTAAAATTAATGTTTTACGTTGTAATGTGTACTGAAAACAAACATGATACATAAATCTTCATCGGGGAGACTCCAAGATCCTCCAGGATGTCAGCTATTGCAGCCCCCTAGGAAGTCACAAAAACAGACCGACCATTAAAGGCAAAAAATAGTACGGCTCCGATCCAGTTTCATTACTCTACTGCTGGTGTTAATATATAATTTTCTTTACAAAATGTCTAACAATTGTTATTTCACGGGTTAAAAATGTCTCAATATTGCCATCTACTGCTTTAAATCAGCCATGGACCTTGCATTAAGATAATACTTACATGGCAGTCCTTAAGAAGTTCCCACTGTCATCGATCAAGCACCCTTTAGTTAAAAGAGGTAGTAGAGATGACGAGTAAATCTCATCAGCATCAGTGAGCCAATAAGCATGCAGCATGCCTGTTCCAAGATCTAATTCTGCTATTGATTGTCAAGTCAAAAAGGCATCAATGAAAAACAATAAGTTTAGCCCAGAAAGTTACATCTACTACTAGTACGTGTATTTAAATGTGACTTTTACCTGGAGAAGTCCGGACATGTGGATCTTGATCAAACAGCTCCTCTCTTTCATTTTAAAAATCCTATAATGAAAAAAGAGAGTTTAGGTTTATCTTACTGCTACTATTTCTTATTGTTATCGTGTGCAAAATGTGCAGTATAACAAATTAGAATTCAATACTTTATAAAGAAGCATGAGAATGCATTGCAAATCAGTGTTTTGTTAAAATTGTCATCGCTTTCTTTGTGTTTGAAAAATCATGGCAAGAAATATACTTTTTTTTGTTTCAGCAGATCCATGACTCAAAATTGAAATGATCAGGATTGTGAGTTTTGTGATCTGATGCATTCCTAGTGGGACATCACTCTTAACTCTATGAGACCAGTCTCTGTGTTATCAAGCAGGGGGTGGATATGGAGTGCTCACAAGCCCAAATATGGTCATCAATCCAACCCAATTTTGTGATCTTTAGATATCAGTCATTTCTGTTTACTAGAAATGTTCGTCTGTGTGCCGTGTATTCTGTTTGCCCATGTGTACGTGGTTCAGTATATTTGTGCTTTAAACTACATGGGCTGCTTGTTAGTACAATGTTGGATATCATTATCCCCCCTTGATGTTCATTAGGTAAGTCCTAAGCCAATCTGCGATCCAAATTTCACCTTTCATACCGTTTACCTCCTTATTCCCACTTCTCCGGCTTTTTCTTCAGGTTAGCTTCCCTTTATCCCACTTCCCCCTCGAAAATGTGGGGGCTGTGGTCCTCCGAGCTGGCAGCCTGGGTTCGAATCCCACCTGTGCCTCCTTTCCCACATGTCATTCCCCACTCTCTCGCTCCCTGATTTCTGACTCAATCCACTATCTCTACAGGAAAGGCACAAAACACCCAAAAATAAATCTTGAAAAAAAAAAATGTCCCTTCATCAAATGCCCTCTGCAAATGCCTTTTATTCTGATTCTATAAAAGCAGTGCTACCAAAGTTCAGCAGAAGATGCGTAAGATGTGTAACTTGAAACTAAATGAAGAACGAAAATGAAGAAGAACAAAGTTTCAGTCTTCACCTTTGGCAGTTGTCAGTGGTTTTGTGTCAATGTGAGAAATTCAATTACATTTTTGGTTTAAAGAGCATGAAGACTTTTCGTCCTGGTCGAACTTTAAAGGTAATGCGAGGATCAGTGGTCATCCATTCTTTCATTACCAGGAGTTATTGCTAATCTGTGAGAGCACACCTGATGCCCCTCCCCCCTCTGAATGTCTCAAGGCATTCCCTTCCACACCCTCTATTACAGTGAGCTGTGTAATCTGGATACAGTATAAAAGAGCCTTAATCCATAGACTGGATTTCTGCTCCGGCACTGCTACCCAAGCCTGGATAATTTCGAAAGAATGGTAATTTGTCAACAAGCAAGGTTAGAGGAAAGGCAGGGATCATTTGTGGGGGATTTTTTTCCAACTTTTGGCTCCCTGTGGGAATTATTAAAAGAAGACAGGAAATGTTTAACAGAATATCTCTTTTATCATTCACATACATTTGTAACCAGTTACTCAAAGTTAACGAGTAACTCAAACTATGGTTAGTTGAAGCTCTTTGTTTTTGTTTTTTCAATAACAATTTTATTGAAATTTCCAACCAATGTAACAGTTAGAAGACATGTACAAAGACAACCAAAAGGACTGAAATCAACAGCTGCAAAAAACAAACCAAAATTAAAACCAGAAAAGGCAAATAAAGTAGGACCATAAAATACCCCATTTCCTCATCATGCTCACTGCAAGGTTTAATTTAAATCCGGCCTCAGCCTGAATGGGAATGTCCAGTGCCCGTATTCAGTCCAGAGGGTTTCCAATTCAGGTAAGAGAATCCTTTTGACAATAAGACTCTCCGCGGGGAGGTAGTCCATGAGTGGTTGCCAAGGGATCAAGAATAACTGTCCATCGCCCTTCAGCACTGCACTAATCAGTTGAAGCTCTTTTAAAGAATGACATACCCAAGTAGTTTTCACTTGTCAAGGCAAAAAAACAGGCACCAATTGGCTGTGGCCTATATCAGGTAAAGGGAAGGGTAAGAAGAAACTCATCAGAATAATCAACAGAAGCAAAAAACAATGTTTCGGTTTGGCTAGAATGGAGAAGGAAACATTTACATTTCCCTCAATACGTTTTTTTTTTCCCCTGTTTATAGCCTGGGTTCGGAATACTTAAGGATGGATCTAGTATCCCACATGAACTATGTCTTTAAACAAATTAGGTCAGAGGCATAGGTGCATGAGATAGAACTACAACATTTATGTCTATTTATGCTTACTTCTTTCTTTTTTTTTATCCCTCTGGCTCTTCGTCAGTATCTAAGATTTGCCTATGACCTCTGGAACAGGGAATATATCAAGAAGCAGCTTTAGAGTGCTTAACTGGTTTGAACTACACTCCTTGCCCAGGGCCTGTTCTATGTATTATTCTTTCACTGGGAATCTGTAATAGATATAGATCAATGTGAACGTTTTGAATTGTTCACTCTATTCCAGTGCCTTCCCCTCGCCATTTAACCCTTTAAACCATTTCTGTAACTCTCTGTTCGTCCTCATGGTGACGACGAGCAATTCAAACAGTTTGTCAGCCTCACTACAAGAACTTACTGTTTTCTTTGCACAACTTGCCCCTGTCAACTGTCTCATGCCCTCCGGCCACACAGTCACCAAAATGCAACCTGCAGAGCAACCCAGTGCTTACTAGTACTAGTTCAACGCAGAGTTATCAGTTGCATCCATCCCGCAGTTTGATTTCTCTCATTTCTATTTGCACAAAAGTATGGATTTCAATATAATCTCAGCATAAAAATGTAGTTTGAAAAACGTTTTAATGAAAATATTCACGTCTCAGAGCCAACAGTTTAACAAAATTAAATATTTTCTTTGTTTTTTCTGTTCCTGAGGGTTGAAGTAAAAAGAAAGCATGTGACTCTACTGCATACAAAGGATGGATGCTTGTTTACACACAGGCAGATGGAGTTCTCTTTTGAGCTTTAAAACTTGCACAGGATCCATCATCCAGATGATGATGTGTTGCATTGGTTGGGGCTTGGAACCCCCATACTTCTTCTTCACCAAAGGTGCTTTCCTGTCTGCCTCCATGAAAAGTTTAAGTGTGCTCATGACGCGCATAGTCAGGAGGCTCGCACTGATGCAACGTTTCCTCAGATTACAACTGTTTTTTTTTTCTCTCTCTTGATATTCTTTTACCCTTTTTGACATTTTTTTGCTGTACTTCTGTTTTCTACAGAGATACATTTGAGATGTAGAGTACTCTATATTTGTCATATCATTTTATGTGGCCCGTTACAATGACTTTTCATACTTTTCATCTAATTTTGCATGTCTCTCAGTCTTTTTTTTTTAAGGTTTATTTTTGTGCGTTTCTAGCGAGAGAGTGGGGAATGACATGCGTAAAAGGAGTCACAGGTCGGATTTGAACCTGGGCCACACGCTCCGAGGACTACTGCCTCCATACATGGGGCGACAGCTGTTTTTAAAGGGTCCTCCATATATAAAAAATATATATCATATATAAAACATAAAAGACAGACTGAAAAAATAAATAGTTTTGGCAGATTTTTACAAAAGAGATTAGATACAAGTTTGTAAATGTGCCCTAAAATAATTAATTTGAGTTTTTATGTTATTTTATGAGCTCTGTTGTGGAGTTTGGCTAATTAGACTGCAGACTGACCTACATACAGGTTTGGTTTTGTATCTGGATAGAAGCACTTTTGTATGAAGATCATTCTTTACTCTGGTGCAGCTGGTCTTTTCACTTGTATTTTAAACACACATCTCGAGGCGTTGAGTGACCCCTGGTGGTCATAGTGTGTGCTTACCGCTTCAGGGCCATTTTACTCATTTAAGTATGTAAAAATGATAAGTTCAGGTGAAGGGAGCATGTCACTGGTGGTTGATTGGAATATTTTAATTGCTGTCCACTTTCACACACAAGCTTGTATGAAAGTGTTTCGTAGTTGTCAAATCATGCAGGGAGCATGCTGTGTTCATTTGCTCCCCCTCTGATGCCCATCGTTTTAGGTTAACCTGTGGTTGAAGTGAAGAGTTCACAGAGAGAGATGTTTTTATATATTCTCTTTATCAATTCAATTCAGTTGAATTAAAAAAGCTTTATTGGCATGAATGTGAAAATATTGACAAAGCATATTATAACCAAAGTACAATAATGATTAGTGTAATTCATGATTCAATTGTAACAATATCTATTATCAGTAATGATGTAACAAGAAGAGTAATAATCATATATATATATTAAACAATCTTTCTGAGAACATGTTAGAGATTCTTACAGCCGTGAAATTATTCCATTATTGTTTTGTCCCATTTGACAAAGTCCTGATTTAATTTTTGTCCCCAGATTTGACTGCCGTACAGAATAATTGGTTCTAAAACAAATTGAAAAGTTAAAGCCAGATTTTCATTGGAATGTCAAATGTAATATTTCTTCTGATTGCATAATAAGCTCTTCTTGCTTTGCCTCTCACATCCTTCCTGTGAAGCCGATGTTAAGGCTGAGATATGTGTAATTTTTCGTGAGTTGTAATTTAGAGGTGCTGAATGATAAATGTTTTCTTGGCTGCTGGACTGCTTCCAGAAAGTCATAATTTTCATTTTCCCTGGGTTTACAGTCATGGCCTCGGTCTGAATGAACTGATTTAGGAGAGTAGACCCTTTTTGTCGCAGAGTCATCATCATAGAGGAGACCTTTGATTTCTGTCTTGTTCAGGGTGAGGCCAGGTGAAGTGGATTGGTCTAATCGGTTTGTGAATTCATTGATATGTTAATTGAAAAGGATTTGACTGATGTTACATCCTTGCCTCCCCCCTCAACCCTGAGATAGAGTTTAACAGCACATTCACTATCTGTATATCGTAGATTTAACCACATCATGTGTTTTTCCTCAGATGACACAGACTCTGGAAGAGAGTGTAAAAAAGGCCCTCATGCCTTTTTTTTTTTTATCAAAGGCTTTCTTAAATCAATGTAGCCTGCCTTTCCTTTCTTCTTATCTAACTCCTGTTCTATCAGAGTGTGGAGGGTGAAGATGTGATCTGTGGTCCGAAATCTGCAAATTAATGTAAAATATGGTGTTTTGTGATAAAGCTGAGAATCCTCTTATGGATGTCACAGAGAGTTTTCCCCAGGCTACTATTTACACAGATACCACAATAATTATTATGGACACATTTATCTCTATTTTTATGGATTGGTGTTATCAGACACTATTAGACCAGGTCAGGAAAAACACCAACAGATAATAATAATTATAATAATTATAATAATTATAATAATAATAATAATAATAATAAACAATTTTAGTCAAGTCAATTTGAGTGTATCATCTGAAGCATAAAACAGAGAGCCTCTTTTCTTTGTGTCCTCTGAAGAAAGGATTGAACATTTTTGACAGTGACACATTATGCATATTTTTTATGCATTATAAGGTCAGAATGATCGTTATCGACTTGACCCCTTTCTGTCATGCTACGCCTTGGGGTAAGCAGTGACAAGTCAAGGTCAGTGACAGTTCATCAATTCCCTGTCTTCCACTCAATTCAGGATTTCACCTCTGCTGGACCACAGATATTCAAGCTTCTCAACAAAGGTCATGTACCGCATAGGACCTTTTGTCGTTTGTGTTCCAGAGTTGGTGAATGAAAATGGTGTCATTGGGGCGACTGCTTTAAGTTGTCTTGCACCATAATGTATATAGTCAGGCGACTGTGTGCTTAAAGAAAAAATGTCAAATGAAAGACTCTAATTGGTATTGGTATTTGGTTCTGTGTTGGATGAAGATTGGTTAATAGGCAGGAAAGAGACCTGGAGCCAGCTGTGGAAACAGAAGATAGTGATTGAGCCAGAGAGGAAGTGAAAGGGATTTGAGGATGTGCACTGCTCTGCCTGCAGAGATGGAAGTTTTAATTTCCTCGGGATAGTGCAGGCTGTTTGAACAGGTGGGTTTTCCCCTCCAGGACTGTCAACACTCTGGCCTTTCTTATGTCCTCCAGTCTGTGCTCTCTCCTGGGCGTCGCATTCTTGCTTGGAAGCAGTCTAGCAGAGATATTTAATCTAAACTTTCTCTTCACAGGAAAGCCTAAACAGACACCGCACTAATGCCCTTCCAGTTGCCCACCTTTCATTGCTGTTCTTACCTCTCTGAGCAGCTTGGCTGAAATACACGGACATGCTTGTTAAAAAGGGGAAAGTGAGCATCTGAACACTCAAATAAATGTGTTTTGGTACATATCTGTTTTCCCCAGGGGCATGGATGCATGAAGACTAAGTCACGCTATACTGGAGCCATGGCTCAGGCTCCCCTAGCTCCCTTGCCTCTTATTCCTCCTCACTTTTCTCTCTCTGCCAAAATGACCACCTGGGCCTCTGAAACATCCAAACACGACTACAAACTTGTTTGGGAGGTTCTGATAAGGGGACAGAAAAAAAGAACTGTTGAAATACAAAATAATCTAATTTAATAGTTCTTTGAAATGTTTCCAGTTGACCAGACACAGATGGCCTTGTGGTAGGATACCTGCATGATAAATCGTAAAAGAATAATGTAAAAAATCTACTTTAAAGTACCCCACCAGCCTTTTAATTTACATAACATTAAATCTGTGGGAAACATGATATAACTTCAGAACTAACATATACTCCATGCTCCATATATATACACAGCATATTCTCCTAACATTTGTCTACTACCCTCTATGTCCTTGATCAAGGCACGTGCATCTTCTCCCAGATGGTCGATGAAACACTGAATGACGACATTGCGTGTTCGCTGAATGAGTATTCCACTCTGCAGAACAGAAGGTTTTTCAGTAAATATACAACAAATTCAATTTGATTGCCACTTGCCATAGTTAAGTGTTTCCCAAAAAATATGAAAAGACACATTAAGTTGGGCGAGAAGGGAACTTCATACAAAAAAAAAATACATGCAATGCACAATGAGAAATCAACTTGATAAGAATAGGCAAGTCAATTTAAGGCTGCCAGACTTAAAACAGTTCAGTGACTCCCACATTCACCACTTTCTGATATGTCTCCCAACCAAATATAAATACTAGTTTCTAGGTCAGCAACAGTAAAGATTACAGCTGTCAGTTCACTATAAAAGGTCACTCAATATCTTAATTGGAAATGATTTAAAATGAAAGCTTAATAAGTTGAAAAAATGAAGGAAGAACACAGACTCTGTGTGTCCTGCCAGGATTCCTCATTGTGATAAAAAAGTGGCATGTTGTTGTCATGACTGAGTTCACCTTTATGTTTTTCACTCTGTTAACTTCTAGCAGAGAAGTTTTTGTTAAATACAAGAGGGTTTACTATCTGACTTTAAGACATGCTGGTGTTTTTTTTTTTAAAAACATATCATATTGTCATATTGTGCTTGACTGGGTAGAGGGTTGAGTGATAGGCCTACATGTTGCAGAGAATTTGTTTTCCTTTTTCACACTCTTTTATGAGGGCCAGAGTTAATATGCTTGATTATTCCACAGTGATGGGTTCCCCTCGTTTTGCAAATCTATTTTTCATAAATACAGTTTTAGAGTCCTCCGTAGATTAGATCCTCCACAAATTAAATAACTGGCTATGGGAAGGCTTTTATTAAAGGGAAATAGGGGGAAAACTTGAAGAGAGCATTAAGTTGTTGTCTGTATCCTTTGGAGCCATTATTCCTTCATAACCCATGTCTAGGACACGACATGGGTTCACTCTATCGTCGCTGTACTTGGATGTAAACTCTAGTTACTATTAAATCTTCAACAGAGGAAATCTGAGTGTTTCAGAATTTCCACAATGAATGCAGAAGTTGTCATATATGAATCTGTATCATTTTATAATCTCAGACAATGTGTGTTATTGTTTGACTTTCTGATGAAGGCGTGATGCTGAACCACGCAGTGTGTTTTTTAACATCCACATGACCACGCTGGGAAAATAAAGGCATTTTAATTGTTAAAAAGAGAGCGCCTTGGAGTTTGTCTTGTAATTTTTTTCTCCGAGTGTGTGTTATTGGCTGGATTAAAGAAAAAATGTTATTCAAACAGTGCCCATACTCGTGCGTAAAACCAGCAAATAGATATCCTTTTCACAGCTGGACTATTTTTATTTCACAACAAATTAAGCCAGATCAAAGATCTTTTGGTAAAGAGGATTGAATTTGCTTTTGCAGTCTTGTAAATAAATCTAAACCCTTTAACCCACCGTCATGGAGTATGCTCGTGTAGTGTAGAGGCATGTGATGTCGAGAGTTATAAGAAACTGCTGGCTAATTCCCATCTACCCCACCAGGAGACAGCATGCAGTGGTTAGGGGTACTGGGTAGTACTTCCAACTTTTTAAATAGAGGTCAGGAGAAGGCCTTCCTCTTTTTGTTCCCAAACGTTAACATGATGGACTCCATGTTTGCAGCTGGTTTGCCGTTTCTCTTTTGAAAGTTAATTAATATGAGTTGTTTCTTTTTATTTTAGGATTATGTGTTTAAAATTTTGGCTTTAAGGTTAATTCATAATATGATGTATTTTCATATGGCCAAATATTATATATTTATTAATAGAACTTTAACCATTAAAGTGCATATACCTAATTTGGACATAGTGCCTAATTTAAAAAAAAAAATCCACAAATGTATACAATGGAGACCAAAGGGAGTTTGTCTGTGCCAATGAAGGACATCCTATAGAGGGTTGGTGAGAGATTTATGTACCTTGAGCAAACTGTATGTCACAGGGATATAATACTTGCAGTATAAACATTTTAATTCAGATTCAGAAATCCAGCCTATCCCATGGCATCTAGTAAAAAAAGTTACTTGAAGTAAAGCCTGTAAAGATATATTTCACTGGGATATGTGGGTTTACATATCCCAGTGAAATATATTTTGGATGAAGTTGACAAGATTGAAGAGTCTGTGTGAGTGGCATACTTATATTATTAATTATTTCTCATAAAGGTTCTATCTTTTTTCCCCATCTGTGAAATGACCATGTAACTTCATCCTAAGTTTGACATCTCCTTCTCTAGCTTTCATATAGCATGACGTCTCTTAACTAGAGATGGTCATATGATCACAGCTTGCAAAGGGTTGTTTTGTCTGTCTCAAACAGTATGACTGCTAAACTGTAGCTGTACTCTTACTGGTCCTGCGTCTACCTCTGCATGGTTTTCTTATCATATTTGTTTTTCAAGGGTGAGCGAGGACACTGGCGTGTATGTCGCCGCTTCGCAACCCGTGACAAAAATCGTGTTTCTTGTGCTACTTTTGCCTCTCCCTTCTACTTAATCCACTACTAAATGAGTCTGCAAACAGATACACGTTGTTGCTGTTTTCACTCTGTGTAGTCAGACAGCTACTCAAAATCAGTTAGCTGCTCGTCGCCGATCAGCTGTTTGGCTCTCGCACAACTTTCAGTCTGTGGTCACTGAACCCTCGTCTGCCTCATTCCTGGACCGTACCTCCTATTCGGCCACGTCGGATCTGAGGCCTAGCTAATACCCATCCCCCTCCCCATCGAGTGTGTGTGTGTGTGTGCTTTTTGCCGTCTCCTTTCTACCATTGTAAAGCGGCCTTGGGTTCCTTGAAAGGCGCTATATAAATCCAAGTTATTATTATTATTATTATTCTTATTGAGGGAAAGAAGATTGTTGTGTCCGCATCAGTGTTAGAATGTCTTTAAATGTGCTTTCTAACACGTGTGTGAATTTGTGTGTATGCCATGAGCCAGGATTCTACAATCCAAATCTCTGGTGCATGTATTGGCAGAGGACAGGGGCTCAGGACAGATTTGTGATGTAATTGGGCGCCCACACATAAACAAGGACATACCCTCAACCTGATTCTATCTAAAGGCCACAGTGTAACAGTAATTACAGCTACTGATATTATGCATGTTGCAATTTCAGATCACCTCTGCATCTTTTTTAATATGATCTGCACACCAAGACATGACAGTAGTCAGAATTACAAATAAGCGCTTCACTAATGACAATACCACTGATATGTTTAGTAAGGAACACATGAACCATGATTTACCCATCATGTCATAACACATTAAAATCATGTAACAGTAATCAGGCTCCTTGCATCAGCCCACATGTGTCTAAGTTAGTATGTGTAATATTTCACCTGTTAGCCTTACTGATCTTGGGGAGGAGCTTTGATTTTGGAGTCAACATTTCTGTAATAAATCTTTTATTAGTATATATTATATTAAAAGGAAAAAAAGGAAAATAGTTATTATTCTCAGCCCGTCTTGTAACTGCAGTTTAGCTTGTAGATGTCATAATTTGTACGAGGGAGCATGAAGACTTTACAGAGAAGGAAGGAGATATGTTAAAACTCAAGTGTTTTTAATGCTACAGCAATCACCACCTGATTCCATTGTGGCTGGAGTTAAAGCCATGACTTCACAATGGTCCCATTAGAATGCAGAAACAACATGAAGTTGGCTCTATGAATATGAATGATATAGCCCAGGATAGATCAAATCCACAGCATCCAAGTACCACAATGAATTGGGGATAGAAGGCGGTAACGTTTCTTGTCTTTACAAACGAATCCTAACCCTTTATTGCAATTGTTTATATAAGAGTGCTTTCTTCCTTGTATTTTGTGAAAGGGATTATCTAAGAGTTAAAGAAAGATTAGCTTGGCAAAAACGCAGGCTAAAACTCCCCACTGATCCCAGCCCCAGGCAGAGCAGTACAGTTAATGTGAGTTTAAAAAATGTCCTAATGCTGAAGGATGAAAGTTTGAGCCTAGCTCATGTAAGGCCAGGGGGGGTTTATGAATGATTGTGAGTTCACAGAAACCTTCAAAAATTGCCTCTTCTTCTTCCACCTTCAGGGACTTCATTTGAATTCTCACTTCTTTTTTTGTTTGTTGAAGAAAACAGCTATGTAATAAAAATGTATAGGACTGAAAACAAATACAGAGATTAAATAAAAAAAGAGAAATCTCATTAGCCTCATTCCCCTCCAAGTGATTCAATGATTTTAAGAGATGGGAAGCCTAATAGAAAGAACAATTATAGGAAAATTACAAAAACTTTGCCTAAAGCATCAGTGTTTTTTGCCCAAACATACATTTCCCCTGAAAAAAAAAACAAATCTATGCATTAATGAGAATATTGTTACATGCTGTCAAACAAGCATTCAATGTAAGCTTGACCTTTTATTATGGGACCTCAGGCTTCACATTTTGTTGTTGTGGCATAAGAGAAAAATAAAAATTGCTTGATAGAAGCTTTTGAACCACACTACTAATCCAGCATTCTCCGATAAATACTGAACAAGAAAAGTGTGGAGAACTTGTATTTTAAGATAGATATACGAGGAAAGAATGTTCAGTGTGTCTTCCTGCTGGAGCCATGAGTTAATTTCATTGGAAGTATAGAAAGGATATGCTTTAACAAAGTAGTGCACAGCTTTGGAAGCATTAGTCCCGAATATTTACGGTTTGATCTGTTGTCACAGATGAATCTCTTGTCGTCACGCTGACCAGAAGGCTGTAAACATGCATAATCAATGAGTAGCTCTTTATGAACCCGATAGCCAAACCCTGGCACTGACCTCAGTAAGCTCAGCAAACGGCTGAAAGAGCGTCAGAGAAGGAGGGAGAATGTGAGTCGAGAAGGGGTGTGGGAGAGAGAGGGAAGGCTGAGTGCAGAGATACAGCCAAAACCTTGGCAGAAGTCAATCTTTTCAGTCAAAAATGTTTGTTTGACAGACGTAGAGATGACAGGGACTGCATTCAGAGAGGTAAAGGAAAAACAATATATGGTGCTTCTCTCTAAGCTGCTGTTCGGAGAGTCTTGATGGTGTAATCTGTCCACAATGGGATGCAGCCTCTGTACCTTGCAGAAGCCTGAGGAGCATTATAAACTACTCTACCAAGTATGTCAGGTACTGTGAACAAACTAGTTAAGCTCTCTCAGTCGATCTTTTAGTCTGTTACGGGCAGGAATGTTGTGCGATTCTTCAGGTGTGTTGTATTGTATAAAAGGTACGAGCATGGAATCCAGGAGCAATGTTGTGAAGTCGTTTATCCTGCAATCCTGTAGCAGTTGAGTAGCGTTCTGTGTATAGGGGGTTTGATTGCAGGAAGGGATTTGAGGACTTGTTATTGCTGGGCTCCAACTAGAAGAAGAAGTTGCCGTGTGCATCTTACCTAAAACAATTAATATTTATCAAAAGTGGAAGTAAACTTGGTCGAGTATCCTTCAAGTAGATGAACCACCATTACACGGGAATGTGAGATTAGCGCTACTGATTTTACAGCATCAATGCTGTTGTGGTTTGTCACCACCCTCAGATTAATTGATTTTCGAACCATGTATGCTTTTTGAAAACACAAAAAAAAAGCATTTTTAAGGTGATTTAGGGCTAATACTTTTTCTGCTAATGTCTGTAAATCGCTGCCCACTTACTCATTCTCACCTGAATGCTGACACTGAGGTTTCCGTCAAAGGAAACCCTTGACTTTCAGTAGAATTAATGTTTAACAGTCCTGTGCTTGTTTTGCGCATTTTTGCTTCAGAAGAAAAGTGGTGTGTAGCAGGTGTGTTAAAAATGCATCATTAACACGAAGACTGTGCTTACTAGAGTAAGAACAGTTGAGCTTTTATCTTTCTATGTCTCTTTGAAACATTACCTGGGTATTATCTCTATCAGTGCTGATTGAATTCATCTATATGCTCATTTATTTGTTAACATTGACTTTTATCAAGCAGATTATAGATTTTGTTTTTAGCTATTGTATAATGAAAGAAAAATATATCTTGATAACAAAAAGAAAACATTTAGGGCGATATATCATTAGTTTCAATTTCATTGGATATGTAATTATATATTTTTTTAAATTAAATACATTTAATTAGACCTCATATAGTCTAATATAAAGGTATTTCAAATACATGTTCATGACTTTTCCTAATCTTTCTGGCTTCAATCAGTTTTTTTTAATTCACTTAAACAAATAATTTTATTTATGAAACACACTTCAGAAAGTGCCTCCAGCCACATAAAAGCTGTAGTATCCCCCAAGGCTATATTCAGAGAAGGACCCCTGCAGCCCGTCTATGCAGATGGTTGGATGGAGCTGAGAGTAAATAAAAAAGGAAGATTTTTATTTTTGTACACAAATTTTTATCAAAAATACAAAAATGATGAAATCTAAGTGTGTAATAAACCCAAATAATTTCAGGAAGTTGACATAATTCTCTATGAATATTTAACGATATAAGTTGCATGTCACATAAACTTATTTAAACTAACACCTCCGTGTATCCCAGCTCTTACATTACCCTATTTTTACTATAGTAATGGATGGTTGTTAATAAAATAAACATTGTTTAAATTAAATAAATGTTGTTTGCTTTAAAAGAAAGCTGATCAACTCTGGTTGTGATATAAACATGTGTTACTATCGTATGAGTGAATTATATGCTTATAAGGCTGATAAGAAATAATGAATACAATATAAATGGTCTAAGGAAAATACTGTTACCTGTGTCTGTACTCAAGCCGAGACTTTGCCTTCAACTTCCAGGTTTTGTTTCTCTTTCTCTCTCTGAGACAGGTACATGTCTCATATGATGCTTCAGTAGAACAGGTCGTGGGGTTACTCTTTCTGAAGTTGAATCACTGTTGTTATTGTTGATCATGGACATGTTGTGCCTTTAATAAATAATGAATAACGGAGGACTTCAGGCAGAGTGTTTTGATCTATGCCTTTCATTGGAAATACATTTTAGTTTAGCACGACTTTAGCAAAATAAAGTCAGCAAATAAAAGAGTAGGACTACTGTGGTGGATTTCTGCTCAAAAGGACAAGTCAAGTAAAGTCTCATTGGTCTGTGCAATCAGTTCATTAACACATTCTACTAAGAGCAGGCATCAATTGGCTCAACCAAACAAAATAAGTCTATTTTCTGCTGTGGCCCTTTGCTTAAAATAATTTTTGGAGGTTAGCATGAGACACTTACTCCATCCTCTATGACAATAGGTCAAACATGTCCTCTGCTGAGGGGCCCCTTTTATAACCTCAGCTATTGACCTTAATATTTAAAGAGAGTCTCTTCCTAATTAAGGTCTTATTCTACCTTGCCTGACTGTAACCCTAAAAAAATAAGATGTGACTGATGTGTTATTTCTCGACAAGAATATCGCTTCACCTAATGGGAAATAATTGTATCTGTCATGCATCCTTTTGATTTGTTCCTGGTTCTTTGTCTATTCTCAAAGGTCAATGGCAAGGATCTCTCCAAGTCCACCCATGATCAGGCAGTTGAGACCTTCTGCACCGCGAAGGAGCCCGTTGTGGTCCAGGTTCTGCGCCGGACCCCAAGCGGCAAACTGGTCAGCCAGGCTGATGATTCCCAGATCTTAGACGTCAGCACTCAGACCGACATCACCCTGCAGCACATAGTGGCCCTTACAAACCTACCTTCGTCACTCCCGATGACAGAGCTGGATGAATTCCTTCTTCCAGAGGAGTAAGCCTGCTCGGTTTGACAACTATTTCAATTGACCCAGATTTTGTCCAGTTTAGAAGAACAGTCAAGGCCTTACAGTTAAATATATCTCCAGCCAAAAAAAATGAAAATATACTGGTTGCTGGATTTTTATTTTTTTTTCAAAATACTGATTGGTTAAAATCAGATGGACAGTATGCCTTTATGAATAAATATTTCTGAATGAAATTAATAACATTTTGATGTATTTTATGTCTGGGGGTTACTTTACTTAGATCTGATACAAGCATGATTTCTACATTTAATTCTAATTATTGCCAATTATTTCTTGTAATAAGAAAATCAAACTCCTCAAATGTAATGAGTACAGCCTTTTTTCATAATTCAGACATTATTTTTATTAGAAATGTGAAATTACAGTCAGAAGTCTCGTTTTTCTTTTCACCAGGATTTGAGACTAAAATCAGAATTCTGAGTTTAAAGTCAGAGTATTTAAATGTCAAAGTTAATAAATAGATCAACTTTTTTCAGTAGCCGTATCTGCTTTCATATGTTAATACATGTTTTCTCTCCTTTTGAATTTATGGTTGTTATATTTATAGTCCACATTTTTAATTTGTCTTACATCTTCTCTCAGGCATCCTCCAGGACACGAGTACTTTGATTCAAATGACTTCCTCGAGGTCATGCAGCAGGACATAGAGCGAGAGGAGCTGGAATATGAGGTTAACATAAAGTTTTTTTCATTAATTAATCCTACACGTTGACAGCAGTGTTCTTTTGTGAGTCCAACCACTCTGTTTCTCCGGTCCAATACTCTTACTATTGACCACAAGTCTTGATAATAAAACAGTTATTTAGGGTTAGGTGTTGTGTAGGTTACTGTTGTGCTCCTGCACCTATCTCTAGGGACACCCCCCTAATTAGAGGGGTTTATTATTAGTTCCCCACCCACCCACCCCCCTTATCATTAAATCCAAGCCACCATTGTATAACACTCCCTATAAGCCATGTTCAATTCACAAGTCCGGATGAACATCTTATTTTAAATATAAAAATAATAAGTTATAAGTAAAAAAATATCGGGGGATGCAGAAAGCACTTGTTTAGAGTCTTGAAATTAGATTTATTTAGTAATTTAGACAATAAATATAATTTCAAGACACTAAACAAACGTTTGTAGTGTTTCTTCCAAAGGAAAGAAAATTAAGTGGTGAAAAAGAATACTGAAATAGAACGACTCTCATTTATTCCTCAAATTGAGGTCAAAAAATAATAAATAAAATAAAGAACTGTACCATAATATTCTGTCCTCCCTTTCAAATCAGCTTTTTTTTTTTTTTTTTTACTTTTGTGAAACATTTTGAAAAATTACAGCAAAAGGTATAGCTGTTTGTTACCTAGTTATGGAGTTACTTCTGAGTCTAATAAAATTGCAAATGTGCTTAGTGAAGACCCATGCATTATTTAAGTTGAATAGGTTTGTGGTTATAAATGTCATACATTTTTTTACATCCAATTACTGCAAAGGTTAACTGCAGCTTACTGAGCCTTACTGATGTATCTGTTTGCATCAAGAGTGAGAGGAAGGCAAAGGTCAGTTCGCTAACTAACACTGGGTCTAATTACTGTTGAATAATGATGTAAAAGTTTTAAATTACAAAAGGTTGTTTTTTAGAATGGTCAGAAATTTTGCTCACAATTTAAACTCTATAAATCATACTAACTGTGTGTTACGAGCTATCACCAGCTACACATATAAATGAAACAAAACTTGGAAGTGTGACATAGAGGTGAAGAGATGACTGTGACAGAAAGTACTGGTTCTCACAACAGGGAAAACATAAGGCAGGGTCAGCTCACCTACACGCCGGTCTGCCAGGCCACTGGCGTGCCTTGATCGCACTGGACGGCATTGTGATGAATGATGTTCCCAGGCTTTTTCTATGAGATATCATTTTTGGTTGTATTTGGATCCCGTAAGAAGATACATCGCTGGTTTTACAACAAGTTCATGGGTTTGTGTCAGCTATCGAGTCTAGTAGCTTGATTACTTGATATTAGAGGCGACACAGCACCGCTATGTGCGCTCCTCAAGAATGGTGCATTTAAGACTAACGGACAACCCAGAATAAAACACAGCTTAAACCCATTCATTGTAACCCCATGAAAACCAGTCCAAAGTAGTTTACAAAACATAAATATAAGGACGAAAAAATAAGTAGAACCCTATTTTTCCCTATCATCCCGAACATTGTGAAACATTTATTTCATTTTATTTGCTTAATAGTCTTGTCATAAAGTTATCTTTCTTATTATCTTTGAGATAAAAGGTGTTGACGAGGCAGGTCCATATGCAGTCCACAGCATTATCTCACATTCTATCAGTCGACCTCTGAGAAAGAATATGGCTGCTCTGCATCCAGCTGAAAGAGTCAGTACATGGATTAATGGAGCATCATTGCTCTTTGACCCCATTTACGTACCTATTTTAATTAGGATGTCCACAAACAAACAAACAAGCGAAAGACAATACACACATTTTTTAAAATACTGCAGAGATACAAATATAATTTCAAATGTATAATGTCGATATATCATTTCACTTGTATGATGAAATATTTATTTGTGCATGTGTCTTTACAGGAAGTTCATCTGTACAGAGCAAACATCCAGGACAAGCTTGGTCTGACTATCTGTTACAGGACTGATGATGAGGACGAGACTGGAATCTACATCAGTGAGGTATGCAGCTCTGGTAGGATTACAAACCTCCCTCTGTAGTAAATGAATGCCAGCTTTTAATCTGTTACTCTTTTCCTTTGGTCTTTAGATTGATCCAAACAGCATTGCTGCAAAGGATGGTAGAATTAGAGAAGGGGACAAAATCATTCAGGTTCGCTCACTGCAATCACAGCACTCTAACTCATCTCCTTGCTACTCATTTAATGTAGTTTTCTACTATTAATTGTTTTTAAATCAATTATCAGTTTTGGAAATGTAAATAACTTGGGTAGATGATTTCTACAAGTGGCTGTCAAGAAATTATTAACAGAAATGTAAAGATTGTAAGTGTTTAAATAAGATCATGTGTCTCAATATTTCCTTCTGTCCATCAAGATCAATGGTGTTGAGATCCAAAACCGGGAGGGTGCTGTAGCACTGCTGACCAGTGAGGGGAGCCAGAATATCTTTTTGCTGGTGGCCAGGCCAGAGACCCAGGTAATTCAGAAGTCTTCTTTGGTACAAACCAAAAGCTTAGGTTTTAATTTAACAGACATATTTGTTTCCCAAAGTGACCAAGTAAGGTTTTAACACGAAATGTCTTGTTGTCCTATTTGCATGCCCTCAAACCAAAGTAAATCTTTCTATAGCAGTCTTGGTTATTTTCATTTTTTTAAGTAAAACTTAAAAACTAAAAAAATCAATATTTGCATCTCTTCTCCCCACCGGATCTCAGCTGGATGAGGGCTGGATGGATGACGACAGGAATGACTTCCTGGATGACCTCCATATGGATATGCTTGAGCAGCAGCACCATCAGGCCATGCAGTTTACGGCAAGCATTTTGCAGCAGGTACACACGCTTCTTAGGACATACAGGCTCACAGCTCGCTACGCCTTGTTGTAGTTCCATTTTAAATTAAAAAGCTGCAAGAATCATTTTTTTGATTTGTTTTTCTGTTGTTTTTGAGTTGGGATTATTTTATCTAATTTGTTCTATGTCATAAAATGTTGTTTAAGTTTTATTACATTTTTATCAACAATTGTATTTCACACAATTTAACAAGATCAGCAGCATTCCATTAGCTGAAAAGGCAAGAAAAAGAAAATATACTCTCCAATGTTTTATTTTTACAACACTATAAAAAAAGATAACGTTGATCGTGTTGTTCATAATTAAAATCAATGCACTTTCTGACTTTCAGGATTCAGAGTTTGTTATTCTGTCGTCTATTTTTACAGAAAAAGCAAGAAGAGGAAGAAGGCAGCACAGACACAGCCACTCTGCTGTCCAACCACCACGAGAAGGACAGTGGTCTTGGTCGCACAGATGAGAGTACGCGAAATGATGAGAGCTCAGAGCAGGAAAACCTGGGCGATGACCAGACCACGGCGTCCAACACACTCGGTAGCTCAGGAAAGCTGACATACAGCCAGGACACTCTAGGCAGCGCTGACCTACCCTTAAGCTGTGAATCGTTCATCTCTCCAGACTACACTGACACCGACCTCCTTGGAATAACAGCTGATGAGTGTGAGCGTTTCAGAGAACTCCTGGAGCTGAAATGCCAGATGAGGAACACTAGAGCTCCATACGGCCAGACTGATGGCGTTGCAGTTGCCAAGGAACAAGAAAGTGTGGACAAAGAACTGGAGCTGCTGAATGAGGAGCTGCGCATCATCGAACTGGAGTGCCTGAATATTGTCCGTGCTCACAAAATGCAACTGCTGAGAGAGCAGTGCCACGAGTCCTGGATGCTTCACAACAGCGGTTTCCGCAACTACAATACCAGCATTGACGCACGTCGACACGAGCTTTCAGACATTACAGAGCTGCCGGAGAAATCAGACAAAGACAGTTCCAGTGCTTACAACACTGGCGAGAGCTGCCGCAGTACGCCGCTGACATTGGAGCTGTCACCAGACAACTCGCTACATCGAGGAGCGGGGACTCAGGGTCCAGCTGGGGCGTCGGGCTCCACCGGCTCCACCGGCTCCACCGGCTCCAACAGCGGGGTGCTCAAACCTCTCCTGTCCCCTCTTCAGGAAGCCTCTGGCCCTAGCAGGAGCAGAGATTCCTCCAAGGATTCAGATGGAGCACTGCAGGCAGAGAGTGGGGAGAGGAAACATGCAGAGTCCAGTAAGCCAAGGCAAAACTTCTCTCAGCCACATTCACTTTACAAGCACGCCCACATCCCTGCCCATGCCCAGCACTATCAGAGCTACATGCAGTTGATCCAGCAGAAATCAGCCGTGGAGTATGCCCAGAGCCAGTTGAGTCTGGTCAGCATATGCCGCGACTCCATCATCCCAAGTGACTTGGACCCTAAAATGGAATGGAAGGTGAAGGTCCGCAGCGATGGCACGCGCTACATCACCAAACGACCTGTCCGGGACAAGTTGCTCCGAGAGCGTGCGCTGCGCATTCATGAAGAGCGCAGTGGTTTGACCACAGATGATGACGCTATAAGTGAGCTCAAGATGGGCCGCTACTGGAGCAAGGAGGAAAGGAAGCAACATGCAGTTCGCGCCAAACAGCAGAGACAACGCCGCGAGTTCATGAAACAGAGCCGGGCGGATTGTCTAAAGGAGACACAAGGTCTGGAGGAAAAAAAGGAGCCCAACATCATTGAACTCAGCCACAAAAAGTTGATGAAAAAGAGGAATAAGAAAATATTTGACAACTGGATGACCATCCAGGAACTGCTGACCCATGGTACGAAGTCACCAGATGGTACAAGGTCTTACAACTCGCTCCTGTCTGTGACCACCGTGTAAGTCCTGGTGTGAGTTTAGAAGGAAGACCAGTCAGAGGAGGAAGTACTGGAGTGTGATTTACCAGAGGCACTTCAATTTCAGGTAGCCTATACTGCCTTGTTCAATGTGGCAACGTTTTTCTGGACAATCGTTTTCCACCACTTTGGTGAAAAGAAGGTCCTTCAGATGATCGTTGAACGTGAAATGACTTGGTCACTGCTCTGGGAATATGTTCCAAAACCTGTTTTCAATTTTGTTCAATAACTTTTTCTACATTTGTACTTATCTGTCAAATAATTTCTGAAACAAAAACACAATATTCCCCCTAAAAATTAAGCATTTCCATTACTTTACATGTTTTTTTGTACTATATAACTTTTCTCAGTTATGCTGCTTTCATGGAAACAGTACTATTTTCCTACAAGGTATAACACATAATGCTTTTGAAAAGGACATTTGTAAGTTACAAAACACTTTTTGCAGTTGTCTTACAGTTATATTTTCAGTCATTTACCATCTTTTGCGAATTTCAGTAAAGATGTATGGTTATGTTATTGTTTATGTACATAACATTAGAGAAGGATGTTTATCACTTTGAAATATTAGAATATGTGCTTATTGAAGCAAATCTTGTAGCCTTTTCCCTTTCTTATGGTGTATTGTATTGAACAGAATAAAAGCTTTACAAATCCCTAGTTAGCCAAACGATTTGAGGTATTGTAAAATGCAAGAAATAATAAATTATTGTTTAATATATTTATGTTATTTGTAGAATTGTTGGCTCAGCACAGAAAGGAATCAAAAATAATCCTGCAAATGTATAAAGTCTATGTTACATACAAAGAAGTTCAACATGGCCGGTTTTACTAGATGAAAGGTATAATCATATACCTGTGTGGGTGTATCTTTTCAAATAGATCAGCCTGTGAGAGCACAGCTTTTACAAGCAATTCAATTCTCAAAGTAAATGAAGTTTGGGAATAAAATTGAATAACCAGCAAACGGGTGTTAAACTAGACAAAGAAGATGTGATAAATCATGGAGGCATCCCATCAGCTCAGCAAGGTCAACAGGCGCTGAGACTGTGTTGGCATACCTCATGTAAAAGAGAACAAGCTACTGAATTGTCAGTGTAATGCTGACCTCAAATTCATATTTTCCCACCTTATCTGAATGTAAGTCTTTTTTTTAACTTTGATGTGGAGCCATGTCCTCAGGGCCTTTTTGATCCCCAATTATTGGGTCCAAAAAATGCAACTAGATTAGAATTGCTATAGAACTTGAAGCTGCCCCATAATGTAATGCTGATTTTAAACCTGATCTCTGCATGAAAATGCCAAAAGCAAATGATTTATTTTCTACTATAGAGCCTATACATCATCAGCTTTCATGTATGTATACATCTTCAATAGTAAGTGTGTATTTGTACCTACATTTCATTTGTTGATTTGTTTAGAGCAATTCTTCAAACTTTGTCTTGCGTGAATGATCAGGGCTCCAGTGGCGACTCAAAAATATGGTAAGCAAGGACTACTGTGGTGGATAGGATCAGGCAGCTGGCCTGGCACATGGCTAACCTGGGAAGGGAGACTGAAAACCCCACAACTGGGCAATGGAGGGAGAAAGGCTGGAGTTGTTTAGGTCAAGTTTAATGACTTTGACTGCACCAAGAGAATGTATATTTTTTTCCCAGATCCACAGAGGATTACCTCCTTTTATGTCTCTGAAAGACTAGGGACATTATATCAACCCAGAAAATCCCCTCCTTGACACTTAAGGGTCAAACACTGTAACCACCTTTATTATTTGGGCTTTTTTCATTTTAAGAAATCATTTCATTACGTATAGTATGATTGTCTTTAAGCTTTAAAACAGAGGGATGAATAACTAGTTGGGTACAAAATATATGCTGCCAAATAATGCATCATTTTCAGATCCTTGTCAACACAAGGAACTTCCACATCTAAAATCACATCTGAATAGGGGGGAGATATTCTCTTCAGCAGGTAAAATATACCAACACATCAGCCAGAAATACATCCACACTGCAATATTATTTACACCTGAACCAAGTGATTTTGTCAGCATGTGTTTGTTTTAGGGCTGTCAAATGATTAATCCTGATTAAACGCTCAATTTCAATTATTAATAGTGATTAATCACAGTGTAACAAACTTGAAAAAAATCGACGTGATTATTTATTTAGACCACAGGGGGCTTTTGGACAGACATAAAAAAACACCCAGCTGCCATATTGGGGCTAGATGCAGAAAAAGCTTTTGATTCTGTGAAGTGATCATTTCTTTACAAGACTCTCTGTTAATTCTGATTTTGTAACACTTTTAAAAATACAATCTAAGTGTTTTATAAATGAACTAACAGCAACAATATGAATATATGTCTCTCTTTCAGGATCCTTGGAGTTGGAGTGCGGCTGTAGCCCAAGATATCATATCAGTCTCCTCCTCTTTATGGTTTTTATAGAGACTCTAAGTCAACTGATCAGGCAAAATGACAAGATACATGGAGTCCCAAAGGCAGGAGAAAAAAGAAACGTAATGTCCACTCGTGACCTCCTGATATAAACTGACGCAGCCAGACCACTCCTTCCCTACCCTAATGCAAATACTTAACAAGTTTGGATCAGTGTCAGGATACAAATTAAACACTCATCAATCCCAGCTCTTAATATTTGATTACACAACCCATCAATTGTTTGGAGAAAACTTTGATATTCGGGAGGTGGAACGCATGTGAAGCATCAGAAATCTACAAGTTCTGACACACTACTCGCCAACATTTGAAAAAAAAAAAAAAACCTGGTCAGGTGGAGTCTGCTGGTCTTTCTCAGCTTGATTAAACACATATAAATATTTAAAATGAATATTCTCCTGATGCTGCTGGATTTGTTTCGAACTCTCCTATAAGACTTTTACAAAAAAAAAACTTTGTAGAATAAGTTTAAGCGAGGCAGTTCACTCGTAAAGGTTCTTAGGATAAGGTAAAAGTGGCTCATTTCATTTCAGTGAGATGTCGTTTATTCAAAACACACTGTACATATTTTCAGTAAAAACCTTGTACAAGTTGTTTTTTTTTACATCAAATTATTCACAATTAGGCTAGGAACCCATATAAATCTTAAATCAGTCAAAAAACTAGTTCCCTAAAAAAGGAAACATGAAAGTTCCTTATAAAAAACAAATGGGTTTTTATAAACAAGAACCCACTGTAAATTGCAGCAACTAAATTTATATGGTCATGTATTGAGAACTGGCTTTTAACACCTATCTTATAATACTTTTAAATTATTAATAAAGAATGGGCTAGGTCACCCTCATGAATGCCGTCTAGTATAGGCTACCTCAGTCAGTATCTGAGTGGGTGTATGTGAAGCTTGCACTGTTTACATCTTTAAACTGTGCTTCTGCAACGACGTAATGTAAAATCCCACGCAGGGAAAATAATATTACACCAGAGTTTTGTTAAAGTGCTGCGATGGAATGTCAATGTGAGAATGGCTTCTAAGAACTGTTGTAGTTTCTCTCATCATCCTACTTAAGTAGTATAACGATGGCTACCTTACGTGTAAAAACGGGTGTACTACAACCTTAAATTTGTAATTAAGTACAAATGTGCAAATGTCTAACTTTTTACTGTATGCACTTGGGCAATGGGCCTAATTCACCAATATCTTTTTAGAATTTGAGTAGAATTTCCCTTAAGTTGTTCTAGCCATTTTCACATATGCACTCCTGAAAGTACCTAGATGATTTCAGGAGGACTCCTCCGGATATTCTCCTGACCTGGCTGTTCACATATGCACCTCACCGCGGGAGACTATGCCTGGTAGATGGGCAGGGGGTCTCCTGAGATAAAACGTGATGTAAAAAAAACTATGCGGAAGTGACAGATAGAGTCCGCTATACGACGCTATAATGAGAATATTTGCCTTTATATCAATATTATGTATAGTTTGACGGAATCACAATATCGACCAAAGAGCAGAGAAGAGGAAACATAATGTATCTGTTAAATTCAGGCTAGCAGATCATAGCTGTCGATTGCATGCAGTCTATGCACTGACTCCAATCACAGGGTATAAAAGTCAGCACCCTCTCTTACTGGTTTGAAGTGAATTCTCCTGAGAATATCCTGCTGCGTTCTCACATCAGCTCACTCAGGCTTGCTGCAGAAAAAAATATTAGGTGGCTGGAAGGAGAAACTCCTGGTGAAAGTGAGAGTGAAAAATCTGGGCTGTTATATCAGGAGTTTTTCAGGAGTTATCTACAAGTCTGAAAGCCCTATCTTAAGAAGATTTCTAAGAAGACTCTCCATCAGATTCCCCAACGTGTTCTTAAATTACTGAATTGTTCACATCTGTGTTCTTGCTTCCCTGCATCTCAGTTCTCTTGAGTGCTGTATCCTCGCTTCTCTCTCCTATGTCGAACCAGAAGTAGTTCTAGACCCGCCGTGTTAAGGAGTATACCAAAGCTCTTATAACTGGCTCAAAAAGTGTTCATGATGGATTAAGCCGGGTCTTTGTAATATAGCATTAACTTTTTGTAACATAATAATGAGTAAGGTCTTTTTACCTGCTCTTTTGTAATATTAAAAAACAAAGAGTAAGATCTTTTACCTGCTTTTTGTAAAGTGTCTCGAGATAACACTTGTTATGAGCTGACGCTATACAAATAAAAGTTGATTGATTGATAACTGAGAGGAGAGAGGAGGGAGATCTGAGAAACGGTGAGCGAGGATATGCAGACTCTACAGAAGTTTTTTTACTGACAGACGCCCTATTATCAACTCTCACTCATTGATTGGACTCTCGCTGCGGATTGGACTTTAATGAAACTTATCAACATCAGCAGAGTTTGATAACGGAGAAAAGACGGACATTAAAAAGACGTTAAACGGACAGAACTCTGACATTTGAACAGATTATACATATATATTCCTTTTTTTTTCAATTCAATAAACTTTAATGGCATGAATGTGTAAATAGATTGTCAAAGCATATAATAACAAATATAGCCATATCACTCATTAATTGGACGCTGCAGCGGACCAGACTTCAATTAAGTGCCGTCCCTTCGGTTGGGACGGCACAGGTCCGATGTTAGTGGCTGGGCGTCGGGCGGTATCGCCATTTCTAAAAAATAATTTATTTGTAATAGCCTGGTGGTGTAAGGCTTAAATAATGTATTGGTGAATATAGCTGTAGTCTCATAGAGAAAACAGTATCGAGTATTTCCTGATATTAACCCCTGGTAACAAGTTGTTTTGAGAAGCCTATATTAGAATGTAAACTGGATGCTATGAATACATTCATTTATTGAAGACATGACTGGAATGGTGGCACGTGCAAACTATTGGAAATGCATTTTCCCAAAAACTTTTGATCAATCCAGAAATACATTTTAAAAGTCCAGGTAGTAAACATATTTAATACTTCGTAAAAAACACAAAAAAAGAAAAAGGATTTTTTTCCAATGCAAAAATACTACGCAGAAGTGATGTTGTGATGCTACATAGGTTTTTCGCCGACAGCACTTTCAGTGCTTGTTTTCACCCAAAACATGGCTTTGGATCGAGCCACTGGAGAAGATCGGAACTGTAAAAATCACCAAGTAAACACTTACACACATTTACTTGTGTATTTCCATAACATACAGGCCTATTTAAAAGAAATGTGTGCATCAGAAAAACATTTTTAAAACGTATTTATTAATATGTGCTTTTTCAAACAAATATTTTTGGCAAGAGTTATAAAGCCCCCCCTAAAAAATATGCATCCTTATTTGGGCATTTATTCTTCATTAAACTTATCTCAACATTCCACATATATCATACATATATGTTTGTACCCAACGTATTAACAAATCAGAATCTGAAATACTTTATTAATCCTGGGACAAAAGTTGGCTGTTACAATGGCTCCTACACAGAATATATAGACATGCAGATATAAGAATGAAATACCAAAATTTCAATTATGTACAATAAAAAATACTGGAGAATATAGTAATAAATAAAGCAATATGTATAAATAAGAAATACTGTATTATGTACAAAAAAAATTTATATAAAGATTTGTTTATTCAAACTATGAATATGTCTCCCACCTTTTTTGTTAAGAGCCCCCCCTACTTGAATCTACGAAACGCTGAGCCCCCACTGGACCCCCCAAAAAAGGTGATCCATTGCTGTCAAATATTATAATACATTTTAGTTGCCTTTAACTGATGTCTCATTTCTGGGTTAGCTTAAAAAAATGTATTTTCAGATCCCAACTCAATCGGCCTACACACACACTTGTTCTTACTAAAATAACGATCTAGTAAGTCTTTCAGCATGTTAAGTTAAAATATTTTCTTAAGGTACAAGTAGGGTATGGGGAAAATGGTAAGCACTTGTAAGAAAACAAGGTAATAAAATAAGGAAGACCACCACACATAAAAATGTTAACATTTATTGCCGTTTCTGAATACTGCACTGAAAGGCGAAGCATTCGGAGAATACACAGAAATTATACAATCATATATAGTTTCACAAAGGCAGTGAACACATACTGTATTACAATCTACAAAAATCTACTTTACAGAAATTTATCATTCTAAATATCAAAAAGTACAGCTGCAGAAACAGGTGTAAAATTGGTACCAGAAACTGCTCTGGATATCGGTCAATGAGACAACCTGGTGACATCACAATACAAATAAAGCAGAAGTCATCTTTGTACTTGCAAGTTGAAACCTTAACTGGCACAAAAAACAAAAACTTACTAAAAAAAATAACCAATTGAACTGAAATGATCACATATATTGCGGATAATTTAATGCATCCAAAATATATCAATGTTTATAAATTGTTCAGGGTGATAAAAAATGTTATCCATATTTTTGCAACGATAAATTACTAAGGATAATGTGGAAAATGTATGTAATCCAAAGCCGGTTCAAACTTTTAAATAACAACTTAGTTGAGGGATGTTATCAGGTCACTGCTTGACAAAAGCGAATTTAAAATGTTCCTAAGACCGCTGATATCTTTTACATTTCATATACAATGAGTGGCTGGTATGGCTTTGTTCTGACCCTGCAAGTATGGTACACTAGGCTTTATGATACAAAACATAGACAACCTTGTCCCATTGTCTAAAGTGAGGAGGAGTTACTGGTATTAGAAAAGAGCAAGTCTACCCTGGCATCTGAACAATTTCATTGAACAAAAAATAAGAACTTTTCTGGTCAGGAACTCAGGGCAGCTAAACAAACCCCTTTTGGGACCAACTAAAAACAGAGAATAAGAATATTAATAAAATACTCAATAAAAAAAAAAAAAAGATCCTTGAACCAAAAATGTACTTGTATGTCCACATCATTGCCTGGTAGCTGTTTTGAGAGTGTCCAAAAAAGCAAGAGTGGTTTGTCTTGTGTTCAAGGAGAACTTATCCTCTTTCCCCACTGACAGGTTAGCTGGATACAAGAACAAGCTGTTTTATGGTCACACATGGCTGGAAGGAGGCCTTCATTTTAGTCCTGCTCCATGGGCTCCTCACTGGTCCCAGTGTTAGAGCTGGCACTTTCCATTGGGCTACTGGAAGGTTCAGTCGTAGTGCTAGACGGAGAGTGGGCTACATCTTCTCTGGCTGCTTCTGCACTCTTCTCTATGATAAAGCTACTACTGCTGACTGGGTCACTGTTGCTCTCATTATCCCTGCAAATGACAGAGCTCTCAAGAACATCTGCAGGCGCCTGCTGTTCTGTCTGATCCATGTCACTGCTGTCCTCCTGGGCTCCACATGGCACCTCCCTTTCAGCCTGCTCAGCATCCTGACCTGAGCCTTCAGACACCTCAGTCTGTGTGCTGCTTGATGGTTCTGTAGTTAAAAAAAAAAAAAAATCGTGACAACAGATATTTTTTTCGCCCCCAAAGTACGTTTTCTATTTTAGCTCTGACCAAAACGTTCTTGTCAGATTTCCACTGACAAATAGCAGTTTGGCTTACTTTCTAGTGAGAAGTAATATAATATAAACTCCTCAAAAAAAGTTTGGAAACATTATTTCGGTCACTTATTTCGCCCCTTTAATAATACTAATTTGTGTTGTATTTTATATCGTTGGAAAGCCTGATTAGTCACCTTTACAACGACGTATAACTTTTAGGGATTGTGCATTCATGGAATGTGCAACACAGCTAAACGTGTGAGTAGCGCTCTAAAAAAAAAGGTGCCAAAATCCCCTGCAATGTTCTTGTGCTGGTATTCACTCCTGTTTTGAGCTTCAAGTGCTGCCAGGTGTGTGCCAGTTACGGGTGTATGACTGGCACCTGATTGGCACCTAATTTACAGCACAGGGATCATCTTGGGCATGCTGTTCATACCAGAGTGACCAACACAACCACGCTAAAAAGGTGACTAATCAGGCTTTCCAACGATATACAATACAACACCAATTAGTATTATTAAAGGGGCGAAATAATTGACAAAAATTTCCACCTTTTTTTTGAGGAGTTTATAAATATTAGAGGTGTCAAACTATAAATGGGAAATTCAGAATTAATCACATTTTTAATTTTATACTTGAAATTATTTTATTATGAATTCAAAATATTTTTTGTCTTATACACCGGTGCGACCAATATACCAGTATAAAATACTGAAACACGCGCCGTCAATACATCGGGTGCAGCAGCCACTAACTGCGACCTGACTGGTTAAAAACCCATCCCTGTCCATTGTGTATTGAAAGCTGAGTGCACGCTGCGCTGGGAAAGATGGCGACACAGACCAGGCGGGCTGCGCAACTTTTTCGACATCTTTTCTCCCTCACGAGGTCATAATCATGCATTTACAGAAAACAGTGGTATATTGTTCCGTAAATAAACCCTGTGGAGTTCTCTTTTGATTGAAAGACTCCTATATTAAAGTTAAAGAGTGACTAGCGGAGTCGGGCAGCGCGACTCTCAAGCTAGGAGTCTGTGCATCACACCTTTACTGCACATTGTAGACGTCGCTGAACACAATATAAATCGTCACGCAGAAAGACAGTTTAAAACTTTTTTTTCTCTCTAAGAGACCTTCAAAGCAGGGTGCGTCTTCTATACCGGTGCGATTTATATTCCGGATTTGACGATATATAAACACGCACATAAACATATAATTTTATACTGTGTATATGTTCTCTGGCGCCTGAGGGTCAGTGGCATAGTTGGGCGTCACTCAACCAGAAGGTGTAGGGGTTCGATCACTAGCTCCTGCAAGACACTGGCACACATTGCTCCCGCTGTATTGGCAGTGGCATGTGAATGCATTAGTACTGAGTAAGATGATGAATACAAGTACTTGGGTACTCGTTTACGATATTATTCAAGTAAAGTTTCAGTACTCATGCGTTGTTATAGGCTACAATAGTTCAACTTAGTTAGCATTACATGTCTAACAGAGCTTTCTGGGCTTGCCTAACTGAATATACTTAAAAATATATGAATAGAACACAGAGGTGTAATTTCTCCAAAGACAGCTTATTAAAGATACAAGCATGTGAAGTGAGCCTGATTAGCAACAAAAGCTGCTTTATGGCAGCTACAGTAACACATTACTCCAAAAGTGGAGAGCATATATAAAAAACTAATCCACCATCACAGCTAATAACAGCGGAAAAGATGTATGAGGAAAGCGCAGCAATATTGTTCATAACAGCAAAGTGTATTTTACTTCAGACTCAAGGTCAGCTCTCACCATGGGAGTTATATTTTACCATTACTCGTCATTTCATTCAGAACTGGGATTGGAAGACCGCTGGCCTACAGATACACAGTTCTGATGAGCCACACCACAGAAAACATAGCGGACCACTGGGATGTCCATGTCGTTTTTTACCATATAAAATATATAAATAGCTAGTACCTGAGTACTCGTTCATAAGGTAATGTAGGTACTTACATACTAATGTAGTATTTAGATTACTGTAAACTCCCATCCCTAGTAATGAGATGGGCAGTAGGGCACTTTACATAGCAGCCTCTGCCATCAATGTGTGAATGTGACATAGTTTAGAAGCGCTTTAAATGGTCAGAAGACTAGAAAACTGGCTGAGAAGTTTTAGCAAGGCAGGTTCAAGGTTTTGACCAGCATGGAGCCAAAAGACAAGTTGCAAATTCCGCAGCAAGCAATTGGTATGCTCTGGAATATATGGTCATAAATATGTCCATGTCTAATGTTTATTTAATGGTCAATTGAGAATCCAAAATTGGAAATAAAAAAACAACTTGCTATTTCGTCATTTGTTTTTTAATCCGATACCAAAAATCAAATTGTTAACAATGACAAAAATACCCAACTTTAAATCCTATGTGGTGCTTCATTAGTTTTGTGAATTGATCTTAAGTTTATTGTTTTTAAAAGCTTTGGCTTCTAAATATATATATTTTTTAAATGGATAGACTGACCGTGTATAGTATTTTTAAATGCAGAAAAATGTAAACTGCTTAATTGAATTTGGGTCCTAGGTGTTTGATTCTTTATCAGCTCATGTTATGATTAGGCTTCAGGGTCCAAAATTGGAAAATTGTCCCTACTATCTGTTCTGATTCAAAGCTCAGTTCAGTTCACTTTGGGTTACAATAGTTCTGTTGGCTCAATTAAAAAAAAGGCTACACCTTCAGTGTGAGAAAAGCTGCTCAAAAACCTTACTCCTTTCAGACAAAATTTGACCTTTAAAGCTAAAGTTTACAGCCTGAATGTAGGAAGCACAGAGACAACCAACTCTACCATCTACTCTAAATCTTATCCATACAACCTTAAATCAAAAAGGACCCTTCAGCCAGATACATTAAAACTTCCCACAATACTTTCAATAGAATGGGTCAGACTTAAGTAACTTTATACAAACTTACCTTGGTCTTCAGTTGCAGCAGCACTGCTCGAGGCTTTATCGTTGCTGTATCTAATCTTTTCTTCTTCCTCTTCCTTGTGTTCTTGGACCATGGATTCTGCCTCTTTTGAAAGAGCGTCATCATGCAAAGGCCTCAGTGTATCCACCTTCTGCTCTTCCTCTTCCTCTTCATCATCCTCATCATCCTCTTCGCTAAATTTAAGTCTTTTCACCTTCTGCTGATCTGCTTCCATGTCATCTTCTGTGACTGGGTGCTTGTTTTTGACCGAGTTCCCCAGAGAACCTCCAGCTTCAAACACTTCACTGACAAGCAAAAAAAAGAGTCAGGACACAAATTATCATATTGTTTCATGTTTATCGTGGGAAATCTATTTTTCTGGTGTTTAAAAGCTTCTGACATACCTCAAGTTTTTATCACCTCCATGATCTGTGTTGAGATCTTTGTTGTCTGTGCTGTCTGGCAAGCCATTGGCTGCTATAGAGTGGGCAAGAGACAACTTTGGTCGATTCTGTGGCCGGGGAGTTCCAGGACCATTCACTTTTCTAAATATAAATGATAAGAGAATTCATGAAAAGAGAAGCTATAATAAGTAATGTTATTTATTTTGTATGCATAGACTTCAACTGTCCACAACTCAACCTCTCTGTGAAAGCAGATGTGTTCCCCGGAAGCATCACTCCATTCATTCTATTCACCGCACTGCATCCATTTTTTCTAAACCAGTTAAAAAAAACAATTATCTGCCTGGTGACAAATGTAACAGACCAAACTTCAAGTAAAAATATGATTCAGTTATATTTAATGTTGCATTTCGACATGACACTTACTCTAAGGTTGGGTGAATACAGCTTACCACCATTACATTCTAGAGGGGAGCAAGAATTACCAAATTAGTTACAACAGGAGTCACAGCAGGTTGTTGACAACTTTAAATAAAACATATCTACAAAATAATGTCGAGCTGCTTGGGACTTACCTTCTCAACCCCCCGGAGAAACTTGTCTGTTCCTGTGTAGTTCCTCTTCGGTTCTGTGAGTAACTCACACAAGCGTTGGATTGTGAATGGAATTCTAAAACAAACGAAAAATGTGAGAATAAAAGAAAAATTTGACATTTATAAACACTTTTATTAGAACTTACAATTCTGAGCCATAAAAATTCTGATGAAGGCATTTTTGCAGTTTTGGGAAACTTTGTGACCAATAACAAAACTGTTTTCATGATTCCAGGTAGCAGTTTCTATATGTCTTGGGATTTTAAATGATGAGATGCAATTTGATTTGAAGTAATTATTGCGATTTTTATATTGTGAGTTATACCTCATTAAGCAAATCAAATCATTTAGAATACATCATTTAAGTAATTGCAACAGAAAATAAAAATGCAAATAAAATGTCAAGTCTCTTGTTCAGAATGAAATATATCAGGACACCTGCTGATTTACAATATTTGTGTGTGTTCATTTGCATGTGAGGGAGGGGCTGCTTCACATTATCAAATTGCACACCTTCCAGCTGCATTTAACAGGGTACCCCTAGGGTGTTCAAATTTACATTTTAGACAATTTAAGATCTTTTTAATACCACTTAGAATGACATTTAAGGCCAACTTCAAGGCAGTACTGAGTCGATTTTAGCTCTAGAAATAATTTACCAAATGAACTTGAATTTAATAAAACATTTTATTAATACGTGATCGAGTGTCTGTACTCTAATAACATTAAATGAAAAAGATTCGTATTTGTTCCATTAACCCCTTTCGATGGCCTCACATAGGGCCATCTGGTCACAGTAAGTCAAAATAAATAAGACATTTAACACAATAGCTTTGTCTGTACTCATAAAACTAAATGACAAAGCTCTGCATTGTCTATTCTCAACAGAGTACGCTGTAGTCAGAGCTAGACAGAATACAACAACCTGGACAGGAAGTCAAAAAACACACAGAGTGTCGGGTCAATTTCAAAACAAAACAATATACGGACTCGCAATCTTTTTTTTTTTCTTTTTTTTTTTTTTAGCAATTTATCAACATAAAGTCAAAACAGGCACCAAACGAACAGCTCATGGCTGCACTCCGCTGCGCTCATGTTCCAGAAACGGATCAAGTGGGGAAGGGCGCACGCCTCCTGACGGAGCAAAACAGTGATGCTGACAGACCGCACACAAAGTATGTGGGGATTGGGGTTGTGCTGCCAGAGCTCGAGCAAACTCTAAGGTCACATGGTAACCGAATATAATTTTTAAGGCCTTAATTTTAGAAAATTAGATTAAATGTTTTTGAAGACTTTTAAGACTCCCCGGATACACTGATTGAAAATAACTGTCAATTTAATGAATGATTAATGCAAAAAAAAAGTTTCAAATAGGAATAAAATAGGCTGCTCACAATATGGACTTGTGTGTGTGATGAGTGGAGTTAAATAGTGCTGAGTTTTGACTGTTAACTTTCCTTTAGACTGGTTGACTACAGTAGCAGAGGTGGGGGGAAAAATCAATACAGCACAGTATCGCAATATTATATCGTGTAATGGCTGTCAAGTATCAATATTTGTATTATATTAATAGCAAATATGATTTCGATCACATCACTCATAAAAAGCCTCAAAGCGTGTCGGCTGTTGATAACTACCGAATATCCGGAGCCCAAAAAATTGTATTTGGGACAGCCCTTCAACAAACTAGTAACCACAAACATCCCGATACACAACTGTGAAAATGTTGGCTACATGACAAAGAGGAGCATAATAAATCTTACAGTAAGCAAAACGCCAGAATTTTGAGAACTAGACTTGCCGGAATGGCAACTCCAAGCTGAAATTCAGGCCCTGCTTCAATGTAACAATTAATGAGGTGATGAACTTTCAAATTGTATTCATGTATCATGTCAAGTAGAAGAATTGTCTATTGTGACCCTGTTACATTTGCTTATAACATTTCTCTGCTGCTACTCACATCACTTTCATAGAGAAACATATTAATTTAGCTTGGCACCTACCCATTGTATCCCTTCACGATCTTCAGGATTCTCTCCTTCATATCTTCATATGGAATGGACTCAACATTGGAATTTGCAGCAGCTCTGTGTTCAGGTGCTGAGGCTCTAAAGTCATCCATCACATTCTCCAATTTAAACAGGAAGTAGCTTTTGAATTGAGACCACTGAACCCTAGAAGTAAATTGTAAACAAAATAAGTTTCAACTTCTAGGTACAAAGATTCAGAATACAGATAAAACTGATTATACTGGACATAAACATGCTAAAGCTTGGTAAATAGTCTATGCTGACATTTTATCAAAAAAGAAAACACACTGCAATATGGACTGCAAACAAATGAATAATAATGTAAACGCTGTATAAAAGTGCCTCATGTGCAGCAAAATATTTTAAACAAAACTGGATTTTTTTTCCCGCTCACAACACAAGATTAGTCAAGACTTTTGGGACGGTAAAGACTTAAACATTTTGGGACAGGTACATTTTCAAGAAACAATTATTTGAATCATCCAAATAAAAAAGAAAGAAAGATAGATATGGTGTTCAGAAATTGAACTCTGTTTCATTTTAAACTAGGTTGGCTTCTCTTTTTATCTCAACTTGAGTGGTAGGACATAGACAGAGGTGTTTTTGAGCAATAAAACGAGTTAATCCGAGTTGTAAAACAGCATTACTATAATTCAAATCACATTTATGTCAGATTATGTATAAACCATTGTAGAAATGTATCAAGACTTTGTATGGCGAAATTTGAATAATTTAAAACACTTCTGGGAAATTAAAGTGAGAAATTAGTAAAATGTGTGTGTGTGTTTGTGTGCTCGTGTGTGTTTGTGTGTGTGTGTGTGTTTGTGTGCTCGTGTGTGTGTGTGTGCGTGTGCTTGTGTGTGTGCTTGTGTGTGTGTGTGTGTGTGTGTTTGTGTGCGTGTGTGTGTGTGTGTTTGTGTGTGTTTGTGTTTGTGTGCGTGTTTGTGTGCGTGTGTTTGTGTTTGTGTGCGTGTTTTTGTGTGCGTGTGTGTTTGCGCTTGCGTTTTTGTGTGTGTGTGTGTGCGCGTGTGTGTGTGTGTGTGTGTGTGTGCAGAGGGAAGGTGGGCCTGCTGCCTTCACTTACATGGTCTCTCCAGTTTTGGCAATATGACATAAGAACTGCTCCAGGAGAGGAGACTCCTCCTTTGCTTTCTTGTCAAAATCTAAAAGACACAACATACACCATGTGGTTAATAATAATGACAATAATAATAATAATAATAACAACAATAATAATAATAATAAGTTAACATTTACTAAAGTAGGTTTGGATAAAACACATCTGTGAATGAATCTGTGAATGGTTTAGCGATAGCTGCTACCTGCTGTGGTCACCGACTTTGAACAGCATTATGTCGCTTTGTTTGCTGATTGATGAAAACCATCACATTGTCTAATAAATGTTAACTATTGACATAATGTTCTGAACTAGTGGACGCTTTCTTCATGTTTGGAAGCTTTCAAGGTATAAATAACTTAAGTTCAGCGCACTAGTTAGCACGGTTAGCACGGTTAGCCGGTTACACTTGCACTGCTCAAAATGTTAAAACGCTGTCAAATACTGAGGACAAATAGCTGAGGGGAGGCATACTTTTAGTGAGATTTCTGCCTGTCTATTACATGGCACAGCCGGCTTACCATTCTCTTAGACCGCTTTTATCGCTAGTTAGTCGTAGCTAGTCGTTAGTAGCGGCTAGCAAGCGACATTAGCATGTGAGCAACACTCGTTTCTAATTTAAAAATATAACAACTGTGGAAACATTACACCAAACACCAGCCTGGATCAGAACAACATGTACAGAAACTGAAATGACCTCTGAGTGCGTCTTGAAGCGAATCAATTTCCATCCCGTCGTTGCCCTCTTGTAGAGTTATTGGACGTGAAGCTGCTGCTGCTGCTGATCTACGATGTCATAGGCAGAGAGGAGGAAGCATTTTAATATGGCGCCGTGAGGTCACTGTGGAGCAGCATCCAGCTGCAGCACCGGACCAGAAACCCTTGTCGTGCCGGAAGTGACGTTTTGGTTTTTTTTTTGCGGTGGGGGTGGGGGGGTTTAATATGATTTGTGCACATACTTATACAGCAGGAGTGTCCAAAGTGCGGCCCGAGGGCCATTTGCGGCCCTTGAGGGTTTTTTTGCGGTATAGATAACAAATTCTACCTTCTTAAGATATAATATATATATTTATATATATATTTTTTTTATTATTATATTATTATACTAGTCCATATTATATAACATTTCATTATATTACACTATATTGTTCATATTGCACTATATTATATTATATTATACTACATTATATTATATAACTGCACTCTGCATTACTGTGGTACAACACTGCCTCTCTTCTCTGCTGTTTACATTACTTGCTGCTATTTTATCATTCCAAGTCACTTTAATCATCACTTTTCACTTTATCTTGTCATTCTCTGCAAATACTGTCTCAATTCTCAATTCCCCCCAGTTAACTTCATCATTCATTTTGTACTGTATATACCCCCTGTTTTTATTTTTATTTTTATTTATCTTATCTATTCTGTTTAATGTGTATTTTGAGCTTTCTTGTCTGTGCTGCTGTAACGCCCGAATTTCCCCTCTGGGGATCAATAAAGTACTATCCTATCCTATCCTATAATAAGTGCAATAAGAAAACATATTTATATTTTCATTTCATTGTACAGTGTTCCCCTTGTTATTTTTATTTTTTTGTATTATATCTTTGCTTTAATACAGTGTATAACTTCTGTACAGTTTATTTTAATTTACTTAGCTGTTAATACAACTTATTTATTTTTTACTTTTTTGTACTCTTTCTTTTTTTCTTACAATGCTAGTCTATTTTATATATAATTTTAACGTTTTTGAAGAAGCTGACTCAGGGAGAAACGCACAAGAATTCCAATGTACCTGTACTGTCCTGTACCTGTGCAAATGGCAATAAACATCTATATATCTATCTATTCTTATTGGAATTACAGTTTTCAAAAATATTTCTGTGATTTTCAAAACCAGTTTCATAAGAGTATATTGAAGTGTCTGACGTAACTAGGACAGAGATAATATACTGCTCCTTTAAGTTTATAGCGTATACATCTGGAGAGAATTTGTATCTGAAGGAGATTTAGGAGTCCCCTCAAGTTGAATGTTTATCTTAAGGTGTTGTGTAATAGAATTGCCAAATATGGATGTGTTACATGATGGTTTTTATGACCCATGACGAAAAGCAGATGTTTTGGGTGCATATAGGCGATTGTCTCTGTATGTATCATTATTTGGCTTCATGATCCTCCTGGTCAGACGTGACCAGTGACTCTGTTTCTTGCTTAAATAAAAATTATACTCTTTGAAAGCAAGTCAGTCTCAACGGCGAATTTCTTCATCAACAAACATATCAACAACAAGGAAATCCACATCAATTTATAAGAAATTCATAAGAAATTCTGTTTAAAAAATCACAAATTAACATGAAAATAATTGGCCCACTTTGAGGAGTGATTAGGTGCAAATGTGACTGCACATTAGTAATAATATTCAGCCAAGAACCTTTAGTGAGCACCTCTCACTTATTTCACATCAGTTGGGATTCAAAGTCATTGTGACAAGTATGCCTTTTTGTAAAGGTATAACAAGACCCAAAAATGTCATTTTTATGTTTAAAATGATTTTCAATCTTTACAGGCCCAAGGCCTTGATTAAGATTGGCACATAATCTTATTTTTATTTTTCATGTTAACAAGGGCTGAACAATATTCCTAAAATAGAAAATGTTCAGTAACATGTATGTTGTTGTTTTTTTTTTTTAAATAATAATAATAATAATAGACTTTATTTGGCATGGACATCACAGATACATTGGACGAACCAGATGCATTGTTTAAGTGTTTTAGCAAGCATGCTAGTTCTCAACACCTGTTCACAGGAGGCTTTTGAAAGGAAAACAATTAAGATAGGGAGAAAAGCGATAAAACAGAGAAAACAATTATGGGAGAATAAATAAATAGAACCGTAGAGAAAAGGCAGCATGATCAAACAATAAACCAGTCAGAAGCTATTCATGTGAGCACTGTTGTTGCCATGGTTTGAGTCCTCTGTTAAAAGCATTACTGTTGCTCTCTAGTGCTCTCTAAATCTACAGCTTTTACTATTTTCCACATTTTTTTGTAAACTATGAAAAAAAAACGTATGCAAAGTTTTTGCAAACAAGCGGACTGTTGTTTAACCATTTAATGACCTGAGCTAAATGCAGAACGCTTTTCCAAAAAAAATGAACCACGTTACAGGCTTGATTCTGAGAAAAAAAAAACAAATAAAGTAGAACGAAGAAATCTAAATATTTGATTTCCTTTTATTAAAGGGTTTCTTTAGCGAGCCTTTTGATTCTGATCTACAAAGCCTTCCTATTTTTTCAACTATATTTTAAAAAACAAAACCTGTGGCCCGTGAGCGATTCTAACACGACAATTTTGGCCCGCAAGAAAAAAAGTTTGGACACCACTGTTGTACAGTATAGAGAACAAACCATATGACGTATCTACACTGGATTATGGATGTGTTGTGTTTGGGTTTTGCTAAGTGTCTTTTGGAAGATTGTTGGGAATTTATAGGTCAGGAGAAGAAATCTAACTTCTTTCAACACATCAGACAACTTGCCATTGCAGACATTGGGCTTGAGCAAGATAAAGTGTCTGGGGCTTTCTGGTTGCCTGTTCCTTTCGGGTTTCTACCAGAACCTGAGGTTGACCTATCCCTGCTCGAACAGAGGCATAGTAATAATGTTTCTGGGAGTTTAGGTGTGTATGTAGATCAGATGAAGGGTGAATATATGAAGATTTTCACAGATGGGTCCAAGGATCCAGTCTCAGGGGAAAGCTGTGTTCGGTATGTATGCGGTAAATCTTCAGATCCGGCAGAGTGTCCGCATATCTGACCATTTGTCTGTTTTTACTTTTGAACTTTTATGGGCCATATGGTGGGTTGTGGAGGTTCAATCTCCAAAGAATTTAATCTGTTCTGACTCTGCAGCTGCCTTGTTGGCATTGAAAGAGGGGTCATCAGCATCTCGTCCTGATTCGGGTTCAGGAGATCCTCTGCTGTTTATTTCAGGTTGAAAATTTGGGGTGTCAGATTAAGTTTTTATGGGTACCAGGCCATTCGGGGATTGAAGGGAATGAAATCTCTGACAAACTTGCAAAGGAGTCTCTCTTAAAACAAGATACTGAGATGGATGTTCCTTTGGGGAAAAGTGAATGTTATAGTGTTTGTAAAGAAAAGTTAAAGTGTCAGTGGCAGAGAGAATTGAATTAAGAACGAAAGGGCAGGCATTTTTTCTCTCTGCAACCATCAATAAAAAGAAAGAGGTTATTGCTAAAATTTGGTAGAAAGGACGATGTAGTTTTAACTAGGCTGAGGTTAGGACATTGTGGTCTGGCCAGTTATTTAAAGGGAATCAGTAAACACCCTGATGGTCTGTGTCAGTGTGGAAAGGAGGAAACAGTTCATCATGTTGTGTTTGTTTGTGATAAATACAGGATTGAAAGAAGTCAGTTATATAGGGAGTTATCTGACCTGGGACTTTCATCCTTCTCCTTTAAGTCTATATTTTCTGTAGATACAAACTTTCAATCTGTTGGGGGCGCAGACAGTTATTCGATTCTGACATGCCACTCACTGGCTTGTATCAGAAGATATTAATTAAGTAGGCCTACATAATCATAGACTGTGGAGGGCAGCATTACACTCTACAGTGTACAGCCTGCCGGAAAACCAATAGAAGAAGAAGAACCATATGACAGAAAATATGGCAGAAAATAAGCTCTGTGGCAAACACACGTTTCTGATGTGTATGCGTTTTGTTCAGCAGGATAATATTCACAGATTAACATCATATTTATGATGTTTGAAGCGTTAATGCGGCCGACAGAAGTAAAAAGCTAACGTTATGCTACAGGCTAACTACACCACGGTCGGATGCTTATGACGTCACTACCGCTATGCTTCAGACGATCTCCGATAAACTAATCCACGTAGCTCAATAAATTGTTTACTAACTGCCTTAACTTATTTGCTTAATAAGTGATTTATTTGTTAGTTATTTATTTATTAACTTATTTGAGAGTTCCCAGCGTCTCTGTCCGGCGTGATGACGTTTAATGTCCCCGACATCCACTGTAGTCACATTTAGCCATTTGTTAGCAACCGCCTTTTTAAAGACGCGTAAAAACTTCAAAATTCACAAGTGGGGGTATTAGCTAACGTAGTTTATGTGGTCTAACAAAACGCCAACATCTCTTAAACTTTTGTTAACCACAGACCTTATTTCAGGCGTCTAACCACAAACCCATTCAAAATCCCCATTGACTTTTAGACCTTAGACCCCCATGGCGCTCAAATGCTGACTTACTTCCGGGTTTTAGGACTCATTCCTCATTACTGTGTTATCAATAGGAAAATTGAAAACAGGGGTGAGTTAGTAGAGAACGTAAATAAGAAGGTAGTTTAATAAAACGTGCTTAAAATCAAAGAAGAAGAAATAAAAAAGGAGTGGTGTATCTCTAAATAATCAGTAGGCCTAACTTTTCTTAGTAACTTAGTAAGTATCTCAATAAAATATTATCTCCAATTGAGAAAAACCCTCAAAAGTGTCTCATAATGAGAAACTCTAAAAATAATGTTAAGGTATGGTTTTATACTTTAACTCCTACAAAAGCTGAATTAATAGGGGGTTTGGACTAAATGTATGGCTTGTATGGTAAATAGAATTCACTGGCTGTCTAAAAAGTTTGTGCTCCATTGTTTTTAGTGAGTGAACTCTAGGATTATTCTACTGATTGTAAGCACTTATATTAAGGTATGCAGCGCTCACCCTATCTGGCTTATTAGCTAATACGTTTTTGTCATACATCCATACACACATATATATATATATATATATTCACATTCTTAGTTTTGATATTTTTAGTACAAAAAAAAAAGTAAAAAATGAAATCTCAGGTTTGATGGTAATATTTCAAATTCACTGTTCTATGGGTGGTTAGGGTCAGAGACAATGCTGTTAGCCAGCCTGAACGTGTTTTTATAGTAGGCTGATTCATAGAGTCTCTAAAGTGGTTGGCTAACAATCCTTGTGCAGATATTTAATTGGTGAAGTTTAGACTTGAAAGTTAAAAAAAGACACATGTGCTGTTACAGTGTAGGACACTGAAAGTCACAGACAACCACTGCACTTATCAGGCCCAGCTGCTTTCTTTGTGTTAGTACACTGAAATGTTTTCCACATCTTCAACAGCGATAATGATTCTGTCATATTAATTCAGTTCATGACTGTTTTTGTCACTGGTAACAAAACAAAATGTATTATTACAATAGATTTTAATTTTACTTGGGACAATCAGCTGTACACAAAAAAAATATATATATACGTACATATATGTATATATATATATATATATATATATATGTCATTTAGCAAAACCAGCATATTCAGCAGGGTGTCTTTCGAGAGACAACAATGAAACCGGTGGATTTTGGAAATTGAAATCAGCTTCAATTCCATATATTCAGACTTCATTCAATATATTAAAAGTTTCAAAATTTTTCTTTCAACTCATACTCAAAGTGTAAGTGGCCGTAGGCTTGAGCCCTATTGGACTTTTGCTGTGCAAAAGAAAAAAGAGAAAGGAAATTAAAAAGGCAAACTATGTTTCATGTTAACTTCCAGGGTGTGTAACGCACTGAATCTGCACAGTTGTGTTTGTCCTATTAGTTCCAAGAAAAAAAAAAAAGGTCTGAAATTGACTGACATTGGGGCCCCTAAAAGAGTAGTAGCTACAGTATATTATATGCCCCATGTACAGAGGCTGTAGTCTTCGAAGCAAGAACCGAGGTTAAACTCTGACCCTTTACACTTTGCTGAGTGTCATTAACCACTCTCTCATCCCGGTTACCTATTCTATCCACTGATAGAAGCATTAAAAAAGGCTGAAATTAACTGACACACATTGGATTTAAGCCATTTGTATTGCTTTTTTTTATTTTACAATCCCAATAAATTGCCTATGTATATAAGGAAGACTCAGTGCATTGCATTGATACATTTGGAAACATGTTTTACAGCCATATTCAGTTTCCCGTTTAAATCAGATATATAAATCATAACATCATTACATTGAGAGATATTCTGCTAAAAACAAAGAACCCCATGTGTTTATAGCAGACCTAGCGTCAAATTATAAGCTAAGAAAACTCCTTAAACATTGATACGTGTAGCACTCATCTTCTCGTTAACGAGGATCATTTTGACATAGCACATAATTAGCTGTCAATTTTTAAAAGATAGGACTTTTGTTTTCTCTGACAGCTTTGCTAATTTGGAAATGTTAAGTATAACAATTCAACCCTTGATCATTCTAAAAGTGCAATATAACAGTTAATGTATAACATTAAAAAATCCACTTTCCAGGGGAGCCAGTTTGGTCTAGTTGTTAGAGTGTGTGTCCCACGTGCAGAGGCTGTCCTACAGTCCATGAAGCCATCCTGGGTTCCAGCCTGTCTCTCAACATTTGCCAAATGTAATTCCCCACTCTCTTCACCAAGTATTTCACATTCCACTGTTCTATCTTATAAAGGCCCAAATATATATATATAAAAAAAAATACCCACAGTAATAATTACAAATGATTACTGTCAGTGTCTGTCAGATACAGAAGGGGCTTCACTTCGTATTTACAAAGGCACATATTTCAAATTATTTGCATGCAAAACTTTAACCTTATTTATGAGCAGTGGTTAATGAGTCACCTCTTTCAAGTAGTAAGCTTTCCAAAGTCAAAACATTGATTTTGTGTACTGTACACCATGGGCTTGTCAAAACTATGGATACTTGGATACTTTATCAATACCACATTTAAAACAATATGATTTCTGACAATTTTACATTAAATATTAAGAAAATAGCCAAAGCTGTAAATAAAAGGGACAGCCACCGATGGCTGTAACACTTACAAAAAGCCCGTTTAACACATGCACTGCACTCCTCAGAATTCCTTAAATTGTCCAGGGGGGCTGCATACGTGAAAGCAAACAAATTTTTACCCTGCCTTTATCCATCATTTTCATACCAGCCCCCAGTAAAATTTCCCCTAAAAGTTGAGTTAAGCCAATGTGTGAATGCAGAAGGTAATAGGAAAATTCACTGCAAGCCAGTGGATCTGGGTGAAGATGTTTATATCATGCTATAAGTGGGATCTTCGCTCTTTATTGAGAGGCCGCTTCATACTCTTTCTGCCTGACGGTATTTTATTTTCCGCTCTTTTGTTTATATTGTGAATACATCCAACTACATGTAGCATTGGTGCACAGGATGTGGAGGAATGTGTCTTTGGCTTTAAACCATTGGCAAAAGACTGACACCCAGGAATGTCCTTCACATAGCATAATAAAAAAGGATTTGATTACCGGTATTTAAGCAGAGGACAATTTTTCGGTACCTGACCAGCACCATATGAAACTCTGTTGCTAATTACCATTCAGATCACTTGAGGATTAAGAGATTCATCAGACAATTCCAGGATGTGTTGACGAACACTACACAGCACCAACATTGCAATGCGGAAGATACTGGTTTGAGACTCAAACCACAGCAAAATGGTCCTTGTAGTCAGAGAATAATGAGTACATTTCCTATCAGTTATTTGTGTGGTCTCACATGGCGGACCACTTTCTCCTCAAAAACCTTTCTCATGGTCCTTTCTATCTGCTTGAGGAAGACTTGAGGAATCCGGCCACAAAGGGTGTTGACTGTGTCCAGAAATTTGGTCTGGATGGGATAAAAAAGTGACTGGAACATGTTGTCGTCAAATGGAAACTGCAGGAAAAGGGACATGTCCTCTGTCAAACACATGTAAGACAAAATTGTATATAGAAATGAAGGGTGGTGATGTTACGTTATGTATTCATCAAACTTGTGAATAAAGTATAGATAATGAACCAGTCCCTCTTAAGAGGCTTATTTGAAAACTAACCCAGATTGTCAAGAGCAACAAATTGTTTTTTCCCCACAGAGAAAATACGTACAGTGGTACAACTTGAAGGTATGTATGCATGTCGTCTTGTTCAGCCAGAGTTTGTGTGTTGTGGTGATGTGCCACTATGACATTGACTATGTAAATCCTTATTCAGCACTTTAGATTTAGATTTTCCATATCAGGAAAAGCAAAGGTGTAACTACTAACTCAAAGGTGAGTCATACCAGGGTCCTGAAACTGACACAGCTAAATGGAATGCAGCCATCAATATTGTGTTCAGTTGCATCTGTGTTTTAACGCTATAACAAAACAGAATGGAACGAACACACGATACTTACCTCTCGTATTGCATCATAAACTACTTTGAATGCAGGCTGCTTGTCATCATGATACACTCCCCGGTTGCCATGAAGGATAGACACACCCTCCTCTTCAGCCCCTTTACAGTTACTCCCATACATACAGTGATCTGGCCTGTAGTTCCACTGGCAGGAAAAGATGAAGAGACATTCTGGAAAAAACAATAGTGGATACACTGTTGCTCTATACTTCACCAACATTATAACTCAGGTTAAAACAATACCAGTGTTAGGCGAGGATGGAAATTCATTAAGCTTTTAAAAACAATATTTGACTGACAGATCGAAAAGAAAAATAAATAAAATAAATCATATTAATAAGCATATAAACAATAGGTAAAGGGGCGCTGGTAGGTAAGTGGTTAGTTTGTGTGCTAGTTAGTGGGCGGTCTGGGTTTGAATCCAACCTGTGGTTACTTTTTCTGCCTGTCATTTGCCACTCTCTCTCCCGAATTTCCCACTGTCCTGTCTCTCCAATAAAGGCACAATAAAGCCCCCAAAAAACTAATCTTAAAAATAAATTAAAATAACAATAGGTAAAAACATAAAATATATTATAAGGTATTGAGTTAGAAGCTGTCATGTTGCACAGTTGGATTAATATAAATCAAACATGTTTAACACAGTTTCAATTCAGTAATAACAACTGAAAGTAAATAATCAATGTTTTTTTTATGGCTGCTGACGGTAAAATAAGTATATATATATATATATAATACCAGGGACGAAGTGTCTGACCCTCAGAGTGAGAAACAGAGTGGCCACAGGCAGGATGATTTCTTGTGGCATTATATGGTGCATTTTGGGAGAGAGAGTGTAGCAATTAATGTGCTTCTGTGTTTAACCAGTTTTTCATAGAGTAGGTGGAAGACATTGTCAAAGACAGACTTATTATTACTGTAAAAACACAGGTGGTACGTTTTGAATGTCATATGCAAGAACGAGGTGGAGGCAGTGATTTGACACTGACATGGTTTATCTAACCTCACAGTGCGGCTTGACAAGCAGAGGCTTCCTAAGTTTTAGGCAGGTGTAAGGACTCGCAGGATTGAAGTGGAGAGACGCATGCGAAAGAAAGGACAGGATATATTGGACAATGGCAGTAATTTCACCCAATTAATTAATGAACCCACCAGGCCCAACTTAAAGAATCCTTCAAGATCGACTTTGATTGATTTATTGTTCTCAAACAGAAGTGAAAAAATGACTGCAACTGGTGTCTTTGACTTAGGGGTTAGTGATCATTGTCCTATCCCTGTATTAGGGATATGCATCTAAAGAGAACTTCTTCACGTATTTTAGTTTAAAGAAATATGAAACATTTTAATGAACCTGTTTTTATAAATGACCTATTTCAAGATCAAATTAGCCTTAGACTTTTTTTTACTAATAAGTTCCTCTCTGTGGTAAATAAGCATGCACCTTTTAAAAAAGTTAGGGTAAAAAGTAGATGTAGTCCATGGTTTTCCCCTGAACTGTCAGCTGTATTTCTATCAAGAAACAAAGCTTGGTCCTTAGCTAGACGTATGGAAGAGGCGTCCCACTGGGCTTCTTTCAGAGCACTCAGGAATAAGTGCACTTCACTTGTGAGAAAAGCTAAATCAGTTTATGACTTGAATTTGGTCTCTAGCTGCTATTCCAACCCTGCAAAATTCTGGAAGGTGGTAAAATCTAATAATAGCAACGCTGCTGCCTCCCTAACTAATACTCATGTCAGGTTTGACGACTGCTTAGTGAATGATCCTAGTAAGATATGCTCTGCCTTCAATAATCACTTCACAGCGGCCGGTCACATCTCTGAGGATGTGGATAATAGATCACCCGCTCCTAGCATTGACCTTACTCCCACTGACAATGGCTGTATTCCCATTCTAAATCATACTTCTCAGTTTAACTTATCTCCTGTCTCATTCAGTGTAGTTTTAGAGGCTCTTCAAACCTCAGATCCTAAGAAATCTACCGGTGAAGACAAATTGGATCCTCTCTTTCTCCGTCTCTCAGCCTCTCTGATTGCTGAGCAATTAACTCACATTTTTAACCTTTCCATTTCATCAGGAGTAATTCAAAAATGTATGGAAAACCGCTTATGTTACCCCTTTACATAAGAGTGGAGATAAGAGTGACCCTAATAATTATAGGCCAATCTCCAAACTGCCCTGCTTAGCAAAGAGTCTCTCATAAATCACCAACTCAAGGAATTTCTCTCAACAAACTCTGTTTTAAGCCCACATCAGTCTGGATTCAGATCTATGCACAGCACTGTGTCTGCTGTCACGCTAGTGTTGAATGATGTTGTCAATGCCTTGGATAAAAAAAAACCCATTGTGCTGCCATCTTTGTCGACCTCTCCAAAGCATTTGACACTGTTGACCATTCATTGCTTTTGCTAATTCTTGGTTTTAGTCCAAGTGCGTGTGCATGGTTTTTGAACTACGTCACCGACCGACAGCAATCAGTGAACCTGGGAACCATCCACTCTGAGTTTCTTCCAATCACTAAGGGTGTTCCACAAGGTTCAATCTTAGGCCCAGCCCTTTTTACAATTTGTATTAATAAAATGATTCCATTATTATCTAGCGACCATTCACATGCTCACTTACATGCAGATGATACAATATTGTACTGTATTGCTAATTCTGCTCAGCTTTCATGGAGAACCTGCAATATTCCTTTAATGTTCTCCAAGTTGCACTTAACGATATTAAATTGGTTTTAAATGTTCAGAAAACTAAATGTATGTTGTTTTCTAGGGCTAAATGTGAAACTGATAATAACCTTCATATTACCACCCTGCTAGGATCCATTATCGAGAGAGTTAAATATCTCGGTATATGGATAGATGACAGACTAACATTCAAACTTCAGATTGATAATCTTACTGTCAAATTTCGACAAAAGATTGGTTGCCTATATAGAAATAAATCAAATTTCCCTATGTTCTGTCGGAAAAGGATAATTGAAGCAGTTTTTCTCTCAGTTTTGGATTATGGTGATGTGGTCTATAGGCATGCCTCTTCCACTACACTAAAGCCCTTAGATCCTGTTTACCATTCTGCACTTAGATTCATTACAAGTGATAGCTACATGACTCACCACTGCATTCTACATAATTAAGTTGGTTGGCCCTCCCTCACTGAGAGACGCAATAATCACTGGCATATATTTATCTACAAAGCCCTTACCAGAAAGCTTCCATCATATATCACCTCCTTGTTACATCTGAACCCTGGTCCATTTTTAACCTGAGAGAGAGAGAGAGGCTGGTTCTCTAGGTTCCTCATGCCAGTACTGAGCTGGGGAAAACTGCTTTTAGTGTTAGTGCTGCATAGTGCATTTATCCCTTATGGACACTTTGGAAATATTATTTTTAACCGCCCAACACCTGACTGTAACTGTTTTATTTGATTTTAATTACTGACTTATCGTTGCAGTAATTTCAAGCTTTTAAATTATTTTAGTGTATATATTTTATTTTCCTTATTGCTCTTTTATTGATTTTATTTTCTGTAGTAGCTTTATCTAATTTCTCGTTGTTTATCATTTATGAATGTTTTCTCGGCATCTTTGTAAATGAGGGTCACCCTCAATGATCTCTCCGAGAACATAAATAAAGGTTGATGATGATGATGATCCTCTCTATGACATCATTTCAAGCCAGAGAAGTAGCTGCAGTGGACGGCAAATTTCACTGCACTTCAGGACTGACAGGTTCAGGAGATCCTTTGTCCCCACAGCCATTAGGCTTTATAACACACAGGCCAATGGTAGCAGCTCATGACTTGAGCTGTGGGTGGAACGTCACTGCCTGCCCTTTCTCCTTTTTCTCCCTTACACCCTGGGGATTGGTGTAATAATAATAAGTATTTAGGACTGTAAAGACTAAGTATTTATATCATCTGTTAATTTTATCAATGCAGTTTTACATTAACATTTTTGTTTTTACTGTTTGTTCAATGTTTTCACTTGTGAGCTATGGGGTACTCCTGAATTTTCCCCAGTGGATGACTATAGTGTCTGATATATATATATATCTATCTATCTATCTCTCATCCGGTGCCTTAAGGAATGATATTATCTATATGGCTAGAGCATAGATCATAGATTCATTGAGGCATTAATTTAAGGCAGAAATGTTACACCTTGGCAGAATGGCAAAGTAGTCCACATAGTAACATAATACATTAACTATGAATTTAGCTTGATATAGACTGGGTTAATATCAGTGAAATAATTTATGGAGGGATGTTAATAGTGTGAAAGTGCTATTCTGCAAGTGTGCAGACGCTGGGTGGCTGTGGTTCAGTAGTAGAGCTGGCCTTTTGATCCCCAGCTGCAGGGGGTGGCCTGTTGTAATGTCCTTGGGCTAGAAACTGAAACCTAAATGCTCCTGCTGCTGCGTCAGCAACTTTTGAATGTGTATGAATGTGATTGATTATTGCCGATGGACACTTAACATAGCAGCCTTTGCCATCATTGTCTGAATGGGTGACTGTGACATGCAGTTTAAAAAGAACTGAGGCCTGGGTTGAAATCAGGCCTGTGGCTCTTTTTCCGCATGTCATTCCCCACTCTCTCTCTCCCTGATTTGCAACACTATCCAATGTCCTGTCTCTACAATAAAGGCATTAAAAGCCTAAAAAAAAAAAAAAAATGCTTTGAGAAGACTATGAAGCGCTATATAAGCTCAAGTCCATTTACCATTTAGCAATGACTTAGTAGTTGGTAAACCTGGTTACACCTTTAGCTGTCATCCATTGAGCATTTAAGGCTTCTCGCTGGGGGGGGGTCATGATAATATGTGTTGTATGTGTTGTTACCACTGTGGTGCATGACCTCACTTCTAAAAAGGAGTGTACCTGGATTGTAGTGGAAGATAATGTTAAGAAGGTCCTGGTCTCCCCAGGTGATGTGGTTTTTGTACTTCTGATAAAGTGGATGTAGAAGATCCTCCCATGAAAGACCAGTGGGGATCAAACTGTTCTGAAATACAAACAATGTTCAATTGCATTCAAGCTTCAATTACAGCCCACTCAGACAATCAGCTTGTTACTTAAACCAGTGGAAAAATCATTATTCAGACTAGAATAGGGAAATCACAGTTCAGTGTAGAGGTCTATTGATTGAAATGTAATACATTAAATAATGTAATGAGCTTACTTTGAATATTGTTCTGCGGATCCGTGTGAGATTCATTAGCATTACCCCAGAGTTCACCCCTGTGACTCCATAAAAAGGGTGGCGTGCAAAGCGGCTGTACCAGCCAATCTTTGGGACCTCGTGTTCTGGGGCCATTGCTGCCAGCTGGGTGCTGTTAAAGGACTTCAGGAGTCTCCAGATATCGTCCATAGGCCGAAGGAACAGCACATCAGTGTCGACATAAAGTAAAGAGTCCACTTCTTTCAGGATGACCTGGGAGATTGCAATCATTAAAATATTTTCAAAGTACATCATTTTAAGTAAAGAACTGTAATACTCCAAGGATAACTGGAAAAAGAAACCACTGTGCAGTTCTTACTTTGCTGTTGCAGTACATGGCCTGACTTTAACTTCCGTCTTTGTAAGTTTTAAATTGATAACTGTGTGCTGCTCTGTCCCAATTTAACTAGCACAGTGTGAGCTCCCAAGTCAGGCCTAACTATCAGGTTGGTTACATTGTGAGCACATAAATCATCAGCTTCGGTCATGCGCCTTGAAATATTTACTCGAATAGTGGGAGCTGATGATGCCGCCACGACTTTTCCACAATCAACGTCGATGAAGGCCTGGCGCCGAAATGCGTCCAGATTTAAGATGGCACATTTTGCGTGCTGACTTTTGTCTCTTTCTAGTCGTGTTGCGGTCGCGCACCTTTTACTGTGTTTGACTGTCGTGAGTGATCCTGGTTTGCTGTTTTTTGAAGAGATAAGAGAAGGGGATTTAACATCACGCAAGACTAGTTGATTAGAGCTACTGATGTGCTGCCAGCATTGGTTTAAGCATGTTTACATTTGCTAATTTAATTGATCACTAATGCGTTTTGGAGTTATGTTAGTTTTGCTACTTTTTGGTTACATACATAAAGGAAGAATGTGTGACTTTGTACTAAACAGCACTAAACCAAAACAAACTGCTGTTTGGCTGTACCTCTGCTATTCTAAAGCCTCCACTCTCCTTCAGTGGCACACCTCCAACTACCCTCCACTCGCGTTCGCACGTAAATGGTAAATGTACTTGAGCTTATATAAGGCTCTTTTACATTGCATGTCACACCTACCCATTCACACACTGACGGCGGTGGTTGCTAAGTTGTATCATCCATCAGAAGTAACTAATCCATTCATACACCGTCACCGAAACAGCGGGAGCAATGCAGGGGTTAAGTGTCTTGCCCAAGGACACATCAGACATGTTGCCCAGCTCGGGATCGAACCCTCGACCTTCCGGTTGAGAGGCGACAACTCTAGCAACTAAGCCACAGCTGCAAGTAGGAGTTGTGAATAAGCACCATAAATAGGCACCATTAAGCGCAAGCGGCAGACAAAATTGTCCTTTGCTTGAGCTGCAAATGCCAGTGGCCCGCATTGTTTTGTTAGCAGGCTAATATTAGCACACTTTGGTTAACTCATATCTTCATGTGGCTCATAAATTGACAAGGAACGACCGTTGGCGAAGTCACACTGGCAAGTTTTCCGAGTTGTTGCTCCGACTTGAGCAGGTGTTCATGTGCATTTTACAACTCGGAAACTGGTTTTTTCCGACATGTCCGACACCACACGAATGCAGCAATATCCTGCTGCGTTCTCACGTCAGCCCACTCGGACTTGGCTGCGGAAAAAATACTAGGGGTCCGGCTGGAGAAACTCCGGGTGATGTCTGAGCGAAAAATTTGGCCGTTTGCGTTCACATATTACAGCCCCTCCGGGTAATCTCCGCAATTTGTTTTTTAGGAGATTTCCGTTTGTGTGAAAAGGGTTTTAGAGTTTTCTAAATCATCATGGCCTCTTATGAACTCTGATCTATTGACAGTATTAAAAGCCAATCATTTTGTTTCTTTTTGATAATACCAGTTAACGTTAATTTTAACTTCACTTAAATATTAACAGAATTAATGGATTAACTGATATAAAAGTTAGCTGTTAACAGACTTAAATGTTTTATTAACTGTGTATACCTCTGGTAGAATGAAGGCACAACCAGCAGGCGGGTGAAATTTGCGAATGCGGCGAAAACATTTAAATCATCGATAACCACACAGGTTTTGAAATAGAACCATGCAATATTATAAAAAAGGAGGCTAGGAATGCTTTTGAAGCAGGAATGAAAATGATTATTACGCTTTTGTAACACTAAGTAATACAGTTATGCACAACCAGAATACTAGATGAGATTAGTGCTGCAGCCTTACAGGTAGGAAGAGTCTCTGAGCAGCACAGGGCTTGAAGAGCTTCTTCCACTCGTCAGCGTTCCCAACAGAGAAGGTAATGGGGTAGATATTGTACTGGAACTTGGCTAAGGCAGAGCGAGGCCACTGGTTCAACTGTAAGAAAAGCAACAAATCACATACAAAGGAACAGTTTAGCAAGAGAAGTTGGGTGAAGAAGAGCCATTATTAACTACATTTATTCTGAAAGTTATTCACTAATTTTCTGGGCATATCAATATAACTGGTCCTATAAAGGCAGCCAAATCGTTAAAAATGGGACTTGTGGTATTGTGTGGTTATGCATGGAACACCTGCAGTCTTCAGCTGTTCTTTTACCGAATTATCTACATAAAGAAGAAGTTAAATGTACTAAATTCAGGTAAGTGAAAGATGTAGACTCACTATTGCGCTGATCTAAAAACTAACTTTCAGAGAAAAGACGGGGATATTAAACATGAATTGTATTATATCAGAAGTCAGTGTTACTGAAGAAGTATGCATGGAAAATAAACAAAAAAAGAGGAAGGTTTAAGGAAAGGTTTCTGTGATACCACAATATTTCTTGTGCTTTGTGTTACAAAAAATCTGAACTGTGTACATTAGGGCCAGCGGCTCATTCTTACTCTTTCTTTAAACTGTGGGGCCAAAGAGTCTTCAGCGAATATGTGGAACCTGATACTCTTAAGGCTGAACAGGAGGGCTGATTTAAGCATAGTGAGGGTCTCATCCAGACGATTCCCACAAGCCACCACAGCCAGGTGCATGACCTCCTCTGCCTGCGTGTGCTTGGTCACAGTTCGAGCCAAGTTCCTTGGTTTACTGAAAAGGTCAAATGAAAGTCAGATGAGAAAGACTAAACTGTCACAGTCAAAAATTAAGATTTGCAATAGATCAGCTGAACAACAGTGTTGTATTTTTCCCACAGAATTGAACAATAAGACCAAGCGACATGTATTTTTAATTTAACTCTGTGGTAAAACTAAAGGGGTAGAGAGATTATGATTCTTCATGGACCCGTGTTGAAATACAATCCAAAAGGTATCTTTTTCATAGAAATTAAGCCTGAATTTTGTATTGGAGGTCTTCTTAGTATCCAAATAGGCGCTAATGGACAGTTGTGTTCAAAATAAAAAATGTGATTTAAAAAGTGAGTAAAGCTCAAAATCCTTATTATTATTATTATTATTATTATTATTATTATTAGTGTTTTGATGTTTTAATTTGTATTACTATATTCAGCAGGTGGAAGAAATATCTCTCCAGGCCTTTAAACACAGTATCAGCTACACCACTGTGGAGAATAACTCACATAATGCACTCCTGAAAATATCTAAATATCAGGAGGAGGCTCCTGACCCGGCTGTTCACATATGCACCTCACAGCGAGAGACTATCCCCGTCAGACAGGAGGAGCCACAGCCTCCTTCTTTTAGTTATCCTGGACTTAAGACAGCGAGGCGTCAGTTTAAACACACCTTTAGCTGTAATGAAGAGCTAAAGAAATACAGAGTCAAGCCGGTTCAGCCTGCAGCGGAGCACTGTGGTCTGAGCGTGCAGGACCAGCTGACTCTGCTCATAAAGTCAGCAAGCACAGGAGCGGGACTCAATTTACGTTGTTTTCTGTCACAAATCCCTCTTTTAGCCTACGTTACTTTCATTACACACCACCGTGGCCGATAGGTAAAACACACTCACTCAATGCTGTGCAAAACACCCGCATTTAGCGGTTGGCAGATGCTTTTCTCTAACCCTCGTCAGCATCGATTACGTCCTGTCCCTGCATCGATGCATTAATCTTCTAGTCTGCATCGCGATGCATCGATTAAATGATTAATTTCAACAGCCCTAATGTGGACTGTAGAAGCCTCTGCATCTGTGTTTAAGTGCAGCATCCGAGCGAATCTTCAGCACAGCTGGAAACACAGTCACACCACAACGCTCCTAAATAAAATCGGACAATGTAGATATGCTTATCTTCTTGACAATAAACCTCGATGATTAGAGGGTGCAATTTCTTTATGTAATTTGAAACAGAAGTTGTAGGTGTCCTTAATTGATGTAAAAGCAAAATTGAAAATTACATTAATTTACGAGAACAGGAAAGTTAGCTAAAGCAAAACCTAGGTCGGCAACCAGGTTGTGAACGGTGAGTGTGATTGCTGCAACAACGGAATTTTTTATTTGTTTCTTTTTTTCCCAAATACCATGTACCGGGGTAAATGGCAAGACTGTATGGTATTATGAAAAAACGGATTTGAAGGTCGAAACGACAAGAAATGGGTACTGTATCGCACCGAACTGAACAGGACCGCTTGGTGGAAACGGGGCTTTAGATTGTGAAGGATACGAATGTGTAGAAGATCTGCCAAAGCAGAGACTGTAGAATCGGGCTGCAGTGTTCACAGTGTTTCCCCCCACACAGACGATACCTGGGCGGGTCGCCCAAGTACTGTATAAATTGCTGCATGCACAGTTGGGCGAGAGACAGCGGGGGAGAGAGTGTGCGCGATAGAGTGTGGGCGCACGCTCTCTGGACCTCAAGGCACAGCAAAACCAAGATCCGCTTCAGAGAAAGAGAGAGAGAGAGAGAGAGAGAGAGAGAGAGAGAGAGAAGGTCCACTGTCTGTAATGTACAGCTGCTTGCTGAGGACAGAGCGGGAAATCAGGGAGAGAGAGAGAGAGAGAGAGTGGGGAATGACATGCGGGAAAGGAGCCACAGGCTGGATTCAAACCTGGGCTGCCCGCCCGGAAGACCGCGGCCTCCATACTGGGGCGCGCGCACTAACCACTGCGCAACAAGCGCCCCATAAATCAAACCTTATATTAAAATATACCCTAAGATAAGAGTAAGTATGTCGACCTCCTGCTGTCAGTCAGAAGCTCGTTCTCCTCTTGTTCAGTGTGCAGCAGGCAGGTGAGTAGTGAGTAACCATGGGGAAAGTCTTTGTGTAAATCAACGATGTCCCGCCCCCTCTAAGAATACCTCTAAGAGACATCTGTTTTATCACCATGAGGAGAAGCTTGCATGTGTTAAACATAAACATCACCCCTCAGTTCCGATTAGCTCAAGCAATCAAAGGAAAGAAAATGTGCTGTTTCCCTTAGTGAAAGCAGTAAGTCTTAGCATTTTTCAAAGATGTTAGTGTTTCTATATGGCCACTGGTGACCCCGTCAACCCCATCCCCTTATCAGTGCTGAGCACACATGGAGGACTGCGGTTTCTTGAAGAACACAAAGGTTTTTTTTTTCTGGATGTAGAACCTTGATAGCTCAGTCTGAAGAACAGTCTCTTTAATCTCCAGTCAGCCTTTGGCGTAGAACGCATAACCACCTTTCGGCATTGGACCGTGGAGGAAACACTATGCGGCAAGCTGGACTACATAATTGACAAATATCGTCCCATCCTTTAACACAAGTAATAACTGACAAACTCCTTTTTTTTTTTTTAAAGTTCCTGCAATAAGATGATGACTTAACCAGATCATATGAATGGACAGAGAAATCCCTCCTGACTTTAGTTGTTTTCCTCAAACATACATTTTGGAAGATTGTAGGTAAGGCATCAACGTGACCTGACTATTTCAGAATAAATGGTCTTAATGATTAAATGCCTAATAGAACCTCAAGGGTCAAATAATGACGTTTTTCGAGGTCAGGTATCGATCAACCTGTCTAAGGGGTCGATGTTTTGATGTGCAAAAACAACATAACAGCATAACATCCCCCATTATTGAATGAGTCCCTCTTCTCAAATGTAATATTAGAGTAGCCCGTGATTGCAGCAACACGAATCACAGTCCAGAACACAACAGCAAATATAAGTGCTATAAAATATAAGCCACAGCCCGAGGAGACTGTGAGGTCCCGTACAGACACACTACATTCGGACAAACTGTTCTGTCAGTCAAAGGAACTAAATATTGGAATATTCTCCCACTCACAATAAGAGACTCACAAACATATGCAACCTTCACAACACACCTCAAACAATGGATGAAAGAAAACAAAGTCTGTGACCACCTTTAACCTTTGACCTCTATTATTGTCTTGTGTCACTTTTGTATTTGTAATTTGTCTTTCTCTGTTACCTGCCCAGGGACAACAGATGGAAACTAGCACTTCTTCTATAATCTGGCATTTTTACAGCTGTAATTGTTACAGCTGTTCATGAATATGCACTGTCCCTAACAAATAAATAAATAAATAATAATGAACATAAAACGCTGTTAAGCAGATGCATGTTAGAAGTGTCTAACAGAGCAGGCTGTTGTGTCTTCTTTGACAAAATGTTGCAGCATAGTTAACGGTGCTGAAGTGTGTTTGTGAAAACAGGCGTGGAGGAGATGGGCTCTTCAAGAAAAGGGACACAGAACAAACTTACCTCTTAGCCTTTGATCCGGCACCACCACCACCACCACCGATCAGCATGTTCCGGTCCCGCACTCCGAAAGGCTTCTCCAGGCGGACGACGATTCCAACAGGAGGTTTATTTGCCAACTTAAATGCAATGTCAGGTTTCAGCTCAGGAGAAGTTGGGAACGAGAGACCGTCCTTCTCCTCCCCCTCCTCTACAACATCCTCCGCGGCGTTGCCTCTCCAAAAGTACAAAAGTAGGAAAACTCCGAAACACGCAACGACCACAACTATTTTGCCGTGGATCCTCATGTTAGGGTTCGACTTAACCAATGAAGAGGCAGAAATGACTCCACTCATGACGGCGACTGAGGGAAAGCAGTCCGAGTAGACATTTTCGGACCGCTTCCCTCATGCTTTTTCTCGGCAGATGAGGAGACTCTGCGGAGAGAATATCCTCATCATCAATGAAGGAATACAAGAAGAGGGAGGGGTTTTTTCCCCATTATTACCGTAAACCGTGAGTAGCTCATTAAAGCGCAATTGTATTTTGTAATTGTACGGATTACAGTCTAAGAAAAGAGCGTTATTAGGTCAAGTTTGAATTATTTTGTGTATTATTTGTTAGGCGACTGAGGAACATGCACATTTGTAACATTTGCAATCATTTTATGTGTGTTTAAGAATGAGAGAACTAGTAATTTCTATTTGCAAGTATGCCTACGTATTAACTTGAGCTTTTTTCGTCCTAATTATTAGCCAAAAAAGTTGATTCACAACACATCATCTGAAGAAGTTTCAAAATAAACCAGGGGTATTCAATTGGCGGCTCCAACCCGGTCAGCATACCATGAATCCAATTTATGAAAAACAGAATTCGGTACACAGTGTAGGAAACTAGCTTGTGAGTGAGCCATCCAACTTCATTCCCCATCTTTGTCAAGAGTTGCACATGCGCTGTACCGATCGGAGCGGACGTTCGCGGAAGTAGTCGTGTTCAAAACATTAGTAGCCTTGCTTTTATTATAACTAAAACGAAAACTATAGAGAGAAACGATACTTGTAGACATTTCTATTCAAAGACGGTTGGGGGGGGGGGGGGGGGGGGGGTGGAAGGAAAATAGATCAAACATAAAAACAGTAAATAAGCTTCCTGAAAAGAACAGGGAATTTAGTTTTTTTTATTCAATTTATTTATCTTATTTAGTGTGTGTGTGTGTGTGTGTGTGTGTGTGTGTGTGTGTGTGTGTTTGCCGTTTAGGAAATTAAAATAGTGAATGAAACTTTGTATATATTGAATGAAAGTCTGAATTTATTGAATGATACTTTGAATAGCCTATATTGAATGGAAGTCTGTTCATTTAGCTGACATCGACATGAAACTCATAAATTCCCTTAAGAAGGATGCACAGAGTGCGCTCAGCAATGTTTTGATGAAAATCACTAAACTGTTGACGCAAGGGCTCCAGACTAACTTTTTTTCACCACCGTCCCGTAAAACAATTTCACCTGTCCCAAAACTTAATTTTGTTAACAACAATAATTCGATTTTTTTTATTGCAATGTCTTTAAGATTATTCACTTAGGCTATATATTTGTTCATAGGTATTGATTTTCAAGGTTGTATAAACCTAGACACAGGAGTTATTCTACCTGCCCTGGGATCAGTGCATTAATAATACAGTAATACAGAGTAGAGTGAATAGAGAGAGAGGGGGGTAGAGGGAGGGGGGAGGAGAGAGAGGGTAGATGTGTTTGAGCACAGTTTCCACTAGTTAGGGTTCACCACAGACAAAACCTGCTCACATTAATATGTTGTTACAAACACACAGAGTGTATTTGATGCAAACTCTGTCATCTCCCGGTATTTCATATTTCACTGTCAGGTAGGTTATCATAAAATGATCAAATGTAAACAAACAAACAGACGTGAATTTATCCTTCAGCGTTGCGCACTGCAGTCTGATCAGCTCCGTGGAATTTCACGTTCTGTAACTCAGTAAACTCAGTTAAACGACTTTTAATATACAAGCCTGGCAGTCCGTTGTTCTACGTGTCCATACTATCGTCATCTTACTCTGTCACGAATCTGTGCCATCTCCGCGCGTAATTCAAGGAAGCATTTTAGCGCTGCTCCGCGGCTAAACCAGTGATATCGTTTTCGGATTAGAAGGAAATGTCCAGTAATAATGACATTTTTACAGTCTGAAGAGAGCTGGGCTTATAGCACAACAGCATTAGAAGTGATGTCGCGCTGAAACTATAAGTGATCAGCACAACACTTTCACCTCTGGGTGACATAAAAAAGGAAACATCTGTAAATAAAATCAGTTCAAATTCGTTTAACATCCCTGATTTTACAATAAATCAGAGTTTGACAGAGGCTCAACGCAGGTGGCCGGAACCTACACCTAGTCTGGATATATGGGGACAGTCTGGGCCCGTTGTGCACGGTGGAGAGGAGCTTTTTGTACCGTCAGGATGAGCGCGCAGTGCAGCAGTAGTCTACAGCAGGCGGGAACATTTGAGAACTCTCATATTTATTAGGTCTCGCATCCAGTACCGAGACATAGTAAATAATTATATATAGTAAATATGTAGCGTCAGAAGATGCGCTGAGTTGTGGTCAGCTCGTGGTTCAGTATGTCATTTAGGCTACAGTTATAGCCAGCGCAATAAAGTAGGCCGACAAATGCATTTCCTCCCTGGGGAGATTTCTGTTCGTCCCAAACACATTTTCTATAGTCCCCTGGATAGAGATAATTTAAATCAGCTTCTATTTAATATAGTCAGACTTCCATTCAATATTTTCAAACTTTCATTCTATATATTTAGACTTTCCCTCAATATATTCAAAGTTTCATTCCATATATTCAGAATTCATTCAATATATTTAGTTTTATTTAATATATTAATTTCCTAAACTGCTTGCCATACATCTAGATGAAGACCAAGCAGTTACTCTTGATAAACCATTCCCAACAACAACTTGTTTCCTTTCTTATGTATTTCGTATAGTTTTGTAATGTCTTTGCTGGTTGTAGTCAGATGTGTGTCTGTTGATGTCTTAGTATTTTGCTCTCTTTGGCTTATTTTTTTATTGTATTTTGTAGTTGCTGTCCTGACCTTGTCTGTTTGTTTTCTTGGGCCTCATTTGTCATGTATATGTCACCAGTTAGTCATGCTATTGCACCTAATATATATATATATATATATATATATATATATATATATATGTATATAAAGAATGTGTCTGCAGCTTATGGACCTAGTAGTAGTAGTAGCTGAATATGCACCTTTGATATTGCCATAACAATTGTCTAATGTTTTCTCTTCCTGGTGTCACATTTTATATTTATATATCAAAACCAAGGAGCTCAAGTGCCCAAATATTTCATTTGTCAATCTTCTGAGCATCAGGTGAAAGATTGCCCGACACTGAAATGCTGGCGCTGTGGTTTTGGGCCATAAGGCTAGAACATGTCAGGTGGAAAGTGAGTGTTCCCTCTGCGGACAGAGAGGCCACACCTTCTAACCCTAACCCCACCATCGGACCGTATCGTCCCTCAGACAGGGGTCGACGGAGCCAGACACACTGCAAAGACTAGGGCGATGATCGCTGGCCGACGATCTCCCTGGTGTGTCAGGGCCTTAAGGCTTAAAAACTGCTCAGATGTGGAAGAAGTCAGTCACCTTTGCTATAAAGGTGTCAGTGTTATCTCAATTGACAAAAATAGTGCTGATGGTGTGGCCATTTTCTTCAAAGATCATAATGTAGACATCATCAAACTAAGAGAAATAATTCCTGGTAGACTGCTTATGATTGATTTTTTTTATTCGGGTCAAAAACTTGCCGGTCAAAAAACTCAAATTAACGTGGGTTTTAATCTATGTGGCCACTTTAACAAACAAGTGAAATTGATAGAGTTGCTGCCACTCACTTCAAAATATCAAGAGAAGGTAAATGACTCAGTGAAGTTTGTAAAAATGCTTCGCTAAGGGACATCTGCAGGATTTTAACCCCTAATGGAATTCATTTCACTCGATTTGATGGAAAAACTAAAATCAGAATTGATAGATTTTATGTTTCCCCACAGATAAAATGTATCAGTTATAATACAATCCCTAATAATTCCTATGATCACTTAATAGTTAAAGTACGTATTATGTGTGATAATAAAGACAGAAAGGGTTTCTGGAAACTTAATATGCAATGTCTTATTAATACTGAACTAAAAAATGAATTAAAAACTGAAATTACTTGTAAAATACGATGTTGAACTGTGGGAATTGATCGAAACGAGAGTGAATGATTTTGTTAAATTTAAATGTCTTGAACTACAGCAAAATTCAAAACTGAGTATTACGATAATGTTAAAAGATATGTAGAACTTATGTACTTCTTTTTTCATGAACATTTTCGACAGGTCCACAGGTTTAGTCAACATTCTTTCATGAAATTTTTAGACATGACTGTGGTCAACATTTTTTCTTGAAAATTTTCGTCAATGTTTTTCCATGAAAATTTTCGACAGGTCTGAGATTTCTTCATGAATATTTTCGACAGTTCGGCGGTCAACATTTTTTCATGAAAATTGTCTTCAACATTTTTTAATGAACATTTTCGACCGGTCCGTGGTCAACATTTTGTCATGAAAATTTTCAACATTTTTTCATGAACATTTTTGTTAGGATTTTTTCATGAAATTTCCAACAGGTCCGCTGTCAAAAAATTTTCAGCATTTTTTTATTATGAACATTTTTGACAGGTTCAACAGGTTCAACATTTTTTCATTAAATTTTTCGACAGCATTTTTTTATGAACATTTCCGACAGATCCGCGATCAACATTTTTCCTTGAAAATTTTCGACACGTCCGTGGTCAATATTTCTTCATGAAATTTCCAAAAGGTGCTAAATTTCCAAATTTTTATAGAGGACAAAATATTACAAGAAGTACAGCGAGTACAAAAATAGCACATTTTTTCATGAAAATTTTCAACATTTTTTCATAAACATTTTCGAAAGGTCCGCGAAAAACTTTAAACCCTTTTTGAAGCCGAAATTTTTTCATGAAAATTTCCAACTTTTCGAAGCCAAAATCTTTTCACGAAAATTTTCAACTTTTTTCGAAGCCGAAATTTTTTTCACGAAAATCTTCAATTTTTTGAAGCCAAATTTTTTTATGGAAATTTTCAATTTTTTTGAAGCTGAAATTTTTCCATCAAAGTTTTAAACTTTTTTGAAGCTGAAATTTTTTCATGAAAATTGTAAACTTTTTTTGAAGCCAAATTTTTTTATTTTTTTGAATCCAAAATTTTTCAACTTTTTTGAAGCCAAATTTTTTTATACTTCTTTTAAGGCTATTTAATTATATGTATTTATTTAACAATGGCCGTCGCCTGGACACTCCTCAGGTGTTTTTATCAGAGGCCCTGGGACAGCGGAGGCTTTTAATTAACAATTGAGCTCCGCCTGCCTCTCCTGCACAGTGGTGTGGTCACCTTTTTATCCAAATTTTAATACTGTCTTAGAGGGCTTTTATGAAACACCATTGTGTGGTTTTTAAGGAGGCTTTTATGTCTATTTTAATACCCATCGTCCCCTGAGTGCCCGTGCCCCTCGTAGCGCCCCCCAGAGGACGCTGCGCCCCTTACCTAACCTAATCCTGCCAGCGCCTCGGGGGACTCACTCCTTTAGCCCTTTTAATTAGACAGCATCTTCTTTTTCTATAAAACTGTTTTAGATTGGTTTTATGGTTTTTTAACCCCTCTTTTAGTGCATATAGGACGCTGATGCCTGAACCAGTCCGAGCACCCACCTCAGCTGCTATTTTATCACAGCAAACAGAGGGCTTTTCATTTTAATTTAATTTTGTTTTTATCACAGAGCTCATAAACTATCCCCCCTCCCAACCATCTTACCCTAAACCTAACCATGGTTGGTTCGAGTGCTTCACCCGAACCCAGGATTAAAGATAAACCTAAAACAGGACGTTTTAACTGACCACCTCAATCAGAGGGTGATTTTAGAGTATGTATAAGGCACCTTTTAAACCAACACAGTGCTTCTTTATTGGTAGAGGAAACTCACCCTTTTTTTTATCTGGTTTCTTATTCCCTTTTTATTATTTATTTCTTAGAGTACCCTCCTAATTTTATTACATTTCTTATTTATTTTTTACAAAAAGATATAGGAGTTATTTTTAAAGACCCTATCTTTGATCTTTTGTTAAACTCTTAGTTACGTGCCGTTGTGTGTGCGTGTTTTCTTCCCCTCTCTCCTGTGTTCCCTCCAGGTGTTGCCTCACTATCAAGCACACCTGTGCCCACTCTGCAATCAGTGGGCAGAGTATAAAGAGCAGGAGGGAACTAGCAGCCAGGGTTCAGTGGATCATCCGGCTGCGTACTACTCTGAGAAACCTTGGCATATTTGTACTCTGTCTGTGGAAGGAGAGCGTTTTCCTAGGGTTGAAATACTTTGTGTTCATGATTTATGTAAGATTGTTTTGTTCTTTGTTTGTTTAAGAAAGTTCCTTCTTCTTTTCCCTGGTTATTATTATGATTGTTATTACCCTCATACCCTAGCCATCTCGGGGAACGTAACAATTGGGGGCTCGTCCGGGATACCAAAAGGAGACTAGGAATTTTGTATTGGCTGGTTTAGTTGTGGTTTATATATGTTGTGCTGATTGCGGTAAGTTATTGTTGGATTACATGCTGTTTCATCAGTCTAGTTAGGGGGGGTGTCCAGCTAGGCTGTTTCAGTCTTTCCATCGGGCTCTCATTTCTTATTTTGCCTTTCTTATTTTTGGGACGAAATCTGGGTGGGGACTTTGTTCCCTGGTAGGGGTCCAATACCTCGAGCCGGGGAAGTCCCAGAAGACAGATAAGATCGTTTGTGTCAGGCAGGATCTGAGGAAATTGTGTAAAGGTTAGTATAGTTGCCTTTGGGTTTGCATGTCTAGCATCCAACATATCACTTGGTACACAGTTGAAAAGTAAGTGTTTGATAAAGTAGTTGGCAGTAGCTTTGTGAATAGGGCATTGCTAGCTCTTTGTGTGTAAGTGTTTTGTGTTTCCCTGTGGAGAGAAGGCAGCCTTGGCTATGTCTGTGATTTCTGTCGGTAAGAGCTGTTTGGTTTCTGTTGAGTCTTCTCCTAGTTCCATAATTGATGCAAGGTTAAAGGTGCGCTTGGCCCGACTTCAGCTGGAGAAAGAGGACAAAGAGCGATAGTTCCAGCTAAGAAGGGAACTTTCATTAAGGAAGTTGGAGGCAGAGACTGCCATCAGAAAGAGTTGGAACTAAAGGCACGTTTGTGTCTGTCTCTCACCAGAGAGATGGTGTCTCACAGATGAAGATCCTTCTTCTTTTCCCTGGTTATTATTATGATTGTTACTCCCCTCATACCCTAGCCACCTCAGGGAACGAAACACTTTTTTAATTAAAAAAAAAAAAATTTATTCTCTCCCTCTTCTACTCCTGCTTTATTCTCTTTCTCTCTTTTTAATTCTTTTTTTTTACCTTAGCCACAGGATATATCTTTAAAAGGATTCCCTCCAAGCATGTGACATCAAATGACGGGCTGGACCAATCTGAGACGCTCAGCCGCAGGTCCAGGCCCAAACTTTTCCATAGATGGAGTGAGAGACTGATGGCCCCTATACACCCTCCTGAAGAAACCAGTTACGGCGAAACGTTGAGCACCTCTTTTATTCCAGTTTTAATTTGTTTTAATGAAAACCTTTTTAAGGACTACGGATTGTTTTTAAACCGTTTTTATCTCACAGCTCCCACAGCGGATTTTAAGCGGATACACTTCATAACATTTAGGGCGGCTGTGGCTCAGTTGGTAGAGTCGTCGTCTCTCAACCGGAAGGTCAAGGGTTCGATCCCCAGCTGGGCAACATGTCAGATGTGTCATGCATGGGTGTGACATGCAGTGTAAAAGCACCTTGAGTAGTTGGAAGACTAGAAAAGCCCTATATAAGCTCAAGTTCATTTCCATTTACCATAACGTCACCGAAGGAGACCGGCAGCAAAGACCAAAGAAATACGCTGAGTGACAGCGTTCAAAGTGTGCACACTGAAGACAGCCAGTCACCACCGTCTGTACGGTTCTCCAAGGACACAATATCGGCTTTTATCTGCTTTTACTTGCCCCACTGGTTTTATGGATTCAATGTAAAAACCGAGAAGCGGCGAAATACTTCCGGCCAGTCATCGTTCCGAAATACTTAATAACACCTTCACTACCGGTTCATTTCCACAGGGGATGATGAAGAAGGTGAACCGCCTCACCTCCTTCATCAAACCCTCTTCACCCAACAGCACAACATTTGATAAGGTTAAACAAAACACAGACACATGGATGCACAACAATATGTCAATTCTCCGAGAGCACTACGACCGGGTGATTGCTGTGGAGCTGGAGAACGTGCCCCCTTACAGCCAGGAGGCCTTTTTGATAAGGCCGTCCAGTGGGGGAGGGTGAGGTATAGGAGGAAAATCACATCCTCCTCCGTCTCCACTCTTAGGGACCTCCTGACCAGGGGTCCCCAGAGCGAGGAGGACCCTCCTGTGCCTCAGCTCTCCCCTCTGGACTTTCCTCCACTCTCCCAACCAGCAGGTCCATCTACCACCCACCATAACCTCCCTCGCCCTCCTCTCCTACCTACTCCTATACCTGCCCTCCCTCCTCCTCCTCCCCTGTTCTCCCTGCTACCTTACCCCTCATCCCCCCTAACCCTTGTCGTCCCCCTTCTTCCTCCCCTCGCTTGATTCCTCCTCACCCCACCCCACCCCCCCCTCCTCTCTCTACCACCTTACCTAACCTTAACCCTGCTACCTCCTTCTCCTCACCCCCCTCTCTCCACTACCATACCTTCCTCATCCCCTAACTATAGTCCACCCCCCTCCTCTCCTCCTCCCACCACTTCCTCAGGTCTCTGTACGTTGGGGGGGTTGGCGGCGGCGGCATCGGGGCCCGGCGGGATGACTCAGCCCCCATTGCCAAAACGCAGCCCCGGACAGCGAGTGAAGATTGAGATCCATCCCCTCCCACAGAGTGCACTCGACCGTCTGGGGTTTTGCGCGGGCTGGGTCCTCTGCCTGCCCCCCTGTCGCCCCCTCCTCCCCTCCCTCCTCACCCCCTTCACACACAGTTAATAACCGCACTGAGCAGACACCGGCTTACAGTAACATTGTTCTACCCTGCAGTAACACCATCTCGTCCTCTCCACTCACAGACACACCACATAACCAGCAGAGGGAGCCAGAGCTGCTTGCCACAGAGCCCTGTGGGACAAACAGTAACCCAGAGGTGGATAACAAATCAATGACGGGAGTAACGAAAAGCAAAGCTGAAAACAACCCCAACATCTGAGATATCCACCTCTGCGGCACATGGCTCCCCAAGTAGGCCGGAAACCACACACACACACACACACACCCAGGCACTCACAGAAAGATACAGGACTGGTCGCTGGAGGTCCGGAAGAAGACGCTAATTATGGGTGACTCCAACCTCTCCCGGATCCCTCCATTCACAGACCCACACATGCAGGTAGACAGTTTTCCCGGAGCCAACTTCCATCACATCACAATCACAATACTCAAGAAACTCACCCGATACCACAACACCACACAGGTAATACTATCAGTCGGACTTAAAAACTGCCTCTCAGAACACGACCCCACCACACAACTCAAACTGCTACAGACTATGTGGAGGACCAGCCAGACCACCTTCCCCAACGCCACCATTTACATCCCCGTCATAAACTTCTCACCCAGACTGGACGAATACAAACTGACAAAACTCAACGACGCAATAGCCTCCAAATATAACTTCATTCCTGAAATAAACCCACTACTCTTCCAGACCACATGCATTGGACTGCAGACACGGCCGGGCTGTTGTTCAGGTACTGGAAACAGCAATTCAACTCATAACTGGGGACAACCGTCATTTCACGACTCTAACGTCACTAACCTCTGTGCCGTTTTCTCCCTCACAGCCGTACAGCTGGAGATATTGGAAAAAGGTCTCACTTTCATCCCCACACCCAACCCACCCACCCACCCACCCACCCGACCGGAGCTCAGAGGGGACCTACACACCTTCCACAGGAGGTTAAGAAGTTAAGGGCTCACTTCCAGGGGGAGCAGAGGTGGGAGCCTGTGCCGTTCACTGGACCGTCCCACTGGTCACCAAACACAGACACACTTTTCACCTGCTGTTTCTCAATTCATCCATTAAAAACAAGATTCAAGATTTTTATTTGTCACATGCTCATACAGATGTGCAGTGAAGTGTAAAGACTGTTCCGCAAGGCCATGCAATAACACTCCAATTACTAACACACATATATACAGTAAAATAGAAATATAATGTAACATTTTAAAAAGAAATATTTGAATATACAAAATATAGAATAATGTAAACAACGCCAACACATTGGCGGCCCCTGCCACACAGAACGCACAACATTAGTCTGGAACATAAACGCATCATCAGAACATTGGGTAATCACGAACACATTTTAAGCCAGCAGATAAGGGGGGGGGGGGACAATTACATCTTAGAAGCACACAGACAGTTAAATAACAGCACATATTATAAAGCACTGACACACTCACTACAATTAGAGAATCTTTTCAATTTTTATTTTACAAAATATAAATCAGTGATATCATATGGTATACATCTCTTTGTTACAAATACCCTCTACCCCACCCCCACCCACACACAAAACCCTAACCAAGAGGGGTCAGCAGGTCCTTTCTTATACAGTGGCTTAGCATATAAACGAACAAAGAAATAATAACATCAAATGTACATAAACATTAAAAATACAATACCAATGCTAAATTTCACACTTGATCTTCATTCTGGCCTGTTAATCACGTCAAGATACATTTTTTTAAAGGAGGTTTTTCAAGTAATTTCTAATACCCATTGTCCCCCCGAGTGCCCGTGCTTTTGTAGCATTCCCCAGAGAACGCGGCGCCCCTCACCAAACCTAACCCTAAAATGCCTGAATTGTAGAATAAAATAATGACTATAACATTAACAACAATGAAACATTCTGAGGAATGTATTTTGTTTTTCTTCCTGTATTTTTTCTGTTTTCGTTTTTATTGCTCTTGTAGATTAAGGTAAATTGATTCACACATGCACAGTCATGATTAACAGTCATGACTAATGCATTTTCATTATGATTTACACACCTCTTCCCTCTACACTAATCTGTAGTCTCATTCATTACAGCGATTTCAATATACACACAGAAATACGCAACCTGTGGAAAGCCCCAACGTTTAGCAACAGGTGTAGAAGAATAATGACTGGTGGAGAAAGACGCAGAATGGATTACACGTGATGAAACAGTTTCCCTGTTATTCTCCAGGCCATTAAAGCTGGAGCCTGTCAGAGAGCAGAAACCAGTAGAGCTACATTCCTCACCCAAATGTCCCTGACGTGCAGCGGAAACTGGGCGTGACGTGTTGTGAAATTTAGGAGAAAACATGCGGGGGCTCATTACTGGCTCAAACACATTCCAGAGGCCAACTCTGAATGGGATTATAGGAAAGATGTTTACTGACATCACCACCCCACGCCTGCTTGTTCACCTTTGTCCTGTTGGCATCAGGGGGAGAGGAGCCGAACAAACCTTTCTCTGCAGTAAAATGTAGAGTGATGCATTAACATCTACTCTGTAATCATAATTAACCTTATATAATCCATACATTTGAACTAAGCAAACACAGGTCAGTTTAACCCTGATGCATTCAAATCTGCTGTTATTAATATGAATGAATGAATGTTTTTATTTTGGTCATTCATTAAAGAATAACAAGACTCAAAAATATTTGTGTAAATAATCCACTTGCAGAAATAGAAACAAAAAAATATAAAATATATATTTTTATACAGTAAGCAATTAAAAACTTAATGTCTGTTGCATTTCAGTTGGCAGGCAGCGTAAGTGGAAAAAGGATCGACAACCAGGTTGCAACTTGTTGACTAGTTGAAACAGGAATGTAACACACACACACACAAAATGGATTTTTAATGCCAAATTTACAAATGCTTTCGCATTGCATGTCAGAACAGATAACATCATGCTGTTAACCTAACTTATAGGCTAAGGTCAAAGTGAACAGCTGTTCAGATTGTAGATTGAAACAACAAATATATCCTGAGTGAGAAACTGCTGATTGAAGTTATGCAATAACAAGTAAACGCACTCAGGTGTTGAGGTTCTTTCAATCGCATAACCATTTGATACACAGTAAAAAAGGACATCTTTGGACTGACCTTGTGTGGAAAAGGAACAATACAGAGCAACATAAGACAGTAAATACAATGCCTGCACGAGGGAGAGGAAGACGAGTACCAGGACAAGGGAGAGATGTGTTTTATGTGTTGTACTTATGTTGGTGCATTAAGAGTTTAGGAAAATTGTTATATTGATCGTAAAAAACTGTAGGCAAAGAGAGAAAAAATTAGCTTTCCTCGCAGCCTCCTCATCTCAAAACTGTCCAAATTTTATTTTTCTCCAAGGCATGGATGTCATCATATCTTTCTGATAGGTCGCAGTGTGTTAAAGTTGGAGAAGTATTGTCAAACTATTTGAAGTGTACAGTGGATGTGCCTCTGAACCTCAACATCAGCAAAAGGAAAGGAATGTTTTTCTCCATGTCGTTGCTGACATTTTAATTTAAAGCTGAGAAGATTGACATAGTAAACAAATTTAAATAGCTTGATGTAATGCTTCAAATCTCAATTTTAATTTGCATGTGCAAAACATGCTAAAAATTATTAAGTACAATCTGGCAAATTTTAGACATATTCGAGGCCGTCTCTAAAATTAAGCTGCCAAGGCGTTCATGCATGCTATGATTCTTTCCCATATGTCATATTGTATCACATGTTGGGGGCAAGCTGATGAAACAGTCATTAAACCTCTGGAGTCTCTGTACAAAAAAACCTTAAAGGTTTATGACAAATAATCTATGCAAAATCATCATTTCAGGATCTTGGAGAAGCATCATCTTTTGAGTTTTGAGAACTTTAAGCTGTTTTCTTATTTGTGTCTTATGTATGAAATTGTAAATGATTTGGCACCACCGCCATTACGTCAATTTATTCACTTTCGCTCAACGGAGTCAATAAAATCTACAACAATATCTTCGACAGCAGATTGTTTTGTAACCTTCTGTCGCTCTGCATTTGGGCAGTCAGCTTTCTGTGTGAAAGCAACGACTCAGTGGAACGCTCTGCTGGACGATTTGAAGTAATGTAACTCAATCAGCATCTTTAAAAACAAACTAAAGAATCTCCTGAAAGACGCTCAATTCTGTAACCACTCATATTAATCAATGCATTTAAGTGTGTGTGTGTGTGTGTGTGTGTGTGTGTGTGTGTGTGTGTGTATGTGAGTCAAAAAAAAAAAAAAGAAGTGGCACACGTCAACTAGACTGCTGATTAAAACCTGTTACCTCTCCTCTTGGACCAATTAGAGAGTAGCTCTGTAATTAGTGCTTCAGGTGTGATCAATCTCACCTCACAGAGGCCGTTTTCGAAACCGCATACTACACTACTAGTACGTACTGATTCGGCCAAAATGCAGTATGCAGTATGCAAACAACTGTGAGATCCGCAGTATGCCAAAAATACCAGGATGTCATACTGATTTGGGAAAAATGTGCAGTATGCATCGGACCAGTCTACCTCGCGTACTGTTTCCCACAATGCAAAGTGCCAGGTCAGAGATCAAAATGCCGGAGCGCAGTTGTTTGAACTCGTCGGTGGCGGTGACTGAATATCTTGCCACATTATGGGCCTGAACCAATAACAAATATGACATGTTCATATATTTATATGTCTTACCACCTCCGATTTTTCTTCTTTTTAGACTGTACAGTGCATGTGCCACAGCTGGACAAGCAGCTGCAATTACAGGGTCCTTGGCTTGCTCTATTACTACATATTATTCACAGCTGAGTAAAAGTTAAACCTGAACGTCTGAAAAGTATACTACAAGTATATATTTTAATATGTCAATTACCTCCAGATGGGCTGTTGTTTACTTCCGCATTCCAGGACCGGAAACCAGTTTAACCGTGCCAAGCGTACTGCAAAATAACGACGACTGGCAGTCATACTACATACTACTGTTGAACTCAGTATTCAGTATACAGTATATTCTGCATACTGATTTAGATAGTAGTATGTAGTACGCGGTTTCGAAAACAGCCTCACTCGAGCAGGACTGGAATAAGAAAAAAAAAAAGAAACCAAACTTCCCTCTTAAGTCCAAACAAAGCAGACATGTCAAAGAATACATCATGTAAAATTCAGCCATCTCTGAATTCACAAATAACTTTGAGTCATTTCAAAGTTTTATTAACTTAAGCACATTTACACACACTCATGAGTGAGAGGAATGGGCTTCTTCCTTTCGGCTTCTTAACGATCTGCCTGCAGGTCAGAGTGTAACCTGTGGAGCTAAACAATCATCTGTCCTATGTCACCTCAAGGGGGCAGCAGTGAGTCCATGAAGCTGCAGAGGTGAACTGCAACTCTGTGGAAAAACGACACCTGAACACACCTTTTAAACACTGTGTGTGTGTGTGCCCTGCAGTCTGTCTCACGGTTTACTTTCAGACAACAATAAGCCGAACAATCCTTTGACTGACCTTTGACCTCAGGTATGTGTGTGTTTATATGCGTGTGGCTCTAAAAGCTTTGTGTGAGTTTCTGCTGAACAAATGCACTACATATAAATAAATATATCAATAAATATATCAATATTGTTTTGACTGATTCATAAGAATACAGTTTTAAAAACAAATAAAAACAGTTTAGTCATTTAGTCGTCTTTCTGCTGTTGTCACTGTGTCCAGTTATTTTAGAAATCCTGTCAAATGGGTTAGCCCCTCCCCCTTTTTTGCACTAAAGGGTGGCTTTTTTGTATCAGTATTGAACAGTGTTATCATATCTCATAATGATCCACAACATGTCTGACCCTGTTAGATTGTTAACGATAATATACAGATGACGACAAACTGCTCCATAATCAAACCTTTACAGTCTTTGCAGGAATAATAAACTATGAACAATGACGTCCTCTGTCTAAAGGTTAAAATATATATAATTTGATGGTGTGCAAAAGGGGGAGGAGAGGCTGGTTTTTTTTTTGATTGAGTTCTCGGGAAAGTGGAGGAGGGACGGAGGTGTGGCCATCTTCAAGTGGAATTCCCCTGAACTCACCTGAGCTCCCCCCCCCCCCCTTCCTTTAAAGGAGTATAAAACTCTGCGGGTGTTAAAAGCAGCAACAGGTGCATCTTTAGCTCAGAGAGTTACACACACAACAGGAGCAGATTAAACTGCACACTCTGACACTGAGGATTCACACAGCTCTTTGTGTCAGAGCCTCTTTTTCTTCACCATACTGTGGCTCATGCTGTTATCAGGTAAAACATATTACCTTCATTTTGATTCATGTAATATATACACAAAGAAATATAGAGAAACTCTGATCAACTGACAAACATTTATTAGAAAGGATCTTCCTTCTCCTTCACAGTTTCTGTAAATTCTTCTGTTCTCAGAGTCTCCATGTCGTCACCGTGCCTCAGCAGTGTCCTGACCTGTGCCAACCACGCCATGTACCAGACAGGTGATGTCCTGCTGCAGCAGACCAGTGTGCTGCCCAGTAACAACACCATGCAGACCAGTAACACAAGCCTGCAGACCAGAAACTCAGCGTACAGCTCCAGCATGAGAGGTAAGAGAAACCTTGCTGATGCTTTTCAATGGCGTTACATTCACATCATAATAACTTGTAACACTTGTAACTGACATACGATCACACTGTAACACTTGTAACTCTGACATACGATCACACTGTAACACTTGTAACTGACATACGATCACACTGTAACACTTGTAACTCTGACATACGATCATAATGTAACACGTGTAACTCTGACATACGATCATAATGTAACACTTGTAACTCTGACATACGATCATAATGTAACACGCGTAACTCTGACATACGATCATAATGTAACACTTGTAACTCTGACATACGATCATAATGTAACACTTGTAACTCTGACATACGATCATAATGTAACACGCGTAACTCTGACATACGATCATAATGTAACACTTGTAACTCTGACATACGATCATAATGTAACAAGTGAAACTCTGACATACGATCATAATGTAACACTTGTAACTCTGACATACGATCACAATGTAACACGCGTAACTCTGACATACGATCATAATGTAACACTTGTAACTCTGACATACGATCATAATGTAACACTTGTAACTCTGACATACGATCACAATGTAACACGCGTAACTCTGACATACGATCACACTGTAACAAGTGAAACTCTGACATACGATCATAATGTAACACGCGTAACTCTGACTTTCCTTTAACTCTTGACTCTGTTTCTGCTAATTTCAGTTCCATGTGTAATCTGTGTTCCAAACCAACTCAAACAGTTGAATTTGTCCTTTTTTGATCCAGTCTGAGTTTCGTGTTAGTTTCACTTGAAGACTAATCCCACAGTAAACATGATCCTTTATTTTGGAATGACATCCGCACCATTAGCACGCTGCTTTGGCCTTATTCAGTCTCTGTGGGTTCAATCATTAACCAGCCGGCTAAACTTTAACTCAGTTTAACGGTCAGACTGAAGAATGCAGCCACCGCCAAGATCAAACAGATCCGGCTTTGTTCGTCTCACCTCAGAGACACAAACACAGAGTGAGGATGATGACGAATGGTTTCAGTCTTCTTCAAACGGAGCTGAACATGTTGATATGTTGAAGTCAATGTGAATAAAAACCCAAGAAGAGAGAGGGAATAGAAAGAGAGAGAGACGGACATGAAATCATCTGCACTTCATTAGAACATGTAAGAATATTTAATATTTACCTGTCCGGTGTCTGCAGCTCAGACAGTTGGTCTATAACCACCCCCCCTCTTTCTTCTGTATGCAGGTCAGTGGTACGGACACCTCAGTCCTCACCACTGGTCCACAGAGAACGTTCTGGACTGGATCAGCGACCATGTAGAGACTTTGAAGTTTGATGCCCAGTCCCTGAGTCTGGCCTGCTGCACCATGGATGGCCCAGCCCTCTGCCAGATGACCCGGGACCAAATGGTTTCAGTGTTCGACTCGCAGCTTGGACTACAGCTGCACCAGAGTCTGCAGGAACACAAGACTAAATATGGTAAAACTATGAGCATATAAATTCAGTATGATCGCGAACATGAAATGTTCCACTTCTTGTCCCCCCTCCCCCGACATTACACGGACCCTCATCCAGCCCCACAGTCAGAGAACATTACAGTAATGTGAAGGCTGAATCTATGCATTACATTAACGCTCACTGGACTTTATATTTTCTGTTTACACTGCTTTGGACTGAAAATCTTGCACATGTACAGTATCTTTTGATATTTTCATGTTATATCATAATTTCTAATAGCCATTATATATATATTTTTTTTATTATTATTTGTTTTTTCTTTGCTTTTCTTGATGAGGTTACATCAAAATAAACACAGTATACAAACGTTGGTGTCATTTAACAATAGTCAGTTTAGCCTCCTTTTAAATAGTCCATTCTCTTCAGACTTTGTGATGGGTTTTACAGTCATTCCACTTTTTCCATTTTCCTTGGCATGCAGATTGTGTTAGTCTCAAATTGTGTGTAAAGTTCTCCATATCATGTAGTTGTATGTCCAACCAGTTTCTCCGAGTGGGGGGGTCCTCCTTACACCACTTTCTTGTTATAGCTTTCTTTGATGCCACCAGTAGTATTCCAGCCAGGTATCTGTCTTTGCTTTGTATATTGTGTTAAATTTTCCCAGATACAGCACTTCACAAGTCTTAGGAAGTTCATAACCTAAAATTGCTTTCATTCCTTTCCACACTTCATCCCAGTACTCAGTCATTTTCACACATTGCCAAAAAACATGAGGGTGATCAACATCATGTTCCCCACACTGTCTCCAGCAAGGCTGTGGGACAAGTGAGAATCTTCCTTGAAGTTTTGGTGTGGTGAAAAATCTCACACTATAGCCTTTATATTTTATCTTATTCTATTTAAGTAGTCATCAGGAGCTCTGCTGTTTTTACTTTTCTTCTGTCAATTATTTTGCACCAGAGAGTCAAATGTATATAAAACGATTCTGGTTTATCTTTAGTCACCAGCTGAAAGGTGAAACAAAGCGAACGTTGTTCATACGGCAACAAAAAAAACCCTTAACTATAATTTCAAATTGAAATTATATAATATTTGCATAAATCTTAGTAAAGAAATAACTTTCTGTTCAGTTCACGGCTTCTTCTTTGCTGGAAGTATTTTCACTCTCAACAGAAACAATTTAAAACTTAAACTTTTTTTTTATCCCTCAGAGCTGCAGAGTATCTCAGGACCAGAACTGAACGAGACCTGCGCGCTGCTGGACCACTTCCTGGACAATCTCAACTTCCCTCTGCTCAGCACTATCAGAATCGGCCAGAGTACGTATGCTAAGTAGCACAGGCAATGTATTCTATGTAATGAAGTGGATTCTGGAGGCTAACCCTGCTGCGTCCCACCAGCAGCTGAAGGAGCCGTCAGCAGGAGAGAGTTTGACTTCAGCGAGAACTACAATCTGAGCGCTCTGACGTTAGAGACTGTGACGCCGTGGGCGGATTCTGAGTATCTGTCTGACAATCAGTCTGACAGCGAGTTCAGCTCCTCCTCCAATAGTCAGTATTTTTCCTCATGTTCCTGAACTGAACCCAGACTTTATGTCTCCATTTCTCATATTTTCTGTCCTTTTAATCCCCTCTCGCTCCTCTTCAGGTGGTATGTTTGGCTTCTCTAACCTCGACTCTCCAGAGTCCGGCAGTGGTGAATCAGACCCGGAATTCTCCTACCCACCTATTTCCAGTGAGTAAACAGGAAGAGTCTGAATGAGTTTATTTGGGCTCTTTAGGTCTCAGTTTAATATCTGACACATTTCTGTTGTGTTGACAGAGGCTAACATCAAAACAGAGAAAGGAGAGTGTCGCGTGAAACGGCCTCGGGGCCGACCTCCTAAAGTGAGCAGAGAGCACAGCAGCAGCCTTTATGAGAATCCAAAGAAGAACAAACATGGTGAGATGTTTGGATTGTATAACACACTTTATGTAAAGCAGAGTTCCAAACACTTCTGTACCTGAACACTGCTCAGCTATGACACTTTGCATCTTTATCAGCCCACAGATATATATCTCCGTTACACTTTGACATCCACAAACACACTTTAGCTGACTGTGTACTCCGTCTGTGTGCAGCTCCTCGAGGCACTCACCTGTGGGAGTTCATCAGAGACATCCTCATCCACCCCGAGAGGAATCAGGGCCTGATGAAGTGGGAGGACCGCAGAGAAGGGGTCTTCAAGTTCCTCAAGTCTGAGGCCGTGGCTCAGATGTGGGGCCAGAAGAAGAAGAACAGCAGCATGACGTACGAGAAGCTCAGCCGGGCCATGAGGTGAGTTCATGTTTCTTCTAAAAAAGAAGACCAAATTTCTATGCTCTTCATCTTCGACACAGAAAACCTCACAGATTAATTAGATTAGATTATACAATGAGCTACGGCAGGCAAGAGGGTGTCATACCTTGTGTCTTAAACCAGGCCTAACTGATCCCCCCCCCCCCCCTCAGGTATTACTATAAGAGAGACATCCTGGAGCGGGTCGATGGCCGGAGGCTCGTCTATAAATTTGGCAAGAACTCAAGCGGCTGGAAGATGGAGGAGATCAGCATGTGAGATATCGAGCAAGAAGAAGAAGAAATCCTCGTGTGATCTGAAAACAGAAAACTTTGTTTAAGACACAAACTTCCTGTCAGAGGGAAGGTGTTACAGAAAATGTAAGCCAGTGTTTTTGGCTCTAGTAGGTTTTATGAACCAATATTAACGTTGAAATGTTTTTTTTATTTTGATTTGAATCCCTAGAGAAACAGGGACATTGTTTTGGATGCTTGTGAGTTTCTGACCCACAGGAGGATAAAAAACATTTTATTTGTACAGAAATCTCTCCGTTGGTTGAAGTTTGAATGATTCCTCATCAGCACCGTGTAGTCTGTTCTAGTTTACAGATATTAATGACCTTGAAATTATCTTTTTGTACTTTGATACAGCGTGGAAATATGTGTTTTTTTAGTCTTCTGGTAAACTGAAGGACAGAGATGAATGTCTGCAGCCCGTTGATTTAGTTACGATGTGCACTACATGTCTTCAAGTATCACTTATTATAAAGTGTGTCTACAATGACAAGAAACTTCTTCACCTTTATTATGAATCAGAAATCTGTAGCACGTTGTTTGTGCGATTGTGATTCACTTAGGACGAAATCTTCAATGTGTGTGGAATAAATCTTAAAATACTTTAAATGGTTTGATTGTGTTCTTAAACTTGCCTTGCCTTGCCTTATAGAAATGTTGAATGTGTGTTACTTCTTAAAGCTCATTGCATCACAAAGGTGGAATGTGAAAACACCCAAGTCTTTAAATTAATTAATCTTAATGACATACTGTTAAATTAATAAATCTTAATGACATACTGTTAAATTAATAAATCTTAATGACATACTATTAAATTAATTAATCTTAATGACAGACTAGTCCCTCATTAAAGGACTCATGAGAAGTACAGAAAGGTATTTAATTATC